>NC_139604.1:13747337-14347337 GCF_964270895.1 Podarcis filfolensis
CCCTAGATAATTATTTAACTTTAAGCTGTTGTCATAGGGGAACAGAAACACAGATGTGTGGAAAGGGTGAGGGAGTAGCAACATTGACCAATGATGCTCCTTGTTGTGTCACACCATGCCCACTGGTGTGAAAGAAATTTAGTGTGATATGCCAGTATCAAAAAGCTGCCATTTCATAACACAACAGGTACCGGAGTGTGAAAGGAACAGAATAAAAATGGGACAGAATAATGCAGAAAAATAAGGTAATATTATAATCTGGAAAACTAAAGTAATATTCATAGAATCATAGAATCATAGAGTTGGAAGAGACCACAAGGGCCATCGAGTCCAACCCCCTGCCAAGCAGGAAACACCATCAGAGCACTCCTGACATATGGTTGTCAAGCCTCTGCTTAAAGACCTCCAAAGAAGGAGACTCCACCACACTCCTTGGCAGCAAATTCCACTGTCGAACAGCTCTTACTGTCAGGAAGTTCTTCCTAATGTTTATTATTATCCATGTCTAAATGCCCTTTTAGCCACTTTTATAAGGGAAGGCTAAAGACAGAAGATAATCCGCTTTAAATAGCTCGGACTGCGTGAAAAACCCGCTTAACCTGTTTGACTGGAGGCTGAAAAGGTGAAAAGGAAATGTGAAATGATGACTTTTATCGTACCACCTTCAACTCTCTTTAACAATCGGTGTCCAACTCCAGCCTCAGCACTGTTTGAAGCTTGCAGCCTCATCCCATTAAAACAGTGTAAATGAATGATAAATAATCAGATTTCAGGTGTGAGTGGGAGAAATTTGTTTCTATCTCTGCATTCTCTTTTTAAAAAAAACAAAAGAACTTTTTGGAGTCTGTTATACTCAAGAAACACATTTGAGTTTTTCACCACAACTGAAACAGTACAACCTTAGCTATGTTTCAAGGAGAGGAATTTGGAAGAAAAAGAATTATGAGGGGAAATCAAGCTTTTCAAGACAAATAAATCAACAATGAATGCATGTTACCATACCAAACATCCTCTGCATCTTCATCGCACTCTGCCCCGAATTGGCAAATGTCGCAGGTAGATGTTTCCTTTTGAATGGTTTCTCCAGAACCTTCACTGCCTGTGAAAGAAGAAATCAAGAAGAAATGCGTCAGTTTCCCAGTCCAAAATCTGTCACAAAATCAGCAACAATAAAGAAAACATCCCATCTACTTGTGTATAGTTTATATGTGCGAATGACTATGTCGCCTCTCAAACGTTTAGCTTAGGAACACAGAAAGAGCATAGAAAACTAACATACACTGAATCAAGCTGTTGGTTCATCTAGTTTAGTTTTGTCCACAACTGATTGGTAGGAGCTCTCCAAGGTACTGAAAGCATCCCCACCCTTGCCTGGAGATGGCGGGGATTGAACCTGGGCTCTTCGGCATGCAAGGCAGGTGCTCTTCCACTCAGCTACAACCCTTCTGCAGCTTGGGGCTCTGTATTGAATGAATACACTAGGGTCACACTCAAACCACTCACTCACATAAGAGTTTAAAGCACTCTTATACAGTGGTACCTTGGGTTACATACACTTCAGGTTACATACGCTTCAGGTTACAGACTCCGCTAACCCAGAAATAGTACCTCAGGTTAAGAACTTTGCTCCAGGATGAGAACACAAATCGTGCGGCAGTGGCGTGGCAACAGCGGGAGGCCCCATTAGCTAAAGTAGTGCTTCAGGTTAAGAACAGTTTCAGGTTAAGAACGGACCTCCGGAAAGAATTAAGTATGTAACCAGAGGTACCACTGTACCACTTTTACAGTCATGAATTACCCCAAAGAATCATGGGAGCTGTAGTTGGTTTAAGGTTGCAGGGAATTTTAGCTCTATGAGGGTCCGACCCTTAATAATCTACAGTTCCTAGGGTTTTTCCTTTCATGGGAAAGGGAAGCCACAACTGTGGTGCAAGAGTGCCTTAAATGTATGGTGCAGATGTAACCTAATAGGATGTGTCTCCTGCTGCACATGTTCCAGGACACATCTGCAATGTGTCGATGACCGGTTGGTCACATAAGTGCAGGAACTTCTCCCCATTCTTGGGAATCATGTCTTTGCAAAGTTTCAATGGCGCACTGTTCCCAATCACATATATGTGTAGGCATGTTGTAGACATGCGCTGGCATGTGTGCTGGGTGGGTGGTAGTGGTGCCTGCTCTCTTCCCACCATGCACTTGTTCAGAACACCAATGTGATTGTTGTACCAATTTGGGAGGTTTTGTGAGGCAAGGGAAGCAATATTGCAATGAGATGGTTAGCGGGGAACTTAGGCAGCAAAGGGTGAATTTGTGCATTTTCCCCAACTTATATATTTTTTAAAAAACCCACAATCAGCCTTGGTTGCTGCTGTAGTGGCAAATGTTGGGCACTGTTGCTTAAAGCCCTTTTGCTTTGGCTGTCTTCTGTTCAAAATTGCCCCTCTCCCAGCCACTACCCCATCTTTAGAAATGAAGAAATGGGAAGAAAGACAGCTGGGAGAGAGAGCTATTTTGAATGGAAAACAGGCAGAAAGGAAAGGGTGAAGTAGCACCTGCTACCCTCTGCTAGTACTCTGCTTAAGAATGGCTGTTTTTCTTTTTAAAGTAAGGATGAAACAATCACCCTGTGTGTAGCTTCAGCCAAAGTGTGTAATGGATTTGGAAGAAGAGTTTGGATTTGATATCCCGCTTTATCACTACCCTAAGGAGTCTCAAAGCGGCTAACATTCTCCTTTCCCTTCCTCCCCCACAACAAACACTCTGTGAGATGAGTGGGGCTGAGAGACTTCAGAGAAGTGTGACTGGCCCAAGGTCACCCAGCAGCTGCATGTGGAGGAGCAGGGAAGTGAACCCAGTTCCCCAGATTATGAGTCTACCGCTCTTAACCACTACACCACACTGATTGGCAGAGGAAGGGAGAGTTCAGTGCTGTCCAATGTAAAAAGTCCCAGGTTCAACACTTGACAGCTCCAAGTAGGGTTGATATCTTGGAGATCTTCTGCCTGTCAGTGAGGGAAATACTGAACTAGACAGACCAATGGTCTGATCAGCATAAAGCAACTTCCTGTGTTCCTAAAACAACAGTCTAAGGACTGGTTCACACTGAAAACTACAGGGCACTTTTTGTCAGCGGAGTTTAACACAAGCTGTGGGTTCTTGTTTGGTATGACTCAACAGAGAGCTGCACTCAGTCCCCAAAGCGGCTCCATGGAGGAGCTTTGGAACTTTAAAAAGAAAATTAATTGGCTTCGCTCGGGAGAAAGAAAATATTCGTGCCCACATATGCAGCCCATTACAATGAAAAGAAACACAGTTTCCCTTAGGGCGAAATTGTCAGATCAGAGACGGCTTGTGATGTGATCAGCTTCCCATCTTCTTTGAATTCCATGTGACCGATGGAGCAGCTCAGTTAGAAACGGGAGAGGAGGGAAGAGGAGGTTTATTCCCCTGCACGCAAACTCCCAGGTCCCGACCCGCTTCTCAAGTAGGTGTAGCAGTTGCAAAACTTTAACATCTTTACAAGATGCCTCCGAGGCAAGGCAGGCAGTTGGTGTAGATCGCTGAAAGAATATAGCAGCCATTACCTTTATGAGATGGGTGCTTTAAGGAGTGAGTGGAGGTGTAGGGCAACCTCTCCCCCCCCCAATGAATTGCCTATAATTAAGAACAAATGTATCTGCTAATCTTGGTTTCTCTTCATTTTTCATTTTTCTAATCCTAAATTCAGTAACTGTTATGTAAAGAAGCAACAGAAAGCAATGGGGAGAACTTGAAGAGGCGTATATACAAAGATGGATGCGAGACGCTATAAAGAGAAAGAGACTGTGTGTATATTAGAACAAATTAACTCTAAAATGCTGGTGGATTTTGAAAAGGATTGCATATGCAATTTTTGCCTAATACACACATTTTGCAGCACAATTCTTCTAAGATAATGAACATTTGTGCATTATTTTCATGGGTATGTGTATTTCTACGCACACTATGCCCTGGTAGATGCATAGCATATGCCCACTGCTGGGCTGGAGCACTGCACTGCAAAATTCTGAGACGTGTGAAATTGGAGGCTAGCTGTGTTTCAGTTCACGTTCATGTAGATTACGAAGATTCACCTTTAACTGCGAACTGAATCCATTCCCCCCGTTCTTCAATCCCCACTCATGATTCATATCGCCAAAACCATGTTCTGCACTTCTATCCTGTAGGCTGTCGAGGCCAATTGGTATTTCTCAGGGCACTGATCTGGCACGGGGTCCTCCAATGGCTGTTCACTGTGCTGATGTTTGAAAAGCACCTGACACAGCTCAGCCAAATGACAACATTTGCTCTGTCCAGCCAGTGCCCACTACGACTAGAAATAACAACAGCTACAATTACATTTTTTCCCTGAATTTCGTAATGTATCAAATTTCTTTTTCTTTTTTGTTCTGTTTTGTTTTTTACCTGGATATGTCTTCCTCTCTCTCCCTCTTTCTCTTTTGGTGTCTTATCTTCCTTGGTACACTTGTAATTATGTACATTTTATTTTTAATAAAGAACACACACACACACACACACACACACACACACACACACTGAAAGGCTGCTGTGTACAGCCACTGCCCACTATGACTGGAAACAGGTTATATGCTAGGATAACTGCCCTTCACCTTCAGGTTGCAAAATAAATTTAACAACTATCCATAAAACTTTTTTTTTAAAAGGCTCCATGAGAAGTGCCAGGCATCACATAGCTCAATAATTAAGCCTTTGTAAACCTGCCAGATTGTCCAAGTTCTGAAAAACAAGCTCCTTCATTTTTAGCAAAATTTCTCTCTCTGCTTTTAAGTCCCTCTGGAAAAAAGCAACACTTTCCATGTATTTATATTTAATTGAACAGGATTGTCTTTGGTCTCTCTTCCCCCAGCTAAATGCCCGCAGCTTCAGTGTATCCTTTTATAATGTTCCAGTGTTAGCAGGTATGCTTTTCCCACAGACAACATATGTTTTCAAGAAGAAGAGCAGTGTTTTAAATCTGTATTCCAAACACTCAGCATCCAGGGATGGTTTACATTGTGAATAGTAAGTGAACCTTTTGCAGACAGCAAGTTCAATGCATAAGCAGAGCATCCTCCCTTCATTTTTTATTAGAAATGAGCCGGTAGACCTTTCATTGCAGTTCCCATTGGTGAACAAGGAGAGTAACTGGGCTGGGAGAACTGAACTACCCAGGCATTATTCCCCGGCATTAAATTAAAACAGCAGTCTCCTTCCTTTTATTTATTTTTTCTGCCATTGGTCTCAACAGCGGTGTTGCCTGGTGATAAAATTTGTTTAAAGTGAATTCTCTTCCCACCCCACTGTGCAGATGAGTGCCCTGATAAAACCAGACAACCTAGAAAGAGTTATTTTCTCCTTATTTCCTGCTGCTATTTAAGCTTTCAGTGTGTCAGATGTTTATTTTCTAAGGTGACCCGAGGGCTGTCGTCTCCCTCCCTGGCCTTTAGGTTTTGCACCATTTTGCACATACCTCCAAGAAACCTTCCACGAGTCTTCAGAGAATTTAAAAAAAAAATGCATTGGGAAGCATTTCGTGCAGCATTCAGAAAACCCTATCTGTGATTATTTTCAAGATGTTAGCAAAATGCCTTCCGGATCGGGCCAAAGATCCCCCTCATCCAACATCCTGTTTTCACATTGGCCAACTGGAAGCCTGCAAGATTCTGTAGGCAAAATATGGACTCTACTGGCATGCAATCATTTACCTATTTATCAAAAATATTTATATCCTGCTTTTACCCCCTCCACAAGGGAGTTGCAGAAAGCGGCTTACAAATAAAAAGGCACAACATAACAGCAACAATGGCCCGGTGGTTAAAACAGGAAATGAATAAAACTAAAACCAGCAGCAAGAAATCACACACACACACACACACAAGGGCACAAAGATATGGGCACCCAGACCTCTCTCTCTTTGGACCCCAGGACTCTCCCTAGACCATACTCCCTCAGCCTGCTTTTCACTCTCCTTCAGTGGGCTTGGCTGGAAGGTATGCTTGAAGTCTGATAATGCCTCCTGGTTTCTAGGATGGAGGCTAGAGAGGAGGATGTGAGCATGTGTGGAAACTAGCCTATTGTACACAGGTAACATGTGAATGAAAGGGACGCGGGTGGTGCTGTGGTCTAAACCACAGAGCCTAGGACTTGCCGATCAGAAGGTTGGCGGTTCGAATCCCCGTGATGGGCTGAGCTCCCGTTACTCGGTCCCTGCTCCTGCCAACCTAGCAGTTCGAAAGCATGTCAAAGGGCAAGTAGATAAATAGGTACCACTCCGGCGGGAAGGTAAATGCCGTTTCCGTGCGCTGCTCTGGTTCGCCAGAAGCGGCTTGGTCATGCTGGCCACATGACCTGGAAGCTGTATGCCAGCTCCCTCTGCTAATAAAGCAAGAGGAGTGCCGCAACCCCAGATTCGGTCACGACTGGACCTAATGGTCAGGGGTCCCTTTACCTTTACCTTAACATGTGAATATGTTGCTTTGCCTACTTTACCTCTGGTCTGTCTGGGATTGTTTGGACGCAGAGGAACGGGGGGGCGGGGAACCAGCTGGAGAACCACAAAGGGAAGAAGACTCAGAGCCCAGGGAATGTTGAACGGGAAGAAGAGGAAGAGGAAGAAGATTGGGAAGAGGAGGTGTCGGAAGCTAAAGAGGTAACAGGGCTTAGTGAGCCGGGAGAGTCATTGACAGAGACAAGAATTCTAACCCAATGCTTTCACCAAAGTCTGCTTACATCTGTGATCAATAAAGTTGTGGCCTATGTCAACCCAATTACTGATGTCAAATGTCTTATTCTTTCATGGGGCTGCCCCGGACAGCCTTTGCGCTGTTACACCTGGGCACACAATTATCCAGCCAAGTACAGTGGTACCTCAGGTTACATATGTTTCAGGTTACATACGCTTCAGGTTACAGACTCTGCTAACCCAGAAATAGTACCTTGGGTTAAGAACTTTGCTTCAGGATGAGAACAGAAATCGTGCTCCGGCGGCACAGCAGCAGCAGGAGGCCCCATTAGCTAAAGTGGTGCTTCAGGTTAAGAACAGTTTCAGATTAAGTACGGAGTGCTTAAGTACGGAGTGCTCTCAGGTAAGCAGAAACTAAGTGAAAGATGTTTCTGCAATGCCAGCCCCTTCTCCCCCAGTACACATCTGGCTGAAGAAAGCTGTGCTAAAAATTGCGAGAGAGAGGGAGAAGTGTCGAGGGCAGCCGGATGTTGGCAACTAACACAGCGAGACAAAAACACGGGGTGAGTTGAGCTTCGCGCAGAGATATCCCACGGTGGGCTTTCACATTAGCAGAAGGAAGTGGGTCAAAAGGACAGGAGAGTGAAAGGCCGCTAAGAGATACATGGGGAGAGAGGCCAGCGGTATCTGCAAAATGCACAAGAGCGAATACCCCAAACACCTTCTTAGAAAGTGATTTATTTTTTTAAAAAACCCATCTCGGCCAGCACACAAGCCGGAGAGACGCTCAAATGCCGAAAGTGACTTGGCACTCAATCGATAAGTCTTTTTGTAGCCCCTCTCCGCGAGAGCATTAGCTTGGTTGAAAGCCACAAAGTGAGAAAAATGAATGGGTGTGAAACGAGGGGTTGTTGCAGGAGCAACTATCCTTTCAGATCTCTGGCAAAGGCTCAAAATAACATTACAGGAAAGATGAAAAGAAAAACGCTCCTCAGCTGTACCGGCCACAAATGCCCCCGTGTGACATAGCTTGGTTCTACTGGCTGCGCACAGGCTTCTCGTTCAGCAAAGGGAAAATTACCTATATCCCACGCAAGCTTACACAAAAGGAAATTAACCACAATTTCCAGTGCCAACTTGAGCCCTGATCAAAAGCCGTCGATGGGAGCTCCTGAAACATTCTCCTTGATACCGACAAGCTTTCAATCAAGGCCTCAGCATGGATGGCAGTGATATAAGTGAGTATTATAACTTCAAGACTTTCGAAGATGCAAGCAACGCATGGGGGTCTGTGCAATGCAAAAGCAAGGGGGTAATATGCAAGAGCCCTGATTTTATGCCGCAAGCATCCTTTTCTTGCCTGGTGGATTGCTGAGGGCTGCTTCATAGGCTGCAGGCCTGCTTGCCATTCCCGTCTGATTACATGGTTCTGCTTCTGTCGTAGGAGCCCTCCCACATGACCTGCCAAGTCCCGCAGGAAGCTGTCATTCAAATGTTATTGGAACAGTGTGCGATTGAGTCAGAGGGAGTTGGCAACTATTCAGTTTTCGTAAGCGAATCCCTTACCTTCAGTGACAGACAACGCATGCACATTATTTTCCCTCTTCCAAGACACTTTGCTCTTTGAAAATTGTTCTTATTAAAGATTATTGGGCTGCAAAAGTACATACAATGTCTCTGTTTTCAGATCATAAAGTCCTTTCTATAGGTCAGTTCTATTCAGTGCTTTTTTCTAAAAAAATGTTTAGGAGTACTCTCAAGTAAATCACTCAAGTAAATCACCATTTTATAGTTCAAATTGGGAAAAATAAATACAGTAAATGGACAAAAGTATAGAGATTCACAAAATGTTTAGGGGCATGCATACCCCTGCATACCCCCAGAAAAAAGCACTGGTTATATTCCATGTGAGACATTAATGTTGTAATCAGTATAAGGTTGGGGAGAAGGGGGAGAGGAAGAGGGGGGGGTAGTAAATTTTCATTCTTTTACAAAGAGTATGTGCGAGGTTTTTGTGTTAGCATCATGTGGGTACGTTCTCTTTCTATTCATTTATTAGTTTTAATTGGCTTTGAGAGAGGTTGGGGGAGCCCAGGGCATGGTTGGTTGACTCCAACATTTCTCCAATGAAAATAGGGGCATCCCATTCCACGATGATAATAATAATAATTTTACTATTTATAGCTCACGCATCTGACTGAGTTGCCCGAGCAACTCTGGGCGGCTTCCAACATAACAACATAAAAACATAATACAGTCATACCTCGGGTTAAAGACTCTTTGGGTTAAATCTTTTCAGGTTGCGTCCCGCGGCGACCCGGAAGTAATGGAATGGGTTACTTCTGGGTTTCGCCACTTGCGCATGCACAGACGCTCAAAATGACGTCACACGCATGTGCAGAAGCAGTGAATCGCGACCCACGCACGCGCAGATGTGGGTTGCATTCTGCTCATGTTGCGAACGGGGCTCCGGAATGGATCCTGTTCACAACCAGAGGTACCACTGTAAAACATTTAACTTTTTTTTAAAAAAAACCTTCCCCTATACAGGGTTGCTTTCAGATGTCTTCTGAAGGTGGTATAGTTAGTTATCTCCTTGGCTCGGAAGTCACATAACTCAATACCCTCCAACCTTTCTCCGATGAAAATAGGAATGTCCTAAGGAAAAGTGGGACATTCTGGGATCAAATCAGAAACTGGGACACCTTCTGTAAATCTGGGACTATCCGTGGAAATTAGGGACACTTAGACGGTCTATTGCCTTCATACCAACTTCCCATACATAGACAATCAAGTTAAAAGGAGAACTGCCCCCTGTTCAGATGTGTGATTGAATTTGCATTTTTGAAGCATGTATATGGGTTGGACAGATCGTGAAGCTGAGGCATTTTTGAAGCATGTATATGGGAAGGACAGATCCTGAAGCTGAGACTCCAGTACTTTGGCCACCTCATGAGAAGAGAAGACTCCCTGGAAAAGACCCTGATGTTGGGAAAGATGGAGGGCACAAGGAGAAGGGGACGACAGAGGACGAGATGGTTGGATAGCGTTCTCGAAGCTACCAGCATGAGTTTGACCAAACTGTGGGAGGCAGTGGAAGACAGGAGTGCCTGGCGTGCTCTGGTCCATGGGGTCACGAAGAGTTGGACACGGCTAAACGACTAAACAACAACAAATATGGGTTACTTTCTTCTTGTAGGGGGAGAGGATGGGACTAGAGCTCAGTGGTAAGAGTTTGTGTGTAGAGGATCCCAGATTCAAGCCCTGCTATCTCCCGGTAGGCCTGGGAGAGAAACCAGCCTGAAACCATGAAGAATCACTGCAAATCAGTGTAGAGAATAGTGAGCTGGATAAGTCTAAAGTGTGACTTAATACAAGGCATCTTTCTATGTTTCCTATGAGACACAACTGATCCCAATTCCTGTAGGGAAGTCCAATGGAAATCTAACATTGCTGCATTTCCGCAACACTCCACTGGCAGCAACGGAAGTGTGTTACTGCAGCTTGAATCTCTCAGATCACTGTGGCCTTGCAACCTATTTCTGCTGCGGGTATTGTCTCTTTCAGAGGCCAGATTAGCTTTGGAAACAATTAGAGGTCTCTCCCTCCCTCCATCACAGCCCCACCTGTATGGAACTCATTGCTTGAGATTCTGGGTCCATTTAGATGGGGCTGTCAAGACTTTATAGACCAGCTCCTGATCTCAAAGTGTAATAGCATACAGTTGGGCTTGTTCGATTATTTCTGCTGCTGTGATAACACAGCTGATTTGGTTTTTAATTATTTGCTTGGATGTTTTAATATCATAGCAGCATTGAGAGCTTGTGTGAAGTGAACAAAAGTGGGCTATCAATCTTCAAATAAATAAGACTCACTCCCCCACTGTACAAGCTGATCTTGTAGCAATATTCCCTCCCCCAAGGTAGAGATGATAGATATAGATAGATAAATAGAATTTAAGAGCATCTGAATAGGGTGATTCTGTCTGTGGAGGGGCTACAGGACCACACATCTCAGCTGTGCCTCATCCACCCCAATATTTCCACATTGAACTGGAAGGTCCAAACCTTATCTTAATCTTATAAGAAGTGCTATTTATAATTTATTTATATTTATAAGAAGTGCTATCCCTCATCCTCTTAGAATGGCAATAGCACCCACCTAATCAGGGCCGGAACTAAGTTCTGGTGAGTTCCAGCTGAAGAAAGCCTTGATTACCATATTTTTTTGTGTATAAGATGCCCCGATGTATAAGACAACTCCCTTTTTAAACCCCAAATTAAGAAATTAAGTTGTTTAACATTTGGGGGGGATGGGGAAGGTCACTTCTGCCAATCGCTCAGCTGCATGCCCACCACTGCCAATCGCTTGCCACAGCCACTGCCAATCGCACACCACGCTCCAGCCACCAATTGTCTGCCCACTCGCTGCCACCAACAGCCCACCCACCCACTTGCCACAGCCGCCAATTGCCTGCCCGCCTCGGCATAGCCAATTGCCTGCCCAATTGCTGCAGCCGCAGCCAATCACCAGCAGGCCTTGCCACAGCCACCAATCACCCACTCAATCGCTGCTGCCAGTCTCCTGCTTGCTGCTTCCATTAATCACATGCCCCCCCTGCATTCACTATCTGTGTATAAGAAGACACCCACTTTTTGCCTATTTTTTAAAGCAAAAAGCATTGTCTTATACTTGGAAAAATACGGTAGTTACAATTGCCCTACAATCCCTTACCTTTGTCACTATCACTGTCATCACTAGGTATGACTGGGGAGCCCTACCCCTGGGTTTCTGATCATGGGGAGGATTGCAGGGGCAGATTTGGGGTGGGGGTGTGACTAATTCAGTTACAACGAGCATGGAGAATAGAGCTCAAGAACTGTGGAAGGGGAGCTGAATTATGGCGCCACACAACACACTGCTTAAATTTGAGATCCCAAGGTCCATCACTGAGCATTGTAACAAAGACATTTATAATATTCTCCCTCCTTCCTGCTTTCGGACCTTTCAATATTGAGCTAACACGGGAAGTTTAGGAACAGAGAGGGTAGCCACCTACTCCACAGATACAATTTAAGGGTCCCAGAATAGGGTCACTGATGTGTGATTATGAGTCCTCTCTCTATCCAGCATCCAAGCGAGTGACCTTTGGAAAATGCAAAATTTCATAGAATCGTAGACCTGGAAGGGATCCCAAGGGTTCTGCAATGCAGGAAGTAAATTTGGCAAGTAAACAATTTCAGAATCAGTCAGGCTGGTGGCTTTCCTCCTTAAGCTGCCCTTCCTGGATTCTGCCCCACTTTGAAAGAGGCATTTCATGCACACATATTGATCAGTCTTACGAGTCTACCATTCCTCCTACATGCAGATGCTGTTAAGTGTAGGGCAAAAACAAAACAAAGCCGTAAACTCAATGCTACAGTGTCTTGCATGAAGCAACAATCCTAGGTCATGCCAACTTTTCACATTTACATTTAGTGTAAACAGTGCCAATTAGTGACAGAATTTAATAGCTGCCAGCCCGCCCCTCCAAATAAACATGTTGATCTAAATTTGCCAAGAGCTCCTTCTCATAAAATGCACAAGAGAAAGGAGCAGAGCAGTGTGTGCTGGAAACTCTCACATCTCTACTCTTATTTTAATTTTATTTTAAAAGGGAAATAGCTTCCTTACAGAGGGACTTTCAAAGAGCATCGCTGTAAACAGTTACGTGGTTTCCCGATGCAACAAATCGGGAGACCTTTGATGGTTTTCACACTTAAATCAAGTTTTGTTTTCTGTTTTTTATTCCCCATGTCTGACATTTGAATGAGAAAGACCTTACATTGGGCCAGGCTGTGCATTTGATTCGAAAACTGGTTCTCCTTTGGTTGTTATTTCCCTTTTCCTACCACACTGGAAATGGTTTTCAAAGATTGGATGAAAAAACAGCTCAGAAACTTGGGTTATAATGTAATGCACAATCCCTTGGGATTTAGTCCCATTGGTATATATACTCAGAGTCGCTAAATCTGCCCCTTCATTACCTTGCACATTACCAGATAGGACCCTAGGACTGGGCACCAGCCCTCCTTCGCATTCCCCCAACCCCTGCCCATATCTTGCTAGCTGCTCAAGACTCATCCACCACCGCTGTCCAATCTGCACCACAGTCCTTTTAAGCCCATGCCCTCCTTCTATGACTTTCTGTGCCACCAAGCTTAGAGCCGGCTGCTGTGTTATGAGAGCCAGAGAGGCAGGATCTGTGCTGCCCTTTTAAGCTCCCCCCACCTTCATCTCTCTGCCTCTGGCTCCCAGCAGCACCCTGGCAAATGACATCGTCAAGCTGCACTACCAAGCTTGGAGCTGGGCACTATGTTGCGAGTGGCAGAGAGGCAGGATTTGCTATCATGGCAGCACTGTGAGGGGTGGGAGAAAGCCTCAAAATTGGAATGCCCCAATTTCAAGCCAGATTTACAGAAGCTGTCGCAGTTTCTGATTTGATCCTGGAATGTCCTGCTTTTCCTTAGGATGTCCCTCTTTTCATCAAAGAAACATTGGAGGGTATGGAGCACAGCTGTCAACCGTCCCTTATTTGGCGGGAAAGTCCCTTATCCCAGTGCCGTTTGCCGCTGCTGTCCCTTATTGATGATGTCCCTTAAATTTCCCGGGTTTCAAAGGAAGCAGCTCCTCTCCCTGCCAGCCAGGGAGGAGGGAGGCTCCAACTGTGTTGCTCACCCAATAAGGAGTCTAAGAACGACTGGGGTGTGGAGCTTGCATTACTTGTGCCGATCAAATTGGCCGCGTTGCCTGGGGACTCGCCGTTGCTCAGCACTTCCCAGCGGAGTGGTGACGGTGGTTTTCCTTGCTGCATCCCCTTTGCTGGGTTGCTGTGCTGTGGGAACCACCGCTTGAGGCTTTGTTTGGCTGCTGGCTGGGCTTTCTGCCTTTGGCTTGGAGGGGCTCAGAAGTTGAACATACCTGTGCTTATTTTGGCTGCTGATCCCTTATTTTTGAGGTTGCTGGTCCCTTATTTTCAAATCTGTAAGTTGACAGCTATGGTATGGAGTTATGCAATCCCCAAACCAAGGAGATAAGTAACCATACAACCTTTAGAAGATGTCTGAAGGCAGCCCTGTATAAGGATTTTTTTTTTAAAAAAAGCTTTAATGTTTTATTATGTTTTTATATATATTGGAAGCTGCCCAGAGTGGCTGGGGCAACCTAGTCAGATTGGCAGGGTATAAACAACAATAACAACAACAACAACAACAACAACAGAATAGAATGTCCCTATTTTCATCAGAGAAATGTTGGAGAGTGTGCTTCTGCTACTGTATCACTGTTGAGGCTTGGAGTTGTAAAATGCACTTATTAGCTTCCTATCTGGTCAAAGGATTAATGTCAGGGACCTTGACTTTGTACTAACACTGCAGAGACATTTAACCTTCAGAAAACTTAACAACAGGAAAACACGCAGACACTAAAAGAGCCATCAGACGTGTTTTGGCAAATGTGCCCATTTTAACGTCTTTATCAGGCTGCTGCCAATTTATGCCTGTTTATCTTTCCAAATATTACGATGGCTCACACTGTTGCCGCATCGGATATTAAAATGTACTTTATTCCAGAACTGATAGAGCTCTCAGTGGTTAAGAAAAACGGTGAAGAAGAATAGAAGAGTAGGGAGAAGATTTAGGTATCTCTGAAGATTTCTCATCACTGCGCAACATAACTCTCTAACGGTTCGGTGCCTTGGAGGGTCATCGGAGATCACTTATCATATAAATCAAAAAGGTGGCAGGCTATAAGAGCGCAAGCCTATAGCAATTTCATGTCTTTGCTCACAGACATCAAATCTATCTTTTAGGCAGACTATAGAAAAGGATAATGCGCCAGTTCATTTATACCACCCACAAAACCCAAATCGGGAGATCAGCTAATCTGAAGTTGCCACTACGGCTCCCGATTCAATAGCAATTCACTACAAAAATGGCTGGTCTCACACCTTCTAAGATTTGATTGGTTTAAACTCTCATTTATGTGGCATACTTTTTCTGCTTTGTGGAAAGGAATCCTGCATGTGGCCCCAATACAATTGCCTACCCTGAAACACACCTAGTACAATTTGGTCACGTTCATGCCATATGCTTAAAACGCTATTATGCTGCTTTAAGAGTCATGACTACCAGCAAATAATTCTTTATTAGAATCATAGAATTGTCGAGTTGGAAGGGACCCCAAGGGTCATCTAGTCCAACCCCCTGCAATGCAGGAATCTCAGCTAAAGCATCCAGGACAAGTGGCCATCCAACCTCTGCTTAAAAACCTCCAAGGAAGGAGAGACCACAACCTCCTGAGGGAGACCGTTCCACTGTTGAACAGTTCCTACCGTCGGAAAGTTTTTTCCAATGTTTAGTCGGAATCTCCTTTCTTGTATCTTGAAAGCACTGGTCTGAGTCCTTCCCTCAAGAGCAGGAGAAAAAAAGCATGTTCCCTCTTAAGGGTGCTTAGAATTGCAGATCTGCAAGGGGTCTTCAACTCTCAGCATCCTTAAAAGCTACAGTTCTCAGAATTCTTTGGTGGAAAGCCATGGCTGTTAAAGTGCCCTCATAGCACCTTAAATGCTATGGTGTGGATGTATGTAAGATACCATATTTTTTGCTCTATAGGACGCACTTTTCCCCCTCCAAAAATGAAGGAGAAATGTGTGTGCGTCCTATGGAGCGAATGCAGGCTTTCACTGAAGCCTGGAGAGCGAGAGGGGTCGGTGCGCACCGACCCCTCTCGCTCTCCAGGCTTCAGGAAGCTATCCGCAAGCCTTCGGAGCCCGGCGGGAGTTCCCGCCGGGCTCCGAAGGCTTGCGGATAGCAGCCCAAAGCCCGGGGAGCACAGCGCCAACTCCCACTGCACTCCCTGGGCTTCAGGCAGCTATCCACAAACCTTCGGAGCGCTCCCCCAGCCTGCAAGCTCCGGGAGCGGCGGCAAGGTTGTGCAACCTTGCCTCCGCTCCTGGACCTGTTCTGGGGGCTGGGGTCGGGGGAAGCTCGGGCTTCCCCCGCCCCAGCCCCACGGCTAAAAACGAAGCCACGCGCAGCGTCTCCCGGCTGGAGAGGTTGTGCGTGGCTAAAGAGGAAGCCAAGACAGTCAGCGGGATGGATCCCGCTGGCTGTCTTCGCTTCTTTGCTCTTTGGAGCTGGGGGGGAAAAATAATTCCCCCCTTTATTTCCCCCCTAAAAACTAGGTGCACCCTATGGTCCAGTGCGCCCTATGGAGCGAAAAATACGGTATTTCTTACAGGTGCGAACACGCAATGGGCTGTATCCAATTGGTGCCCTTAAGCAAGACAAACCTTTGGGTCCTGTGAAAGATTCTTCTAATGGAAGAGCAATTTTTGCCAATTCCCCCCTCTTCATCCCCCATTCCCCTGAACACTAGTTTTGGAGAGTCTTGTACAAATTGGCAAAAATCCCCTCCTCTGCTAGAAGACACTAAAAATCTTGCTAAGATCCAAGATTTAGAACCTCAAAGCCAAAGTGAGAGCATTTGGGTCAAAATTAAGGGAGAGAAGAATAACAGTGACCTCATTGTGGGAGTTTACTATAGATCCCCAAGCCAAACGGAGGACATAGATGATGCCTTCCTGGAACAGATGGCCAAGCATGCAAAAGGAAGGGAGATAGTAGTAATGGGGGACTTCAATTACCCGGATATTTGTTGGATGTCAAACTCAGCCAAGAGCATAAGGTCAAACAGATTCCTCACTGGCCTTGCAGACAACTTCATTGTCCAGAAAGTGGGAGAAGCAACAAGAGGAACAGCCATTTTAGATCTGGTCCTAACCAATGTTGATGACCTGGTTAGTGGGGTGGAAGTGGAAGGATCATTAGGCGCGAGTGATCATGCTCTTCTGAAGTTTACTATACAGCGGAAAGGAGCAGCCAAGCATACTAGGACACAATTTCTCGATTTTAAGAAAGCCGACTTCATAAAACTTAGGGAAGTGCTGGGTGAGATCCCATGGACAGTAATACTAAAAGGAAAGGGAGTTCATGATGGCTGGGAGTTTGTTAAGAGGGAGATAGTAAAAGCACAACTTCAGGCAATACCAATGAGACGGAAACATGGAAGGTGCCTAAAGAAGCCAGGGTGGCTATCTAAAGAAATTTTAACTGAGTTAAGATTAAAAAAGGATGTGTACAAAAAATGGAAAAGGGGGGAAACCACCAAAGAGGAATTCAAACAAATAGCCAGCACGTGTAGACACAAAGTCAGAAAAGCTAAAGCACAGAATGAACTCAGGCTTGCTAGAGAGGTTAAAAGCAACAAAAAAGGCTTTTATGGGTATGTTCGTAGCAAAAGGAAGAACAAAGAAACAGTGGGGTCACTCAGAGGAGAAGATGGTGAAATGCAAACAGGGGACACAGAAAGGGCTGAACTCCTCAATGCCTTCTTTGCCTCAGTCTTCTCCAATAAAGAAAACAATGCCCGACCTGAAGAATTTGGAGCAAATGATTCAGCAGAGGAAACACAGCCCAGAATAACTAAGGAGATAGTACAAGAATACTTGGCTAGTCTAGATGTATTCAAGTCTCCAGGGCCAGATGAACTGCATCCAAGAGTATTAAAAGAACTGGCAGATGTGATTTCAGAACCACTGGCAGTCATCTTTGAGAATTCCTGGAGAACAGGCGAAGTCCCGGCAGACTGGAGGAGGGCAAATGTCCCTATTTTCAAAAAGGGGAAAAGAGAGGACCCAAATAATTACCGCCCAGTCAGTCTGACATCAATACCAGGGAAGATTCTGGAGCAGATCATTAAGCAAACAGTCTGTGAGCACCTAGAAAGGAATGCTGTGATCACCAATAGTCAGCATGGATTTCTGAAAAATAAGTCATGTCAGACGAACCTGATCTCGTTTTTTGACAGAATTACAAGCCTGGTAGATGAAGGGAACGCAGTGGATGTAGCCTACCTTGATTTCAGCAAGGCATTTGACAAGGTGCCCCATGATATTCTTGTAAAGAAGCTGGTAAAATGCGGTCTTGACTATGCTACCACTCAGTGGATTTGTAACTGGCTGACTGACCGAACCCAAAGGGTGCTCATCAATGGTTCCTCTTCATCCTGGAGAAGAGTGACTAGTGGGGTGCCACAGGGTTCTGTCTTGGGCCCGGTCTTATTCAACATCTTTATCAACGACTTGGATGATGGACTCAAGGGCATCCTGATCAAATTTGCAGATGACACCAAACTGGGAGGGGTGGCTAACACCCCAGAGGACAGGATCACACTTCAAAACGACCTTGACAGATTAGAGAACTGGGCCAAAACAAACAAGATGAATTTTAACAGGGAGAAATGTAAAGTATTGCACTTGGGCAAAAAAAAATGAGAGGCACAAATACAAGATGGGTGACACCTGGCTTGAGAGCAGTACATGTGAATAGGATCTAGGAGTCTTGGTTGACCACAAACTTGACATGAGCCAACAGTGTGACGCGGCAGCTAAAAAAGCCAATGCAATTCTGGGCTGCATCAATAGGAGTATAGCATCTACATCAAGGGAAGTAATAGTGCCACTGTATTCTGCTCTGGTCAGACCTCACCTGGAGTACTGTGTCCAGTTCTGGGCACCACAGTTCAAGAAGGACACTGACAAACTGGAATGTGTCCAGAGGAGGGCAACCAAAATGGTCAAAGGCCTGGAAACGATGCCTTATGAGGAACGGCTAAGGGAGCTGGGCATGTTTAGCCTGGAGAAGAGGAGGTTAAGGGGTGATATGATAGCCATGTTCAAATATATAAAAGGATGTCACATAGAGGAGGGAGAAAGGTTGTTTTCTGCTGCTCCAGAGAAGCGGACACGGAGCAATGGATCCAAACTACAAGAAAGAAGATTCCACCTAAACATTAGGAAGAACTTCCTGACAGTAAGAGCTGTTCGACAGTGGAATTTGTTGCCAAGGAGTGTGGTGGAGTCTCCTTCTTTGGAGGTCTTTAAGCAGAGGCTTGACAACCATATGTCAGGAGTGCTCTGATGGTGTTCCTGCTTGGCAGGGGGTTGGACTCGATGGCCCTTGTGGTCTCTTCCAACTCTATGATTCTATGATTCTATGATTCTATGACACTTCTACCAAAGCAATAGAGCTCAGAAGACCAATCAGACCTTACTCAATATATATTTGTTTCCAGTACTCATTGTACCACAGTCTCGTCCCAATTTATTTTTAGGGCACTGCTTTATTTATGCTGATCATCGTTTTTGTGCGAGTGTTTTTTCTCCCAAATCCAGTGGGCCACCTCTCGATTCAGGTCACAGGGAAAAGATTACACCAGGGGCTTCCTATTTCTGTTGCCTCTGAGGAATAACGAGAAGTGCTAGTTTTGACCTATAAAAGACTAAATGGTTGAGGGCCGGGTGTTTTACGGACAGCTTCTCTTTCTCCCACTGTGATTGCTGGGGTCTGCTAGCGGCCTTCATTTAACAGTACCCTCCCTGCCTCAGAAATGGAGATCGAGGACGTGCTCTTAATTAGTTGTTTGCTAGCTGGGAAATTGGTGTTTTTTCTCCTGGTGATCTGCCCAAACTTCCTAGAGATGATGCCAGATACTGGGTTGTATTCAATGGTAGGTGCGTAAATGAAAGTACCATATTTTTAGCTCTATAGGACTCACCCGACCATAGGACGCACCTTGTTTTAGAGGGGGAGAACAAGGGGAAAAAATTCTCCCCCTCTCTGCTCAGTGCCCGTTCAGCGAAGCGGGAGGAGAAACGGAGCCCCTTCCATTTCTCCTCCCGCTTGGCTGAAGGGGCGTTGCGCAGCTCTCCCTCTCTGCTGAAGCCAGGAGAGTCTTGCTCTCCTGGCTTCAGCAAAAGGAACCCGAAGCCTCCGGCTATCCCTGAAGCCTTTGGAGCGCAGTGCGAGTTTCTGCTGCGCTCTGGAGGCTTCGGGTTCCTTTTGCTGAAGCCGGGAGAGCAAGACTCTCCTGGCTTCAGGAAAAGGAACCTGAAGCCTCCGGAGCGCAGCGGGAACTCGTGCTGTGCTCCAAAGGCTTCAGGCGGCTATCCCTTCAGGCGGCAATGCGGAGCCTCCGGAGCGCGGAGGGAGCGCTCCTTCTGTGCTTTGGAGGCTTTGTGTTGCTATCGCTGAAGGCAAGGAGCCTGCATTCGCTCCACAGGATGCACACACATTTCCCCTTAATTTTTGGAGGGGGGAAATTGCGTCCTATAGAGCGAAAAATACGGTACTTCCACTGGGGAAGGACAAGGCACATTATTTCACAAATTCCTTGACCCCCCCCCCAAGCAACTGCAGTCCTCCATGTCATGTACCATACAGCTCTAAAGGCTTCCCCGACCCTCAGGAGTTGCTTTTATTGGGGTACATGGCTGGCAATCTGTATGAGAGCACTCTGCCATGCAACATTTTGTTGAAGGTTCCATTTGTGACACCTTTGTGTTCATACGCTCAATTGCACATGTGCACTGGAGTCAAGATGTCTCCACCAACCCCCTCAAAGAGAGGGGTTGACTACCAGGAGGGGCTCCACAGAATGGCAAGTCAAGCAACACATGCTCAAATAATATGTTTAAGTCCTTCTCCCTCCCCAGGTAAAACTGGGGCTGTGATTTGCAAGAAATTACTGTATTTTTTGCTCTACAAGACTCACTTTTTCCCTCCTAAAAAGTAAGGGGAAATTTGTGTGCGTCTTATGGAGTGAATGCAGGCTGCGCAGCTATCCCAGAAGCCAGACCAGCAAGAAGGATTGCTGCTTTCACTGCACAGCGACCCTCTTGCTGTTCTGGCTTCTGAGATTCAGAATATTTTTTTCTTGTTTTCCTTCTCCAAAAACTAGGTGCGTCTTGTAGTCTGATGCGTCTTATAGAGCAAAAAATATGGTAGATTCTGTCTCAAACAAACAGGGACCCTTGGAATGTATGGTACATAACAGACAAATACAAGCTTCACCGAGAAAGGATATGACTTCTCAAGTAAAAGAAGCAAGAGCTTTTGAACTTACACAGCACTATTTATTTGCAAGGGGATGAATAGGGAGCACAGCTCCTATTCTAAAGCACAGGTGGAGCTTAGCTCCCATGCAGGACCGCAGAAGAGAGCCGAAGGGAAGCTAAACATCTTCAATCATTGCCTCTTCCTGCTTGTCATTATTTGCTTTCAGCAAATAAGCTTGACCTCCCTCAGCCACCTAATGTCTGGTGAAATTGTCGAGCATAGATCTCACATCCAAACAACATCAGCTCCCATCTTAGTGGGCAAAGGCTGGAGAATGCCAGTGATGCTAATTCACTTTGCATTGCGAACAAAATTTTTGGTCAACGGCTTGGCCCCTCCAGTCGGTTAGGATGGGGATTTTGTTTTTAACATTTGGTGTGTTAGAAAGTTTTGATTTTAAGTGATCCTGGCAGTGCGGTTGTACACATACCCCCATGTTAAATTGCTAAGAGAGACACTTAAAACCACATCTTGTACTCCCCTGCAAAAGAATTTTAGGTGAAGCTAGTGACACTTATCTTCACCCACCTCCAGCTCTCTTCATATTGGTGTTAGTGCATGAAAAGCAGGATGCCAGAGCAGGCTGGCATGGGTGGATGAGGAAACAAATGTCAGTGTTACTATTGTACAGTAGCCTAGCTTCTTACACACACACACACACGCACATGTGCCAAGTTGCGCCCAACTTTGTGTGTGATGTGACATGCATCATGCATGCGCGTGATGACTGTTGCATCGGGAGAGGTCAATTAGGCCTCCCCATGATGTGACATTTATGCACTAGGCCATGATGATTGGCTTGGGGCGACATCCTGCCAGGTCTCCTCTGCCCCCTCAGGACTGGGGGGCTGAGCCCTATCCCAGTGGACATGGGGTGGTGGGGTTGTAGAGGCCTCAGCCCCATCGAGTTGGCATGCCTGCTCACAAACCACTCTTTGTCCTCATTCCAGGCAAGAGCCCAAAGATTACTGCATCTGCCAGAAGCCATACTCCAGTACAAATCTACATCTGATGAGGGTTCAGGCAACCTCATTTAGAGGGGGGTGGGGTTTCACCACTGGGCCTCCAAAAATCATTCATCAGGACAAGAGGTCCTTCCTGATGACTACATCAACCACCTCACAAATCAAGAGAAGAGATCTTCTGCGTTGCTCTTAAGAAAGAAGAAGAAGAAGAGTTTGGATTTGATATCCTGCTTTATCACTACCTGAAGGAGTCTCAAAGCAGCTAACATTCTCCTTTCCCTTCCTCCCCCACAACAAACACTCTGTGAGGTGAGTGGGGCTGAGAGACTTCAGAGAAGTGTGACTAGCCCAAGGTCACCCAGCAGCTGCATGTGGAGGAGTGGGGAAGCGAACCCGGTTCACCAGATTACGAGTCCACCACTCTTAACCACACCCTTAATGATCTACTGTGGAACCTCGGTTTTTGAACTTAATCCATTCCGGAAGACTGTTTGGCTTCCGAAAAGTTTGAAAACCGAGGATCAATGGGCTGGCTGCAAAGTCAATGGGAAAAACATGCAAAACGTGGCTTGGAAGCCATTTGGCTTCCAAAATTTTTTTCAGAAGCAGTTACTTCTGGGTTTTCGGCATTCGGGAGCCAAAACGTTCCAAAATGGAGGCGTTTGGGAACCAAGGTTTGACTGTATTGCAGATCTTCCATCTGCTGGTAGGCTGTGGTCTAGGGTGTTCCGGAACTTGTGTTCCGGAGCTGATCTCTCCTTTCAGCAGATAAGAGCTACTGTGGTGTGGGAGAGCCAGTGTGGTGTAGTGGTTAGAGCAGCAGGCAAGGACCAGAGAGAACAGGGTTCAAATCCCCATTCGGCCATCAAGCTCACTGGTCAACCAGCCACTGCCTCTTAGCCAAATTCACTTTACATGGTTGAGGTGAGTATGAAATGAAGATGAAGGAAAACCATGGACACTATCTTGAGTGCATGTAATGAATGAATAAAATCACTTGGAACAATAGATGCATGCATACTTTTTGCTAACTTCATAATATGCATAGCCACATAATATGTAATAATAATAATAATAATAATAATAATAATAATAATAATAATAATAATAGTAATAGTATGCATTCACTGTGGGTGGTTATGTGCAGACATACAGACATCTATCTCCACCTCTGGAGAGGAACCCTCCAACCGTATTATGATTCCAGACAAGTAATTAAACTAATTCATATTGCAGAGGAATGATATGGCAAACCACAGAGTCAACGCTGCCAAGCCAAATAAACAGTAGTTAGGCTCCTGTTCTTTCACTGTGCTGCTCATCCAATTTGTTAATGGCACATACATGCTTTTAAGCCAACTGCTTTAATCAAAATCAACATGTCCTGGTTACACTACAGCCTTGGAAATAGAAGGGCACATAAAAGACCCCAAAAGCGACAGACGTTTGAAATGGATAATAGATTGCAACTGGAGTCATTTCCTGCCTAGAAGACAAGAGAGGAACATGCCAACTGGAGGCTTTCGCCAACCCACTTAAGATTCTAAATGAGCCTTTCAGCTATTTAATTCATACCGATTCGCATCTCTTTGCTTATGAATAGCTAACCAGTGGATATTGACCAGTGTGAACAAACCAGTGGAACAAATGCCATTGCTTCGGTGACAGAATGGCACCTAGTCTATTAGACAGGTATATGACAGGACAACACCTATGACTGATTGAATGAGAATACAGTGGTACCTCGGGTTACATACACTTCAGGTTACAGACTCTGCTAACCCAGAAATAGTGCTTGAGGTTAAGAACTTTGCTTCAGGATAAGAACAGAAATCGTGCTCCAGCGGCACGGCGGCAGCAGGAGGCCCCATTAGCTAAAGTGGTGTTCAGGTTAAGAACAGTTTCAGGTTAAGTACAGACCTCCAGAACGAATTAAGTTCTTAACCCGAGGTACCACTGTATGTGAGTCTCACCCTTAAGAACAGGGTTTGCAATAGGTAAAGGTAAAGGGACCCCTGACCATTAGGTCCAGTCGTGACCGACTCTGGAGTTGAGGCGCTCATCTCGCTTTATTGGCCGAGGGAGCCGACGTGCAGCTTCCGGGTCATGTGGCCAGCATGACTAAGCCACTTATGGCGAACCAGAGCAATTCACGGAATCGCCGTTTACCTTCCCGCCAGAGCGCTACCTATTTATCTACTTGCACTTTGATGTGCTTTCGAACTGCTAGGTGGGCAGGAGCAGGGACCGAGCAACGGGAGCTCACTCCGTCGTGGGGATTCGAACCGCCGACCTTCTGATCAGCAAGTCCTAGGCTCTGTGGTTTAACCCACAGTGCCACCCGCGTCCCTTTTGCACTGAATAGGTGCACTGAATCAAAAGAAGGGGCTCACCCTTTGACAGCGGAACTGTCTCTCTCGGGAGGTTGTGGACTATCCTTCCTCGGAAGTTTTTAAGCAGAGGTTGGATGGGCATCTGTCATGGATGCTTTAGCTGAGATTCCTGCATTGCAGGGGGCTGGACTAGATTGCCCCTGAAGTCCTTTGCATTCTATTATTCTTTGACCTACATGCACTAATCAGTGCTCGCAAAGAGCTAGTTTGTTTATCTCCCACTTGGATTACTGCAATGCCTTTGAAGGTGACCCGGAAACTACGACTAATCCAGAATGCGGCAGCTAGACTGGTGACTGGGGGCGGCTGCCGAGACCATATTACACTGGTCCTTAAAGACCTACATTGGCTCCCAGTACGTTTCCGAGCACAAATCAAAGTGTTGGTGCTGACCTTCAAAGCCCTAAGTGGCCTCGGCCCAATATGCCTGAAGGAGCATCTCTACACCCACTGTTCAGTACGGACACTAAGGTCCAGCCGTGAGGGCCTTCTGGCGGTTCCTTCTCTGTGAGAAGTGAGGTTACAGGGAACCAGGCAGAGGGCCTTTTTGGTGGTAGTGTCCTCCCTTCAGATGTCAAAGGGATAAAGAACCACACAATTTTTAGAAGACATCTGAAGGCAGTCCTGTTTAGGGAAGTTTTTAATGTCTGTTTTTAGTGTTCTGTTCGGAGCCGCCCAGAGTGGCTGGGGAAACCCAGTCAGATGGGCAGGGTATAAATTAATAATAATAATAATAATAATAATAATAATAATAATAATAATAATAAAGTTCTCTAAACTACACCTGAAAGTGGTTCCCATAATTGGAAATAAACAACTATTTGACTTTTAGAAGACATCTGAAGGCAGCCCTGTTTACAGAAGTTTTTAATGTTTGATGTTTTATTATGCTTTTATATTTGTTGGCAGCTGCCCAGAGTGGCTGGGGCAGCCCAGTCAGATGGATGGGATAATAATAATAATAATAATAATAATAATAATAATAATAATAATAATAATAATAATAGATTCCCCTCTCTCATCTCCATCTGCCTGCTTTCTTCTGTATTTATTTTTTTCTTCCCTTTTTTCTATCTATCTATCTATCTATCATCTATCTATCTATCTATCTATCTATTTATCTATCTATCTATCTATCTATTTATTTATTATTGATTTCATTTTACATGTTTTAGTGTTCTGTTGGGAGCCTCCCAGCCAGATGGGCGGGGTATAAATATATTATTATTATTATTATTATTATTATTATTATTATTATTATTAATTACTTAACAAAGTTCACTGAAGTGGTTCAAAAATCTCTGAACTACACCTGAAAGTGGTTTCTATAACTGACATGTGAATGAAGTTCGCTTTGTCTTGCAACTTCAAACAACTTCTATCTAGTTCATTTTCAAATTCATTTTCTCTCTCTCTCTCTCTCTCTCTTACTTTTTAGCCTCTTTGTCCTTTAAACTTAGAGATCATAATTATTAGGGAAAATAAAAATTCATTTCACTGTGCATATGCGTTTTGATGTTCTCCTAGTCTTCTAAAGCATATTTTATACTTAAGCACAGCAGCTTGTAACATTCTGAATGCTTGGGGGGCGAATTGCTGAGCATCATTCAGATGAGCTTGAATGGAACTGAACTCATTCATTTTGTAAATGGACAAACATGAAACTCATTCGTTTTGTAAATGGACAAACATGAACTGGAATGAGTTCCTTTTTTTAAATAATTTTTATTAACTGGCCAATCACATCAAATTAAATCACATCACATAAATTCCAAATTACAAAGCCAAATTTTTAAATTTTGTTGGGGGAACCCATACTTCAAGATCCAAAGGGGGATTCAGATCATCTTCTTATTACTGCGTTAATGTCCAAATCAGTCCCAATCAGTCCAAACAAAATTCATAATTCTATCCAGTCTTATCTTGGTGTTTCCACATCATATCTTGTTCATATAATTTCTATTTTTCCTTTACGATCTCTTCTGTTAGTCTCTTTAAGCCGATAAGCAAAATAATGATCCTGTGTGGATTTCCCGTTCCTCCACTAAGTCCAGATGGTTTCCATATATCTCCTTCGTAGATAGCATCGCTCTTTCCATCATAAATCTGGCATTTGTCGCTCTTAAGTCCCACCGAGAAGTTGATCCACGATATGTAAACAACTCTATTTCTCTCTTTCTCCTCCCAGACCCAAGAGCTCCAACAATGCCTCCCAAAATGGCGACGGCATTTTTAACTGCGTCATTCCAAAACTCTTAGCTTTCCAGCTTCATCTTGAAACATTGCTTTGGTTCGAAAGTTTATCTCCACACAGCCTTAAATCCACAGCTTAAGTCCTTAGTTTCTGACTCATTAGGGGAGGGGATTCTTGTTAAATCACATAAGAAAAAGGAAGGCAGGTTTTTCCCCCCCTCCCCCCTCAGTCATACCGTATCTTAACGTATCTTCTCATATTTTATTCTTGTCTTGTTATCAGAGATCTCTTCTGTCAGCAGTCTTTACTCCCCTTTTTCCTTGAAGCATGTGCAATTTATCTCGTCCAAATTGTTTCTTTTGAAGATGCTTGCAACTAGCGGCGCGAATCAGGGACGGCGTCCAGGAGTGCCGGAATCCCACAGGAGGGCTTTGTGCCTAGTGCCCCCACCCCCACAAATTCGGGGGTGGTATAGGGCACAGCAGGCAAGGGCCGTCCCCCCCACAATCCTGGGGGGGGGGTTAAGGAGGCTAATTACCCCCATCATAGCCTCCAAATTACCTCGTGTGGGTCGGAGAGATGTTATTGTCAGCCATCTTCCGATGCGCCACCTAGTGGCCCCCCGAATGAGTTCCTTTTTGGACATCTTGAACCTGAATGAGTTTCTTCTCAAAATGAATATTCCAAGCTCAGGCACCAACAGATGGCTTTCATTGAGAAGTACGTTCCTTTGTCTGAATGTTGGGTCCAGTGGTCATCTCTAAAACCATCCAAGGAAATATGTAAGGCTAATTTGTCTGATAAAATCCATTTACTTTCTCCTATTCCCTTTCCATGAAACACCTTTTCAGGTAATCTAATATTGGAAGGAATCATAATAATTAAGGATTGGTCATGCTAACAGCATTTTTTCGATGGCTTATTAACCTTCTAAGATACATTTTTCTCTACTTCCTCTCATTAGCACTGATACTAATTAGGTCAGGCCAGAACACTAAAATTGATCATATGATATGGCCCAAGGGGAGCAAAGATTTAGCATTATGCTTTCAAAGTGCTAGATACATATGTTATATTTAGTAACAACTCTTTCCTACCCCTTTGATGAAAAGAACCCTTGTGTATATTTTATAACAAGGGGTTTCATTCTTTGTTGAAGAGGAACCTAAGACCAAATATTCCTTCTTAACATTCAATAGAAATAAAATGCAGACACAAAAACCATGATTTTTCTCAAGTTTCTTCTGATAGTACACGTTTCCTTTATCTTTATGCTGACTATAGTCTGTTTGGGGAAAACAGCATTTACAAAAATAGAGCCCATAGTGAACAGTGATGCTCAAACTGAAAAAGAGATTGTTGTTATTCTGGGTCCTGGAATATGAACACAGTTCTCGGGAGAGCTGTTTGCTACCATGAAATAAAAACCTAACAAGTGTAATCAATTAGGCAGGCATCTGGGTGAAATTTTAAACAGCCTCTTTCCCACTTGCATCAGAATAAACCAAGCCGTCGTATTTGCACAGCAATATACTAACATGCTTTTTTTAAATGATGGAATAATAATAAAAAACACACACGACGGAATTGTGGCTGCAGCAAAAATCGACCAACCTCTGTTTTCCTCAGGTAGAAGAGCATGAGGGAAATCTCTGTCACTTGGTTAGAGAATAATAATAATAATAATAATAATTATTATTATTATTATTATTATTATTATTATTATTATTATTATTTATACCCCGCCCATCAGGCTGGGTTTCCCCAGCCACTCTGGGCGGCGTCCAACAGAACACTAAAATACAATAACCTAATAAACATTAAAAGCTTCCCTAAACAGGGCTGCATTCAAATGTCTTCTAAAAGTCTGGTAGTTATTTTTCTCTTTGACATCTGGTGGGAGGGCGTTCCACAGGACGGGTTGCCACTACTGAGAAGGCCCTCTGCCTGGTTCCCTGTAACTTGGATTCACGTAGTGAGGGAACCGCCAGAAGGCCCTCAGTGCTGGACCTCAGTGTCCGGGCAGAATGATGGAGGTGGAGACGCTCCTTCAGGTATACTGGGCCAAGGCCGTTTAGGGCTTTAAAGGTCAGCACCAACACTTTGAATTGTGCTCGGAAACATACTAGGAGCTGATGTAAGTCTTTCAAAACCGGTGTTATATGGTCCCGGTGTTATATGGTCTCCCAGTCACCAGTCTAGCTGCCGCATTCTGGATGAGTTGTAGTTGTAGACATCAAGAGAAGACTTGATGTCGTGAATGTTCTTCTTCCTAATCCTTTGGGTTTCCTAAGCTTATTCTATATTCAGTACGTTCTGTGCTTATTCCTTCCTACTCTTCCAGCCCTGGTTGAGTTCCTCTTTATCTCACCCTTCCTCCAACTACCTCAGGGCAGTGGACATGATTCCTTCCCACCTCACCCAGAGGTGGAGCTAGCTGCTCCAGCACCTGGAGCGATGCACATGTTGCGCACCCAGGGGCGGGGCTAGCCGTCCATGGGGGTGTGGCTAGCCACCTGCGGGGGCGGGGGTGGCGCGGTGATGTCACCCTCCTCAGAGATGACACCCAGGGTGGGTCACACCCACCGCACCCCCCTTCCCACCCCCCTTTTTTAATGTAATCACCACAATGTGAAATAGTTGGGTTGAAAGACAGTGACAGGCCACCACCCTCAGTTACGACAGTAACTTTCATATCTAAGGACTCAGCTATACAGCTGCAAATAAAACCATTATTTATTTATTTATTTGGCTTTTCAAATTAGAATTTTACAATCACATTTCCAACATACAACATACAACAACAACAACAACAAAAAACAAGATTCCAAAGAATATCCTGGACTTCCCTTCTCCCGTTTGTGGGTCTTTTATTATTAATCATTTCTTCCTGCATCTTTTTTTATAATAATCCAAATCTTTTACATCTCCGTTATATCCAAAATTCACCATTAAACTACAAGTGTTATCCTACTAATGATTTTTAACCATTTAGAATGGCTTTTCAGGTAAATCATGAATTTCCCCTATCCCTTATTAAAATTTTGCTCTTCCTGATTTCTGATTCTTCCAGTCATTTTTGCCGCAGATAAAACGTTTTAAGTGTGCATTGTACAAATGTGACTCCAGATGGCGATTGTGAGCTATGGCAAATTTTATAGAGATTTTTTATTTTTTTGGAAAAAAAAGCATTTTCACAATGTTTTTTATATGTGTGTAGATTCCACCTAAGTGGGGATCTGAACCTAGGTCTTCCCAGTCTCAACCCAACCCTTAAACACCACATCACACTAGCTGCCATGTTTACCCAGCCGGTACAGCCTATAACACAGGGTTGGGAACCTTTTTCGGCATATTCCTGTTTTAACAGTCTGAAGGTACAAGACCCTCAAACTGTCAAAGTGTCTCAGGTATTGGGGAATGTCTACACATATTGAAGGAAGGAAGAAACAAAGGTCATAACCCCAAATGAGTGGAAGCTGTTGGGCAATAAGCATGGTCTACTCAGAAGTAAGGCTATTGAGTTCGGTGGGAATCATTCTCAGGTAAGCAGGCTTCCTCAACCTCAGCCCCTCCAGATGTTTTGAGACTACAATTCCCGTCATCCCTGACCACTGGTCCTGCTAGCTAGGGATCATGGGAGTTGTAGGCCAAAAACATCTGGAGGGCCGAGGTTGAGGAAGCCTGACATATAGGATTGCAGCCCAGGCCCCGTCTGCACCATACGTTTGAAACAAACATGGCTTCCCACCAAAACATAATAGGAGCTGTGGTTTGCCAAGGGTCCAGAGACTCCTTCTCCATTCACAGAGCTACAATTCCCAGAAATCCTCGGGAGAGGATTGACTGTTTAAAACAACTCTGAGAACAGTAGCTTTATTTTTTATTTTTTATTAAAGATTTTCTTGGTCTACAAAAGTATGTGCAATGCCTCTCTCTCTCTTTTTTTCCAAGTAACATTTTTTACAGATCAGTTTTGTTTGTTGAGACATTAGGAAGAAAAGGGGGAGAGAGGTGAAATAACTAAACAAGTATTAGAAACGACCCCAGAACTGGCCCTACTAAACATCTTCCAAGACAATAATGCCCATCTACACCACAAAGAACTCATAACCCACCTACTTTCAGCAGCCAGAAGCATCATAGCCAGACACTGGAGAGACCTGTCAGGAGTAAGCATGGACCAATGGTACCAAATAGTATGGGAAGCAGCCTTACTAGAAAAATTAACCAATAAACTGAAACTGTAAAGGTAAAGGGACCCCTGACCATTAGGTCCAGTCGTGGCTGACTCTGGGGTTGCGGCACTCATCTCGCTTTATTGGCCGAGGGAGCTGGCGTACAGCTTCCGGGTCATGTGGCCAGCATGACTAAGCCGCTTCTGGCGAACCAGAGCAGCACACGGAAACGCCGTTTACCTCCCCGCTGGAGCGGTACCTATTTATCTACTTGTACTTTGATGTGCTTTCGAACTGCTGGGTTGGCAGGAGCAGGGACCGAGCAAAGGGAGCTCACCCCATCATGGGGATTCGAACCACCAACCTTCTGATCAGCAAGTCCTAGGCTCTGTGGTTTAAACCACAGTGCCGCCCGCGTCCCAAACTGAAACTGACACGGGGACAAATGGAAGAAGATGCCTTCACCCCCGTATGGCTCCCCTTCACCACACACACAGCCCAACAGGACAATGACAAAAATCCACCAACAGCATACAAATCAATATAACTAACCTGACCCAAAACACCCACCCACCCCACTCACACATGAACAGTAGCTTTCTGAGGGGGAAAGGGATGTCCTAAGAGAGTTCAGCACCCTTAACAAACTATAGCTCCCAAGATACTTTGGCAGAAGCTATGACTTTTTAAAGTGGCATGATTCTGCTTTAAATATATAATGCAGATGGGGCCTGAGTCACATTCAAACAAATGACCTAAACATGTGAAAAAAAAGATTAGTTTCTTGTGAAGATTCAAGCCTCTTATTACTTCAGGCAACAGAGCTCCCTTAGTTTGCTGGTGTTGGCGATGTGGCAACATTAATTATATCCTAGATGTGTTTACAAGGATGAAATCTCACTATCTGGTAGTGAATGTCTCTGACTGAATTTCTCTCTCTCTCTCTCTCAACATGCAAACTGATGCACATGGTATCTTAGGAACCAAAGAGCCTAAGTTATTGTTCTTTTTTCATTGTAATAAGTCAGAAGTCTGCTCAAAATGAGGGACGGCAGAAGATTGACAAGGGAACGGTGCTGATGGCTTGGTTGCCAGTCAGAGTGGGGGGCGGGGAGGAGTATAAATCACAGGCTGATTTCACTCACGCTCCCTTCCTATTCAAGCTGCAAGCAGCCCTCTGGAGATAAAAGCATCAGAAAGCTGAAAAGAGTTGACATTACAAACTTGGCTCTCCCGTGTCATGTTGCACAAACAGGGAAAAGGAGGATCTGCCAACACGAAAGCCCAAGATAATATGGAACGCTTAAAGGCAACATATTGACCTTATTTAAAGCCTTAGAAGCTTAACATTAGGATTTGGTTAACAAGAGCAGCAGCAGCAGCAGAGGCAATCTGAGTGAAACACTCTTTATTTATCACATTCTCCTTTACATATTCGGTTTCCTTTATCTCGTAAGTCCCCCAGATCGAGTGGTCAGATTCAAAGTGTAATGATTTACATCAGTCATTGCTTAATACATTCAGATATGTCCATGCATTGGAGGTATTTGCATTCAATTACCCAGGTTGTCAGGTAGAGATGTTTGGCTTTCCAGAAACGAAAGTGCAGTCGTATAATGTGAACTTTCACATTCTCCTCCTTCTCCCCCTCCTTCTTGAAGAAACCCCATTTTCAATCTGTATCCTGTTTATAATCTATATTCCTCAAAGCTAATAGACTGAAATATTAACGGGGTGGCGGGAATAACCTTGGTTTGCATGGCAACTGGTAGAGTTAGTGAGATCCTACAACAAAGGCAATTATGAAGGGATTTTCTGAACACTGCAGATGAAGAAAGACTTAAGGATAAAGCACTCGAGGGTATATTGAACCACCTGGAAGTAAATTAGTAAAAACAAAACAAAAAGGCATGTTTCCATTCCCTGACACAGCGATGGAGTGTTTTTCTTTGTCTTAATCCATAAGCAATGAACAATTATTATTATTATTTTGGAATTTCCGTGGGATTCAGCCTGAGGGCCTCAAATCGCTTGTTTTTGCTTTCATTAATAAAAAAGAAGACTAAGAATAACCATCAAAGCATGGCTTCTAAGTACAATATCTGCAAGATAAAACAATGCAACAGCATCTTAAGCACAGCAGCCTAACTCCAGTTCAGATAAATACATATATTTTTTAAAAGATCTGCTGACCCCAGTGGGTCATTAAATATAAATAAACGTCTGGGTATAAGAAATACTTCTTTATTTTTTAAAAAATCAAGCTTTGCTTTTCACCATCTGTATCCCAGCACAGCTTCTGATCAGTCCTTCTGAAAGAAACAGGCTTGTGTGTTGGAAGGCTGGAGAGGAAAGAAAGATTTCCATAATCATTCTACCACTACTAAGCATGTGTCTCACCTTCAACAGAGATGATCACCAGGGCCTGGTGTTAGTGATTAGCATAGCTAGAGATGTGACTGAGGCCTATGAATACATCATTATTATTACATATATAGCCCACCTTTCCTCAAAGGTGGTATGTGTGTTTTTCCCCCTCCCTGTTTTATCCTCACAACAATCCTGTGAGGTAGATTGTACTTAGAAGTGATGCCTGGCTGAAGCTCTTCCAATGAACTTCGTGGCTGAGTAAGGATTCGAACTCTGGGCTTCCTACTCCTGCATTCTAACCACTTAGCCACATTGGTATCTGCATGCTGCAGCAAAGACCTACCTGGGAATTGTGGCTTGGGTCCGAACAACTGTGAGCGGGAGGAAAATAACCACTAGCACCCTTCTTGCTAATGGAAGAGGCACCGCAGCAAAAGAGGGAAGAGAAACCTGGAGCAGCGTCAGATTGGACTGACTATCAGCCAAGCTATTTCTGAGCCAATCTCAAGCTCCCTTTCCCTCAACCTGGGAGTCAGGGAGTGCTCCCAATTTCTTGGCTATCAAATGCCAGCTTCACTCAGCCAGTAATTTTTGCTGATGCAGGCTGCCTATGTGTGTTCAGACTGTGTTAAACTGCGATAAACAACTACCTGACATTCAGAAGACATCTTAAGGCAGCCCTGTTCAGGGAAGTTTTTAACGTGTGATATTTTACTGTATTTTTGGTTTCTATGGAAGCCGCCCAGAGTGGCTGGGGAGGCCCAGCCAGATGGGCGGGGTATAAATAATAAATTATTATTATTATTATTATTATTATTATTATTATTAAACTGCCACTTGACAGTCAGGGATCTGGGAGACTTGCATGTTGTTATATTTGGAGCTTAGGGCTGGCTGGGAAGTTAGTGTAAATTGGGAATTCTTCTTCGACTCAGATTTTAATCTGAGCCAGAGAAGAACGGTGGGGTTTGCAAGGGCTTGCCTCTTCTTTGAGACCGGAAAAGTTACGCAGGAGGAAACACAGCCATTGGCCTTAACATGTTCCTTGTTGCAAACCTAAGTAAAATGATGTATCGGTGGTATATAACTCCGATTAAATTGGCAAAAATGTATAAAATGCAAGATAGAGCCTGCTGGAAGTGTAAATTAAAGGATGGAGAATTTTTCCACATGTGGTGGACATGTGAAAAAATGAAAAAGTTTTGGGATATGATATACAATGAAATGAAAAAAAAATTCAAATATACATTCCCAAAGAAACCAGAGGTTTTTCTATTAGGGATAATAGGAGATGAAGTGAGAAAAGAAGATTGCAAATTATTCTTGTATGCCACGACTGCCGCAAGGATTCTTGTGACCCAAAAGTGGAAATCCCAAGAGTTACCAACCCTAATGGAGTGGCAGACGAAATTATTTGAGTATACTGAATTGGCAAAAATGAGTTATAAAATTCGAGACCAAAAAGTGACAAAGTTTGAGGAGGAGTGGAGTAAATTTGTTGTGTATATACAAAATAACTGTAGAAGTTTAAAAACTGTAGCAGGGCTAACATAAATCTTGTGATGTATATAGAATGTAATTAAGAATCTGCAGGAATGGATGTAAATTGGGAAAACCGAAGCAGGGAAGGAGGGAAGTCTGGGCGCAAAATTGTGCAGGGTAAATAAGAAGATAAAAAAGGTTGAATGTTAAAGTTAAAGTTTTATTTAATTTTGTTTTGTTTTTGAAAATCAATAAAAAAGGTTGTGGTTTTTTTTAAAAAAACCAACATGTTCCTTGTTGCTGCTTTAGTGTATTGTGGTGAGAGAGAAAGAATGGACAACAGAAGAATAATGCTTGCCATGGCACAGAGAAAAGACAGAGTCTATTATGGAGTAGATGGATAACAGGACAGTGGCATAACCCAAAGAAGGGTTCACAAAGACCTGCACATATGAAACAACTATTGGCTGAATCCGGCGAAGATTCCTCAAGTGAGATACAAATTCCCCTTCCTTATTATTTGTCCCCATGAAGCTGGTACAGTGGCACCTTGGGTTATGAACTTAATTCATTCCGGAAGTCCATTCTTAACCTGAAGCATTCTTAACCTGAGGCACATTTTCCCTACATAGGCCTCCCACGACCCCGGAAGTGGATTGCGTTCGTATCCCAGGGAAAAGTTCACAACCTGGGACACCTACTTCTGGGTTTGTGGAGTTCGTAATCCGAAGCGTTCATAAGCAGGACTGTTCATAACCCGAGGTACCACTGTATTGAAAAATATACAGTGGTACCTCAGGTTAAGTACTTAATTCGTTCCGGAGATCCGTACTTAGCCTGAAACTGTTCTTAACCTGAAGCACCACTTTAGCTAATGAGGCCTCCTCCTGCTGCTGCGCCGCTGGAGCCCGATTTCTGTTCTCATCCTGAAGCAAAGTTCTTAACCTGAAACACTATTTCTGGGTTAGCGGAGTATGTAACCTGAAGTGTATGTAACCTGAGGTACCACTGTATTGCCTCTGAACAAGGGAACATCACTTAGCTGGCTTGCCTCCATATCATTAACTGATTGGCAGAGAATGGGTCAAACCCAAAACACCTAGAAAAAGGGGCTGTACTTTGTGGGTGTCTGGCATGGGCCTGTGACATCACGGTGTGATATCATGCAGCAGGATAAGGCCCAACGAGACCCGTTGTGGCCTCTGGAAGGTAAGACAGCGTGCAGCAGGGGGTGATGGGCAGTGGGGGCTGAGCACCCACAACAACAAAAATGTGGGTGCCTGGGAGTTGGTGCCACTGTCTAATCAAAACCACAATTTTCGGGGGGAGTTAAAAGTACTGTTGCTGGTCACTGCTTGGTTTAACAGCAACCTTCTAGCAGTTCCTCAGAGTAATTTAAGTTGTTGAGTTAGGTTAATGAATTTGAACTTGAACTTGAGAAGGCAATGGCAATTTTTTGACAGCAGGTTAATGCAATGGAAGATTAAACCTCTCTTCCACACACCGTGTCACTATATTAAAGCGAACAGCATCACACCCACTTAGAAAATCACCTAGGCTGGTATTTGTTTCAATAATGTATAGTCTTAGGCTCCTGCATTGGAGATTTGGGTATGAGAGAAGCGGCAGCAGATTGCAGCATTGCTCAGCAGCCTCGCACTAGGGGGGAATAAATGATAAGCGATTGTCTTTTGTGGGAGCTCATTCCACTCATTGGGAACATTCACTTTCACAGTTAATGGCACTGAGCAATCAAATGAATAGGGACGTGGATGAAATTTCAAAGCACTTCCGCTCCATTTGATCATTAATAATTGTCTCCCTACCTGCTCCTGGTATCTTAACTCAATTACATGCTTTATGATGTCACACGTGTGAGTACTTTAAGGTAATGATTGTGTTCTTAATCAGAAAGCAATTTGGTATAATTTTTTTTTTTAATATAATACAAGACCAAAATGGAATCAGCTAAATTTGCTTTCTAAAGTACAATTAATAATAAAAACCAGACTAATACACCCTGAGGGCAATCTAGCCAGTTTCACGAGAAATGTGCTATGGCATAAATAACGAATAATTCTCAGGTTAATCCATCTATCTTTTCGCAAAGGCAAAAAGGCTGCGAAGAAATGCGATATATCCTGAGCAGACTGAAAAGCAAGGGATTCCATGAACCTGTTCACAGCATTTCATGTACAGCATTTCATTTGTTGTTACATGGTGACTCACAGCTGAAAGGGCAGAATAACTCTGCTGAAAAGTGTGTCTAAGGTTACATAAAAGCCAGGTATGTTGTGTGTGAGGTGTCATAGCCATTCCCCATTTCTGCAGTCAACGAGTGGTGAATAAAAAAAGGTAAAGGTAAAGGTAAAGGAGCCCTGGACGGTTAAGTCCAGTCAAAGACGACTATGGGGTTGCGGCGCTCATCTCACTTTCAGGCCGAGGGAGCTGGCGTTTCTCCTCAGACAGATTTCCGGGTCATGTGGCCAGCATGACGAAGCCGCTTCTGGTGCAATGGAACACCGTGATGGAAACTAGAGCACACGGAAATGCCCTTTACCTTCCTGCCACAGGAATAAACTACCTATTTATCTACTTGCACTGGTGTGATTTTGAACTGCGAGGTTGGCAGGAGCTGGGACAGAGCAACAGGAGCTCACCCCGTCATGGGGATTCAAACCACTGACCTTCTGGTCAGCAAGCCAAGAGGCTCAGTGGTTTAGACCACAGCGCCACCCACATCCCTTAATGAGTGGTTTAATATACACTTGTGTACTGGCTGCATCGCTTCTATAGAGAGTCTCTCTTGAGCAATGGTACTGAAGCCTGAGGATGCGGGTTGCACTGTGGTCTAAACCACCAAGCCTCTTGGGCTTGCCAATGATAAGGTCGGCGGTTTGAATCCACACACCAGGGCGAGCTCTCGTTGCTCTGTCCCAGCTCCTGCCAACCTAGCAGTTCGAAAGCACACCAGTGCAAGTAGATAAATAGGCACCGCTGCGGCGGAAAGGTAAACTGTGTTTCTGTGCTCTCTGGCACTCATCATGGTGTCAGAAGTAGTTTAACTATGCTGGTCACATGATCCGGAAAAGTGGTCTGTGGACAAAAACCAACTCCTTCAGCCTGAAAGCGGAGATGAGCACCGTACCCCATAGTCAAATTTGACTGGACTTAACCATCCAGGGGTCCTTTACCTTTACTTTTTACCTTACTGAAGCCTATTGTCAACATCCCTGGTCATGTCACAGTTACCCAACTGTTTCCCACAATCCCTAGCCAAGCACATTGAGTCATTCTTTCCTGCCACTTGTGAACTGTTTAAGCCTAGAGGAGAGTTGCCATTTATTTGCCCATCAGAAGGGAAACTCAAAATGATGACTCAGAGATCTGGAGACAGTCATCTGTCATATCCAAAAAGTGTGAGTGAGCCACAAGGATGCTTGGCCATTGTTGTAATAATTAGTTTATTGAAAAGCAAGGTGCCTACAAAAAATAAAATAAAAGTAAAAGTGGAAGTACTTTGTTGTAAAAAGGGTTGTGTAACGTGTGTAAGATTGCACTTATTTTGCTTTTAGGAATCCCTCTACATATTTTAATTCTGTTACATAAATGAATTCCAGCTGTGCTGCGAAAATGGCCAGTTTAATTAATCTCAGAAATTCAATCTGTATTGAAGATACTCCTTTCTCCTTAAAAACAAAAGGCTGTATCACTTTTGATAGTAAAAGAACAGTGCTGTAGATAAATATGGCAACACAAAAGGACAACTGAATACTCCTTCCAATTCCCGAACAATTTATTTCAATTCTCCCTGTATAGCCAGATAGGAAAAGACGATAAGGGCAGCATATACTGGTTCTGACCTGGATGCTGTGCTTAAGAGCATTGACCTAGGACCTAGGAAACAAAGGTTCAAATCCCCACTCAGTCATGAGGTTTGCTTGTTGACTTCAGACCAGCCACTGCTTCTCAGTTTAACATACCTTACAGCATTGTGAGTGAGGATAAAATGGGGGGTGGGGGGTGGGGAGAACCATACCTGCCACCTTGAGCTCCTTAGAGGAAATGTGAGATATGAATATGAATTCATATAAATTTAATGAATTTAATGAATTTAAATTTAAATTGCCCAGCAGTCTATATCAAACAAGGATGACCTTGGGAAGCTGAGATACACTGCAAGATGGACAACCAACACTTCAGTTGCAACTCAGGGATTTATTAAATTTTTAAAAAAGAGAGAGGAATAGATGCTACTTTAATTGAAGAAAATGCTGAACTAGGAAAGTTGTGAGTGTGTACAATGAGGTGTCAAGGAAGAGACTGAAAACACGGTTCTCTCTGAGGAAATGGTGGCAACCAAATCTCGATAATACTATAGGTTGTATCAAAATGTGTCCCTCCGTTTGTAGAACTATTTTTGATGGAGTGGAGGCTTCTGCTAATGAGAAGAGTGATTCAACCTCACAGCCCTGAGGAAAAAAATGTTTTTAAGGTTGTTGTTTTTTGGGAGGTGGGGGTATTCTGGAAATGTGTGGAAGGTTGTGTGAAGGGCTGCTAGGAAGTGGCGACATTAACGTGGTTTCCCTCTTCCATTAATGGAGACCTTTAGTAGAGACCTCCACTAGAGCAAAGACTATTCTGCACATTTAAGTAGTTCTGTTTGTACCATTGGATAGCTTTATATTTAACTTATTCTTAAATCACATGGATTCAGGCTTGAAGTTAGCCAAGTTTCAAGGTGACACCAAGTATTTAGGATGATGAAATCCCAGACTAACAGCTAAATTCCCCCCAAGAAGATCTCTCCAAAGCCATGAATAGGATCCTGTGGAACAGCCAATGTCTATTTTTCCCATGCTTCCCAATACTAATACTTGGCTTTGCTGTTTGAAACACTGTCAGGGTCATTCCCTCATTTAAATAAATCAGTGATTTATTTTTATTTTTTTACTGGTATGGAAACAATATTGTTGAATCCCCCCCCCCTTTTCTTCTATAATTGAGCATTAGATTGATGGATTTACTTTCCACTGACTGGTTGCTTAAATAAAATGTGAAGGTGATTTAACTGAAATGATTGATTGGTTAGTTGACTGACTGGTTAATGTACTCATTTGTTTGTAGAAGATTAATCAATTAATTGATTTGCAAGTGGGTGGTGTCGGTGGAGAAGATACATCCCCAGTCCAGGAACAATGCTTGAATAATGAAATAACTCTGATAGTAATAATGAAATCACCGGGAGAGTTTTGTGTACAATAAGATATCACCCATTATCCCTCCCCCCCTTCTCTTCCAGTGTCCCATTGAAGGTCCCTTCAATTAGAAATTGAAAATAAAAGCAGCAAGCATCGCAAACAAACAAAATAAATATGGGCAATTATAACCACCAGCATGTTGACCAAAACACCTTCTTCATGAAAATCTAAACAGGCTGTGGCTTAGTTTATTTGTTTATTTTTGATTGGGGGGTGGGGAAACCAGTGACTAAGGAGTAATATAAGAGAGATCATGAATTGGCATGCATAGATACATTCCTGACTGCCTCATGACATCCTGCCTTTCTGCAACGCAAGAATCATTGAAATGCATGAAAGGGGAACACTCAAAACTCTTCCCTTTCCCTTGTGGCTAACTCTGCCTTGGAACACAGCCAAATAATACGATGCTTATAGTGTTCATTCGAAGGATGATGACCAAAAATGTGCCCGGCGTATCAGTGTATGTGGAACTAAGCGAGAGGGTTAGAGGACAGCAGTCGGATGGAGAAACTCAGTGACCCAAAGCGAAGGCATGGATTAAGAGAACAGCTACCAGGAAGCGAGTCAGCACAAGCGGTCCAGAGACAGGGCAGGAGGGGGCAGAGAGAGTTAGGAGCTGAATGCAAGCTTGTTTAAATAAATAAGCTTGTTTAATGATAACTCACACCACTTGATGCCATAGGATGAAGGCATCTTTTTATATAACTGTCAGGGACAGTGCTGAGGAGGGCTGCACTGAGGAAGAATGGTGGGAGCCACCCCCTCCCCCTGATCCTGAATCTTCCCAGGAACAGGAGGACAGTATAGATTTGGAACAGTGGTTTGCAGAGGGGCATAGTTCAGAAGGCAGAAGCTGGGAAATACTGGATGTGGAACAGCTAAGAGAAGAAACACTGGAAGAGAGAGGGTTAGTATCCACCTCCCTTCCCCCAAATTATGGAGAGCCTAGAAAGTGTCAGAACAGAAAGCTCAGAGGCTATAAACTCAGATTACAAGATGTAGGAGTGACGTAGGTTAATAGGGACGAAAGAGGGAGTGACCTTAATTGGGAGCAATGCCATTCTGGTTAGACGCTTTGTTTTGTCCTTCGCTGTGTTTATTAAAGAAACAAATGGTAAGAATTCCCTTTCATTTGATCTCCTAATTTATGGCCACGGGGGAGGATGCCGATTCCCCAAAGAAGAGGAGGAGGAGGAGGAGGAGGAGGAGGAGGAGAAGGAGAAGGAAAAGGAGAAGGAGGAGTTTGGATTTGATATCTTGCTTTATCACTACCCCAAGGAATCTCAAAGCGGCCAACAATCTCCTTTCCCTTCCTCCCCCACAACAAACACTCTGTGAGGTGAGTGGGGCTGAGAGACTTCAGAGAAGCGTGACTAGCCCAAGGTCACCCAGCAGCTGCATGTGGAGGAGCAGGGAATCAAACCTGGTTCACCAGATTACGAGTCCACCGCTCCACAAACCCAGAAGTAAGTGTTCCAGTTAGTGACTTTTTTTGGAAGCCGAATGGCTGACGCGACTTCTGATTGAGTGCAGGAAGCTCCTGCAGCCAATTGGAAAATGCGTCTTGGTTTTCAAACAGTTTGGGGAGTCGGATGAACTCCCGGAACGGATTAAGTTCGAGAACCAAGGTTCCACTGTATTTAAAGAGGCCCAGGCCTCTTTGTTTTTGTGGCTTTGGCATCAACTCACCCTTGGTTCAGGCCCCTCACTGGGAACCAGTGCTGGCTGACAGGGCTATGAGGGAATTTTACTCTTACCTGACAGCCCCTTGTTACAGAAGTTTTCTCGTTCCCCTCAGCAGGGGTTATCTTCAGTTTTGATTCCCACATTGCAGAGGGTTGGACTAGATAACCCTTGGGATCCTTCCAAGTCTACAATTCCATGATTCCACATCTAAGGGCATACATATTGCACAACTGCGGGATACATTGCAGACCTCTGTCATATTATCTATTGCTTTCACAGGAGAGGAACACAAGCCATTCTGACCTCAGTTTTCCCGAAGTACCCCCATGGTACTTTCAGTTAATATCACTGCCGATAGTAATTACATCCAGCTGTGCGATATTGCTGTCATGGTGTTCTTACAGGCACTGGGTACACAAATTGTGCCATGTCTTCTATCCCATGCAGCGAGTGGAAGAATCCATAAATCACATCTCTTGGGAAGTTCTGTGAGCTTTGGGGCTGCAGCAATTTACTGCTCTAATTCCTACTTTGAATTCCACTCGCAGTGGCTTGAGGATTCGCAGAGAACACTTTTCATTTTCCTAAACAGCACTGCATGTGCTGCGGGAGGAAGGTGCCTCTGAAGTTTGTACAACAAGCTTCTTGTTTTGTTGAAAGGCAAGACTATTTGTATATGAAGAGAAAGGAAGATGGGTGAACCAAAGCTGAGAACATCTCCCCACTGATATTGTGAGAAACACAGGAAGAACTCAGGGGGTGGGGATACTTTGGCAGGGAGGTCCCACGGCGCACTGTGTGTGTGTCCCCCACCCCATTATTACTTCTGGGAAGCATCATGATTTTATTTAGTTTTGGTGGGGGCTACATTGGGTATCCTCATTTTAAGTTCACAGTGCCTTCTTTTTACACCGAAGGGTTTTCTCTCTTTACGAAGACTTTTCTGCTCCATTTAAATCCCAAACAGAGCAAGACTGTCCCACGGGAGCAAACTTTACTCTCCAGCTGTCAAAATAATTTCATATCTGAATTAAGATGGGAATGGATTTCATTAAAGCTAAAATGCCTTCCTTTGTACTCCTTTCTTTTCCTCTCGCATCCTTTAATTGCAAGTCTTTGCTCTACATATTTAAAGGGACAGCGTGTAGAATGTGATGTTTGGCACAAAGAAAGCTTGGTTTGCTTTAGCATAAGCAAATGGTTTATTTATTTTTTAAATGCAAATCCCCATTAGGCATTGTTGACATTGCTCACTTAGCTGGAGTCACAAAAGGCAACTAGACCTATTGAACTCGCCTGGATTTTATCTCCCTAGTGTGTAATGGAGATGCATATGATTTTGACAGAAGCTTGCCTTTATTATATTAACCAGTACACAGGATTATTTGTATGTATAATCCTATAGTCTTACTTTGTTAATAACATCACTTGGAAGGCCACTGCAAATATTTTCATCTGGTACTAACTATGTTAATCACGGAGTAAACTGAGTTGTTTTCGAAGCTGGTCTGCCTGCTGCCTTCATTATACACCTTTAAGGGGCATGCAAAAATGTTCCTCTTCATCCAGGCCTTTGGATAGCTAACATCCTACATCCTTTCAAATGTGTTTATGGGAGTGGGGAGTATTGGTTTTTTCGGTTCTTGTTTTTATTATGTCTTTTGTGTTTTTATCTAATTTTTATATGCTGCAAACCACCCTGAGATCTAATGATGAAGGGCAGTATACAAATTTAATTACTACTACTACTACTGATAATAATAATAATAATATGGTGCCTTGTTCGCTTCCTTCTGACAACTCCTGCAGTCAAGCTGGTGCCAAACGTCTTCCTCTGTTTTTCTGTGGGCCCTCTGCCTGGTTCCCTGTAACCTCACTTCTTGCAGTGAGGGAACTGCTAGGAGGCTCTTGGAGCTGGACCTCAGTGGCCGGGCTGAATGATGGGGGTGGAGATGCTCATTCAGGTGTCTTCTAAAAGTTTGGTAGTTATTTTTCTCTTTGACATCTGGTGGGAGGGCGTTCCACAGGGCGGGCGCCACTACCAAGAAGACCCTCTGCCTGGTCCCTTGTAACTTGGCTTCTTGCAGGGAAGGAACCGCCAGAAGGCCCTCGGTGTTGGACCTCAGTGTCCAGGCTGAACGATGGGGGTGGAGATGTTCCTTCAGGTATACTGGACCGAGGCCGTGTAGGGCTTTAAAGCTCAGCACCAACACTTTGAATTGTGCTCGGAAACATACTGGGAGCCAATGTAGGTCTTCCAGGACTGGTGTTATATGGTCTCGGCGGCCACTCCCAGTTGCCAGTCTAGCTGCCGCATTCTGGATTAGTTGTAGTTTCCGGGTCACCTTCAAAGGTATCCCCACGTAGAGCGCATTGCAGTAATCCAAGCAGGAGATAACTAGAGCATGCATCGCTACTGTTTCCCATCCTTAACATGCCCTTAAAAATATTCAGTGAGCTGCCTTACAATGAGTCAGGCCAATGATCTGTCCAACACAGGTGAGCATTGTGACCTCCATGTTATTTTCTGTCTCTGAATTTTGTCAAAACCAGAGAAGAACTGTCTTCATACCACCCAGAACACCATCTGACTGGTGTTCTTACTGCCAAATGCTGTTACCTCAGTGATACTGAGGCAGGGCCAGGAAAAGAGGAAGGGGGGGGGGCAAGGCCTCATTATTTTTCTTTCCCCTTTTCAGTACTTGGTACACTGTGTATACCCCCCCCCCCCGCCAGGACACCTGATCACATAAGTTGCCCTTGGGACAACTACATTGCCCATGTTTTGGACCCCAGGGTGGGAGGAATATGGAGAGGAGATAGATTCTTCTGTTTGTGCCTTCATGACCAAACCAGAGGATGAAAAGGGAAATGAGTTCTGTCTCTGTTGCCGCATCTGTTAGAGTAGCTACCAGGTTCATGCAGGGGTTCATGCATTTACAAATGAATTTTGAAATCTAGGGTGGTGAACTCCCGTTTTACACCAAATATTTTCTGCTCAATTCAGTCCTGATCCAAATCAAGCCTGAGGAAGGTCACCCACTTCTAATTAAATGTGCATCCCTATTGGAGTGCTATTTTTTTACAGAGAGAGCAGGGTGGGGGCAGAGTTACAAAAGGGAATCTTAACAGCTTTTGACTACCCTTTTTCTCCACATCTTACACTTATTTAAAGGTCCATGCATGACACTTTCAAGAACCACACATTGGCTCTGGTGTCACGAGCCTGGGCTCTACACAAAATCTCTGTTGTTTGAAACTGGGCTTCTTGCCCAGTTAGCAAGATAACCGTAGCTGTAAGACGTTTGCATAGGGGTTTGATCTTCAACAGAGTAGAGAAAAAACTCTTTCAGCCCTTTAATATGGCTATTAGAAACACACAAAGGAGCAAGCAAAGTTACATTTCTATGCCTATCGTTCACAACGGCAGCTGGCAAAAGCTGTAAATCTCACAGCAAATCCTCATAGTAATGTGCAATATCTGTCTGTCCCTGCGAAATCAACACTAGTTTTGGGTAATCTTGTATAACCACAGAGAGATGAATCTGGTGTCAAATGAAAGCAGAGAGCACATACAATTTAACAACAACAAAAAGTGACTTTGCCAAGTTACCCGCAAAATCAGATGCATTTGACCAAGGTAAGTCCTAGAACAGATAATTAAACAGTCGGTCTGTGAGGACTTAAAAAAGGATGCTGTGGTTACTAAAACCCATCAAGGGTTTCTCAAAGACAAGTCATGACAGACAAATCTCTCTCTCTCTCTCTCTCTCTTTCTCTCTCTCTCTCTCTCAAGTCACAAGCTTCGTAGATCAGGGGAATGCTGTGGGCATATTGTGTCTTGATTTTGGTAAGGTTTTTGATGAAGTCCCCCATGGTATTCTTCTGGAGAAGCTGGTAAAATGTGGACTGGATAAGATAGCTATTAGGTGGATTTGTAGCTGGTTGACTGACCAAACCCAATGGTACCTTACTATTTTGGAAGAAAGTGACAAGTGGGGTGTCACAGGGTTCTGTCCTGGGCCCATTGTTGTTCAACAGCTTTATACACATCAAATTTGCAGATGACTCCAAACTGGGAGGGGTCGCCAATGCCAATGAAGACAGAATCAGGATTCAAGATGTCCTTAACAGATTGGAGAACTGGGCCAAAGCTAACAAAATGAATTTCAGTAGGGACAAATGTAAGGTTCTACACTTAGGCAGCAAGAACCGGCTGCACAAATATAAGAAGGTGACATCTTGCTTCCAGTAGAACATGTAAAAAAGATCTAGGGGTCATAGTACACCATAAACTTAACATGAGTCAACAGTGTGATAAAGCAGCAAAACAAGCAAGCAAGCAAGCAAAACTAATGCTATTCTAGGCTGCACCAACAGAAGTATAGCGTCCCGATCAATCAGGGCCATCTTACCTATAGGCCCTAGGGGTGTGGGGCACCTGGGCGCTGGGATCTCAGAGGCGCCAGGCTGAGAGTCAGGGGCCTGAGAGTTGAGTCTGGGGAAGAGCCCTCTCGTCGGTCGGAGCGCCGTGGCAGGCTCTTTTGCTGCGGGCGGCTCTGCGCCACGAGTTTGGGGGCGACCGAGCCAGTGAGACGCTGAGGCGGCTGGCTGGCTCCGCCCTCCTGCGCACCTGGGACTGGGCAACCTGGGGGGGGGGGCGCGCCGGGCAGATCTTTGCTTAAGACAGCCCTGTGATCAATGGAAGTAATAGTACTGCTCTATTCTGCCTTGGTCAGACCACACCTGTATTCAGTTCTAAACACCACAATTTAAGAAAGGGGGGGGGGAGAAATACAGAAGCAATTCAGAATGGTAAAGAGAAGAACCTAAGTTAAGTATAATGATCTTAATAAGAAGCCTATTTATGATCTACAACTTTCAGTGCTCAAAGGAGTTAATGAAGTATTGGAAGACACAAGAGCTACCCATCCTGGAAGAGTGGCAGATGAAGATGACGGATTATATGGAATTGGCGGAAATGACTGGCAGAATCCGAGACCTGGGAGAAGAGTTGGTGGAAGAAGACTGGAAGAAATTTAAAGACTATCTTCAGAAATACTGTAAAATTAATGAATGTTAAAATGATGTTGGATTGAAAATAAGTGGCATTAGCAACAAAGTTAATAAGAATATGCAAAAATGAATTGATAATGGATGAAAATATAAAGTTATAATATGTTAAGATACAGAGTTAAGATAAACAAAAGAGGGTAAGGATTTGCTGACTTGATTATTTAAATGGGAATACAAAAAGGGGAGGTGTGAGGAGGCCAAGGAAATAAGCTAATGAGTTCAAAGTTACAAAAAACGGATTTGTTTTTAATTCTTTTTTAGCTATTTGTCTTTTGTATTTTTATTCCTTTTTTTCTTTTTCATGTATTTTTCTATGTTCTCTTTTTTGTATCTTTTTCTTTTTATATGACCTTTTTTCATTTTGTAAACTTATGTTTTTGTAAAACTTCAATAAATATCTTTTAAAAAAACAACAAAGGAGTTAATGACATGACCAACGGTCTTAAGAGATGGGCTGTTTTTCACTGTGGCTTCAACCCTGTTCACACTTACTTGCAATTTGACCGCATAAAGCATTGGATCAGAATTACCTCCACGCAAAAATGCAGAGTACGGCGCGCCGTTTGTAAAATAAAACCAGAAATACTTGGTGCAGCAATAGCTGAACTTTCTTCCCCAGTTGCCAAAAGCCTTCCCCTCCTTAATATTTCATTACAAGCACATCGCAAGCGGGCTTGAGGTGGGCATGCTATGACTTGGAAAGGACTATAGGTCGAGGAATCTCACAGCAGAATATTACTGTGGATTTAATGCTAATTCCAGCTTTATCCCTTTCCTAATTCCTGTATCACATAGCCTCATCTACACAGATAAAAGCCCTTGAAGTATACATTCTTTGATGTGTGGTTTGAGCTGGCCTGTCAAAAATAAATAAATAAATAAATAAATAACAGGATTGACTCGGAAAACAATCACCATTATATTTGAGGCTACAATCTACTCAAACCTCCTGTAATTGATTTTGATTTGATTTTTTTTTTTAAAAAAGCAAAGCAAAGACTCCCTTCATTGACGAATGAAGTTGCATTCTAAACGAAAATTCATTCTGCTCAAAGTCCCCATTTTAAACTTCAAGTGCCGAGCTGTGCATGCCCAGGGCCCCTTATTACAAGGAGGGCTTTGCTGCTAGCACTGGAAATCAGCGCTGCTGAATTAATTGTGTGTGTGACCTGCAGCGCCAATGTCCCTGAAAAGTCTTCCTATTGATCCAGAGTTAAATTATGCACACGGCTTTGATTCCGAAGTTGGCATTCTTGGGGGACTTGCTTTTTTTCAGAGAATGAGATAGCCATCAAATGAGCGGCCAGGGCCTGAGTTTCTCCTGGTGTCGGGCGATTGTTCTGACATTCTAATTAATGGCCTAGTGGCAGATAGGAGGATGCCTAGATTTCACAACCAGGCATTCTGCAAGGGAATGCACTTTCAGCTTGAGTTCCAAATCTGGAGAAAAAATGGGAATTTGGTTGAATGCTGGGTTCCTGCAAGGAACAACTGAAGGGATTCTTTTCTTCAAAACAACAACTATCCACTTGGTGGTTTTTCTCTGAGTGGAATCGAAATTGGTTGCTGACAATAAGCAAATACACCTGGTTGCACTAGGCAATCCACTATAAATACCAGCCTGCCTCCTTTCCCCAATCTGCATCATGGGCATGAGAATGCCGTTCTTTGAAGGGATTGTTGAGGCAATGTATATGAAGCACATACAAATGTTTGCATCCTGCTATTTATGAGCCAAAACATGATTTCTTGGAAGACATTTTTCTGAGAAAATTACTGGGAATATCTTTTTCCCCATTCTCTGAAAGCCATTTGGCTGGACAGTCCCTGAATTTTCTTCCTTCCCTTTTTCCTAGTCTGCTATTTCACCCGAAACCCGTAAACACTTTGTCTGAGTCATTGTGGAGAATGCCCCATGGTGTCCAGGATGTGTTGCTGCTGTTGTCACTTGCAACAACAACAACAACCATTTAGAAAAAGAAACAAATGGGTGCTAACACCATTACCAATTGTGAGTCTCACCCATGAAAAGAAAGAGTCTGGAAAATTCTCCCATGCCCAGAGAATGTTTCGTAAAATGGTCCCCTCAAATACTTAGGTGTAATATCTTACAATTATTTTTAGGCAGCAAAGTATCTGTCTCTTTCATCACCACTTTAAACTACAGTGGTACCTGGGTTTTTGAACGTCTCCGCTGACGAACATTTCAAACACCATAAACCCGGAAGTAAATGCTTCGGTTTCCGAACACGCCTCAGAAGTTGAACACGCCACGCGGCTTCCACTGAGTGCAAGATCCTGAGGCCTAGCTATCGGCTATTTCAGAACTCAAACGGTCTTCCGGTATGGATTACGTTCAAAAACTGAGGTACCACTGCACTGAGAATGTGAAACAACATTTCCAACATCCTCTAAGATGTATTAAGGCAGCAATGCTTTGCAGTGACCTGGAGTGTAATTGATTTCAAGAGAACTTGTCTATTTAGAAAGCGTACCAAACACACAAACACACCACATTAGCCATTCGGTGTACATCACTAGTGTAAGCTCATGCAAAGGAGATAGAGATCTATACTTTTGACTTTTACAGAACAGAAATTCTCTGCTGCTTCCCTGCCCTGCATGGCAAACTCGACCTACAAAAGTTCTCTCTTCCATGTACCGAAGCACTGATATTTGACTAAATGGTTCCAATAGTTTTGGGAGGCTTTTTTTTTTTTTTTTGCTTTATGATGATGAACAGAGGATCAGACCCTTGTAATCTTTGGTTTCTTCATGTCCCAGAACTTCTGAGTAGAGCACTTGTCAGAGGAAGTTGTGTGTTAGCAGAACTTGCTAAATCAAGCAGGCCGAATCCAGAAGCAGAAGGGCTTGGCAAACTTTAGTAAAGGTAAAGTGACCCCTGACCATTAGGTCCAGTCGTGGCTGACTCTGGGGTTGCGGTGCTCATCTCGCTTTATTGGCCAAGGGGGCCGGCGTACAGCTTCGAGGTCATGTGGCCAGCATGACTAAGCCGCTTCTGGCGAACCAGAGCAGCGCACGGAAACGCCGTTTACCTTCCCGCCGGACCGGTACCTATTTATCTACTTGCACTTTGACATGCTTTCGAACTGCTAGGTGGGCAGGAGCAGGGAACGAGCAACGGGAGCTCACCCCGTTGCGGGGATTCAAACTGCCGACCTTCTGATCGGCAAGCCCTAGGCCCTGTGGTTTTAAGCCACAGAGCCACTCGCGTCCCAGCAAACTTTACTAGCTCATTAATGGATAGGGCCGAACAAAAAAAAACCTGTAATAGCAAAACTACTGTAAATAACAGTTTACAGACAAAAGTATTTGGCTAAGCAGACCAGACATATAAAACAGCGCATCTCATCACACCAGACTCCTACTAGAATAAAATTACTACCACAAAACAGGGCCAGGACAAAATATTGTTCTGCCAGAGTTGCCAGAGCCACCCCCATTCTTCCTCTCTCATACTTCCTCTCTCCCTCTGCTTGTCTGCGTCTTTCCCTTCATTTTGTTATTTTGTTAGTGGCAGCAGAATTGGCCCTCACCTCCCTCCCTCCCTCCCTCTCTCTCTCTCTCTCTCTCTCTCTCTCTGACTCATGAGAAAGGGTCAAGTGGGTCCTTTTTCAGAGTGAGGCATTTTGAGATCACTGCTGGGCTGTCAAAGAGAGGACTTTCTTTTCAGACTATTTAAGACAAAAATCACAGTCAAATGAAATCGCGAGCAGGATTTGAACTATGGGCAAGGGAAGGAGAAAAAATAAGTGACTGCAATATAAGTTATAATATAAAAGAAAATGAATGGTGGTTAGGGCAGCAGATAAAGGATCACAGTAGGATGGGAAGTCAAAATGTGAGGAATTATTATATTGAATGTGAATTGAATAATGTCAAATTTTGTGTAAAAGACTAATAAAAAAATATTATAAGAGAGAGAGAGAGAGAGAGAGAGAGAGAGAGGGCTGGTCAAGGGCCCGGGCAACTGCTGTTTACCACAACAGCTAGAAAGGCACTTGGAACTTAGGAAAAAAGTTATAGCCGTACCTTGAAAGCCGAATGCCTTGGCTCCTGAACAAATTGGCTCCAGAACAATCGAAACCCAGAAATGAGTGTTCCAGTTTTCGAACGATTTTTGGAAGCTGAACATCCGACGCAGCTTCTGTGGCATCTGATTGGCTACAAGATGCGCTTTGCTTTTCAAATGGTTCTGGGAGTCGAACAGATTCCCAGAATGCATTCTGTTCAACAACCAAGGTATGACTATACTTGGTACTTCAATTTCCCCCTTCCCCTTAAGTTTAAGCAACGTGTCTGGCCACTGCAGCAAACCATGGTGGCAGGTGCTTCCCTAGGGACCTTACCCAGAAGGCCCCACTTTCAGGAAAGACACTGGTTCTGCTAAAGAATGTACAGCACAGGTTAGTCTCTTTATCCCCAAGAAATCCAAGCTGAAGACAAATTATTTGGCTGTGCCCATCTCCTGGGCAACACCCCACCACCACACCCTCGCCATTACACCTAAAGGTAAAAGGTAAAGGGACCCCTGACCATTAGGTCCAGTCGTGACCCACTCTGGGGTTGCGGCGCTCATCTCGTTTTAATGGCCAAGGGAGCCGGCGTACAGCTTCTGGGTCATGCGGCCAGCATGACTAAGCTGCTTCTGGCGAACCAGAGCAGCGCATGGAAACGCCGTTTACCTTCCCGCCCCGGACCGGTACCTATTTATCTACTTGCACTCTGACGTGCTTTCGAACTGCTAGGTTGGCAGGAGCAGGGACCGAGCAATGGGAGCTCATCCCGTCGTGGGAATTCGAACCACCGACCTTCTGATCGGCGAGCCCTAGGCTCTGTGGTTTAACCCACAGCGCCACCGGCGTCCCCTACTAACTGCTTAAAAACTCTAAGAACTCATTAACCTCTTTGCTTGCACTTCACTGCATGATCCACTGACGAAGTAAGTAGCCTTTCAGGCACAGATTAGGAATTCTGGTTTTCGCAGGGTTCCCTCAACCACCCCATATAAATCTGCTTCACCCCCCCCCCCAACCACTTTCAAACGACTCCTCCTGCAGCTCAGCACTTTAAAAGCAGTTGTAGAAACGACACTGGAAATTTCGTTAGGCCGGATGTAATTATGAGGATTGGACCTTGGCCAAATTACCAAGGTTAACAGCTCTACATTTGGGGGGGGGGGAGCGCCATGGGATTTTTAATAGCCATATGTTAATGACGTTGTCGCTGGAAGTCAGCACCCTTGAAGAACTGTATCAGCTTTTACATGAGCCTGAGCCTTGAGCTCAGCCCGAGGTCACGGGAAAGAACCCGGCCGCATGGAAGCAGTAATGTATCTTGACCTCGTTACATTACATTTTTCGCACCATGATCAATGATTGGCATTTTGCACGGGGGAAGAGATCCAAAAACCCCTCCACCCCTCTGTGATCCTTGCAGTTCTGCCATAAATTCAAGAAGTTCACAACCGCTTGGCTTCCCTCACCATCACAATGACTTACAGCGAAAATGTAAAATTTGCCCCCTTTTTCCCTTATATGCCAATTACGAATGAGCATAAATCTGTCAAGAAGCTTTGATCAAGGAATTCATTTTACCAAACTGGAAGAGCTATCTTTAGGACTTAGTACTCTAATCATTATTAGGTTTACTTCTTCATGCAATATCACCCGTTTTGTGCCATTTCTAAAGAGGTCACTTTCTTCGTCTTTTTAAGAGCTCAGATTCCTCTCCCTCCCCTCCTTCCTCTGGGAGATTGCTGATTTGCTTGCAGTCCTGAAATAGGTGGAGGTGCTTAAGTATGCAGACAATGCAGCAGAGATATATTTAAAGGTCTCCTGTAATCCGAACTGAGAATCTAAAACATGCTATCAATATTAATCAAAAGTACTTCGAGTAGTTGAGATGCCCTTTTTTAATGAAAAGAAAGAAAGGAAAGGTTGTTTCAGAGGCTGCGACTGCAAACATGGCACCATGTGCAAAAAAAGAGAGACTAGCTAACTGGTGTGTGGCTGTGAGTGATATTCAGGATCCAACGATCAGCGTCTTCTGTGCAAATTTTAAAGATATGCAAACCCAAATCTTTCCTCTGCTTTTGTGTCTACAGGATGCAGGTGCCTTTTTCCAAATTGCAAAATGTCTCCCAGGACACTGCTGCACAACATCTTCAAGTTAATACATCCGTTGTGTTTTTAATTTGGGGGGGGCGAGAGGGGAAGGGAATTATTCACTAGTGAGATGTTTTCTGACTTTGCAATCAGCGACAGAAAGCAATATGGGAAATCATTTCCTGCAATATCGATATAAAACAGAGAAGATTCTTTGCATATAGAAAGTCTCTCCCCACACCCCGGCCTTCATTTTTTAAAATAATGTCTTCTTTTTGGCACTGCTCCTTTCCAAGCTTTCAAGGAATCCCAGGCAGTCTAGTTTACAATCTCATCTCGGAAGATGACAATTTTATGTGAGTTTATTTTTTGGCACAGCAGCAATCAATCCATACACGTTGGTAGTTCTAGCAGTGACGGTTTTAATCCTCAGAGTACATAAAGCACTTTAATCAAACAACATATGTCATAGCTATTGGCCTCACTATAAGTTACTTCCCACCCTCCTAATATAAGTTAAACTAGAAGTAGGGGCAACACAAGGTGTATCTGTTTACACTAAAAAAATCATTGAAACAAATCTTCAATATTTTCAGATCTGAATAGGGCATCCAGATGCAACCCCCCCCCAAAAAAAAACCTTTAATAATTAGAAGGCAGAAGAAGGAATTTGAGCAGGAATTTGTGGCTTGCTGAACAACTCTTCTGAACAACTATTAAAGGTGCAGGAGCTTTGTAGCATTTTTGCTATCTGGCTGCAGTATATCTGGAACTCATCTGCTGTATACCATATCACGTTTACCTTCCTCTGTGTGGGCATGCATGATTCACCCTTTGCTTTGTATATTCTACTTCCCTCTCTTTTTCACCATCTCTTAAAAAATACCCTAAATATATATGTAAAAAGAAAGGAAATGGGTGCCATTCCTAGAACTCACCTGGTTCAGATGTGGCCTGGGTTGTTGTTCCATTTCACTAGTTCAATACCAATGCTCTCCACTAGGAGTCGGCAGTGGCACAACATGGGTTGCCAGTGCCCAGGGCCATGCAGAGGGGAGGTGGGAGGGGCATTCAACTGCCTAATGACAGTCCGCGTCACCCAAGAGATCACAGCCGCAGAGATAAAAAAGAAGAGTCGCTCCGTTATCTGGGGAGGTCACTTCCTGGTTTGCATGGAGAAGCCATTTTCAATGGTGCTAGCGATGGAAGCGAGCAGATCTTTTGAGGCAGCACCGGGAGTTGAAATTTTGTGCCCCTGGTAATTATGTGCCTGGGGCAATTGCCCCTGTGGCCCCCCATGCTATGCTACTGGAAGTTGGGGAACATTTAACCCTTCAGAAGTTGTTTGGCTCCCTCTACCCTGCTGACGCGGGACGCGGGTGGCGCTGTGGGTTAAACCACAGAGACTAGGACTTGCCAATCAGAAGGTCGGCGGTTTGAATCCCTGCGATGGGGTGAGCTCCCGTTGCTCAGTCCCTGCTCCTGCCAACCTAGCAGTTCGAAAGCACATCAAAGTAAAAGTAGATAAATAGGTACCGCTCCGGCGGGAAGGTATACGGCATTTCCGTGTGCTGCTCTGGTTCACCAGAAGTGGCTTAGTCATGCTGGCCGCATGACCCAGAAGCTGTATGCCGGCTCCCTCAGCCAATAAAGTGAGATGAGCGCCGCTACCCCAGAGTCGGTCACGACTGGACCAAATGGTCAGGGGTCCCTTTACCTTTGCCTACCCTGCTGACTGGGGCTGATGGGAGTTGGTGTCCCGTAGCAACAGGTTCCCCACCCCTATGTTGGCAGTGCATGTGGCAGAGGCTCCAGAATTCTGACTCTCCAACTAGCATCACTCTCCGCCCATGCACCACACTTGTCACTCATCTATTGCTCAAAACAAAGTGAAAACAGATGCTGAAGGCAAGAGTTAATTGTTCACACATTACTCCTTTAATGAGGGAAGTTGGGGAGACACAACATCATGCTCCCTGCCATCTGTATTAAGCCTCCAGCAGGGAGCAAGTCTCTCTTTCAGCAGTCAGTCAATGCAATGTGTGAAATTGAATTGGCCCTTAGTGTGAATGGCCTTGAGCATCATCTAGGATGGATAGAGAGATTTAACTTTGGACGCGTAGAAACAATCTATCTGTTTATTTATGAAATCACACCTTCCGTGGGCAGCAGCATGGATGCCTAGGCTGAGGCATAGCTCGGACTCACCAGCTGTCAGGATCCTGCTAAGACTTCCTCAGCATCTTTATTGTGGCCTCTCCTTCCTGCCTGGTGGACTTAACTAGTTGCCCCACTAACTTCCCTCATCAGCCTCTGCTGCCACCACCGCCATCATAATGGCCAAGGTGCAGCTGAAGAAGAAGCTGGAGCAGCTGCTGGTAGATGGGCTGTTATGAACGAGACACTATGGAGGCACTGCTGGACATCTTGGTTGGCCTCGACACTGGGTGCAGCTGCGACTCGCTGCTCCAGAGGGACAGGCTCGTCTCCGACTTCCTCAAATGGGAATGACCGCTCCCCGCATAAAACGGGGGGCGCCCTTTGCATGGACGTGCGGAGCCCCTGGATCTGGAGTGGTTCCATTAACACAGGCTTGGCTTCACCTTCCGCCAGGTGGGATACCTGGAGGTCTCCACCTACCTCAGTCAGTTGTCCAATCCTGCCTGGAGGAAGTGTTCCCAAGGAGACCAGGCCAGGTAGGGGAGGGACTACCTGCCCACACAATAGAGGCAGGATCTTACCTGGGAATCCTCACTTGGCTTCAGAGTTTCTCCCACCCTACCCACCCTCATTTAAGTCTTATTTTGCAGGTTAACTTTTCTTCACAGGTATGCGGGCGCTGCTGCGTCAGGGTCGCTGTTAAAGGGCCGGAAAGGAATTCCCCTGCATTGGCAGGTTTTGCCTTTCCCGTAGCAAAACGTCACAACTTTGGCAGTATCAGGCCTTGGGCGGAATCCTTTAGTCTATCTTCCTCTTTGCAGTGGCGATACCAGGGTTCCCCGTTAAAGGGGTTTCTGAAGGGAGGCTTTGACCGTACGCCAAGAGGTCGTCATTGCTCTCCCCTGCGATGGTGGCATAACGGGGGCGGCTATCTCTGCTTGAACATATGTTCTCCGGAGCCGGCCCATCCCCCCCCCACACTGGATAACCCTGATGTTCCCTAGGTCCCCGGCTGGGGACTGGGGAGGGAGAACGCCCAATGCCTGAACCAAGGTCTACCCACATCTGAAATATAATAAAGTTGTGGCCAATTTAATCCCATAGCACATTGTCTTGAGTCATTATTCCACATGACGGGGGGCCCGCCTGGGATCTGGGGGACTCCGCCTGCCCACGCAATGGCCCTGCTGATTGTCAAGAGTGACATAGGCGAGTTCCTCATAAACAGCATCTGGGCTGGTTATGTGGTGTCAACATCCACCTTGCCACTGGCAGTAGGTCTGAGAGACACCACTGTCTCCACCATGGCCCATTACTCAAGAACCCCAGCCGGTGCAGCACCTGACCCAGCTGGCTTAATAATGGACATTATGTGTATTTTAATGAACTGAATAATTCTAGGCAGCAACATGATTTTATGCAGTATTTTATGCTGCTGGGTTTTGTACTGTATTTCTTTATCTTACATGCGAACGACCTATGGCCCAAGCATTGATAGATTACATCTAGAAGTGAATAGAGGGAAAGTCATGAATGTCTCGGGAATGTGCATAGGAAGCTAACAGTGCTTAGCTTATTTTTAAAATTGCTGTTTTATAGATTAAGAATGCCGTATTGATTCATTCATAATATAATGCGACATTTTCTGTAATTGTGATGTTTAGCTTATTTTTTAGTTGCTGTTTTGTTAATGTTGTCAACATTGCTTTATACATTATAAATGCCGAATAGATTTGTTAATCATGTAATATGACTTTTGCTGCAATTGTGGTGTTTAGCTTATTTTTGTAAATAGTGCTTTACAGATTGTAATTGTTTTACTGACAATTTGTTGATTATTTTATATATTTATGCTGTATTTGTGATGCTCTATTATGCTCGCCGCAACCCCAGAGTCGGTCACGACTGGACCTAATGGTCAGGGGTCCCTTTACCTTTACCTTATTATGCTCTGTTATTGTTATTTATTGTTTGTAAGCCGCTTTGAGATTCTTTTGCATGAAAAGCAGCATGGAAATATGATAAAGCAAATCAAATCACATGCATTCACCATCCTTTTAGGCACTGTCCACTTAGAGCAGCCCACAGCATGGTTAGAACAAAACATATATAAAATATAACACATAACAATGGGAAACAGTGTCAATCCTTTAACAAACTTAACAGTACAAGCCTAACCATGTCTACTCAGAAGTCAGTCCTAGTGGATTCAGTGGGGCTTAGGTAAAGGTAAAGGGACCCCTGACCATTAGGTCCAGTCACGGACGACTCTGGGGTTGTGGCGCTCATCTCGCTTTATTGGCCAAGGGAGCTGGCATACAGCTTCTGGGTCATGTGGCCAGCATGACTGAGCCACTTCTGGCGAACCAGAGCAGCGCACAGAAATGCCGTTTACCTTCTTGCCAGAGTGGTACCTATTTATCTACTTGCACTTTGACATGCTTTCAAACTGCTAGGTGGGCAGGAGCTGGAACCAAACAATGGGAGCTCACCCCGTCACGGGGATTCGAACCACCAACCTTCTGATTAGCAAGCCCTAGGCTCTGTGGTTTAACCCACAGCGCCACCCACATCCCTTCAGTGGGGCTTACTTCCAGGTAAATTGGATTAGGGTTGTGACCTAAGCCAGTTACAACAGTTTACAAATATTGATAGAGTTTACCACCCAGAAGACATAATCCTAAGTACTGTAGCAATGTCCAAGAATAGGTTATCCCGCCTGTGTGACGCACTCCCTGAACAATAGATTTTACTATTATTATGCAAATGTAATACAGAAATGACTTGGGTTCAGTTGACCAGGATCACAGTGAAAAATCCAGAGGTCAACTGCAGTATGCATCTCCCAAAACATAAGAAGGAACGGAAGCACCACTAATTTCATGCGCCTTTTAATCTGCTCTCATCACTTTGGAGGGATTGCGTGGAAGCACTCTAAAATTAAATGTAAACTCTTTAATAAAGATATTGACCGATTGCAAAGGGCATAGGCTGCCTTCTCTTCTGAAGACATTAGCGGCTTAACAATCCCCTAACCCAGTGACATGTGTCATTATAGGACTTGTATTTGATCATTTGCTCTACTCCCATGACAAATGGAAAAGGAAAGGCTTGATCTCTCTGTTCATCTACTTAAGCAAGGTTGTTGGTTACAACTCAGAGCTACACAAGAAAGCATCAGCCTAGGAACATGTCTGGGGAAATGAATAATGAGAATTGAGGGTAAACAATGCCACTGGTGTCAGTGTACAGGAAAATGCAAATGCCACTAATGGCAATAGTTTTGGAAGTTTAACAACACGTTTGCGCTGTGTGTTGGGGGGAGCTCTGTGTATGCTTATGAGCTCAGCAGAGAATAGGAGTGAAAGCAAAATTTTATCAGGTTTAAGTTAAAGCTATTGCAAGCCCAGGGACGCAGGTGGCGCTGTGGGTTAAACCACAGAGCCTAGGACTTGCCGATCAGAAGGTCGGTGGTTTGAATCCCTGCGATGGGGTGAGCTCCCGTTGCTTGGTCCCTGCTCCTGCCAACCTAGCAGTTCGAAAGCACATCAAAGTACAAGTAGATAAATAGGTACCGCTCCGGCGGGAAGGTATAACGGCGTTTCCGTGTGCTGCTCTGGTTCGCCAGAAGCAGCTTAGTCATGCTGGCCACATGACCCAGAAGCTGAACACCGGCTCCCTCGGCCAATAAAGTGAGATGAGCGCCACAACCCCAGAGTTGGTCACGACTGGACCTAACGGTCAGGGGTCCCTTTACCTTTACTTTATTGCAAGCCCACCGTGAATATATTTCCCTATAATGAATGCTGAGCTGTTAAAAATATTCGTAGGAAGACAAATGAAAACATGCAGTCCATAGTCAAATGCTGGTATTAGACCAAGGCAATTCCATTGAAGAAGAAGAAGAAGAGTTTGGATTTGATATCCCGCTTTATCACTACCCAAAGGAGTCTCAAAGCGGCTAACATTCTCCTTTCCCTTCCTCCCCAACAAACACTACGTGAGGTGAGTCGGGCTGAGAGACTTCAAAGAAGTGTGACTGGCCCAAGGTCACCCAGCAGCTGCATGTGGAGGAGCGGAGACACAAACCCGGTTCACCAGATTACGAGTCTATCACTCTTAACCACTACACCACACTAGCTACAAAGCATTATTCCCTGCCCCCCAAGCAGGCGCATTATGTGACCCAGCAAAATATCTTTTTCCTTTTCTTTTTTATTGAATTTACTTGATAACATAGCATGGAAGTTTGTCTCACAGTATGTCTTTTAAGATGTCACAAGTTCCCTTTTTTCCCAAGTTTCAACACTGATTCTTCCACGGTAACACTACACATATCCATGTAGGTAGAGACACCTTATTAATACAAGCAAGGAGCAAAGACTATGCAATTTCTTTTGTTGTTTAACCCAGAGAGCTTTTGAACCTCACCATTTTCTCCTCGGAAATATTTTATATCAGTAGCACAGGATCGAGCAAATAAGGCAGATGGGCAGCAGGGTGAGGCCTTGATAATAGCTCAAAGCAAAACTGGGATCTTAACTGAAAGGTTGAATAAAAACAGAAGAAAACTTAAAAAGCAGACACAACCACAAAAAACACCACCATTTGGAATCTGTTGAAAATTCTAACTTAGCTTAACATGGAGGCTGATGCGTTTTTTTACACATGTCATACAACTTAATATAATGTTCTCTTGCTTTAAAGAGCTTTCCCCTCTTCTTTCCTCTCCCTTCTCCGTTGTTCTTTCTCAGGATCACCTGAACCTCCAGCTCTGCCTGGTCTTCCAGTCCATTATGCCTTGACTACTGAAACATTGCCCTCTGTTACGCATATAACACTGTGAAGTTACGGGCTGCCAACCTGATCAGCTCCCAAATCCACATTAAAATCCTTCACTTTTGTAGCTGGCAGTAATTCGTAAATTTACGTCTCCCTCCTTCCCTCTGCCTCTGAAATGCTGCTACCCACATTTACCTACTCCAGTGAAATGCAACTGGTCTAATACTTTAAGCACATAGATTACCGTCAGAAGTAAAAAAAGCATGTTTAATTCATTAGTGCATAAGGTCCTGTTAACAAGGTCCTGGCAGTTTCATTTTGACTCTAGTCCAACTAAAAATACATTCATGAAAGCGGCAGGCTGGTGATGGAAAGGGCCCTTGTCCTTGAAACGAATTTTGTAAAACACCCAATAAATGTTAAATCTTGAGAATTAATGATTGGCACCCAAAAAGTGCTCCCATTCAAGATACCCAACTGTGCTCTGTTCCTGTAAAAAGAGCCCTACCACATTGGCTCCCAGTATGTTTCCGAGCACAATTCAAAGTGTTGGTGCTGACCTTTAAAGCCCTAAATGGCCTCGGTCCAGTATATCTGAAGGAGCGTCTCCACCCCCATCATTCTACCCGGATACTGAGGTCCAGCGCTGAGGGCCTTCTGGCGGTTCCCTCACTGTGAGAAGCCAAGTTACAGGGAACCAGGCAGAGGGCCTTCTCGGTAGTGGCGCCCGCCATGTGGAACGCCCTCCCACCAGATGTCAAAGAGAACAACAACTACCAGACTTTTAGAAGACATCTGAAGGCAGCCCTGTTTAGGGAAGCTTTTAATGTTTGATATTTTATTGTGTTTTTAATATCCTGTTGGAAGTCGCCCAGAGTGACTGGGAAAACGCAGTCAGATGGATGGGGTATAAATAATAAATTATTATTATTATTATTATTATTATTATTATTATTATTATTATTATTATTACAAACTACATTTGGGGATTGAGAGCAAATGGTCCTCTCTCTGGCGCTTGGATCTCTCCCCAGGCCCCTCTGCAGCCCTGCTCTATGCCCTTCTCAAATGTTTTTTCCTGGCGGAAAAGTGCCCCTGAGCTGTGATAACTCATTGCTTCCCTGGATGGAGGTGTGTGGAGGTGTTTGTGTAGACACTAGGACTGTAGGAAGGTGCTGTTCACTGTTCCACTCTGTATTTGTTGCAGCTCTGTTTCAGTTCTGCTGCAGTTCACCTTCCGCCAGAAACTACATTGTTTTCCTTGCTGCCCCCCACTGCAGTGAAATCACATAGCTTACATAATTTAAAGAATCCACAACGTAAATTGCATACATTGCATTTTCACTGCCTTTTCTACCCCGTTCATTTCAGTGCAGAGAAAATGCAATGCAAACGGGGAAAACGAAGTCAATTCTGCATCATTTGCAGACTGAAACGACAAAGGTGAATGCTGATCATGATCACCGTATTTATGTCCATTCTGGACAAATAAACAAACAACAGCCAATCTCTACCATGGCTGTAGCTAGGACGTGGTGAGGAAGGCCCACGTCAGGGGCGCAGGCAAAATGGGGGTACAAAATTAGCTACAAAATATGTCTATAAATAAAAATATTGATCATTGCCTCATAAGAAAAGGTTTTAATTGGAGGTCTTTATATGATATGCGGGGGCCCTGTTTTCCCCTATTTTTCATGGCTAGGTGGCACAATTTGGACGGTTCTGCCAGGGGTGCAAGATCACCTAGCTATTGCTTTGATCTCTGCTCCCATTTCTGTTTTAATCAGAATCCCCAAATATCTCTAGAGAAGCCCTTGACTTTTGCAGGGCTCGTATGTGTGTAAAAGATAGAGAGAAAGAGAATGAGAGAATGAGAAAAAGCAAGAATATTCCTTTTTAGTTCCCCATCTCTCTCAAAGTCAGATACTGGCCACTGCACCAGAGCTGAGAGAGTCAACATTTAAAATCGTATGCTGTTGCACTCCGAGGCAACCTGCTCTTAAAGAGTTTAGGCAGTTTTAAGAAGTGGCAAGCTAAGTAGAGTTAGATGTCCTTCATGGGATTTAACAGAAGGGCTTTCGTTGGTTTCAGCAGCAGAAAGAATTGATAACTGAGGCATGCAGGAGAAAGTCACTTTCCTCCCTACAACTGTTTATTCATTGTCCCAGAGGGAACGTGATAGATGGTCCCTCAGAAAGACGGCTTCCTTGACGTAGTGGAACCCAGGTGTCAGCCTGAAGTCCAACCAGGGAGACTGCTCAGACGCCCGCCGAAGAAAGCAAGATCTGACCTGATCCCGGATATAAATCAAGAGGAGACATTTGCAGTCCCAAAGGGAGATCAGGAGCTGAAGGATCCCAACGAGCACAATTTATCATTGCACACAAACAGCAGAGACTTCCAAGTTGCTGCTTATCTGGACACAATCCAAACAAATGATCTGTCTTGGCCAAATAAATCCTTAACATCAAGCAAAGATTTCTAATGCTAGCTTGAAATGTACAAATAATCATTAGCAGCTGATTGTTCAACGGAAGCCTTTTGTACTGATAATGTTAAGTCACTGATGCTCAAGATAGATTTCTAGATAGCTATCACACATTTATCAGTGGCCTGCATCATGCTTTGCTTACCGCAAAAGAGATGACTGAGAATGTATACCAAAGAAAGAATCACTAATGCCTGCTGTGCTTGCAAGCTAGCAACTTGCTTTTTCTGTCTGTGGGTTTTAAAAAAAACCAAAACAAAAAACTTGTCATTCACCCATAGCGTTTCATTTCATGTGTCTTGTTTATTAAACTTGCATTTGGGATAATTAATGCATAATGTGTGTTCTGCTGAACACAGAGAGGATTTACTGCTTAGGAGAAATGGCTGAGAGATTCAGTAGCTCCCCAGATCCTAAGGAAGAAGGATTTAGAATACAGTCATGAAGGCAGGAAAGTGAAAGCTTTAGCTCTCCAGATGTCGCTGTACTGTGACACCCATAATTCCTGGCCATTAGCCATGCTTGCTGGGGCTGATGGGAGTTGTAGTTCAGTAGCAACTGGAGGACCAAATGTTCCCCTTCTCTGCATTAAGATTAGAGAAAGAATTTGATATACAGTGGTACCTTGGGTTACAGACGCTTCAGGTTGCAGACTCTGCTAACCCAGAAATAGTACCTCAGGTTAAGAACTTTGCTTCAGGATGAGAACAGAAATCGTGCTCTGGCAGCGCGGCAGCAGCAGGAGGCCCCATTAGCTAAAGTGGTACCTCAGGTTCAGAACAGTTTCAGGTTAAGAACGGACCTCCAGAACGAATTCAGTTCTTAACCTGAGGTACCACTGTATTTATTTGTGGCAATGGTTTCCATTTTGCGGGTGAGTGAGCATATATGTGGGTGGGTGCTTGCACAGAGCTTGGGAAGTTCATTTCAAGAGGTATCTAGTTCAAGTTCAACATGTGTTAAAAGGAATCAGTGCAGATCATGTTCATTCCATTACAAAACAAACCAGTTGGGTTCGTGTCCAGTTCACAGTTCAATTCAGGTTCATCCTATTGACCGTCGGCAATTCTAACCGCCACTACCCTGACTTCATTCAGAATGTCTAAGAATATAAAGAAAGCCATAGAACCAGGGCTTTTTTCCAGCCAAAATTCCCTGTATCTGGCAACTCTCAGGTGGCTGCCATTATAAGAGAACAAGGGAGGTGTTCACATTGAGTTCTAGCACCTCTCTTTCTAGAAAAATAGCACTGCTTAGAACCATAGAATTGTAGAGTTAGAAGGGACCACGAGGAATGCAGGAATCTTTCACCCAACATGGGGCTCAAACCACAGCCCAGAGATTGTGTCAGCACCCCCTCACCCCGTGGAATGTGAATTGTTCAATTTATTTACTCCAACAAGTACGATCTTTAAGGGGGGGGGGGAGAGACCCAAAGTATCTAAAAAATAATAAACTTACATAACAGAACGAACTCGAAGAGGAACGAGAAATGGTTCCAAGTTCTACCCAAAGCAAACTCAATTCATGTTCTGTTCACTCGGCAATTATGGAAGCTCCTCTGGAAGCATTTGAACCGCTTCGGTGAACTTTGTTAAACTGAACTAGTTTATTCCAAGCACTGGGTATGCATCAGACTAATAATTAAGGCTTCTCTGAAATGAAGCACTTTTAAATTACACTGTGCGGTTGGCCATCCTTAGCAGTTCATTTGTCCCGTTAATAGGTGTTGCAGCTGTTCCAATAGTAGCCACAGCGAACGATATAGTCACTCCTGCTTTCCCCTACCAAAGTGCCTAACCACAACACGCAAATAAAATAAAATACAAATGACACAGTCTTCTTAAAGAGAATTAAACGGCCTCGTTCTTCCGTGAAAAGGATACCAGAAGTGACCGAGCTAATATTAATCATCCCCCACTAGAATCTTGATTTACCTTTAAGCTGACAGGTAGATGATTGGGTCACAATAATTATTACATTTTGCAGCATCCCTTTCTCTCACTGCATTCCTTATCCAGGTTATGTGCGACACACAGAAGTAGGCTTGAATTTGGATGGTTATGATTTGCTGTTCAACAAAGTGGTGGTGGAAGAACAACAGTGGCGGCATATTGCCTAAGAAAGGTGTTTACTGTGCATGTGATGAAACACAGGCTGGATGCACAATTTGCTTTAGTGGTGCTCGACTGAGCACCAAAGGATGCCTGTTCTAGAGTGACATCTACTGGCACAGCTTCCGTAAACAAACCTGGTAGAACAAGATGCTGCAGGGCCAACCAGTGACAACTTCATCACGCCAATAAAAAAGGTCTCATGAGTATCACAGTTAAAGGGAAGAAGGAAGTGGAGAATTATATTTCTCATTCATCTGCCATGCAGAAGCGCCGTATTTCTTTTCATGAAGGGAGAGAGCGAGATACCGTAAAATAGCACTGATGCTGCAATCGATGGGGCACTAAGTTAGAGATGGACAAGTTCTGTCAACGTCGGTTTCTAATTTTCAAGGAGTAATCTACCTCCAGTCCTCTGGGCAGACTGAGTTACAATGCCAATGGTCAGGTGGCCCAAAGTTTGATTTTCCTGCACCTGTTGAAGAAAAGAAGGCGTGCAGGTGTGTGTTGCACACTTCTATGCGCTGTGATGAGTTCTATGTGCTGTGATGGGCACTACTCAGGGTTGGCTTTCCTTAAAGGAGGATGCACTGGAGGTTTGTGGTTATAGTCTTAAAATATTTCCTTTCATTTACAAATATACCAGTAGAGCATAAAATGGTGACAAAGAGCACAAACTCCTGACAAGGTAGCAGATTCAGTATCCCACATCTGATACCCCCTGAACCACAACAGTACCTTTAGCATAAAGCTCTCTGTTCCAAAGTACCATGTCCTCTCATACATTGTTCTTTCAGACCCCCCAAGTGTCCCTATTTTCCAGGGACAGTCCCAGATTTACAGAAGCCGTCCCGGTTTCTGATTTGATCCTAGAATGTTCTGCTTTCCCTTACGATGTCCCTATTTTCATCAGAGAAATGGTGTGTTAAAGTTAAAGTAAAGGTAAAGGTACCCCGACCGTAAGGTCCAGCCACAGACGACTCTGGGGTTGCGGCACTCATCTCGCTCTATAGGCCGAGGGAGCCGGCGTTTGTCCGCAGACAGCTTCTGGGTAATGTGGCCAGAATGACTAAGCTGCTTCTGGCGAACCAGAGCAGCGCACGGAAATGTCGTTTACCTTCCTGCCAGAGTGGTACCTATTTATCTACTTGCACTTTGACATGCTTTCGAACTGCTAAGTGGGCAGGAGCAGGGACCGAACAATGGGAGCTCACCCCGTTGTGGGGATTTGAACCACCAACCTTCTGATCCTTGGCTCTGTGCCCACCCGCGTCCCCATGGAGGGTGTGGTAGGATGTCCCTATTTTCATTGGAGAAATTCATTGCCATTCTAATAGAACAAGGGAGGTGTTCATGGTGAGTTCTGGCATCTATTTTCTAGAAAAATAGCACTGGACATCCCTATTTTCATTCTAGAAATGTTGAAAGGTATGCTCCCTCTCTCTCTCTCTGGTGTTTACCTTCCCCAAGGTCTGATGGGTACCTGCCAACCACCTCTGTAGTGCATTTCAATTAATCTCACAGTTTTTAGCTCCCATTGAAGACACTTCAAGGCAACCTGCTTAATAAAAGAACTACCGAACCACCATTTCTCATTTCCATTTTGCATATTTAGGCTTCAAGTTCTGATTGATGCTGAAAATAGATATGGGTGAATCTGTCAGTCTTGGTTTCTTTCAGATTCTCATTTTTGCAATCCTATGTTCATTTCTGCAACTCTTTAAGTTTCTGTAATATTCTTTAAGAAGTCCCCATGAAAATTCACCAAACACTTAAGTGTGCATTTCTCCTAATACACACATCTGGAAGCGATTTCCATTAGTATAATGCAGTTTTGAATGTTATTTTTGCAAACATTTGCATTAATTACAAACTTCATCACAAAATTTAGAGAAGTGCAAATTATGAAAGAGAGCTGTGTTTTGGTTCTCATATTGCTTCAGGAAGTGTGAATTTCTTCCTTATTCCTCAATACTGGGAGAAAAATTGGGGAGTGAATTCCTGGCCCAGAAATATTTCCTGTCCGACTTTGGGTTCCTCTCTCAGTGCTTTCACTGTCAGAATGGCAGCCATCAGATGTTTGAGAGTATGAACCAGAAAAATCAGAGTTTTTCAATTTGGCCAGCCCCCTTATTACAATCTCTTTCATGTGTGTGTGTGTGTGTGTGTGTGTGTGTGTGTGTTTGTTTGTTTTTGTTTTTTTGCGGTGAGGAGGTAACTGGAGGCACCAAAAATTAATGTGACTCACTCCAAATCTAAATAAAGTGGTTTAATATCACTGAAGCTGTATGCTTACTATTCTATAACAATATTTATATACTGCTTCAAAACAGCAGAATAATCATGAATATGAAATGACTTGAAATATTCATTAGAAAATACCAGCCAAAATCAACAGACCTCAAAAACAAGTAAACGTAAAATAAAATTATCCAAACATGGATAAATTCCACCATTTTCAAAACAAATATGCATAATAAAACTGAAAGTCTGTTGAGACTCATCTAAACAAAACAAAGAAGTTTTGAGCAGGCATTGGAAAGAGTAGGACGAAGGCACCTGATAAATATTAAGATAAATTTAATAACTTCCAGCTAGGAGCACATTAATTTACAGTGGTACCTCGGGTTACAGACACTTCAGGTTACAGACTCCACTAACCCAGAAATAGTGCCTCGGGTTAAGAACTTTGCTTCAGGATAAGAACAGAAATCGTGCTCTGGCAGTGCGGCAGCAGCAGGAGGCCTCATTAGCTAAAGTGGTACCTCAGGTTAAGAACAGTTTCAGGTTAAGAACGGACCTCCAGAATGAATTAAGTTCTTAACCCAAGGTACCACTATCTTAGGTAATCAGGTGATAGACCATTGTCTGCACATTTCCCCATATATCCTCATGACGGAAAAGCTGAACAATTCAAGGTGAATCTGTTGGTTTATATCCTTGAAAGTACTGAGCCCCACAGACTCTCCTGTGGCTACAGCTCTTAATTACTGCAATGTATCCATTTACGGGAGAATGACTCAGAAAGCAAAATCTTACAGGTTTGAAAAGTAGCATCTCACCTACTGCTGTTTGTCTCTCACTCAGGATGTTCTGGTCTTTTAAGCTGTGTGCCCTCCCTCCCCTTCTCTGTCTCTGATGTAGCCTCCCCGCCTCCCCTGCAAAGCATCTCTGTTGATCATGCATCATCGCTACCAGGAAACCAGCCAACACAACAGCCAGCTTGCTATCCTGTTGAGGATTGTCCTGCGTGTTTATTGCCCCAGTGTTCCTAGCGGTAACAGGACAGTGTCGAACCTTTGACTGTGTACAAGTGCTTGAAAGCTAGAAATTCTCAACCTGGCCAGAGATGAGAAAGAAACAACAGCTAAATGGAGGGGGGAGAAAGAAGCAAACATGATCCCTGGGAGCCCTGCAGTCGAAAACTGCAGGTGCATTAAAGAAAACCATTAAATCTCTTACACGAGGCAATTTCCTGAGCTTCGGCAGGACTGAGGAGCATTCCCTCAGCGCTTTAAGTGTCACAATATCAGGTCCTCTGCTCGCCACTATGCAGATCAAAGATAGCCAGGTTCTTGGGCTGCAGCTTTCAGTTCTGCATGCCATCTCCCTTGCAAATCAAATAATAAAAAAGGAGAATTATTTCTTTGATGCGGCACAGTTTGCTGTGTTTTTGTGAGGGGATGAAAGCAGCCCCTTACTCCATCAAAATATCCACAGATCTGTCTTAAGGATAGGAAGGAACACGTAATTTCCTTCTGGAGACTGACAGCATGCTGGTCGAAGAAGATTCATGTAAGCAAAGGAGCCGATTGAGTAATCATTATGATATTTCATGCCATCCTTTCATCCCTTGGTGTTTTGCCCACTGGGCTACCAAATGCGGCCCACAGAAGCGCAAGGCAACTTAAGAGTTTTGTTAAGATCAGAGGATGAGGGTGATTTCGTGGTTTATTTACATGACAGTGCTCAACGCAGCTTACAGTGCTCTGAACAGAAATGACAAGAAACATCAAAACCAAATACAAGAATGTTATCACAGAATCACAAAATTGTAAAGTTGCAAGGTGTGATGGCCTGGGACTCGGGCTCGGACTCAGAACCAGAGGAGACTCATTCTGCACTGGATCCTTTGCCTCAGGCATCATCTGAACCAAGTCTCGGACCTGATCCTGAAGAGTCCCAGTCTGCACAGGTTCCCCTGCAACAAACACCAGCTGGGCTGAGTCAGGGGCCTGAGCCTGCTCTGGCTCCAGATGTGGGGATTACCTCATTGCCTTAAGCTGGGTCATTACTTACAGCTGCTCCACTACCGGTTTGGTCAGGGGAGGCTGAGGCGGCCTCTCAGTCTAGTAACCCATCAACGTCTCCTGAGCTGCAGAGACTAAGGTCTGAGAGAAAGAGAGAACTGAGTACTCGCAGGAGGAGTGCTCGCCTTTGGGCGAGACAGGGAGGTGAGTTGCTGGGGGATCAGGACCGGCCACTACCCCGACAAAGATAAAAGGCTGTCGGACCCTGCCCCAGGTTGCGGGAGCAACATTGCCATATGCTAGATCCTGCCTGAGAACCTGTACCTGTTATTGCCTGGTTTCCTGCCTCGTGTCCTGCCTTGGCCCTGTTGGACCGACTCTCAGCAGAACCTTTGGATTCTGCACCGGACCTGGACTGCGTTTTACGGGTTACCCCCAGGCCCAGCACAGAAGGGACCCTGAGGGACCCAGAGGACCATCGACTACCATGGCAGATGGCCATCCAACCTCTGCTTTATAATCTCCAAGGAAGGAAAGTCCAGCACCTTCTGAGGGAGTCTGTTCCACAGCCCTTGACACCAGAAAGTTCTTCCTGATGTTTAGTCAGAATCCCCTTTCTGGTAACTTGAACCCATTGGCTCAGGTCCTAGCCTCCAGAGCAGGAGAAAACAAGCTTGCTCCATCTTCCATGTGACAGCCCTTGAGATATTTGTAGATGGCTTCCATAGCTCCATGCAGATGGCCCATCCTTCCTAGACCTGAACCACTTTCAAGATGTGGATAGCTGAGTCTATTTACTCTACTACTCAATAGGGCTGCCTGCCTCATAGAAGAATTAGGACCCAGCTGGAAACCTTCATTTTGAAAAGTTCCTTTTTTAAAAATAAAAATAATTTACAGGATGGAGAATTTGAACAATTTGGGCTGAAGTGGTGCATCTCCAAGAAAGATGTATACTGCAATTGCTCTGCTAGGATTTGCCGGCACAAAGATGTACAGATATACTGCTTACATAAACCGGGTCGGTCCATAAGGATGGTGTTTAATTTGGCATCCTGTCATGAGCCCAGCAGAGGTGATTTGATACAGCTGGTCCGAGAGGGAGGAGCAATGGGGAGAAGATGGAGAACAAGGGGAATTGGACCTAGCAAGCTGGGGGACATCAGCATGGATCACACAGAAGGGCCGACTGGGCTGTCAAGGCAGAAGCCCACCTCAGATACCTTAGGACACATGTCACAGCAGACTGATATACTGAGAGGGCTGCCTCCCATCCCCGAAGAGCCTTATCCCTCTGGGGGAGGTGTCTTCAGATAGACTAGACTAGGGGTCAGCAAATCTTTTCAGCAGGGGGCCAGTCCACTATGCCTCAGGCCATTTTGGGGGGCCAGACTATATTTTGAAGAAAAATAATATATGAACGAATACCTATGCTCCACAAATAACCCAGAGATGCATTTTAAATAAAAGGACATATTCTACTCATGTAAAAACACACTGATTCCCGGACTGTCCACGGGCCGGATTTAGAAGGCGATTGGGCCACATCTGTCCCCTGGCCTTAGTTTGCCTACCCCTGGACTAGACAGTGAGTTGGTCCTTTCAAATCTGCCTCCATCACCAAGGACATGCAAACATGAACAGACTCAGGAAATCCAACCGTCTTAAACTAGTGCCTGCTTGCATGCTCTGTCCTGTAGCTTGGGATACCATACACACAAACGACAAACCTGCCAACATTTGTGCTTCACAAGGTATTTTTAGGCCCTGCTGTCAATTTTTTTGTCACCTTACTCCCATGTTTTTCCGGGTTAAGGAGCCTGCACTCAGATATTTTCTGGAACCAAGTAAGCTGGAAACAAGTGCTAAACGTGTGCTATGTTTCCCTGAAGTGGCTTTGACATCATGTGAAAGCCGAAATATTATGTGGAAATTAACAGTTAAGGAAATGGAATAAACTGTCGCGTGACTGCAGCCTGAGCCTAAGTACAATATGGCTTGCTTCCCATCTGGCGGAAGGGAGGAGTGAAGTGGAAGAGTTCAAAATGCTTGCACCAGTGGACAGCTTGTGCACAGGCTAATTTGCTCAACTACAAGACATGGCATGTTCTTTTGTAATTCAAGAAAATCTTTAGTAAAAATTATTTCGAAAAAACAATAACTGTGGTTTATGGCTTAGCACTGTATCCAGACGTAGCCTCCATTTCATGATTTATTTATTTTTAGAAAAGGAAAATAAAAAAGAGGCGATTGTGTTATGTGCTGCAACACTGGGGGGAAATGCATGTTTTCCCTCCTCCCGCCATCCATACCCTCAGCTGAACCACTTTAGCGCCGCTTCCCTCCCTCCCTTCTGGCTCAGCACTTACTGAACGCGCCTTCTGCCCTTAACCTGAGAATGCAGTCAAGCTTCTCTTGACAGAAATCATATTAATGCTGCTTTGTATATTACGTGTCCTTAGGTGCTATTGAAAAAGTGAAGCACACGAAAGGGATGCCATTTTTGCCAAGGCAGCTTGCCAAGTGACCCTCTCCCTGAAGATTCTCTCACTGAGTTTCAGCGCCTTTTTATACGGCAATACCCAAATATTTCTGCCAGGGTGGTGGTTCGCTGTAAAGTGCAGTGATTCACGGCCAGTACAATGGGCAGTGACCAGATCAGCTGAGAGATTCCACTGTGTCTTAGATCAGGAGCAGGCAGAAGGCAGATCTGGATCTACTGGATCTTGAAGTAGATCAGCAAGGCGTGCTGACTCACGGTTGTTTAACATCAGCAGGAAGAAAATAACTCCCGAGCTGCCCTAAACTTCACCAGGAATGGATTTTGCAGTGGAAGAACTCTGAGGTGCATTCTGTTCTGGTGCACAAAATAAATTCCTGGGCGTAGAATTCTTTAGTCTTAAGCATATACAGTGGTACCTCTGGTTGCAAACGGGATCTGTTCCAGAGGCCCGTTCACAATATGAAAAGAATGCAACCCGCAGCGGCGTGTCTGCACACGCGCAGGTTGTGATTTGGTGCTTCTGCACATGCGCATGGCGTCATTTTGCGCTTCTGTGCATATGCGAGCGGTGAAACCTGGAAGTAACCCTTTCCGGGACTTCCGGGTTGCTGCGGGACGTAACCTGAAAGAATGTAACATGAAGCGGACGTAACATGAGGTATGACTGTACCTTCCATTTGCAATAGGCTAAATCTTCTGCATCCTGGAGTTCTAATAAACAAATAAGTGAAATAGATATTGAAGTCTAGCATCTAGGGATGGAGGAGAAACTCAGTTGGGTCCACCAATATGTGGGGAAGAATTAACATATTAATGCCAAATATACAACATTGCATTATATGAGACTGCGTTGCTTGCAAAATAGAGAGCCACCCTAAAATACTGATGAATTTTAACTGAAGGAAATGAATCCACAAACTGGCGCAGAAATGTCTCAAACTGGATGTAAGACAAGAAAAGGAGAGCGACTGAAATTGATGGATTGGTTCCATTGAAAACAAAGGCCTCGCCTCTACTTCTAAGGCAGGGGTCAGCAAACGTTTTCAGCAGGGGGCCTGTCCACTGTCCCTCAGACCTTGTGGGGAGCCGGACTATATTTTGAAAATAAAAATGAACGAATTCCTATGCCCCACAAATAACCCAGAGATGCATTTTAAATAAAAGCACACATTCTACTCATGTAAAAACACCAGGCAGGCTCCACAAATAACCCAGAGATGCATTTTAAATAAAAGGACACATTCTACTCATGTAAAAACATGCTGATTCCCACAGGCCAAATTTAGAAGGCGGTTGGGCCGGATATGGCCCCCAGGCCTTAGCTTGCCTACCCATGTGCTAAGGCTTTCCCAGAGTGCAAATTCCTATGACCAGTACAGGATTATAAAGGTAAAGGTACCCCTGACCATTAGGTTCAGTTGTGGATGACTCTGGGGTTGTGTGCTCATCTTGCTCTATAGGCCGAGGGAGCTGGCGTTTGTCCACAGACAGCTTCCGGGTCATGTGGCCAGTATGACTAAGCCGCTTCTGGCGAGCCAAAGCAGTGCATGGAAATGCCGTTTACCTTCCCGCCGGAGCGGTACCTATTTATCTACTTGCACTTTGTGCTTTCGAACTGCCAGGTTGGCAGGAGCAGGGACCGAGCAATGGGAGCTCACCCCATCACTGGGATTCGAACCGCTGACCTTCCAATCAGCAAGCCCTAGGCTCAGTGGTTTAGACCACAGCGCCACCCACGTCCCTAGTACAGGATTATAGATAATAATAAAGGAGAAACACTGATCCATTCTCTCTCTCTCTCTCTCTCTCTCTCACACACACACACACACACACACACACACACAACACACCCCTTTTCTCCCCCCTTGCATGGTTCAGAAGAAATCTGGTTCCTGATTTTCTCACGTTCCAACCAGGTTTCCCTCTCAACACACATGCAGCATTTATTAGTTATATGCCCACTCTTGACTTTGATGATATCTGGAGGAAGGACAGGTGTACTATTGTGTTTAACAGTATAAAATAAGAGCGGAAAAGACCCCCTTTCTCATTCTTCATTACCTCAGCTGTGGCCTCACCCAGTGGCCTTAGGCAAAACCATCCTCTCTCAGCCTTCACTTGGAATATTCATTAATGAAGCGAAGGACATTCTGGTCTCTGCTACCAGACACTGGAATAATGGCTGCAGGGCTTGCTCTTGTCTCTTGCTATTGTTGTAATCTATTATAAGGCTGTCTTGGGAATCGTTTGATCAAAAGGTGGGATAAAAGCCTATAAAATAAATGAATGACTGTGGGGACAATACTTTGCCCTTCTCTACCTCACAAGGTTGTTGTAAGGATTGCGGAAACATGGATCACCTTAAGTGCTATTCAATATTCAATATTATCATTCAATATTCAATATTATCGTATTCAATATTATCGTAGCACTGCTTTTACTTCTACCCTTGTTCTAGCCCCAAGCAAGTGATACCAGTTTGCATTTAGAACCAGATTACTCTCTATCCAGTGTGAAAACGCAGTGCTGATACATGGCCGAATTTCATAGTCTGTAATGCTTGCAAACTTTTTTTTTTTTTAAGAAAAACTGATTTTTGAAACTTTATGTGCTATGGGTTGAAAAGGAGCCAGGTTGATCAAAAGCATGCTCATTATGAATGGAAAAGCGACTGATTTCTTGTTTGGAGTTGTAAATATTTTGGAAGGTTTAGGCATGAGCAAAATTTACAGCTACACGGCGGAACATCCAGTGCTTTTACAAAGTACATTTCAGCAGCACTGTAATACACATGTAAGAACAAGCAGATCTGAAAAATAGGAAAAGTAAAGTGTTTGACATTCACTGCCTCAGCCAAGAACTGAGGATAGACTCTCACACGTTCCAGGTGCCTGTCTTTTCACATTTGAAACAAAATGGGTTCTGGAAATCTGGAAACCGTACTTGCTACATCAATAGGTGCAAATGAAACTTCAAGCTGCTCAAAGCCAAAGGAAGAAAACCAGGACCATCTCGGCTGTTAGGTAGGTTGAGGCCAGTGCCTCAGAAGGCAGAAATTCCCCAGGTGACATGCCTCCACAAGCACCCTGCTTGTCCTGTCACCACCAGTGATGGAGAAATGTCACCACCTACGGCTAAATTTTTGGACAAGATCACATCCATTTTGGGCAAGATCCCCAAATCCCCAAATCAGTGAAATCTTGCTCCAAATTGGAACTGTGGAATGCCCTCAAATTGAAACTACAGTGGTACCTCGGGTTACATATGCTTCAGGTTACATATGCTTCAGGTTACACACTCTGCTAACCCAGAAATAATCCTTCAGGTTAAGAACTTTGCTTCAGGATGAGAACAGAAATCGTGCTCCGGCAGTGCGGCAGCAGCAGGAGGCCCCATTGACTAAAGTGGTGTTTCAGGTTAAGAACAGTTTCAGGTTAAGTACAGACCTCCGGAACGAATTAAGTACTTAACCCGAGGTACCACTGTAAACTAATGCTTGTAGGCATTAATGGCTAAGTAAAAGATAGCTGAAAAAGAACACAGGCAAGGAATGTGTTGTGCTTTAACTCTGAAATGCGAGTAGGAAAACCTGCTACTCTAGAAAGGCAACGTCTGATGCAGGACTTGTTAAAGGGCAGAGCACTGTAGCTGAGAGCATTATTTATTTTTAATTATTGGGGGGATATGTGTGTGTGTGTGTGTGTCTGAAATATGTAGAAACCTTCATAAACTGACATGGTTGAGGTTTGTGGGATAATCCCAGTCAGCCTTTGATTGAAAGTCACTGAGGTAATTCTAGAAGTAATTAGACGTCAGGCAGCCGAGTGATGAAAGAGGAGAAATGAACTTTTCCCTTTCTCTAATTCCAGTCACCTTGTTCGGCTAATTTGTTTCACTTTCCACTGGGCACACAGCAGTTCTTCTAAATATTGTTTCCCTGAATGGCATCAAGTTGCTTTGTGGTAAAAGGAATGGGGGGCATTTCAAGTAACTGGGATTAAGGTGCCACTCACTCCATATACTTTTTGGCAGTCTGCATAATAATAATAATAATAATAATAATAATAATAATAATAATAATAATAATAATTTTATTTGTATCCCACCCTCCCCGGCTGAGGCCGGGCTCAGAGCAGCTAACTTCATAAAAACAACACAATATGCATAAAAACAGACATCAATTAATTAAAATACACCTTAAAATTAATTCAGACAAGTGAAAATCTGGGCAGGTGGCAATTATCAGGTTGGAACTGAGAGTGGTTAATACTTGCTAGGACCAACTGTTTCCACTGGTCATACAAGGACCTGAGAGCGGGTTGGGGGCCTCCTTCGGGTTAAGGCTGGAATCCTGTATCCACTTACATGGGAACAAGTCTCATCAACTTACTTCTGGTAATCATACCTAGGATTCCCAAACTAAAAGCCGTACTACTTTTGTGACAGATGAAGGTGATGGACTATATGGGACTGGCAGAAATGACTGCCAGAATCCGAGACCAGGGAGAAGAGTCGGTGGAAGAAGAGTGGAAGAAATTTAAAGACTATCTACAGAGATATTGTAAAATTAATGAATGTTAGAATGATGTTGGATAGAAATTAAGTGGTTTCCAGCTGTAATGCTTTAAGAGAATATGGAAAAAAGGGTTATAATTAGGTAAAAACATAATTAAAATGATGTTGGATTGGAAATAAGTGGTATTAGCAACAAAGTTAATAAGAATATGCAAAAATGAATTGATAATGGATGAAAATACAGAGTTATAAAATGTTAAGTTATAGAGATAAGATAAATGAAAGAGGATTTGCTGATTTGATTATTTAAATGGGAATACAAGAAGGGGAGGTGTGAGGAGGTCAAAGAAACAAGCAAATGAGTTTTAAGTTATGAAAAATGGAATTGTTTTTAATTTTTCTTATTTTTTTCCGTGTGTTTATTTTTATTTCTTTTTTTCTTTTATTATGTGCTTTTGTATATTTGTTTTTGTAAAACTTTAATAAATATTTCTTAAAAAAAATAAAAAATAAAAGCCGTACTACTTTTGGCCTGTGGGTGTTTTATTGCTGATGACGCCTTTATAACCTGTTTCTATGCACTTACATGGAAGTACACTCCACTATGTTCAATGGGGCTTCCTCTCAGGCAAATCTGTTCAGGATTCAGTTTTTGGTGATTCACCAGCAATCCTTACCTGGGAGTACATCAGGATTGCACTTTGAGCATTCAGAAAATCAGGGGTGGATTGAAGCATCGTCGGCTGGCTAGAATCCTCAGTAAGAACATGGCTTCTCTAGTTCATAAGCCGCCTTACTGTCCTGGGAAATAGGCTAAAAGGAGGAATATAAATTTTGAACAAACAAGCAGTATATAGAGAACGATAACCTATTATTGGACTCCACCTTCATAGTCACTGTAAAGCAATTGACATTTCTGTTGTATATAATCAATAATAGAGGATGACAGTGAAATGCTCTGTTGAACATCAAAGCTCAGAATCAGACCCTAAATATGCTTACTTGGATGCGAGTCACATTTAAATCAACCTTGCTCTATTTAATATTGTTAAGGATTAGCCTCTCTCTCTCTCTCACACACACACACACAATAAGTCTGTATCTGGGTTAGCCAGAAAAAATAACTCCTCTGTCTGAATAGATACATTTTTTCACACGTTCTCCAAAGACAGGGTGTAAATTGAGGTTTTTGCTATTGCGTTTTGCCATCCCATGAGATGGTCACAGGCCCTCCGATTGACTGCCTTCTCCCTTCCAGCAGCGACCTTGCAATGACAGACTTGATACAAATTGTGGGTATCAGCTGATTAGTACTACAGCAACCCTTTGGACCGACTAGACTTCTGAATCACAGGCTGATAAATGGGAGCTACTGTGTTCAGCTTGACCGATACATCAAGGAACTAAGTCCACATAATGACATTTAGATTACCTCAGACCACTTCTCTAGGATGCTTCCTATTGGCAGAGGGAGGGGAGGCAAAACAACCCTACCCAGGGTGTCCATCTTATATCAAGGTACACCCTTCTAAAAATGCAAGGAAGGTCATTTGCTGCTTAGCAGTGACACATCATGGGGTATGTAAAATAAATGGAAAATCCATACCCAGCTCTTTTGGGAGGAATGTGCAGATTACAGGCCTTCTCTCTCTCTCTCTCTTTCTCTCTCTCTCTCTCTCCTCTGCCCCTATTTCACTTAGTACAGGTCCGTGTGCATTAATGGGTCATATAAATCAGAGATGTCCAACAGGTTGATTGTGATCTGCTGGTAGATCCCTGCAAGGTTTTGGTAGATCGCAGTCGATCTCTGGCTCCCTTTCCTTAGCATCGCTAAAACTGACTCCTGCCACGCCCCCTCGCCCCGGCCTTCATTGTTGTATGACCTCTAGAAGGGAAGATAGAAGAAGAAGAACAGTTTGGATTTGATATCCCGCTTTATCACTACCCTAAGGAGTCTCAAAGCAGCTAACAATCTCCTTTTCCTTCCTCCCCCACAACAAACACTCTGTGAGGTGAGTGAGGCTGAGAGACTTCAGAGAAGTGTGACTAGCCCAAGGTCACCCAGCAGCTGCATGTGGAGGAGCGGGGAAGCGAACCTGGTTCACCAGATTACGAGTCCACCGCTCTGAACCACTACACCACAAAGCTTTGTCTGTGTTGCTGTTTTGATCCACAGCGATCTTTTTGTGAGTGACTTTACTCCTTTGTCCCTTGCCTTTTAACCTCCCCAAAAACGGAAATCCCCCTGCTAAAAAAAAAAAAAAAGCAGCTCAACTTTGAGGTGCCAAAACAGGGGTAGATCACTGCCAGTTTTTAATTCTGAAAGGAGTTGGCCACCCCTGGTATAAATGATAAGTAGTATGGAAGCTTTTGAATTCCACATACAGTACCTTGTAGGGCAGCGGCTGAAGAAGGAACAAAAAGGGTTTTCTTGTGTGAGTTTCTTGTGGCTGATTAGCTGCTTTCTCTGTGCAAAGGTCAGAGGGGGCAGGGCTTCTGTTGAGGTAGGTGATTAGCTGTGGGAGGAGCTTGTCAGAGCTTGTAGGGCAGCGGCTGAAGAAGGAACAAAAAGGGTTTTCTTGTGTGAGTTTCTTGTGGCTGATTAGCTGCTTTCTCTGTGCAAAGGTCAGAGGGGGCAGGGCTTCTGTTGAGGTAGGTGATTAGCTGTGGGAGGAGCTTGTCAGAGCTTGTAGGGCAGCGGCTGAAGAAGGAACAAAAAGGGTTTTCTTGTGTGAGTTTCTTGTGGCTGATTAGCTGCTTTCTCTGTGCAAAGGTCAGAGGGGGCAGGGCTTCTGTTGAGGTAGGTGATTAGCTGTGGGAGGAGCTTGTCAGAGCTTGTAGGGCAGCGGCTGAAGAAGGAACAAAAAGGGTTTTCTTGTGTGAGTTTCTTGTGGCTGATTAGCTGCTTTCTCTGTGCAAAGGTCAGAGGGGGCAGGGCTTCTGTTGAGGTAGGTGATTAGCTGTGGGAGGAGCTTGTCAGAGCTTGTAGGGCAGCGGCTGAAGAAGGAACAAAAAGGGTTTTCTTGTGTGAGTTTCTTGTGGCTGATTAGCTGCTTTCTCTGTGCAAAGGTCAGAGGGGGCAGGGCTTCTGTTGAGGTAGGTGATTAGCTGTGGGAGGAGCTTGTCAGAGCTTGTAGGGCAGCGGCTGAAGAAGGAACAAAAAGGGGTTTCTTGTGTGAGTTTCTTGTGGCTGATTAGCTGCTTTCTCTGTGCAAAGGTCAGAGGGGGCAGGGCTTCTGTTGAGGTAGGTGATTAGCTGTGGGAGGAGCTTGTCAGAGCTTGTAGGGCAGCGGCTGAAGAAGGAACAAAAAGGGTTTTCTTGTGTGAGTTTCTTGTGGCTGATTAGCTGCTTTCTCTGTGCAAAGGTCAGAGGGGGCAGGGCTTCTGTTGAGGTAGGTGATTAGCTGTGGGAGGAGCTTGTCAGAGCTTGTAGGGCAGCGGCTGAAGAAGGAACAAAAAGGGTTTTCTTGTGTGAGTTTCTTGTGGCTGATTAGCTGCTTTCTCTGTGCAAAGGTCAGAGGGGGCAGGGCTTCTGTTGAGGTAGGTGATTAGCTGTGGGAGGAGCTTGTCAGAGCTTGTAGGGTAGCGGCGCGCGCCTAGCGGCGCGCGCAGTTTGATCCATCTTTTAGATTTAGGGGAGCTAGTCTCAAACGTTTGTTGGGGGAGATATAGGTTTATTTGGGGGGATTTATTTGTCCTGTCTTCACGCTTTTTATGATGGAGGACCGCTGTAGTCACCCCCAACGACACCTTCTCAAGATGGAGGGTGAGGGAACAGCTGCAGTCGCCTGTGGTTCCTGCGCAATGTTTGCCATCTTGCCAAAGGTTGCAGGCAGCTTTACCTGCAGCAATTGCATGTTGATTGCCCTCTTAAAAGACAAAGTCCAGCAACTGGAGGAACGTGTAGCTACGCTCCAAAGAATTAGAGAGCTGGAGCTCTTCTTGGAAGCAACAGAGCACACCGTCTCCACCAAGGAGGAGACAGGGGACTCCCCTGAGAAGGAGGCTAGTTCACCAACACAGGAGCCAGATATATGGAGAAACGTGACTCAAAGAAGTAGGAGGCCCAGGGTTCACTCTGATTGTTTAGAAATACGCAATCGCTTTGAGGTCCTTTCTCCTAGCATGGAAGACGAAGAGCAGACTCCATTTGAGGATCTCTCCCTCATTACAGTCGATCAGGTATATGAAGACGAGCAGCAAAGGCAGTCCTCAGGGAATGTGCAGGCGACCTTGGAACGGACAGCTCACGGAAGAACCCCGACCAGACCTAAGAGGAGGCGTGTAGTGGTGATAGGGGATTCCCTACTGAGGGGAACAGAAGCAGTGATCTGTGGGCCTGACAAGATGTCTCGGGAAGTGTGCTGTCTCCCCGGGGCTAAGATCCAAGATGTAACTGAACGACTGCAAAGAATCATAAAACCCACTGACAAATACCCCTTCCTCTTGGTTCATGTGGGAACCAATGACACTGCAAGCAATAGCCTCCAGAAGATCAAAAGAGATTACGAGGCTCTGGGCAGGAAACTGAAGCAATTAAATGCACAAATTGTCATCTCATCTGTCCTCCCAGTTGAACGACGTGGCCCAGGGAGAGAGGGAAAAATAGTGGAAGTGAACAACTGGCTTCGCAAATGGTGTAAACAGGAACGGTTTGGATTCTTAGATCACGGAATGCAGTTTCTTGAAGATGGACTTCTGGCAAGCGATGGGCTGCACCTCACAACGGTTGGGAGGAATGTTTTTGCAAAAAATCTCAGAAACCTCATCAGGAGGGCTTTAAACTGACTAATGTGGGGGAGGGAGACAGTGCTCCTGAAGGTAGGAGTCTATCAATTGATGAAGATGATCATCCAAATGTCATAGACCGAATGGAGCAAACAGCACGCAGACCTAGTGGTGGGAGGAAAAAATCCTTAAATAAGAGACACGGGGGAATGATTAATGGACTTCAATGTCTGTACACTAATGCGCAAAGTATGGGAAATAAACAAGATGAGCTTGAGCTCTTGGTACAGCAAACTAAATATGACATAATAGGAATCACTGAAACCTGGTGGGATAAGTCCCACGATTGGAATGTAATAATGGAGGGATACAATCTATTTCAGAGAAACAGACCAGACAAGAAAGGAGGAGGAGTGGCGTTATATGTCAGGGATGTGTATACCTGTGAAGAGATCCAAGATTTAGAACCTCAAAGCCAAAGTGAGAGCATTTGGGTCAAAATTAAGGGAGAGAAGAATAACAGTGACCTCATTGTGGGAGTTTACTATAGATCCCCAAGCCAAACGGAGGACATAGATGATGCCTTCCTGGAACAGATGGCCAAGCATGCAAAAGGAAGGGAGATAGTAGTAATGGGGGACTTCAATTACCCGGATATTTGTTGGATGTCAAACTCAGCCAAGAGCATAAGGTCAAACAGATTCCTCACTGGCCTTGCAGACAACTTCATTGTCCAGAAAGTGGGAGAAGCAACAAGAGGAACAGCCATTTTAGATCTGGTCCTAACCAATGTTGATGACCTGGTTAGTGGGGTAGAAGTGGAAGGATCATTAGGCGCGAGTGATCATGCTCTTCTGAAGTTTACTATACAGCGGAAAGGAGCAGCCAAGCATACTAGGACTCAATTTCTCGACTTTAAGAAAGCCGACTTCATAAAACTTAGGGAAGTGCTTGGTGAGATCCCATGGACAGTAATACTAAAAGGAAAGGGAGTTCATGATGGCTGGGAGTTTGTTAAGAGGGAGATAGTAAAAGCACAACTTCAGGCAATACCAATGAGACGGAAACATGGAAGGTGCCTAAAGAAGCCAGGGTGGCTATCTAAAGAACTTTTAACTGAGTTAAGATTAAAAAAGGATGTGTACAAAAAATGGAAAAGGGGGGAAACCACCAAAGAGGAATTCAAACAAATAGCCAGCACGTGTAGACACAAAGTCAGAAAAGCTAAAGCACAGAATGAACTCAGGCTTGCTAGAGAGGTTAAAAGCAACAAAAAAGGCTTTTATGGGTATGTTCGTAGCAAAAGGAAGAACAAAGAAACAGTGGGGTCACTCAGAGGAGAAGATGGTGAAATGCAAACAGGGGACACAGAAAGGGCTGAACTCCTCAATGCCTTCTTTGCCTCAGTCTTCTCCGATAAAGAAAACAATGCCCGACCTGAAGAATTTGGAGCAAATGATTCAGCAGAGGAAACACAGCCCAGAATAACTAAGGAGATAGTACAAGAATACTTGGCTAGTCTAGATGTATTCAAGTCTCCAGGGCCAGATGAACTGCATCCAAGAGTATTAAAAGAACTGGCAGATGTGATTTCAGAACCACTGGCAGTCATCTTTGAGAATTCCTGGAGAACAGGCGAAGTCCCGGCAGACTGGAGGAGGGCAAATGTTGTCCCTATTTTCAAAAAGGGGAAAAGAGAGGACCCAAATAATTACCGCCCAGTCAGTCTGACATCAATACCAGGGAAGATTCTGGAGCAGATCATTAAGCAAACAGTCTGTGAGCACCTAGAAAGGAATGCTGTGATCACCAATAGTCAGCATGGATTTCTGAAAAATAAGTCATGTCAGACTAACCTGATCTCGTTTTTTGACAGAATTACAAGCCTGGTAGATGAAGGGAACGCAGTGGATGTAGCCTACCTTGATTTCAGCAAGGCATTTGACAAGGTGCCCCATGATATTCTTGTAAAGAAGCTGGTAAAATGCGGTCTTGACTATGCTACCACTCAGTGGATTTGTAACTGGCTGACTGACCGAACCCAAAGGGTGCTCATCAATGGTTCCTCTTCATCCTGGAGAAGAGTGACTAGTGGGGTGCCACAGGGTTCTGTCTTGGGCCCGGTCTTATTCAACATCTTTATCAACGACTTGGATGATGGACTCAAGGGCATCCTGATCAAATTTGCAGATGACACCAAACTGGGAGGGGTGGCTAACACCCCAGAGGACAGGATCACACTTCAAAACGACCTTAACAGATTAGAGAACTGGGCCAAAACAAACAAGATGAATTTTAACAGGGAGAAATGTAAAGTATTGCACTTGGGCAAAAAAAATGAGAGGCACAAATACAAGATGGGTGACACCTGGCTTGAGAGCACTACATGTGAAAAGGATCTAGGAGTCTTGGTTGACCACAAACTTGACATGAGCCAACAGTGTGACGCGGCAGCTAAAAAAGCCAATGCAATTCTGGGCTGCATCAATAGGAGTATAGCATCTAGATCAAGGGAAGTAATAGTGCCACTGTATTCTGCTCTGGTCAGACCTCACCTGGAGTACTGTGTCCAGTTCTGGGCACCACAGTTCAAGAAGGACATTGACAAACTGGAACGTGTCCAGAAGAGGGCAACCAAAATGGTCAAAGGCCTGGAAACGATGCCTTATGAGGAACGGCTAAGGGAGCTGGGCATGTTTAGCCTGGAGAAGAGGAGGTTAAGGGGTGATATGATAGCCATGTTCAAATATATAAAAGGATGTCACATAGAGGAGGGAGAAAGGTTGTTTTCTGCTGCTCCAGAGAAGCGGACACGGAGCAATGGATCCAAACTACAAGAAAGAAGATTCCACCTAAACATTAGGAAGAACTTCCTGACAGTAAGAGCTGTTCGACAGTGGAATTTGCTGCCAAGGAGTGTGGTGGAGTCTCCTTCTTTGGAGGTCTTTAAGCAGAGGCTTGACAACCATATGTCAGGAGTGCTCTGATGGTGTTTCCTGCTTGGCAGGGGGTTGGACTCGATGGCCCTTGTGGTCTCTTCCAACTCTATGATTCTATGATTCTATGATTCTATGATTCTACCTCTTTATCAGACCAGATGGTGCACAAAGTATGGGGTTGGGGAGAAGATATTGGTAACACCATGTGTCTGCATCTGCAGAATTTGGGAGCAGGTGGAAGACATTCAAAGGTGCAATAGTATTGGAAGTATGTTGGAAAATGGAGGCACTTTGGTCAGGAGAAATTGGCTAAAGCAGAAATAATACTGAAGCTACGGGTGGCACTGTGGGTTAAACCACAGAGCCTAGGACTTGCCGATCGGAAGGTCGACGGTTCGAATCCCCGTGACGGGGTGAGCTCCCGTTGCTCGGTCCCTGCTCCTGCCCACCTAGCAGTTTGAAAGCACATCAAAGTGCAAGTAGATAAATAGGTACCGCTCCGGCGGGAAGGTAAACGGCGTTTCTGTGCGCTGCTCTGGTTCGCCAGAAGTGGCTTAGTCATGCTGGCCACATGACCCGGAAGCTGTATGCCGGCTCCCTCAGCCAATAAAGAGAGATGAGTGCCGCAACCCCAGAGTCGGCCACGACTGGACCTAATGGCTAGGGGTCCCTTTACCTTTACCTTTACTAAGAGATGCATCTCCGAACACCTTGTTCCAGGCAAGAACAGGAAACTTGCTTAACCAAAAGGTGACGGATGAAGTTTGTGGTTGAGCTAGGTTTAACAAAGGAAGTTAGCCAGGTTTAAGTGGGGGGCAGGGAGATGTAGCAGAAAATCCCCAAAATACATAGTTAAGGTTGCTGATAATTTCTGCATAAAGGTGATTTGGGAGAGAAGTGGAGGTGGGGATGCTTGCAGCTGGGTAACTTGGAGGCTGTTTTGTGGGAAACCAGAAAAGCATGTGGGGTTTCTTGTCCGCACCACGAGGCGGATTAGACACCATTCTTGTACAAGAATAAAACTCTTTATTTTTGCTACCTGTTGCCTGGTTATTGGTCTCTGCTAGACAACAAGCCTCAAAGTGGCTAAATTCCACAACACTGTAGAGGTATTAGGTTACAACAAGGGCTGTTGCGTACAAGGCGTATAAGAATGGCTGACTCCCCATTTATGGAAACAGAAAAAACTCAAGTCCATCTCCATCCTTAAGCGAAACACACACAGATTCCTTGTTAGGTGGTAAGCAGGAATAAAACCTGACCATCTCCCTGTTTTCCAGCTATCAAGGGACCTTTTAAGGACCCTGTTTTCCACCTATCAATGAATCAAAAGTCGCAGGGAGATTGAGAATAAAGAGCAAGGTCATATTCCCTTTGCCCCATTCCCAATAAAAGTCACCTATCTTGACCAAGGCCAATTTGGTCCCATGACAAGGCCTAATCCCAGATTGGAATTGGACTAGATAATAATCTGTATTATCCAAGAATGTCTGCAGTTGCCCTGCCACGATCCTCCTCATCACCTTCGCTAAGAAGGGAGGTTTGCAAGGCACCCCCAAACTTGGCCCTCCAGCTGTTTTGGGACTACAACTCCCATCATCCCTAGCAAACAGGACCAGTGGTCAGGGATGATGGGAATTGTAGTCCCAAAACAGCTGGAGTACTGAGTCTGGGGATGCCTGTCTTAAGGTTTAATAGCTGACCAATATTTCCGTGGTTGTAGCTCATGTGTCTCAATCCCAAAATATTATTTGAAAAAACTAAGAAATAAAATCACTTTCATATTTTGAAACCCCCATATGCAGATTAAATCACCTTTCACATGTCGCTGCCATTTAAAATGGATTAATTAAGCCATAAAGTATGCAAGCCTTTAAAAACAAAACCCCATGTTGTTTAGAGTATGGTAAAAAGGAAGAGATGTTTTCCTTGCTTTTGGTGCTTGCGTTTTTAAGCCTCTCTGCCTCCTATATTCAATGCATAGATTTCTCCTCCAGATTAATCTGATGATCGCTCATGTGAATTAGGCTGTCCATTTCACACCTCCTTAAGTGCTAAGGAACTATCTCTAAGATCGCATCCTTTTATTCTGGATGAATTGGTCAGGAGCCTTTTTGCATGCTGCCCTCATGCAAAAAGGTAGCTGAGGAAGGAACGATTATATTGAGAATGCACTCTTTAAAAATAAATAAATAAATCTCTAAATTGTATCAGTGTTTAAGGTGCTCTAAGGTACAATTGATTCATGTGAAATAATCACATGAATGTTTTCCCCGACTGTCGTTTTTTTTATTTACATTTTTGTGGGGTTGCTGAATACTTCAAAATGTGTCTCTAATGCAATCGCTTCCAAAATAACATGAAAAGAGGGGATTTGAGGGCGGCGGCAGGGTAAACAGAAAATGAGAGCCTCTGTTATATGAATGTGCAATAGAGAGAGAAAGAGAGAGAGAGAGAGAGAGAGATTCTGTCTAGTGTTGACAATCAAAAGAGACACTTTAAATTTATCAGCTCAGCTTGGCAGTCCTCATATTTTTGCTTCCCTGAAAGCAAGTTTCTGTTTGACATTCTAATGAGCATTCTCTGCTAATAAACTACGCATGACATTTCTTTTGCAAAGTTTGAAACTAATTTTGAAAGTGACTGAGGCCATGTTCGCAGGCATGTGATGCCTTGTGGTTTGAGGAGAACAACACACAATTAATTTGATATATGAAATTTCACTTACTGATGTATTAATTTTAGGCTAACTTCACATGCCACACAGGAGAGAAAGCTTGGGATTTATTTATTTTAGCTTTTATCTATTCATTATATTTTATCCCACTATTCCTTTAAGGTACTCAGTGTGTTCCCCCGCCCCCCCCCCCCAGAGTTTGTCCTCATAACAACCCTGTGATGTAGGTTAGACTAAGAAGGGGTAACCAGCATAAGGTCACAAGCTTCATGGCTGAGTGGGGATTCAAACTCGGATCTCCCTAGTCTTAGTCCAGCACTCCGACCATTGCACCACACCGTCTCCAAATGTGAAAATGCTTTTCACCTCCTCTTTTTGCACCTCTCCATTCCACCTGTTACTCATCAATTTGGAAATGAAAACAAGTACGTTTCCAAGCACAATTCAAAGTGTTGGTGCTGACCTTTAAAGCCCTAAATGGCCTTGGCTCAATATACCTGAAGGAGCGTCTCCACCCCCTATCCTTCAGCCCAGACACTCAGGTCCAGCGCCGAGGGCTTTCTGGTGGTTCCCTCCCTGAGAGGTTACAGGGAACCAGGCAGAGGGCCTTCTTGGTAGTGGCGCCCTCCCTGTGGAATGCCCTCCCATCAGATGCCAAGGAAATAAACAACTATCTGACTTTTAGAAGACATCTGAAGGTAGCCCTGTTTACAGAAGTTTTTAATGTTTGATGTTTTATTATGCTTTTATATTTGTTAGAAGCTGCCCAGAGTGGCTGGGGCAGCCCAGTCAGATGGACAGGATAAAAATAAAAATAAAAATAGTGATTCCTCTCTCTCATCTCCATCTGCCTGCTTTTGTTACAGTAAGCCCACAGCTTACGAACATTTAACTTCTGCTTTGCACGTGTGGCAAATAAATACATAAATGGCCAGAAAAAAAGGGGGGGGTGTTCTGGGAAGAATGATTGTGGCAATCCCACCCACCATTGAATTTCACCCTGAAAAATGAGACCATTAAGCACAGCCCCAGTGCAAAAGTGACTAGGCACTGCTGAGCATCTAGGGCTCCCGAACATTACTGGACATCACCATCCCATAGCACTGTACCTTAAGACTTTATTTTGAACTTTTGGCAACTGTGTTGGCTCCAGAGGCCTGAGAGTCAGAGTAGATAGCAAATGATCTGTGAAGCTTGAAAGCTCATGCTCTCACTAAACAGAAAGTGGATCAATATGAAATGCCAGCTTATCTGCTCTATCTCCCCTAAAACAAACAGCTGCTTTCTTTGGAATTTCTCCTTATTGTGGTATCCTGTTGGAGTTGCCAGAAAGGTATCTGGTCGTCCAGAAAGCACCACTCCAGTTTTGCATCTGAAAATTACAGACTCCTCTCTCTCTCTCCCCCCTTCCCCCCTTTCTTCCGTAAACTCCCCACCCGCCTTTGTGGAGGGAGCAATCTTGCACTCTTCTGATCTGAACACTTAAATAGGCTTTAGCGTTTCCCGTGTTTGAGAAATGGAGAAAAAACCTGAACTGGCTCAGAAGTATTCTCCCCCAACCGCAAAACCCAACACTCCCCATGTGGCTGTCTTCTAATTCAAGTCCACTGCTTCCAGGGCTGGGTGAGTGTCAACCAATGAAATGAAGAGGCCAAAATAGTAAGTAATGCAGGTTTATATAAGGTAAGAAGGTAAAGGACCCCTGAATGGCTAAGTACAGTCAAATTCAACTATGGGGTGCGGCGCTCGTTTCCACTTTCAGACCGAGGGAGCCGGTGTTTGTATGCAGACAGCTTTTCCGGATCATGTGGCCAGCATGACTAAACCGCTTCTGGCACAATGATATACCATGACAGAAGCCAGATTGCACGGAAACGCCATATACCTTCCCACCGCAGCAGTACCTATTTATCTACTTGCGCTGGTATGCTTTTGAACTGCTAGGCTGGCAGGAGCTGGTACAGAGCAATGGGAGCTCACCCTGTAGCACTGATTCAAACTACCAACCTTACGATCGGCAAGCCCAAGAGGCTCGGTGGTTTAGACCATAGCGCCACCCAGCACTGGCTAGCTCACCCCCTGGCTCAACTAGTATCTTTCTGTATCATAACTTGCATCTTCTTGTACAGAAATTCACCTCCGTCCACACTATGGCAGATGGGAAAACAGGCTTTGTTGAGAGTTATAGGGAATAGGTTTGTTAACCAACCAAAAAACAAGCGAACCAAAAATAATCAAACAAGGGCGCAAAGGATTATTTTATTGTGTGCATCTGAAAAGGTGTGTGATCTTTGTTGTTTCTTCAGCTTGTAAACTGCCTTCTGTATACAGTGATACCTTTGTTTAAGAACAGCTTAGTTTTTGAACAACTTGGATTAAGAACGCTGCAAACCTGGAAGTAGGTGTTTAGGTTTGTGAACTTTGCCTTGGAAGCAGAACATGTTCTGCTTCCTCTTGAGTGTGTTCCATTTGTAAATTGAGTCCCCCGCTGCTATGGGAAAGCACGCCTTGGTTTAAGAACAGTTTGGTTTAAGAATGGACTTCCGGAACAGATTAAGTTGGTAAACCAAGCTACCACTGTAGTAATATAGAAAGGCGGTAAACACATTAAAAGTGAAATGAATTGAAATGGCTGAATATTTGTAGCTTTTGTGCTGGATTCCTTCAAGCAAAGTCATGCTGGGCCCATTTAACTGCATCACCCTATCTACTTTGGGCTTCAGACACCTGGTGTCTAAAAGTTTGCTTCAAGAGTTGGCAACTTACAAATCAATGGAATTTGTTGTTGTTGTTGTTTTGTTGATTTGTAAGTTGCCAACTCTTGAAAATTTTTGACTGGTTTAGATTAACTCTTGTAATGAGAAACATTAAACAGTAGTGAAAAAGTTGGTTACCAACAACCTAGAACTATCATGATATGAATTCAACCAAGAACTTTAAAAGACCCAAGTAAGAAGGGGAGATAATTAGAATATCAATGAATCCAATGAATAAGAATATATCTTTGTTTTTCTTTATTATGATTTAGAATTGCATGTTCATTAACAAGAAAACCGAAATTTTACATTGTGATTTCATGTTAAGAAAGTATTTCTTATGTAAAATACTAATAAAGAGGAATTGAAAAAAACCCAACAACTTACAAATCAATGAAGGGGCCGTAGCTCAGCGACAGAGCACATGTTTTTAATGCAGACAGCAGTGATCAATGGGGCAGGGCAGAGACACTTACCTAACCTCCCATCACCGGCTGGTGTGGCTTACTGGGAAAGAAGAGGGAGGTGGTAGCAAAGTCATGGTGGAAACACACTGGCAGGAGTACGAGGTTGGCTCTGCTGGTGCATTTGCACCACACTGACCATGCCGTAGACCACAGCATCCTGGTAAGCCACAGCAATGCTGGGGGTGGGAGGTCAGGCAAGTACTGCAGCTTCACCCAGCTGACCACTACTGTATGCAGAAGATCCCACAGTCAATGTCAGGTATCTTCAGTGAAAAGGATGAGATAGCAGGTGATGAAAAGGGCCTTGGCCTGAGAGCATGGAGAGCCACTGCTATTCAGGAAAGAGACTACAGAGTGAGGCAGACAAATAGGAAACTACCTTATACAGGTCAGACAAGGTGCATAACCCTCACTAGGCATCCCAAACAGAATTCTCAGCAACCCTCATCAAACTTGTGGGTTGCCCCCATCTTGATCTCTTCTCACTGCTAAAACACTCTTGCGAGTTAGCTGGTCCCTTGCTCCTAATTTCACAATGAACTGAAGCTAAAACACTCCTGGAGTGTGTTGCTGCTGCTGCTACTGCTTAAAATGGAATAAAATCAGTATTGTACCCTCCAACATTTCTCTGATGAAAATAGGGACATCCTATTCAACAACAACTATGCTGATGGTGATGATGATGATGATTACACCCTGCCCATCTGGCTGGGTTGCCCCAACTACTCTGGGCAGCTTCCAACATAAATAAAAACATAATAAAACATTTAAAAAACCTTCCCTAAACAGGGCTGCCTGCAGATGTCTTCTAAAGGTTGTGTAATTACTTATCTCCTTGCTCAGGGGTCCCATAACTCCATACCCTCCAACATTTATCCGACGAAAATGGGGGCATCCTAAGGAAAATCAGGATATTCTGGGATCAAATCAGAAACCGGGATGGCTTCTGTAAATCCAGGACATCTATAAAATAGGGACACTTGGAGGATCTGCGATATAAGGTCTCAAATATAATGTGCAGGTTTGCAACTCATGATCTTACAAAAACACACGCACAAAGCATTTAAAAACCTCCTCCTCACTTTTGCTAATAAAAATCTGAAAGATCTTTCTGTAAACGTCGTAACGGTGATAACGTATATTTAATGTCAACTTTCCCATAGTTAGGACAAGTTAATGTGGCGCCTTAATTATGGCTTCTCTCTTTCCCTGTTTCCTCTGATGGTGGCAGTCACCTTTCACTAGTAAAAGTTCCAGAAAGGCATTGCTGCTGGTTTCTCTGCTCCCTCCCTCCCTGCCCTGTATAACCCACACGTGCCAGAAGCTTATCAGCTGAAATATGTTAATTTTTTTCCTAATGGAGTAATGATGTCTGAAGGCTTTGAAGAAGACATTACTATGATAATAGGTTCGCTTAAGACAGTATCAGGACAGCCTTGATTATGGGCTTCTCTGCTCAAAGCGCCCAACTCCTAAGGAAGCCAAAGTTTCTTCCATAACTAATTTGTGGCAAAGGTTCAGAGCAAGCTTGTTTCTGTGCATTAAAAGGGAAACCATTAACATGCTTAGAGAAAGGGGTCCACGTTTCTTGGAAGGCGAATCTATTCGTTATGCCTTTAATAGTCCTTTTGAGCGTTAGCTGTACAGATGGGTAAGTGTTTCGTGACTATTGTGTTTGTATTTGTTTAACCCCCCCAAAAAAAGTTTAAAAAGGTAAATCACCTGGTGTAATAAAGATGAAAGGCCGCTGCTAAAATCTATTATTCAGCCAACAGGCACTAGGCCAATGTGTGCTAGGAGGAGTAAAACAGGGTCTCTCCAACCCCACCTCAGATTGATCCTCCAACTCCTATAGAACAAATGCTCTGTGAATATTTTATCACATGTGGTGGGAATGTAAAAAGGTGAAATGCTTCTGGGAGATGACATATAATGAGTTGAAAAAAATGTTGAAATATACATTTATAAAGAAACCAGAAGCATTTTTATTGGGGATTGTGGGGAGTGACATAAATAGAAAGAAATGTAAGCTCTTTTTATATGCAATAACAGCAGCAAGAATATTATTGTCCCAAAAATGGAAGCAAGAAGAGTTACCGACGATTGAAGAATGGAGGATGAAGTTAATGGACTATGCAGAATTAGATAAGCTAACCAAAACCGGCAAGACCAGAAATTCACGGAAGACTGGAGTAAATTTACGGACTATTTGAAAAGTAATTGTGAAGGACAGACGACGTTTGTAGGGCTGCAAGAAGCTTTGTGAGGAGTATTATTAGAAGTATTGTAAAAATGGACAAGGGGGAGGATGATTTGTTAAGAGATGTAAAGGCAATATAAAGTTAAGAAATGCATAAGAAGTGGTTAAAACGGTGGATCATCAGAGGTGCTGATGGAAGTCTAAAAGGATTGTATAAGTGATAAGTTTTGTGGTACATTTTATAATCTAAATTAATAAAAAATATTATTTAAAAAAAAGAATAAATGCTGTGTGTTTTAACTTTAGCACTGTGGTGGATTTTGTTTGTATTGTATTCAGGCAGCTTTTCATTTATGTATTGGAAACTGCCCAGAGAACTTGCTGCTATGTAATGGCATGCAAATGCCATGAATAAAATAAATAAAACATGCATTTAGTCGGTATTGGTCCTGGGTCACTACTTGGATATGATATGGGTTGTGTCTGCCACACAGAAGAATAAATAAAATAAACTTATAAAACGTTTGCATCAAGGGAACCCGGATTTGGGGACCTGTAAAACTATGCAAAGCGGGTGACGCTGTGGGTAAAACCTCAGCGCCCAGGACTTGCCGATCGCATGGTCGGCGGTTCGAATCCCCGCGGCGGGGTGCGCTCCCGCTGCTCGGTCCCAGCGCCTGCCAACTTAGCAGTTCGAAAGCACCCCTGGGTGCAAGTAGATAAATAGGGACCGCTTACTAGTGGGAAGATAAACGGCATTTCCGTGTGCTGCTCTGGCTCGCCAGAGCAGCTTCGTCATGCTGGCCACGTGACCCGGAAGTGTCTGTGGACAGCGCTGGCTCCCAGCCTCTAGAGTGAGATGAGCGCACAACCCTAGAGTCTGTCAAGACTGGCCCGTACGGGCAGGGGTACCTTTACCTTTTACCTTAAAACTATGCAAATCAAGCATGTTGGCCTGTTGTGCAGAATTTGTTCGCACATGAGGAAGGGTAAGGAGCTAAGCAAAAAATGGAAGTCCTGCTCACCGATCAGTGGAAAATCTTAGTACAGATCACCACTCGCTTTGGGATACTTCAGCAAGCATTTGAAAAACACCCTCCAAGATTATATTCAAAGCCACAGGGACTAGCAACTTGATGTACCCAGTGGTGACTTGGCTTTGCACTAGGGGAAAGTGCTTTTCCCCGTGCAAAGCAAAGGTCTGAATTTCACAGATCTTGCTCCAAGTATCTGCTGCAACTTCTGTGCCATATTCACTGTTTTTACTAAGAGTGCTGCAATCCGCAAAGGCAGCTTTTAGGAGGTATGTGGGACAGCGGCAGGTCAAGGCGTTTGATGGAAAATTTAGTATCCTGCATTGTTTGCGATTGCGGTGTTCTGAGGTGATATTTGGTGCTTTTGTTTATGCTATTTATTTGGCGTTTTTTGTTTTTGAGGCTTTTCCTGTTGCTGATCGATTGATTGTGTGACTGCGGAAATGGACAAAAGCCATCTACGACACTGTCTTATTTATTTTATAGTACAGTACATTGATTATTGCTTTCATTTTATGTATCAATGTTCTCGTTAGATAGTAAAATTGATGTTAAATTGCTGTTTTAGTTGTTTGTAAAAGTCTGGAACGGATTAATCCATTTTGCATTATTTACTCTGGGAAAGTGTGCCTTGGTTTTGGAACGGACTTCCAGAGCAGATTCATTTTGAGAACCAAGGTACCACTCTATCTATCTATCTATCTATCTATCTATCTATCTATCTAAAGGTAAAGGGACCCCTGACCATTAGGTCCAGTCGTGGCCGACTCTGGGGTTGCGGTGCCCATTTCGCTTTACTGGCCAAGGGAGCCGGCATACAGATTCCGGGTCATGTGGCCAGCATGACTAAACTGCTTCTGGCGAACCAGAGCAGTGCACGGAAACGCCGTTTACCTTTCCGTTGGAGCGGTACCTATTTATCTACTTGCACTTGATATGCTTTTGAACTGCTAGGTTGGCAGGAGCTGGGACAGAGCAATGGGAGCTCACCCTGTCGCGGGGATTCAGACCTCTGACCTTCTGATCAGCAGGCCCTAGGCTCTGTGGTTTAGACCACAGCACCACCCGCGTCCCATATCTATCTATCTATCTATCTATCTATCTATCTATCTATCTATCTAGGAAGCTGAGATTCTGAGGATGTCGAACACATTGTGTTTGCACAGGATTGCATGATTCAAGCGCTCCAATCCAAAGTAAGTATTCGGTAAGAGTAAGGTTGCTAACCCTTTCTCCATAACTGCACTGCACCTTCAAAATTGGCCGCAGGTGGTTGGGGGTTCCTTCCCAGCAGCTTTAGGGGGGCCACATTTTGCTACAGATGGAGCAAGTGCGGTCTTGGGAATCTCACCTGCACAAGAGGAAATATATTGCACTCCCACAGCAGGATCTTTGGATCCAAGAAGGCAGCGAGCTCACAATCTGTGGAGAAGCAAATATACAGCCAGCAGGGAAATAAATGGTAATAATGGGGAAGCATAGCTAAAAGAGATGAAATGGCTTTGAAGTGATGCTAGGAGAAAGTGCATCATAGACAGGAAATATATGAGGGGGGAAATGGGCTGGAAATGATAGCGAGAACATCAGGAAAAAGGGAGAGACCAGCAGTTGCTTCTCTGTTGATCCTAGTCATAGCAGAAACATAGGAAAGCGTGATAGGTTTACTGGATGAAGTTCTAATGATGTAAAATTGCGTAGGCTTTCACATGGCATAGATTACTTCATCAAAGACAATGAATGTACTGAATGACTGACAGAACAGAAGAGAGAAGAGGGAATGGTCTAAACATTACTGTCTAGGTAAACAAAATGTGTGTGTGTAGACATATAAATATAATTTATACCTACCTACAGAAACATATAATTTAGTTATCTATCTATCTATATTTAAAGCTCTGTTTGTTTTTGTTTCTTTTAATGATGATTGTTTTATGTTGTTTTTAATTGGCTTGTGGATATTAGTTGTGCATTACCTACAGTTTCATTCCTACACCGTTTAGATCCCTCTCTGATCAAATGGTTTATAAAACTTCTATTTTATTTTTTAAAAAATTCTAATCAGGAACACATTTATATCACCAGGTACACATAAAGGCCAGATCTCAACCTGCAACTCATTGACAAAATGCTGTGTTGACCCAGGAAGGCATGGCAGCTATCTGACACTCTGTATTTTGTCCTCAAGCAAAGCTGTTAATTGCAATTTCCAGGCATGTCTTTGACTTCTGTCTCCATTTAAGATGGAAGACTTAATGGTCCAAGAAGGAGCTGTGATGTTCCCCCAGGTGTCAAGTCTCATCTGTAATGAGCTTTTCCTTGCAAATCCATTTGAGATCTGAAGGCTGCAATCCTCTGCACGCTTACGAAGGAGTAAGAGCGAGATTTTAGTTCCAAGCAAGCAGCAGCAGCAGAAACAGCAGCAATAGAACAGCTGGCCAGCATACCTGCCCCAATGCCAGTTGTGTGGGTAAGATGGTTCAGGAAGGGAAAAGTAAAATTTGAGGAGAGTAGATGAACTGATTCTTGGAAACCATTTACACACAAACATCTCAGTTGTCCTTCAAACCAGTGATATTTTGGACCACACCCAGAAAAATGACCAAGTCCTTCCTATATTATTATTAATTTAACCTCTCACAGATTGACATTGCTTGCCACAGATCCTGTGCCCCAGCAACCTAGTCCTACTTACAGTACAAATATTGGATATTCTAGCTATTAATCAGCTCCTATAAAGTCCAGAAAGGATCCACATTGTTAATGGGCAGACATCTGAATCTGCTGTGCTGGTCATCCATGAATTATAGATTTACTTTCAACAAGAGAAGTATAACCACGTTGAGTGCCGTTGAAGCAAAGAGTAGGCCTGTACATCAGTAGGTGAATAAGTGTGTATATTTACAGATCTCTGCTTTAATACAGTCACAGCACAGAGTTGCTGAAAATGTGGAATGTGGACTGCTATTTGTAGAGAAGGGGGAAAGCATGGATTAAGCACAAGTCTCTTTCTATTTCCATATATATGATATAACAGCATTTTTATTCTTCTCTTATTTTTTTCTGCAATAAAAAGATCAGAATTTGGGTTCTCACATTTCAAGTTTGATTTTGTTCATTTGGGGGAGGGTTAGTGATACTGCCCTGTGTTGCAGATTGATTTTTGGATATTCAAAACTAGACTCCATTTCTCCCCAGATTTGGAAACACATGACAGTTGCATTCAGCTTGGCAGAGACTAAACAAACTCAGCACTCCTTGCATTTTCCTCTGACTCGAACGAGTTGGAATTCATTAAGTAAACCCAGTGAACCATTAATTCAGCAATCATTAAAATCCACCTTTAAACTAGATTAGCTATAATTATAAGACGACAGATCCCCAAATAATAAATCGCAAGTAGCTTTCTTTTAATACTGCAACGATGGCATGAAGGTTCTTAAGAGGCGAAAACATTTCAGAGGTTAATTTTCAGACACACATCTCCTTCCCCCTCCTTAAATCATATTGCCCTGATTCTGCAAATGCATACGCACAATAAAATGAGTCATTGGCTGGGATCCTGAGGTTGATCTCACTGATGTGAACATCTCCTAAGCAGAGTTCAGATTCAAGGGACCTTTCCACAAGTTATGGATAGAAAGGGGTAGAAAGATACTTTCAGGGTTGTAGTTTTCAGCTGGAGCTCACCAGAACTCAGTTCCAGCACCTCTCAGGTGGGTGCCATTGTCATTCTAAGAGAACAAGAGAGACGTTCATGGTGAGTTCTGGTCAGTGGGGGTTTTCCTCCCTAGAAAACTCACCACAAAGTTGTTACAGTAAGTGCCACACCTTTTAACAACAAGAAAGGTGCTAGTACAGTCATACCTCGGGTTACAGATGCGCCAAAACCCAGAAGTACAGGAACGGGTTCCTACCAGGTTTCAGTGCTTTGTGCATCTCAGAAGCACCGAATTGCAACCCGTGCATGCACAGATGCAGCGCTGCGGGTTGCGGACACTGCGGGTTGTGAACGTGCCTCCCACACAGATCACGTTCACAACCTGAGCGTCCACTGTACTGTGTACCCTTGAATACTCCCTGAAAAAAAAGCCCAGTTAGGACCCTAACGCACATTTTTGACACAGCACCAGATTAATTGTAAGGGAAACATTTCATTGAAAGTGGGCACTGCCAGTGTTTCACAAGAAGTGAAAATCACGGAACCCGTTTTCAAAAGGAAGAGCCATCTTTTTTCTCACCAAGGTTTTTTGGCTCTCAGGAGTTGATTAGAACATATGCATGAAAATGCATATGTTTGTTTAAAAAAAAATAACCACCAAGATTTTGAAATGCACTATACTGGGGAAAATTGCTTTGAAAAAATGTGGCTGTTGGACAAAACTGCATGCAGACATGTCCCTGAGGCGAAAATTCACTGATGAATTTTCCACAAAGATTCGTTTTTATACAAAAAATCAGAAACTCATATTTAAATGTGAAGAACTGAAGACTGGAAGAAAATGAGAGAAATCAAAATTGTCAGATATGCCTATCCCTGGTTGCCATCAATGATTTTTCTACAAATGCACTGTTAATGTGCATGCAGTAGAGGAAACATAGATAGCACTTTCTATTGGAAGCAAATGTGCATTGTCAGATTCCTTCTGGCAATTTTTGTCCACACAAAGGTTGTATCACAAAATATAAAATCCAGGTTGCATTATATTGCATTATATTGCTGTTTTTGAACCTTACCAGAAGTAGGTAAGGTAAGAAGGTAAAGGTAAAGGACCCCTGGACGGTTAAATCCAGTCAAAGGTGACTATGGGATTGCGGTCCTCATCTTGCTTCCAGGCAGAGAGCCGGCGTTTGTCCACAGAAAGCTTTCTGGACCATGTGGCCAGCATGACTAACCCACTTCTGACACAATGGAACACCATGACAGAAACCAGAGCGCATGGAAATGCAGTTTACCTTCCCGCCGCAGTGGTAGCTATTTATCTACTTACACTGGCATGCTTTTGAACTGCTAGGTTGGCAGGAGCTGGGACAGAGCAACAGGAGCTCACCCCGTTGCAGGGATTTGAACCGCGGACCTTCTGATCAGCAAGCCCAAGAGGCTCAGTGGTTTAGACCACAGCGCTACCTGCATCTGTACTAAGAAATCACATATTGAAAAATGTACATTCCTGTTATTTTAATTGTTCAACATTTGATGTGCCAAATGTTATCATTGCTTTGATTTGTTATTTAATCATTAAACTTTAATCAAATGAGCTTTATTTAATGAGTTTTCATGCATTTTTTGTAATTTACCATTTATTACATTTATACAGATAATGGAAGATATGTTAGTCGCTGTCTGCCGGCTTACAATCTGACAGAGGCACAACAAAAGGAAAAATGGAGGGAAGAGGAAAGCAAGCTGATTGATGCAGCCAGCATGGTCTTTCCCTTGCCACGAAGTGAACTGATATTATGTGATTCAATTGTGATTCAGACCTGCATTGTAAAGAAGCACATCTGCTTTTGTAGGTAATATGGGATGTCACCATGAGGAGGGAAGGAGAGGGGGGAGGAGAGGAGGGGAATTACATATGGAAATAAGGAGAAAAAACTACACAGAGTCCTACTTTTAAGAGAAGCCACAACCTGCTTAGGTTTAAGTACCAAATATCTGAAGGTCCACTTCCTCCCCTTCAGAAGACCTCAGGTGTTAAGCAGAGCTGTGTTTTGAATTCGGCCAAGTCCCAAGCCTATTTGGAGGGATTTGGGAATTGCTCAGTTTGGATGCAGGTTGGAGTCACAGTTGAGCTGTGCACAGGCCTGGTGTTAAGATTAACATAGGGGACCAGAATACGTGAATGAGCATCTCCACCCCCATCGTTCAGCCAGGACACTGAGACCCAGCTCCGAACGCCTTCTGGCAGTTCCCTCACTGTGAGAAGTGAGGTTGCAGAGGGCCTTCTCGGTAGTGGCACCTGCCCTGTCAAACGCCCTCCCAGCAGATGTCAAAGAAATTAACAACTATCTGACTTTTAGAAAACATCTGAAGGAGGCCCTGTTTAGGGAAGTTTTTAATGTTTGATGTTTTATCGTGCTTTTAATATTCTCTTGGGAGCCGCCCAGAGTGGCTGGGGAAGCCCAGCAGGATGGGCGGGATATAAATAATAAATTATTATTATATTCTTATTTTTGTAGTTCCACTGTTCTCAGAAATTTGGTTTATTGGTCCAGGAAAGGGCATTCTTTTGTGGACAAACGCCGGCGCCCTTGGCTGAAAGCAAAATGAGTGCCGCACCACGTGAAACTAACCACAATTACCTTGAATTTCTGCTTAACCCTCAAGAAAGAAGGGCATATTCGCTAGCCACGTTTAATTCAAATCCATCAAAACCACCCTTCTCAGGCAGGGTGGAAGGAGAAAGAACTTGCCCATGTGAAGACCACCTGGTGGAAACCCTTACACATATGGTTCTTAATTGTAAACTATATGCTGATCTCCGTCAGCAATTTCTAGATCAACTCTATATCCCCAAATAGAAACCAGGGTTGGAGGTCATACATTTTCTATTACTGGGGAATGATCAGGAGCTTACCAAGTTAGTGGCTAAATATCTTTATTTGTTTTTTTGACGTCGAAATATACTGCAGACGTCTGATTTCCCTGGAGAACAAGAGATGTGACGACAGACTGCTCTGCCTCCTTTCTTTTAGCAAATGTTTTGTGCCACTGGGGAAGTGGTAATTCTGCATTGATTTGCTTTGGATGTTTGTATGTGATGCCAATAAAAGGTTTGATGATTGTGATGATGAGTGCCGCAACCCCATAGTCGCCTTTGACTGGACTTAACCGTCCAGGGGTCCTTTACTTTTACCTTTTCTCTGAGGCATTTGTGGCATTCCCTCCCAATAGAGGTACATATGGACCTTCATTATATAGTTTCATTGAATGCTGCGAGCACACCTCTGGCTTTTGATACTTGAGTTGCATATTTTTGGGCCCCACCTATTGTCTTGACTCTAAGTCATCTTAACCATTTTTAATATTCCATTTCTAAATTATTCCAACCCACCCTGAAAACTAAGAAATATGATGATGATAGACAATAGTATTGCTAGAGATTAAATGTGCTGATAATTGATTTCTTTTGGGGGTAGGGATAGACAGGTAATCATTAAGCCAGTCTGATGTTAAAACGTATTATTGCTTAGCTGTTTCTCTCCACTTAGGTGGTCTTCTTACCTAGTTTAGCCTAGGTTTAGACCAGCTCCTTTGGTCATGGTATTGCCAGAAAATCTGGCCTCCTTTATTTCTGGATGGGGGGGGGGAAGACCCCAGTCTCTTCCATTCTACAATTATATTGCAGCTTCAAGAGTCATCATGCAAGAGATTCTCTGCTCATATTCTGTGATGAAGCCAAATGTCATCTAAGTATAAAAGAAAATCAAACGAAAAGGGGCAGTGATCCAGAGGCATGTCTCACTGCTAGACAAATGGAATAAATTTGCTGGAAATCCAGGGCTCACATCCAAGAGCCTGCATTCTTAAAACAAAAATTATATGACACATTTGCAAGATTTCTGACACTGTTCTTGCTAATGCAACCGTAACTTCACATTTAACTAGGACTGGTTATGAAATTCTTCTCCCTCTGAATTTTGCTCCTGATTTTGTCACTCCAAATTATCAGTTTCTGGTGAAGGAGCCGTACCAATGTACCGGCTTGTCTGTCATTATTTCAGATTGCATTCCCAGACTTTGTAAAGATCACAATGCCTGTGTGGTTTACTTTTGCCACAGCTTTCTATTGCTTCACATTCCTCTCAAACATGCACACGGAAATACTGAATACAACATATTTTTTTCCAGGGTGGGGGAAGAGGAGATGAAATTTGCTTTCAGAAGTGCATCATGGAGTTCCTTTCCATTTTAAAGTGCCGTATGCACTCCACTTAATTTCTTGACAAACTTTTGGCATTTCAGGACAGGAATCTCTGAACATGGGGGATGCTCATTTTGTTTGTTTGTTTTCAACTGAATGGTAATATCTGAAACTCTTTTTTTTTTTTCATTTTGGCTCCAAGTAATATTATAAATATCCCCGCATAGGTTTTATACCTCCCACCACAACTATCACCTGAAAGGAGAACAGAGGAAGCCCTCAGGCTGCAATCACTAAAAATCAATGCAGCTCCTCTGATTCTCATTCCATAGATCTGTCCTCTCTGATCATTTATTTTAAAAAAAGTATTTGTTCAGAAAGAGTGATGTTTAATCATGTCTGCTGCCCCTGGGCAGAAGAGATTTGCTGTCCCCGCTTCTCCTCTTCCGAATGCACAGGGCCTCTAACTGAACCCTATCTGTTTCTGCCCTGTTGGGACTCCTCAAGGGCACCTAGAGACAGAACTGAGAGCAGCCAGGGCACAAGCCAGAGCTCATCCTGTCCTTGTCTCACCTGCCCTAGAAGGGTGATGTGCTTTGCTCAACACATCACACAAACAAACCCCAAACAGGAAGTGGTGATGTGCCTGGTATGTATCTGTCAGTCTCCAGGGACTTGGCTTCTCCCCCTCCCCCCTTTGGCTGTAGATAAGCAGGACAAAGCGAAAAGAGTCCCTTACCATTTAAAGGGTCTTTCATGGTCACAGCAAAAGAACAAATCATCCATTCTTGGAATAAAGATGCTCCCAATTAAACTTCCCTCCTACTTCCCCCTGAGTTATCTCCATCACTTCCCCCTTCTTGCAACCTGATCTCGCAACCACTAAGCCATCTAACCTTATCAGCTCTCCTTGTCCTTGGAGATATAGGGTGGACACTTTCCAGCGAAGGGGAGTCAGTTTTCTCTCTCTCTCTTCCTGTTCTGCTTCTCCTAGCTGTTCCCCACTCAGCTCTGCCCAGCTGTTGTTTCCTGAACTATGTCCTTCTGCAGACCAAGTCTCTAAATCTATACTGCTCCATTGTTCCTGGGCAGCTTCGGAATCCTGGTCAGGAGCAGGAAGATAGGGAGATTCCCACCATTCCTCATCAGAGCTGTAATCCTCAGTCTGGTCTCTGATAGTGAATTGCTCTGACAGAGGTGCTCCTGCAAGAGGTCAACGCTGATCTCTTCTCTCCTCCTCTTCTCTCTGGACAAGGCCCTTGGATGGGAAGCAGCACAAGGGAGATGCAATCACAGCCAAAGCTCTTGGCCAAACAGACCCCAAGGCAAAAACACACCTGTTCATCTTTGTCTAGTTTTGGAGCACAGGTGGGATGAAGGAATGTCTAGGGGACTCCAGGCTGCTCTGATGGAGCGGTGGGGTTGAGCCAGAAGAATGAGAGCAACTGGGGTGGAATCCTGGCTTTCCTTATTCTGATCCTTGAAAGCCAACCCTCCCGGCTCCAGGATGTGTGGAAAGAGACCCCAGCCTACCAGCTAGTGATGGGTGATCATCACTGCCTCTTTCAATTTGCCACGCCAGGCAACTGCCCTGTTTGCCCTCCTGTAAATACCACTCTGCTCAGAAGTGTGCTTTCTTTTCTTTTTGAGTGACATCAGTGCACATGAAAATGTGAGCATCCTTTATCAACCTTAGCTCAGTTGTGGTGATGCTGTTTTCAGACGAACATGTATTCATTTCCACAATCAGAAACCATGGGTGGTATTCACCTAAATTTTACTCATAGCAGACACACTGAAATCAATAGACCTGGCTTGAAATACTACCCTACATTTTTCAAATATGTGTTCCAATATGCACAATGATCAATCTGGATTATTTGGGAGAAGGGGGTGGAAACCAAAAGAGGTCAATGGTGTATGGGCCATTTCTGAAACTAACTAGAAATTCTCAATATAAAATCAGAACACAGAGCAGAAGGCAGAACAAAACCAACACAGAGACAAATAACAACAAAACTGGGAGAATCTACATCCTGCTATGGTCAGCATACACCATGAAGTGGGAGGGGGGAAATGTCGCTCCTGAAACCAATGAACTGGGCTGATTTCATAAATGTAACTATAGGTTACAAGCCATTTTTATTATGACCCATCTGTGTGACTAACGTATCACCTTTCCTCCCCTGCCCCACTCCTGGACAGAAATATTACACCAGAGGTTATCCAGGGTGAACAATTTGCAAATTGATTCTGAAATAAACTAGAAGCCATTAATCACAAAGGAAGCTTAAAAGGGTTAGCTGGAATAAGCTCCCAAAATCATGCTTTTCACATCAATTCTAGTCAATGGACATTTTTCATTCTGTGTACATTGTGTGTGTGCCTTTTGTTTTCCCAGGTTCAGTAGAAACCCCTAAGAGTGCCTCCTCTGTCTCACCCATACACTGATATTTTCAATGGGGCACACATCTGCAAGCATAATTCATTGGATACTAGAGCGGCCAGGTATGTTTTCTAATTATGCCTTCAAAAAATACACAGGAAGATAGAAGTTCGGCATGCAGTTGCTTCTCCTTTCACATCACTGGGGCTTATTTATGTATCTACAGCACCGCAGGCTGCTCCTCGATCAAAAGTTTCACAAAGCGGCTCACCACAGTAGATGCTAGCAAATGTGCCATAATACAATTTTTTAAAAACCAGATTAAAACATCAAACAATTCATTACATTTCAAAACAAAGCAAGGTGAGAAGGTACACCTGCCCAAATTCTAGTAATTCAGACTCAGGGTTCACTTGCAGTTTCAAGTAAGAGAAAACAGGAAAATCGCTATTGGGGAAGATTTAAAAAGAGCAACCTTTGCGCACTGTGAAGAACGCGTATTTCAAAAATGTTGAGATTGAGCACAGTTTTGAAGAAGGCAGAATGCATAAACATTCTTGTGCAGTGCTATCAACTCAGGTGAAAGAAGTTGCTCAGGCTTGGTAGCAGTCAAAAAACCTGGGAAAGCTGTTTGGCCCAGAGGTTATAGTGATGCAGGTGGCGCTGTGGTCTAAACCACTGAGCCTCTTGGGCTTGCCGTTCAGAAGGTTGACGGTTCGAATCCCCACGACGGGGTGAGCTTCCATTGCTCTGTCCTAGCTCCTGTCAACCGAGCAGTTCGAAAGCACACCAGTGCAAGTAGATAAATAGGTACTGCTGCGGCGGGAAGGTAAACAGCATTTCCATGCGCTCTGTTTCCGTCACGGTTTTCCGTTGCGCCAGAAGCTGTTTAGTCATGCTGGCCACAAGACCCAGAAAGCTGTCTGTGGACAGATGCCGGCTCCCTCGGCCTGGAAGCGAGATGAGCGCAGCAACCCCATAGTCACCCCCGGAGTCACACTCCATTGTCTCTTGAGACGGACAGGAGCCAATAACAACAATACGTCCCCCCCCCCCAAATATCTGAGATACTGAAGCAAGACAAGCAATAGATAACAGAAAATTGGGCCTTCCTCTTCTAAGTCATCCTTATTCTCTTGGGTTCACCCAAAATACTCCAGGTGGCGGTTGTTCCTATTTGATTAGCTAAAGGGCCTCCCCCCCCTCCCCTGTGGTGTTTGTACAATTCACTCATCCAGTGATCTGAGTATTTTAAATGATGATACGTATGTATAATCGTCCTTCTCTCCCCTCGCGTAACTAGCCGATATCAAAAAATAATTAAATGCCATTTGTTACTTTCTATCGTACTACCTCTTCTCTCCCCGAGCTGGAATTCCCTTTTGGATTTCTGTCTCCCCATGACTGCTGGCAATTTACTCGGCTTTTGAGTCATCTGAGCTCCTTTCCTGTGGATTTGAGAATGCTTTAGGATTTGCCTGTTTTAATAATACATATTTTCAGAGGCTTATAAAAGTGCATTTTCTTTCTTGCTTTTTTTTTTAAAAAAATCAGCTACTGAGTTCAGGATAACTTTTTTAAAATAAAAAATAGCCCATGATGCCATGGAACTCCTGACTGTAAGGTGCATGGGGTTTTCAACATCAGTTAACCCATTTGGGGAAATGGTAGCCATACCTGCACGACACAGGTAAAATGACTGAGCTCAGCAGGATCAGAAACAAGTGATGTGGTCCAAACATTATAGTACTCAGGCTATGGTGGAAACAACAAGGATTCAAAGTACTACAATCACACAATGTGAAGTTAAGGCCTGGGCTCTAGCATAGGCTTGGTCGATGTGGGGCCCTGGGCAGCAGCAACCAACGCTATGCCACTGACTTGAACTAAGATTCTCCGCCCCTGGTTTGTGGCTTAGCATTGCCTCTGAACACAGCTGCAATTTGCTTTCATGGGCCTTCTCCTATGGTGCGGGGCGTGCTGCACACCTGCTTCTTCTGCTTGTAGCACATTTGTAGCGGAGCATTTAGTATGCAACTTGTGGGTCCTACCTGAGTTGTAGTCATAGGACTACAATTCCTATCACCCCTTATTATTGGACACACTGGATGAGGCTGGTGGTGGTTGGAGTCCAACAAAAACCTGCAGGGCACCATGCTGTCTACCCCTGAAGGATGGGGTTTGTACTGCCTGACCCATCACAGCTGCTGATGCTGCACATCCTTGTTCTTTTCTATGCCTGGAAGTGGTTTGTGGGCTGACGTCTACACACATTCACAGGCCCCTTCTCTGTTCTCCATCCGGGCAAGGAAGAAGCTGCACCAGAGTTCAAGAATACATTCAGGGCAGGCAAAAGGGGGGTATGGAGAAGATCCAGTGAGAACAGAGGCCTAGTGAGAGGGTTGTGTGGCCTCGCAAGAGTCCCAAAGGCCAGAGTGAAAGCTCTGAGGACCCAATAGAGAGGCCTGAGCTAGGGTGGGAGTACATTTTGGCCCCCATAAATATAGTTCTTCACCTGGGATCTAGAGCAAAAACATGAAAATCTTCTCAGTAGGGTTTCTGGAACAAAGGGCAACCGCAGACCAAAGGTGCTGTTCAATTCATGCATTCACACAAAGATCCAAAACATCCATTCTCAGTCCATTTCTGGTAACCCCTGGGAGAATATTTCAGGCCTGATTTTCAGGGCATGATATTTTAAAATGTCCAACACATGGGATGTTTTGAGTACTGTAATCTGGGTGATGGGCCAGTAGTTTAATGAGGTTGGTTTATGCATTCTTTATCCTATAGCTATAGCTATATGCATGCGAGATTTTTATATGCAACGCTGTGCACCAAATATCCAATGGCTCTTCTTTAAGGTGCATTGTTTTCACAAAAGGTTAAACAGGCTGAGGTGGCATGCAGTTATTCAAACAGACCTTGTAATGAGGACAGATAAACAACGCTTTCCGGTTTCCTCTGTTCTGGTTGTTTCTTTTCTAGTCAGCGTTAAGGGGGAATTGCTACCCGACTTTTAATACATCTTGGCTCAATTGCATGTAGTCTTATTGTTTTCTAATTACCAACACAACAATTTGATCCACAACCAGGCTCTGGCGCTTCCGTGTCTCTTCACACTGCAACATTATTGCATGGTGTTGTGCTGATTTCTCACGCGGTAAGCAGTTTGCCTCTGTCTCGCATCCCCAAGGCACTTATAAGCAGATGTTGCATTACAGCCAGTTTCACAAAATTGCTTCGGTTGTGATATACATTTTTTTTAATGCAATAAACTGACTGGATTAAAGTGTGTGTGTGTGTGTGTGTGTGTGTGTGTGTGTGGTGAATATTGCAGCAAAAAGACTCATACAAATGCATAAGCATGGCCTCTCAATTAAGCAAACGCAATGCGTGTATCAGATTGAGGTCACACTCCTAGGAACACTTACTTCAGAGTAAGCCCCACTGCGATTAATGAGAGTTCTTTCTGAGCAAGCACATGGAAGATCGAACTGTTCAAGGAACAGTCTATCTCCAGATACAAAAGCTATGAGGAGAGGTGGTGTTTTGCTGTCAAGGAGAGCTTAGCACGTACTTCAAGTTTCACAGAGAATATCTTCAGGTACTTCAACAGAATAGACCAGGCCCAGTGAATTTCTTGTCCTTTTCATCAAGGACCTTGTTTGGCATGAATAGGCTTCACTTTATGAAACTCTGCCCTAGAAACATTCAAGGCCAGGATAGTTTGCTGCCTGAGGTGAAGAGCAAAATGGCACCATCTCCCATTCCATGTACAGAAGCCAACTGAACCGGCAGTTGAAACCGACCTCAGCACTGATGGTGATAGCTCAGTATCCTCTGCTACATCTGACAAAATCAGGCTAGCTTAGAGCAGGGCATGTGGCACACAGAACTCTGTCCTCCAACACTTTGCCATTGCTCTCCATCTTTCAGCATCTGCCGCTGGAGAAAGCCATTTTACTCTGCCTAAGAGTCGGACTGGCCCTGGGGCAGCTTGACACATTGAAGCCTGAATCCCAACAAGATATTGCTTCAACTCAGGGGTGCCAACTTGAATAAAATATTGGGGGGGGGGACAGGCAAGCCCTCCCCACATAATCACAAGATGAGGTACATACACATAATTTGAATGGCAATGCCCATCAATTTTGGAGGGGCCCGGCCTTCTCAAATATTTTATTGAGGGGGCCAAAGGGACCTTGTCCCCTAGGAGTTGGCTCCTATGCTTCAACTCAAATGTGTCACAATCCTAAAAGTGCCTACATTAATCCAATCTTTAACACTCATGCCCAGTAACAAAGACACAAGCCTCTCTCTCCCCCACAGCCTCCAAATATTAGGAATTAAACTTATTATTGAAGCTAATACAAGCCAGCTTCAGAATTCAGCCTCTCCGAGTCCCCTTAGGCTAAATGCATTTCCTTATCCCTCATTTTCTTCTCTGTTGTTGGTGGTGTCATCCATATTGGCTGAAGAGTGGCCTCTGGAGTTCTTTGCTGCTAATCCTGTGTTGTGTGTTGCTAAACTATGTGGCAAACCTGTAATTATAACAAAGGCCTAGGAAAGGGCAGGTTTCCACCATCTTCCAAAGAGAAGACGGGAATTCAGTGCTCTCTGTGATATACTTAATGAAATCTGAAGTTGCTAAAGGGGTTTTAAACTAGCGTCGGTTAGGCCCCTTGCTGAAAAAAGAAAGAGGAAATGTATCGAGGCAAGGAAGAAAAAGAAAAAGGAATTAATTTGGCCAGTCACAAATCAAAGCTTACACAAACTCTCTGGTGACTGTCACTGGCATACGGTTCTTTTTGTCTAGACTGGCTCCCCCCCACCCCTTCCACTTTTCATTTTGGCATAATTTATCTTTGCTGCTGAGATCCAAATGGCAGCAGCCTCGTGCAACAGATTAATTTGAAAGCGAAATTCTGTCACAAAGAAAAGATATTTGTCAAGGTGTTTGCAGATCTGTTTTACCACACGGGATTTCAAGGCATATGCCTTTCACCGTATGTAGCATTCGCAAGACACAAACACACTTTCTGTTGCTCTAGGATCATAGGGTGACCCAGACAATGGCTTCTCCAATCTTTCAGGCAAGAGAGTCTCTCCCAGCCGTACCTGGAGATGCCAGGGATTGAACCTGGAGCCTTCTGCATCCAAAGCAGACACTCTTACCACAGAGCTTATAGCACTTCCTCTCTCTATAATGCAGTCAAATCCAGATTGTTCCACAAGGGAAAAGGGCAGTCAGCCATTCTAACAATGTATGAAGAAAAGGTCACATTCCTGCAGGTTCTCCATCTCCTGCCTTGTTCTTGTCCCTCTCATTTTTCCATGCCTGTTTCTACGATAGCCTTCATCCCATCCAAGGTACTTATGCTTCTTTGAGGGGCAGGAAGGTGATGAAGGATGCTGCTATGAGCTTCTAATAGTTGTATAGTTGGCACCCCTGGCCAGCTCAGTCAGCAGATGTCCCCACCCAGCATATGAAGGGTTATGGTTGCTCTGCCAGTTACCCGCTCAACACAGAGATTAGTTAGGACCAGGTTCTGCCTTTCCAAATTCTATTTCACATCCATCTGAGTTAACACTACTTCGTAAAGTCTCATGATTTTCTTTCCATTGTATTCTGGATTTAAGGAGATGGGAAGGGGAGGAGTATCTAAGGTCACAACAAATGCCATTATCCTTTCCCCACATATCCCTCTTTGCGCTGAATAATCAAAAGATCTCCCATGCTTTCCCAAGTCTTTTAAAAATTATTATTCTAAAACATGAACAAACCAGGGAATGTTAAGTATAATTGTTTAACTGCACACTGAAACAAATGAAGAATGCCTGTATGTACATTCCATTGCAATATACTAAAAAAGAAGAGAGCTCTCTGAGGTATGGCTGGGTTGATAATTAACTATTGTTGTTGTTGTTTGCTAGATCCCACATGAGTGTTTAACCTTAGATCATGTGAGGGTATTCAATTCCAAATCTCCATCTTACAGGGAGTTGCCTGTTAGTCTTAGGGTGAATACAGGCTAATGCAAGCAATGGGCGAGACAGAGATTTGAATTTTGCTCTGATCATAATTATGATGTATATTTAAGAAGAAGAACCTATGCTTGAATATGGATATGCTTTATACAACTTTCTGGAAGTAACATTGATGTTTTTGTACCTGTTTTGAATAAGTACTGGTTAGTAAAGCTTTGATTGATACTTGTGGGTCTGGAAAAAAAATTATTTGTAAAGGAGTTGGCTTTTCTGCATTCAATTGCTTCATGCTGCACATTATTAATATCTGCAGCAGGGGATACCTGCAGACTTTTCAGAAATAAAACAAAACTGAAGGGCTAGTTCTGATTCATGGGGTTAGGTTCTGATGCATTTCAAAGTGCCTTCTTAATGGCCATCAGCTAAGCTGGAGCATTAGAAAGCAGAGCTCAGAACTCAAGCCGCTCAAATCAGTTTGTCTCCCGTGCAGAAAAACGCGAGATGAAGGAAATCAATAGCTAATAAATAAATTAAATAATGGTCATGTGCTGAGAAAGGTTCACATTGAGAGAGCGGCAGTGCTTGTTACATGCTGCTATAAATGGATATGATAAGGAGCCAAAGGAAATATGATGATGGGGCAAAGGGCTTCTTGCTACCATTGTTCGAAATCTGGATCTACCAGATTGAGGCTCAATCATATTCCATCCCATACAACACAGAGCAGCCCTATGTGCAATTAGCTGCACACCATACCAAGCTGTTGAAGTCCCCAGCTCTCATGAAGATTGCAAAAGAGACGGATTTTCACTCTGACTCTCCTTTACCTTTGATCAGATTACAAGTGGCGTTGCTTAATTTTTGGCTGATCTGAGTGGCTAAATGAGGCTAAACAGACTGGAAAGGGCCCCCCCCTTTAGGGACTGTTAGGGACTGTTGATTCCAGGCAGCTTATTTTTTTGGGGGGGGGAGAAACAGCTGATCCAGACAAGCAGGAGCACATAAGCCACACTTTTCTGCCATTCGCGTAAATGGATTCCAACACTAGATAGTGCTCTGTCATGGCCTCCAAGATAAACGAGCTGTGCCTGCTCCTATTTTGATTAAGTTTTCTTTTAGTATAGAAAAGCACTCTGTTGTTTTGCTCTAGATCGCTATGGTGCGACATGGAACTCTTGCTTCTAAGGGCGATCTCAACATTTTCAAGCTGCAGCGGGAGCAAGATTTTAGGAAAGCAGAAAGCCCCACCCAGTTAGCCTCGCTCATGTGGTTACTGTAGTCACACATGCACAGCATACCCAGTTAGGATAGCAGTACAGTGGTGCAGAAATTCAATTCCATCCACATTTAAAGCCGAACCTCCCGCATTCACATTTACTGAAACAGTATACGGGCCAAAGCCCCTTCATCCTTCAAAACTGGCACTTCTCAAAATTTTGCAACGCAGTTTTTCAACCAAGTAATGTGTACAAAATGTGTACACAGATGAGTGAAAGCAACAGATAATAAATGCTTCGCTTTAGGGAAAATTGCATACAAACATGTGTGCATTAGGACAAAGTTTCAGAGAAATGCTGTTGAATTTTCATTACAACTTAATTAGTATTTTTTTATAAAAAAAAAATGGTCTGCTGATACCAGAAATTAAGATCAGAGACTTGGGGGTAGTTGTCTGATTTGTTTTTGAAAGTATCTCTGGGTTAGGACTATGAGTGAGGAAGAAATTTGATTCAGTTTGCGTTTAAAGCCGAATTCCTCATGCATCGAAACAATATGAGAACCAAACCACCAAAATCCTCATGTAAACTTTGCAATGCAGTTCTCCAACCAATGTTGACAAAAACGTGTATAAACATATAAACCTAGGTTCAAATGAAAAGCAGCTGTTTGGGTAGAAACTCTTGTTCCCTTGTTAATATGACCTATCACCAAATATTTCATATTTTCCTACCTCTGCTTTTTCTCCATTCCACCACCTAAGAGCTAATCCCTTTGTCTAGAGCAACCTGGTCCCTACCACTCACTAGTGGGCATTTCAGGATTCTAGGTGGGCGGTAGGGGGTTCCACAGCACAAGTTGAATCCTCCTTCCATTGAGCACTGGTGGGCGGTAAGGAAATTTTGCCATCAAGAAAGATGTATTCGTGGGCGGTAGATATAAAAAGGTTGACTACCCCTTGTGTAGAGTGCTATTGTTATATCCTAATATTTTACTGTGGGACACGGGTGGTGCTGTGGATTAAACCACAGAGCCTCGGGTTTGCCAATCAGAAGGTCAGCGGTTTGAATCCCCACGACGGGGTGAGCTCCCATTGCTTGGTCCCAGCTCCTGCCAACCTAGCAGTTCAAAAGCACGTTGAATGCAAGTAGATAAATAGGTACCGCTCCGGCGGGAAGGTAAACGGCATTTCTGTGCGCTGCTCTGGTTCGCCAGAAGTGGCTTAGTCATGCTGGCCACATGACCTGGAAGCTGTACGCTGGCTCCCTCGGCCAATAAAGCAAGATGAGCACCACAACCCCAGAGTCGATCACAACTGGACCTAATGTACAGGAGTTCCTTTACCTTTTAATATTTTACTTGCAGCTTGTTGGGCACTCAGTGTTTATGTGGTGTAGTTGGTGGGTAAGTAGTGGATTAAACCACTGGGTTAGGAGAGGGATGTGGTGGGTAATTAATTTATCCATCCTCCCTTCCAAAATTAATCTGCTGTCAGTCTCCATACCTACAACACAAATTTCAGCTTCTCCACAAAGCCCTTTTCCCCCTCTCCACTCTCAGAACTGATTCATCCCAGCTAATTGTCAATGTCTTAGCTACAGAATGTATGTGGTACAGTTTGCCACTCAAGAACAGAGAAGAGATGCTCTGAAGTCAAAAGTCCAAAAACTCATTTTGGTTTAAATTTTCAAAGGGCCAATCATACCTATATATTTGCCAAAGCAACCTTTTCCATTTTGTGGAAACCCAGTGTAATGGCTTTAGGGGTTGCTTGTGCGTAAATAGCCGCCGCTCTGGGCTAGGTTGGCTGGTTAAACCATTTCTCGCTGGACAGCCATCCACTCAGTGGCTGTTCAGTCGCTGGCAGAATCCGTCAGTGGGCGGTTCTTAAACCTTTTCCAACATAAAAGTTGTTTGACGCCCAGTCTCCTCCTACTCTCCCTGCGCGGAAGTCTTCTGCGCAGGGAGGGCGTGGGTAGCGGAGGACCTGTGCTCTCCCCGCTGGGGTCCAGTGAAGAGTCCCGGAGCCTGCTCTCTGCTTCCCCCATTGGCCCCCCTCTATCCTTGGTGTTGCGCTGATTTTCTTCCCCAACAGAAGACCTGCCTCTCTCCCTGCTTGGCCCCTCTCCAGCATCGCTGTGGAGCCTCGCCTCCTCCTCCTCTAGTTCCGATGGCAGTTCCCTGACACCCAGCACAGGCCTGCAAAATATAAGCTGAATTTGAAGGAACATGTGAACCTTTTTAAAATACTTTTTCAACTAGCCTCAACTTATTTGGTACTTCGATAACTCCAGGGAGTTCCAGATGGGGCTCAGTGGGGGAAGAATCCTATAACATCAGAAAATAGTTTAAGGAAAGGGCACAGAAAAGCTATTGATTTTGGCATTTAACATCCTAGATATGAAGTCCTAAGGAGAGCAAAAGCGGATTCATAGACTCATAAAATCGCAGAACTGTAGAGTTGGAAGGGATTATGAGGGTCATCGAGTCAAAATCCTCACAAAGCATTGCATTCAAACACATAAAATATTTTAAACCATTTTCTCTCGTAACTCACATTTCAAAACACCTTTTCTATCAGACTATATATGCCAAAAAAATGCATTTCTTTCTCAAAATATGCATTTGCCAAATGTATTTTGGTACAGTATTTGAGGAAAGAACTGTGTCACAAACTTTGGAAAGTGTAAAAGCTAGTGGATCTCTTCCAACACTAAAATTCTATGATCCCCTGATTCTACATTAGTAAGATAAGAAAGATCTGCATATTCCAGTGTCCAGAAGTTCACATGAAAATTTGCAAAGACTGAATTCCAGAGGTGGGGGGAGAGGGAGGGAGGGGTGCTGAGCTGCACACTGGGCCTGCATTTAAAAGGGAGCAAACCTCTATTTATGCAGATTTCACAGGGTCCCATATGCAAAGTCATACATAGGCTTGCTGGCTGTGGTCCAGTAGACATGTTACATTAAACCATAGTTTAAAACAAACTATGGTTTAATAGAAACGAACAGTGTGCTAGTTCATGCTCCTTCAAGGGTTCCTATGGCATCCCTGCCATACTAAAGATGACAAGAGCGGCTGGGGATACCCAGCCAGATGTGCTGGGTATAAATAACAATAAGATATTATTATTATTATTATTATTATTATTATTATTATTATTATTATTATTGGAATAATCTGGCTTGTGTCATCCAAACCCAGGCTTGTGGTTCATTTCTGTCCAAACAAATAATGAGCCATAAGTCATTAACTCACTGGAACTCAGTTCTGGCACCTCTCAGGCCATTGCCGTTATAAGAGAACGAGGGAGGTGTTTGAAGTGTACATGGGTCTCTACGAGGCGAGACACCGCGGTAACAGCAAGAGACTTTATTGCACCAACAGAACTGAACAAGGGCAAAGCAACTGCTTATATACATTTCTGAAGGCCTGGGCCACTCCCACTCTCAACGTGATTGGCTGTCTAAACCCCCCAAGCTGCAAAGAGCCAATACCAGCAGCCCACAGCCTAGTAATGCTACGTGACTGGATATCATGTATCGAATCAGAACACAGGGGCTCAGAATCCTCAGTCCAGACTCAAGCTCAGGTGGGCACAGACCACTGAATACATAGCAGCATTCGTGGCGAGTTCTGGCACCTCTTTTTCTAGAAAAATAGCACTGCGAGAATGTATGCACATGAAGACAAAATGCACCGGCATACAGCTCCCATTCCATCACTTCCCAGATAGCAAATGCTGCCTCAGCTATTCTATCGACTGGATCTTGAATGCCCTATTAAAGTTTTAAGTATGGTTGGCTTATTCATACACCCTTCTGGAAATCCAGTACAGTGGTATCTCGGGTTAAGTACTTAATTTGTTCCGGAGGTCCGTTCTTAACCTGAAACTGTTCTTAACCTGAAGCACCACTTTAGCTAATGGGGCCTCCTGCTGCCGCCACGCCGCTGGAGCCCGATTTCTGTTCTTATCCTGAAGCAAAGTTCTTAACCTGAAGCACTATTTCTGGGTTAGCAGTGTGTGTAACCTGAAGCGTATGAAACCCGAGGTACCACTTTACCGGACAAAGTGCAACAAAAAGAAGGGTGGAGGGGGAGAATTCAGGTAATGAACTTTGATGGTTGTTTTTTAAAAAGTGCCCCAACTAGTCAACCTTTCCGAAGCCCCATGACGTACCACCATATTATCTACAATAGGTAGTCACTCTAAGATTGAGGGGAGGGGAAGAAAAGGAGCCTGAATCAAATTGCGTTTTCCGGTTGCATTGCCCCTTTCTCATTATTTTCCCATCCATTGTGAAACTATTGTGCTTTAGTAACACATTTATACACAGCTCCATTCAAATCAATGCACACTTGGGCTCTTATTGAGTATTTTGGCTCAAGTGCTATTGCTCAGGAGGTGTTTACAGCAATGTTCATTGTGCTCTCTCTAGCCCTGCCTATCAATCAAGCATGCAATAAAGCAAAGGTTTTTTTGGTTCTTTGTTTTTCAGAAAAGCAGAAGTGGGGAAGAAAACAGCCTTCCTGAATTTAACAGTTATTCACACTGAAATAGCATCAAGACAGGTACAAATGTATTTGGGTCAACGTAGCAGTTTCCCCCCTGCTTTTCTTTTTTTTTAAGGAGGGAGAGAAAAAAAATATGTGGAACAAATGTGAATCAGAGCAGTGCATTACTGCCACAGCATCCAAATACAGAACATCGAGGCAGGATTAATCATGATGCTACTTACAGTATAAGGGTGTGTTCATAGAAAAATAGGCAAAACCTCTGGTTTAATAGACTGCAAGGTTTCCCCATCCTACTTTCTTTTCACGGCGCACTGTGTTACCGTCCTCAAATTAACTCTCTCTTTAAACACACACAAGCACAACCAAATCATATGCAAAAACTCCCCATCTCTGTTTTTAAGTGTGGAATGAAAACAGCTTCTCAAAACTATTGACCCTACTTGTAGTAAAGGTAAAGGGACCCCTGACCATTAGGTCCAGTCGTGACCGACTCTGGGGTTGCGGCGCTCATCTTGCTTTACTGGCTGAGGGAGCCGGCGTACAGCTTCCGGGTCATGTGGCTAGCATGACTAAGCCGCTTCTGGCGAACCAGAGCAGCGCACGGAAACGCTGTTTACCTTCCCGCCGGAGCAGTACCTATTATCTACTTGCACTTTGACGTGCTTTCGAACTGCTAGGTTGGCAGGAGCAGGGACCGAGCAACAGGAGCTCACCCCGTCACAGGGATTTGAACCGCCGACCTTCTGATCGGCAAGTCCTAAGCTCTGTGGTTTAACCCACAGCGCCACCCGTGTCCCGACCCTACTTGTAGGTGGCAAAATAGGGGCAAGCCAGAACTCTTTGGCAGTGTGAAAATGAGCAGGCCTCAGAAAACTCGCTTCTAAGAAAGCTTAGCTTTCTAATTATCAAACGAAACTTCACTCCAAGTTCATATTGGTGGATGAAGGCAGCAGTGGGGTTAGAAAGGAGAAATGGAGGAGGAGGGGTGAGGCAAATTGCTTCCTCCAACCATGGTAAAATTAATATGAAACAATATTAAGTCCATATTCAAAGCTGAACCCAAAATTCTCTCCCTTATTCTTGGGCAGAGAAGTGATTTTTTTCTTTTTTCTTTCTGGTGGAGGCGGGGAAAATAAATCTCTCCATGAGGATATTTGCCTGCAGTTTGGGGGAAGAGAGCCTCAAGACTAAAATTCTCAGAGGACGTCTCAGAAAAGTATTTTCTGAGCAGTCTCAGCCTAGCTCCATTTAAAAACCTTCCTGCCTGTCATAAGCTGCCACACACTAAAAAAGATCAGCTATATCCTGGCTTAAACTCCCTGCACACATTTTGAAGGCTTGCTACATATAATTAAAAAATATATCGCTCTCCATTTATCAAGAACCAGTGGCAAGTATATGAAAAGTGGGAACGTCGAAAGGAGACAATGAAATGTATCAATAGGCAGAAAGTAGCAATGTATTACATGATTATGCCACATAAATGTATTATTTTAATGTGAGGAGGGACACAAGCAGCAGCCAGGACAATTTTGAATTCCTTCACTAATTGTTCTTCATCATGAAAACTTGGAATGAGTTTTTTGTTTCTCCTAGAGTTGGTTGCTCTGCTGTTGCATATATATATAATTATATATATATAATTAAAACCTTTTTTCACAATATTCAGTGTGGCTTACATGAGATTTAAGTCTGGTTCAAAGTTGACATAGGGTTGCCATATTTCAAGAAGTGAATATTCAACACTTTGGACATGGGTTGCCATACACCTGACATTTAAGCGATTTCCACCCAGGCGCTGTTACAGATAGCTGAATCCCAGCTATGACCAGGAAATTCCGGACATATGGCAACCCTAAGTTTGATAAAATATCCTAAAATGAGAGGCCAGAGAGTCTGCTGAGTGAGGTACACTCTGTTATGATATGAGTTCTACGCAGCTGCGAACCAGCTCGATGTTTACATCACATGATGGGTCTAAGCGTGGGACAGGATGTTCCAGGCGAATCTCAGGGTTATGTTCTCTGTGTAACATGAGACCTTCCTGTTGTTTCTGTCCAGGAGGTGTGAAGCAGTTGCTCGGAGGATTCTGAGTGAGAAGACATGCTTTTGTACAGTGTACAGTCAGGAATAAAGTAGAAATGAAATAGACTACTTTCTGACTGTTTTCTTTCTCCTGCTATTATGCAAGGGGGAAGGGGGTTTGCACCTTTCACCAGGGAGGCGTCGCCTATTCTAGATCTCCCTGGTCTGCCAGGATGCCAGCCAGGGTAGATCACCAGCAACAGGCCCCGACAAGCCTGGGAAGAGGAGCCAGCCTTTCCCGAGGGGGCCAGTTTCCAACACACTCAACAGTACCCAGAAAGCAGAGGCAAAGGTGACAATCTTCCCCATTATGGGAAGATGTACTGCACTTCTGTTCAAATTATAGTGTGTATTTCTAAATGTGCATCTATTCATATTAATTAGCATATGCAAATCTCAGACCCTCCAAGTTTCACTATTTTCCAGGGACTGTTCCGGATTTACAGAAGCCGTTCTGGTTTCTGATTTGATCCCAGAATGCCCCAAGTTTCATTAGAACGTCCCTATTTCCATCGAAGTAATGTTGGAGGGTATGGAGTTATGTGATCCCGGGGACAAGGAGATAAGTTACTATATAACCTTTAGAAGACATCTGTACAGGGAAGGTTTAAAATGTTTTCTCATGTTTTCTGATGATTCTATATATGTTGAAAGCCACCCAGAGTGGCTTTGGCAACCCAATCAGATGGACGGGGTATTATTAATAATAAGAATAAGAATAAATATTATTATTATTATTATTGAATAGGACATCCCTATTTTCATCAGAGAAATGCTGGAGGGTATGAAATCTCCATCCTCTTATGTCTATGCTTCTGTGAATGATGCACTCTGAGAGACAATGCCCAAGACTACCACCAATGATCTTCATGGCATGTCCAAGGTCACTAGAGATCTTCATTGATAAATGGGGATTTGAACCCTAGCTCTAATGCATCCCCAAAGAAAATTAGCACTCCACCTGTCAGGCTTTGGGGGAGCAGCTTCCTCCCTCCCTTCGGCCGTGGATATGCAGAACCAGTGGCGTAGCGTGGGGGGTGCAGGGGGGGCGGCCGCACCGGGCGCAACATCTGGGGGGCGTGCTCGCACTCGCAGGTCTCTGCCCCTAGCTGGCTCACTCACTCTCTCTCACTGCAGTGCTGGCTGTGCGAATCCGATCCGAGCTGCCGGGCCGCCGCCCACTGTGGAGGGGGGGGGGTGCCAGGCGTGCGGTGTGGAGAGAGAGCGAGGGACTATCTGGAGGAGGGACAGTGCAGCGGCCGCCCAGCGCAGCGCTGAGCGCGGGAGAGAACCACACCAGACCAGCCCAAGCAGCAGCAAGAAGAAGCTGGCAGCGGCGGCAGGTTAGGGGTTAGGGGGCGCAAATTACTTGCCTTGCCCCGGGTGCTGACAACCCACGCTACGCCACTGTGCAGAACAAAGCAAAAATAGTCTCTTACCATTTAAAGAGATTTTCATAATCACAGCGAAAGAACAAAGAGTTCATTCTCAGAGTAAAGGTGCTCCAAATTAAGGTTTACACCCACTTCCCCTTGAGTCACCCGAGTCACGTCTTGCAACCTGATTTCGCAACCGCTTTGCTTTCTGCGCTGCCACCATATCTGCTCATCGTGACCTTGGGCTGGGCGGATGGAGGCTTTCTCTCTCCCAGTTCATCTTCTCCTAGCTGTTCACTCCTCAGTTCTTCCCAACTTTTGTCTTCTGAGCTATGTCCCACTGTTCCAAATCTATACTGTCCTCCTGCTCCTGGGAAGATTCAGGATCCTGATCAGGAGCAGGGGGGGGAGGGAGGCTCCCACCATTCCTCCTCAGTGCAGCCCCCCCCCAGCATGGTCCCTGACATCACCACAAATTGGGGACACGTGTAACTCAGTTTTACCCCTTCTATTTGATATCCCCTCCCTCCGTCGCCCTATAAGCAGAATGAAAAAGTAAGCACTTCATTCCCAACCCTCTCATTGTTTGTGTGACAACTGGAGAGGCTTCTTTTAGCCTCTCAAAAATGTGCACCATGACAACATTTTCAGACATCAATCTAGTGGGTTTTTTTAATATATTGCAGACTTTAATTTATTAGTGCCCTGACTTGATAATAATTCCAGCGGTGTACTCCTCTGAAAACATCCCACTTCCTTCAGCATTTATCAATTTTTCTTCTTCCAACGCTTGCTTTAATGACATATAAAATTATGGTTTTTATTACATGGCTTTATACCTGCTAAAGGAGGAAGCTGTGAGAAGGTTTAAATAACAAGGTTTGTTTTTCCCCTGGCCCACCCCCTCTTTCTGGCACATTAATGTGCTTCTGCACCTGGAAGCTGCACTAGATGTCTATTCAATCATGGGTTTTATATACAAGCCGGGCAGCTTTGTAGACCTTTAAAAGGGATGCAATGACTTGATCCTGCCTCCTGCACAGATCTACTTTCCAAAAAAGCTGCCTAGGCATTCCCTGAGGTCCTGTTCTACTTGTCTTTTGTCAGCCTGTGCTTTTCATCTGAAATTGTTTGGAAATCATGCTTTTAGTTGCTGCGCTCTTTCAGGCCGGCATTCATTATCTAGGGAGAGTGGCCAACTTTCTTCCTGGTTTATTTTTAAAGAACAAAATTGATACTTTATCCATCCTCCCCCCTTGGTATCTTACTGCATGCATTTTAGCCACTGCCTGAAAATAAATATTCTGTGATGAGCCAATATAAATAGTTTCGCTTCTCCCTCCCGCTGCCCACGGCAAAGCATTCCTTGGTCTATCTTCAGTGTTGCAACAACATAAGGCGGGGCTATGCAGATTAAAGAGGCAGGTCTATGTTCTCCCGGCCTGGCCTGCCCTTCTGTTGGCAAGCTCAGGCAGTAGACTGGATACTCGTCTGCTGGCTGTTGGATGGATTCTCCTACTCCACCCACCCACTTCCTAAATGGCCTCAGCCCAGTATACCTGAAGAAGCATCTCCCCCATCGTTCTGCCCGGACACTGAGGTCCAGCTCCGAGGGACTTTTGGCGCTTCCCTCACTGCGAGAAGTGAGGTTACAGGGAACCAGGCAGAGGGCCTTCTCGGTAGTGGCACCCGCCCTGTGGAACGCCCTCCCACAAAATGTCAAGGAAATAATCAACTATCTTACTTTTAGATAAATAAACAAAATAATAATTTGTTTTTTATTTATACCCCACCCTTCCTGGTTTAAAAACCAGGCTCAGGGCAGCTAACAGCAGATATAAAACATTGATTAGAATGCGACTTTAAAACAGCGTAGAATACAACATAAAATGCAGCATCAATATCGATAAAATTCAGGGGTCATTTTTGGAATAAAAAACCCTAGTCAATGGACATTGAATGATCACCAGAGCTAACTGGCCAAGTTGGTCCTACTAGGGCCAGCAAGGAGGTGAGTGAATAAGAATTTAAATGTGGGGTCCCAGAAAGGGTTTCTTCATAGAAGATGAAAGGGGAAAGGGAATAGAGGATCAGACTAATTCAAATTGAAGGCCAGGTGGAATACATAGCTGTCAACTTTTCCCTTTTCTTGTGAGGAATCCTATTCGGAATAAGGGAATTTCCCTTAAAAAATGGGAAACGTTGACAGCTATGGTGGAATAGCTCTGTTTTTCAGGACCTGCGGAAGGAGATCAAGTCCTGCAGGGCCCTAGTCTCATGGGACAGAGCATTCCACCACGTTGGAGCCATCACTGAAAAAGCCTGGTGGAGGATGACATCTGAAGACAACCCTGTTTAGGGAAGGTTTTTTTATACTTGATATTTTATTGCGTTTTTAATATCTTGTTAGAAGCTGCCCAGAGTGGCTGGGGAAGCCCGGCCAGATGGGTGGGTATAAGTAATAAATAATAATAACACCCCAGAGGACAGGATCACACTTCAAAATGACCTTGACAGATTAGAGAACTGGGCCAAAACAAACAAGATGAATTTTAACAGGGAGAAATGTAAAGTATTGCACTTGGGCAAAGAAAATGAGAGGCACAAATACAAGATGGGTGACACCTGGCTTGAGAGCACTACATGTGAAAAGGATCTAGGAGTCTTGGTTGACCACAAACTTGACATGAGCCAACAGTGTGACGCGGCAGCTAAAAAAGCCAATGCAATTCTGGGCTGCATCAATAGGAGTATAGCATCTACATCAAGGGAAGTAATAGTGCCACTGTATTCTGCTCTGGTCAGAGCTCACCTGGAGTACTATGTCCAGTTCTGGGCACCACAGTTCAAGAAGGACACTGACAAACTGGAACGTGTCCAGAGGAGGGCAACCAAAATGGTCCAAGGCCTGGAAACGATGCCTTATGAGGAACGGCTAAGGGAGCTGGGCATGTTTAGCCTGGAGAAGAGGAGGTTAAGGGGTGATATGATAGCCATGTTCAAATATATAAAAGGATGTCACATAGAGGAGGGAGAAAGGTTGTTTTCTGCTGCTCCAGAGAAGCGGACACGGAGCAATGGATCCAAACTACAAGAAAGAAGATTCCACCTGAACATTAGGAAGAACTTCCTGACAGTAAGAGCTGTTTGACAGTGGAATTTGCTGCCAAGGAGTGTGGTGGAGTCTCCTTCTTTGGAGGTCTTTAAGCAGAGGCTTGACAACCATATGTCAGGAGTGCTCTGATGGTGTTTCCTGCTTGGCAGGGGGTTGGACTCGATGGCCCTTGTGGTGGTCTCTTCCAACTCTATGATTCTATGATTCTATAATAAATTATTATTATTATTATTATTATTATTATTATTATTATTATTATTATTTTTTATTATTATTATTTCTAAATTGGCACTCAGGCCAATGACTGAACAAAGGGTCATTGATCCATCCAAGTCTCCATTTACATCCAGCTTCCCTGAAGGAAAGCCAAGTACAAAGGAAAAGCCATAAGAGGAAAAGGGAAACCTCAAACTTGTGAGGAGGACACTACCTTGGAAGACAGAGGAAAAGAATCCCAGCTAGTGTCAGAAAGCAAGAGGTGGAGAGAAACTGCAATGGGAATAGAGGAACCCTTGCCATGACAAGCCCAACCAAATGCCTTCCTACCAAAGGTGACCCCTACTGAGCTACCTGGGCTGCAGCAGGACAGCCCAATGCAAGGGAACAGACACAGGCAGATGTTCTTCTCCATCTTCCAGGGTCCCCTGGTCCTTATATAATATTGTTGCTTTGCTTCAGGATGCATCCGTGTTTTAGAAAGTCACCCGAAAAATAAGAAGATGCTAAACAAGTTGCATTCAGGCACAGCGGATGCATAAAAGCAAAATTTCCTGCACCCTCTCTGATCCATAACTCAGTAATGTGGATCTGCCAGTTACATAAAATAACATTATTTGTCTCTTGTGTGTCTTATGTCAGAGTAACTCTATGTTAATAACTGCCCCATTTATCTGACAGACTTTTTTTGATGTCTGCCAGGCAGTTTGGATGAATGAGGCTATTTGGATAATGAGGCTTTGAGTCACCACCAAAATGGAGACAAGTGCAAAGTCATCCATTTCCTTTGGAAATGTTGGAACAATCATTCTGGAAAAACCCACTAAGATACAAATACATTGAAGCATCTATAACCAAGCATAAATACCAGGAATGGAATTCTTTCAAGGTACTGTGATATTAAGTCTGAAATCTATGAGTATGGGCAATGTGGACAAAATGAATGTGGCACTATTACAGAAGAACAAAAATAATGGTGAAAGTCACTTTTGCTTATCAATGCACTGTGTTAGGAGGAGCTTCTGTTGGAAACATCAAAAATTAATGCCTCTCTCATCCAAGTACGAGTGGGATACACAAAGGGAGTTCAGGAGCAAGCACAACATGCCCAAGGAAAGGAACATAACAAACTGTGGCCAAGATGGCCCATGTATGGGAAGGTCAAACCAACCAACACAAGTCAAGCTAAATCTATCGCATTGGAACAAGAAGGTCCAATCACTTTGGAAAATCCCATTCTGCCTACAATTTTTTAGACAAGGCTGGGGTCAACAGTGGAGAGATCAGTGGCCCACATTCATCAGTCAACCTGCTTTCACAGCAAACAAGACTTTCTCATTTTAGGGCTGCCATGTCTGGGTTATCCTGGACACATCCGGGAATAAGGCTGTCAAAATGGCGGATTTTCGCTGAACTGACAAAATGTCCGGGGAAACCCTGACATATGGCAAGTAGAGCAATAAAGAAAAGCTTTAAAAATCCCTTGAAAGCCACAAAACTTTGGGGTTTTTTTGGGGGGGGGGCAGATATTCAAGCTCAACAACTTTTTCTGGATTTTCACTTTGGGGAATATGGCAAGCTTACATTTGGTAGTCTCATTAAACACTGCCAGACCTACCCCTCATATCAAATCCCATTTGGTGTTCTTCCACAAACCCACACCTTCTAGGGAGCTACTACTTCAGTCCTTTGTTGCCATCCAAAGACCATCTGAAGGTCTGTATTGGGAAGTTTTTAATGTTTAATGTTTTATTATGCTTTTATATATGTTGGATGCCACCCAGAGCGCTGGGACAACCCAGTCAGATACTTGGAGTAGTAGTAGTAGTAGTAGTAGTAGTTATTCAAATCAGTGATTTGCACAGTCCTCCAGCTGTCAATCCTTGGCGTCTCAAAGGAAGGGCTGGGAATTTCTCTGCTCTGAACTCATGGAGTGCTACCACCGGTTGGCACAGTTTGGTCTACAAAGACCAAAGGTTTGGGCTTTCAATTAAGCACCTTCCTGGATTCCAAAAAGGCCAATATGCCCTGAATGCAGGAAGTGAAAGTCCACAGCAGGCTTGCTGCTAAAACAATGTATAGCCGGACACGCCCATCATTCTTCTCAGCCTATCCCAAATGATAAGAACGTTGAGAGGGCAGGCAGTGAACCTGGCCCATGGGTGAACTTGTGAATGGAGCAATGGAAGAATGGTTAATAACCTGGCCTCACTCATCAGTGAGGAAGTGTACAATGCAAACGTAACGCCCAGTTCTAGCCTGAAGAGAATGCCTTCCCCATTTCTGAGCATGCCGTCTACAAGAGCAACTTCCATAAGTTACTCACCACCCCTCTGTCAGAAGAAGCACAAACAGCCTGAGTGCGTTCAAGCAAAAGCAGAACACCTTTAAGTCCCATAAATTTAAACAGAAGTCCGATTCATATCCATGAATGTACCAGCAAATGTGACATGAATTTCTGTTGAAAAGAAGGAGATGAGCCATCTTAACTTGTGGATATTTGACCACAAGTGAATCTCACTATATACAGCGGTCCTGCTCGTGTACAACTGCACATGGCTGCACCATGAAATGCTCACTTTCAGACAATACTGGCTTAAGATCTCAGTATTTGGCCTGGGGAAGGGATTACTTGTACATCTAACCAATGAGGAATTTATCAGCCCATGGAGGAAAACTATGGCCAGAAAAGCCACCTCGATTAGACTGTCACCATCCCTTTTGTATCAACTGGGCTACGATACCGCCCTTGTATCCCTGAAGTAAAGGCTTTGGGACATCTCACATAGCGACCTGTGATCCAGATCCAATGTAATCTGTGGCCCGATTGCAGCTGGAATCCAAAATGGGCACAACTTTCAGTTAGCCTCATACCATAGGGATTTGTCCATACCCACCTTTCGGCGTTTATTTACCAAAGCTAGATTAAATATATTTCCATCGGAAGTTCTAAATGGTAGACTGAGAGGCATCTCCTACCAGAACAGGCTTTGTTGATGTTCTCAGGACACCGATTGCATGAACCATATCCTACTGCATTGTGGGCAGTACGAGCAAGCAAGGTATCAACTGATCAAACCCTTACTAGCAAATTTGCCGGGAAAATCTGAAGCCTCCCTTCTGGAGGATAGGTCAAATGATATTACACTGACCGTGGCAAAGTTTCTTTTGGCGGTCACAAGAAACAAAGACCATCATGCTCAAAATGACTACCTCAGTCTCTTTCACCTGCTGTTTGGTTGTTTTAACTGTTTTGAAACTGTTTTGTGGGTATATGGACAGCAATAAAGATATTTATTTATTTATTTACTTTCAGACAGATTGTGCTCACAACTTATAAAAAGACCCAGAAAGATGCGTCAGTATATTTGCAATGCATATTTTTAAATGTACCAACATGGCAATACCCTGTAATCAAAGTGTTTGACACAGCCACATTTAAATCCATAACCTTTCTTCTTAATTTTTCTGTGAAATCCCTCCACCTCATGGTTTGGGAAGACTACGTTAGTCACGGGAGAAAAATCCTGGAACTGTTATGGGTTCGTTGAGAATGTGATAACAATAAATAAAACCATCTGTGCCACAAGAGCTCTAGTAACAGTAGATGGAGATAGAGTCCCTGCTGAATCATGAATAACACAAATTCCGACCGAGTGTAATGCAGCCCTCCACATATCTCCAAAAACAAACCAGCTCTTCATCATTAGGCTGGAGTTTGACAAAAATGCAGAGGATCAGATCATCTGAACAATACAGGGTGGTACAAAACAACTATCCAACACGCCTAACTGCAATGTGGCAAGTGAGGTTCCAGTGGTGGAAAAACAGAATTAATAAAAGCATTCCTACCTCCATCCCCAGATCCAGAACCTGCATCTGTAAGAGGGAGAGAAAAAAAGGGGTTGTGGTTATATAGATGTATGAATACCGGGATAATTTGTATGTATGTGCAGCCACATCCTGCTTAGTTAAAATGCGCTGTAGCAAATTGTGCTTTTTTTATGCCATTCCTCTGTCAATTAGAGAGATCTATGCTAAATGTTTCATGTGAACTTTCTGTTTGATGCTGGAAAGTTCCTTTTAAGATTCTACAGGTGTTCCTGTTCTAAATCCTCGGTTTACTGCGCCAAGGCTGGCAATGTTACTGTGTTTCCTGACAAATTTTCCATTTTCTTGCGTAAAGTATTTGTGGGATGGGCGCTCTGTTTTTATTTTTCGAACGTAAGCTTTTGAAAGGAAGGAGAACCGAATCTACATTGGCTGTGAGAGTCGCGGGGTACGTTCCACACCAGGGGTCAGCAAACTTTTTCAGCAGGGGAGGCGGCTCACTGTCCCTCAGATCTTGTGGGGGGCCAGACTATTTTTTTGGGGGGGGGATGAACGAATTCCTATGCCCCACAAATAACTCAAAGATGCATTTTAAATAAAAGGACACATTCTACTCATGTAAAAACACGCTGATTCCCAGACTGTCTGCGGGCTGGATTTAGAAGGCGATTGGGCCAGATCCAGCCCCCGGGCCTTAGTTTGCCTACCCATGTTCCACACAACCCGTGGGTGAGATCTCTATCCCTGCTCCCTCACAGACCCCATGCAGACAGGCCCTGACCATCTAAAATCTCCCTGTGCTGCCATGAAACTGGTCTCAGCAACCACACCCGTTTCTGAAGTGATGAGGCAGCAGCATCTACAGCTGGATCTGACCAGGATGTTCTATGTCTGCTTCAAACAACAATACAGGAGCACTAGATCATTTTGCTGCCTGATCCACTGCTGGAAGGTTTTTTTGTTTTTTAAATAGCACAGCATATGCTTGTTCTCGGCATTTATATACCACCCAATTAACCATGTCCTCTGGGCAATTCGCAAATTAAAACCAATAAAATACAAAATACAATCAATGGGCAACTAAAACGCTCATTAAGCAAGCAGCAGAGCTGTGGGAATGCCAGCATAGCGTCATTGTGGATTGCAGTGTCAAGTGAATCAGGCGAAACATTTGGATCTGTAGACATCGTCACCTTTGGACCTTTGGTACGTTTCCACATCAGTAAGCCTGGTCACCAAGGAGGTTTAAATTCCAAAATAATATTCCAAAATGCCAGAGGGGTGCATGCTCTGGTTATCACCCGCTTGGACTACTGCAATGCGCTCTACGTGGGGCTACCTTTGAAGGTGACCTGGAAACTACAACTAATCCAGAATGTGGCAGCTAGACTGGTGACTGGGAGTGGCCGCCAAGACCACATAACACTGGTCTTGAAAGACCTACATTGGCTTCTAGGACATTTCTGAGCACAATTCAAAGTGTTGGTGCTGACCTTGAAAGCCCTAAATGGCCTCGGCCCAGTATACCTGAAGGAGCGTCTCCATCCCCATTGTTCAACCTGGACACTGAGGTCCAGCTCTGAGGGCCTTCTGGTGGTTCCCTCAAAGTGAGAAGCAAAGTTACAGGGAACCAGGCAGAGGGCCTTCTCGGTAATGGCGCTCACCCTGTGGAATGCCCTCCCATCAGATGTCAAAGAAATAAACAACTACGTGATGTTTAGAAGACATCTGAAGGCAGCCCTGTTTAGGGAAGTTTTTAATGACTGGTGTTTTAATGTATTTTTAATCTTTGGTTGGAAGCCGCCCAGAGTGGCTGGGGAAACCCAGTCAGATGGGTGGGATATAAATAATATATTATTATTATTATTATTATTATTATTATTATTATTATTATTATTATTATTATTGTGTTGTTGTTGTTGTTGTTGTTGTTGTTGTTGTTGTTGTTATTATTATTATTATTATTATTATTATTATTATTATTACCAGATCCTGGCAAATTGATACTATAGGATTGGTACAAGAGAAATGACATGTGTAGCTTTGAGTTAGAGCATCTGCCTTTTCTCACGTTCAGTCCTTGACATCTGCAGGTCAGGCTGAGAGATGCTGAAACCCTGGACAGCTGCTGCCATTCAGGGCAGACCTACGGTCTTAGTAGCCGGAGGGGGCATGTGTGTGCGCTGGGGGGGTTGGACCTCCACACCAGCCCCGGCCCTCACGAATGACTGAGCCGTGGCAGTCTGAGCCATTGGCAAGTTGTGGGATGTGAAACACAAGAGCAGTCAAGTACAACATCCCTAGAGTGGACATAAAAGGGGATGTCTGGAACAGCCAATCGAAACTTCCTGTTTCTCCTAGGCTGTGACAGACTTCCTCTGCATGTGACTAGAGTCAGGCGTGAGCTCACCTGCCCAGGTAACAAAAGAACAGGACTGGTCAGCCATCTCTCTCTCTGACCACAATTCATCGAAGAAGCAACGTCTGCTTAGCCTAAGATGCTCTCTTGGCTTGCAGCCAAGAGAGGACAAAGGAGCTGTCTCCTTATGGGATAGTTTCCAGGTGTATATTACTTTTCTAACTTAAGTCAGCCTTCTGGGATATAACTGTGAACAGAATGTGTGAGTAAACTCTTTTTACACTTTTATAGAAGACTGTCTTGTGTCTATCTTTTTATGAGGGACTAAATGAGGAATTGGAACGTGGGTGGTGCTGTGGGTTAAACCACAGAGCCTAGGACTTGCTGATCAGAAGGTCGGCGGTTCGAATCCCCACAACAGGGTATGCTCCCGTTCCTCGTTCCCTGCTCCTGCCAACCTAGCAGTTCGAAAGCACATCAAAGTGCAAGTAGATAAATAGGTACTGCTCTGGCGGGAAGGAAAAGCCGTTTCTGTGCTTTGCTCTGGTTCACCAGAAGCGGCTTAGTCATGCTGGCCACATGACCCGGAAGCTGTACGCCGGCTCCCTCGGCCAATAAAGCAAGATGAGCGCCGCAACCCCAGAGTTAGCCACAACTGGACCTAATGGTCAGGGGTCCCTTTACCTTTAAGCGGGGAATTACCAAAAGGAAAATGTATTTTAGAGGCTTTAGCGAGCCTGAGCAAACGCATCCGCTGTGCAAATTTAAAAAGGGGAATGTTACTCTGCTAAACTGTAGAACTTGTTAACACAGGTTGGAAAGGATATAATCAAACAATATATCCTCTCCTGTATCCCTGAACATTCCCACACAAGTTAGGCGAAGTAAGGGGAGGGAGAAAGAGGCTCGCTGTGGCCCCACAAGGAGGGCAACGCTGTGGACTGTGGCACCCCGTTCGTGAAGGAGGCAGCTGCCAGAACCTCTTGCCTCTCCTTGGTGGGTGGTAGCAGCAGCGCCGTTGCCCCTCACCCTTGCTCTCAGCCAGCCCAGGTGTGGGACATATACAGGCATCCCTTCTCTGGCATTGGCTTGGCTTGCCTCCTCATGGCTCCAGCTTCAATAAGGGAGCCAGGTTACACCCCCTCATGGCCAATCAAAAATTTGCGCCTGGGGCCACGGCTCCCCTGGGCCCCCCCATCCTATACCCCCGGGATAGACAGCCCTGAGCAAGATAGGCCAGCTCCCTGTGTTACTAAAGTCTCTGGGCAAAAGGCAATCAGTTAATATCTATGCTTGGATGCCTAGTCAATAAAAGCACTTGGTTAAGTAGCCCTGTAATTAAACTTGAAAACTACATTATTACTTGGAGAGATATAGTTCAAAAGGAAATTCCAGCTGCAGTTGCATACATGCTTGCCCGGGAGTAAGTCCCATTGAATTCAACAGCGCTTACTTCTGAGTAGCCATGTATCAGACCGCACTGCTACTCTTTAAAAGGAAAGCGCTTGATGCATCTGAACAAAAAGCAGGCAAAGCTGCACAGAGGCAGAGATTCAGTTCGCAAAGGCTCCTCAGTGTCTCTGGCAGTTAGGAAGGGAAACGTAGAGCTTGCAAAGCACAAAATTGGGATTCTACTTGAACGCTGAGAGTCAGAATCCCAATTTATCTACAGTCAGATCTGGTTAATCTAGATCAGTTTGCAAACCTCCATCATCATTTCGATTTTCTTTTTAAATCTTCATTTTAAATGAAGCCGTGATGCTCTTCAAATTGCAATTGCGGCTTGCAATTAAAAACAATACAGAAACCCGGTGTGTGTCTAAACAAAAGATGAGCCCGCAAACAATTTCTTTCTTTCTTTTGCACAATTGCTTGCTTTGCAGATAAGTAAGCCTCAGAAATTGGACTCTCGCTTTTTTTTACCATATTATCGCAAACTGCAAAAGGCAAATGGGGCCTCTTGTGCAACTCTGTCCTCCTTTCTCTGATGACAAACAAGATTATCTTCCCTCGCACACACATTCCTCTGAGCCAAAAGGTCTCTAGGATAAACCCTCCTATTCATTATTTTGCCGCATAAGGAAAGTAAGTATTAACTTTTGTAGCGGGCCTTTCTCGCTCTCTGCGGGGCTCTCTGAAAGGCCACAAAATTGCGAGAGCCATACAAATCTAACACCATGAGACAAGATGGCTATCACACTATAGTGAGGGAGCTTCTGCTCGTGATAACTTCTCACTCCTATCCTTCCTTCCGGCTACTTTAAGAACATTATTTGACCACGTAACACCATCTTGCAAGTCCCCCATTACTTCTCTTATGGTCCCTTTAGGGCAGGGCCTCCCAAACTTGGGTCTCCAGCTATTTTTGGACTACAATTCCCATCATCCCTGACTACTGGTCCTGCTGGCTGGGAATGACATTGGCAGCACTGCAATTTACGTGGGTGGTTCCAGGGCAGCTTGCAAGGCTGGGGCTACCAGCAGAGCCAATCTGCATCTGTGCCCCAGTCCCTTCCAGGTAAACTGAGGCAACACCATTCAATTGCCAAATATATATTGGATGAGAGCTAACATAGCATGAGTGGGTGTCCACTCACACAACTGGGCTTCTCCCCTCCAACCCATCCCCCCCGAAAATCTGCTTTGCAGCAAATTTGCAAGTGGCCAGAGGTCCATTGTTGAAGCAGATTTCCATTGCACAAGCAGGCAGATATCATTGGCTGTTTTCTATTGGGTAGTGCGACTCTCGCTCTTCCTCATTGGTCATGTGTCAGAAGTAGTGGTGAAGCTTCATGCTCCGGCACTGGGGGGCAGAGGGCAGGCGGGGGCGGGGCTGGCATGTGTCCCGGGGGCAGGGTGTGCATCCTGGGGGCGGGGCACCCAGCACAGGTGGGGGGGCAGCCGTGATGGCACCCTGGGGGTCACGCTGCTGGGGACGGGGCACTCCCCCCACACTCCTCTTCCTCCGCCAGTGGTCAGAAGCAGGTCAGAACACCCCGAAAACTTGCAGGCCACACATTCTAGGGTTGCCATATTTTGAAGAGCAAAAAAGAGGACACATTTGCCAACTTCTACTTTTAACATCGCTATGATGACTCTACCCATGAAAAAGGGGACACGTCCTGGGAAAAGAGGACATATGGCAACCCTAAAATGAAAACATCGTTCCCAGGTTCTGAAATGGTTTGCTGCAAGGCGGAAACAACAACAAAACCCCAACTGTAGCTGTCATTACATGTTGTGCCAAGCTTTCAATTACTGGAATGAATCAGGCAGCAATGCAAAACAACTGTTGGCGATGACACACAGCCTATTAGATTTGGCTTAAGATAATATGCCGTACAGAGCCTGCTAGACCTACCAGTGGCACACGATCCTTCTGACGCCACAAGGATTTCGCTTTGCTGCTTGCAGGCAGCCTGTCTCAAGTAGCACTCGTTCTGATAGGTGTCGCCGTTGGAGCCGCACACAGGCACAAAGTCACTGTTACACTGATGAGCAGAAAAAGACAGAATGAAACAAGTTTAGGGTTGTGTTATAACCACCACCACCACCACCATCATCATCTATTACTTATACCCCACCCATCTGGCTGTGTTTCCCTAGTCACTCTGGGTGGCTTCAAACAGGATATTAAAAATGCAATAAAGCATCAAACATTAAAAACTTCCCTAAACAGGGCTGCCTTCAGATGTCTTCTAAAAGTCAGATAGTTGTTTATTTCCTTAACATCTGATGAGAGGGTGTTCCACAGGGAGGGTGCCACTACCGAGAAGGCCCTCTGCCTGGTTCCCTGTAACCTCACTTCTCACAATGAGGGAACCGCCAGAAGGTCCTTGGTGTTGGACCTCAGTGTCCAGGCTGAATGATGGGGGTGGAGACGCTCCTTCAGGTATACTAGGCCGAGGCCGTTTAGACTGAGCTTTAAAGGTCAGCACCAACACTTTGAATTGTGCTTGGAAACGTACTGGGAGCCAATGTAGGTCTTTCAGGACCGGTGTTATATGGTCTCGGAGGCCGCCCCCAGTCACCAGTCTAGCTGCCGCATTCTGGTTTAGTTGTAGTTTCCAGATCACCTTCAAAGATAGCCCCACGTAGAGCACATTGCAGCAGTCCAAGCAGGAGATAACTAGAGCATGCACCACTCTGGTGAGACAGTCTGCTGGCAGGAAGGGTCTCAGCTTGCGTACCAGATGGAGCTGGTAGACAGTTGCACTGGACTTGGAAATGACCTGTGCCTCCATGGACAGCTGTGAGTCCAAAATGACTCCCAGGCTGCATACCTGGTCCTTCAGGGGCACAATTACCCCATTCAGGAAGTCCTCTACGCCAGCCCACCATGTTAATTTAATCTGTGTATCTTGTCCCTCTAATAAGCCCCAAAGTGATTTCTAGGGTTGCCATACATCCGGGGAAACCCAGACAAGTCCTCTTTTGTGGGGCCAACATACCCATCTGGGAGGACTTTTCACATTTTAAAGGAAATGTCTTGGGCGGGTGTTTGTTGGATTCACTTTGCATGCCTCTACCCCTGTCTCACACTGGCAGCGGCTTCGGATGCCCTCTTTTTTTGCTTTTCAAGATATGGCAACCCTAGATTTACAAGCAAGTAAAACTGAGACATCACTTTGCCAACAAAGGTCCGTATAGTTAAAGCCATGGTTTTCCCAGTAGTGATGTAGGGAAGTGAGAGCTGGACCATCAAGAAGGCTGATTGCCGAAGAATTGATGCTTTTGAATTATGGTGCTGGAGGAGACTCTTGAGAGTCCCATGGACTGTAAGAAGATCAAACTTAAGGAAATCAGCCCTGAGTAATCACTGGAAGGACAGATCGTGAGGCTGAGGCTCCAATATTTTGGCCACCTCATGAGAAGAGAAGACTCCCTGGAAAAGACCCTGATGTTGGGAAAGATGGAGGGCACAAGGAGAAGGGGACAACAGAGGACGAGATGGTTGGATTGTGTTCTCGATGCTACCAGCATGAGTTTGACCAAACTGCGGGAGGCAGTGGAAGACAGGAGTGCCTGGCGTGCTCTGGTCCATGGGGTCACGAAGAGTCGGACATGACTAAACGACTAAACAACAACAACAAAACTGCAAGAATAAATTGGCAAAAAGCATATTAGAAACAGATTGAGCAATAGATCATTGATGGCAGTTGGTGCTGCGCTCCCTGGGCTTCAGGCTGCAGGCTGCCATCCGCAAGCCTTCGGAGTGCTCCGAAGGCTTGCGGATAGCTGCCTGAAGCCTGGAGAGCGAGAGGGGTTGTTGCGCACTGACCCCTCTCGCTCTCCAGGCTTCAGCGAAAGCCTGCATTCACTCCATAGGACGCACACACATTTCCCCTTCATTTTTGGAGGGGAAAAAGTGTGTCCTATAGAGCGAAAAATACAGTATATCCTAACAAGAACCCCCCCAAAAATAAAAATGAGGACAAGGTTGGCACTAGGTGAGTCTCCTTGGAAAGAGGATTTCATAAATGGGGACATACTGCAGAGAAGACCTGTTCTGCCATCACCACAAGAGAGCCCAGAGGGTGGCAATATGAGAACGGGTCTTTTCTGCGTTGGCTTTCCATTTGTGAAATGCTCTCCCCAGAGAAAATCACCTGGTGCCTTCATTACATACTTTTAGGCACCAAATGAAAACATTTCTCTTCAACAATGTTATCTGCTGATTAACATTCTATGGCTTTTTAAAATGTATTTGTGAAAGAGGGGTTGTTAGTTTGTTTTATTACATATTTTGTATTATTATTATTTTTGTATTTTTCTGTTGTGAACCATCCTGGAATCTTCGGATGAATAATAAAATTAATAAATCATCATCACAGTTATCAGGTTTTATTAAAACAGACCCAATACAAACTAGAAAAGAGAATAAGGCCTGTCACAATGGTTCCTTATTGCCTGTTTGACCAATTCCAAACTGGAGAGAGACACTGAAGAATGGCTAGGCAGGATCTGCTCCACATGCTGCCACAGGAAAATTACCAACATACATAGCATGGAACACACTTAAAAACTCTTCTCTGGGGCTTATATCTCAGTTTAATTAAACTTGACTTAGAACTGTGGTTTAAGATCCTGGTTTACAAATTGGCATTAATATATAGTTCTCCACTGTGGCTGTAGTGACTAACCGTGTTTTAATTAAACCAGGTTGTAAATACCGAGGAAGAAGGAGGAATGACCACATAATCCCATCTCTTATTTCCAGCTGCTGAACTATAATTTGGCAAGCTGGGAACCATAGCTGTGAACATTATCCTTGTTTTAAAGGGAAATTCCCTTATTCCGAATAGGATTCCTTGCAAGAAAAGGGAAAAGTTGACAGCTATGCTGGGAACGCAGCACCCAAATAAGGCCATTGAGTAGAAATGAGTGGAAAGAGGGTAGATAAAGGACTTAGGAACACAAATTTCCAGGCTGCAAACTGGCAGCCCTATTGAAAAAGGGCCATGTGACCCAAAATTTTGTTGTTGTTGTTTAGTCGTTTAGTCGTGTCCGACTCTTCGTGACCCCATGGACCAGAGCACACCAGGCACTTCTGTCCTCCACTGCCTCTCACAGTTTGGTCAAACTCATGCTGGTAGCTTCGAGAACACTGTCCAACCATCTCGTCCTCTGTCGTCCCCTTCTCCTTGTGCCCTCCATCTTTCCCAACATCAGGGTCTTTTCCAGGGAGTCTTCTCTTCTCATGAGGTGGCCAAAGTATTGGAGCCTCAGCTTCAGGATCTGTCCTTCCAGTGAGCGCACTCAGGGCTGATTTCCTTCAGAATGGATAGATTTGATCTTCTTGCAGTCCACGGGACTCTCAAGAGTCTCCTCCAGCGCCATAATTCAAAAGCATCAATTCTTTGGCAATCAGCCTTCTTTATGGTCCAGCTCTCACTTCCATACATCACTACTGGGAAAACCATAGCTTTAACTATACGGACCTTTGTTGGCAAGGTGATGTCTCTGCTTTTTAAGATGCTGTCTAGGTTTGTCATTGTTTTTCTCCCAAGAAGCAGGCGTCTTTTAATTTCGTGGCTGCTGTCACCATCTGTAGTGATCATGGAGCCCGAGAAAGTAAAATCTCTCACTGCCCCCATTTCTTCTCCTTCTGTTTGCTTAGGGTGAGCAAACCTGTCAATTTTGGTTTCTCTTGGTTTCTCATTTTTGGAATCTTTAATTCAGCTCTCCAGATTTCCACATCAGTTTGTAAGTGTGTTCTATTGAATCCTCGTGGAAATTCAACAGCCCTGTAGTGCAAATTACTCCTACTAAACACTTTCTTGTATGCAATTTAGCACAACAGACACATTTTTTATTTTATTATTTGCAGAGCAGTTTCCCCAAATATAATGCATTTTTCTATGTTAGTTCCACCAATCTACCCTAGTGTATACATAGCAAAATTCAGAGAAGTGCAAATTTGAAAGGGTGGCTGTGTTTAAGCTCACATACAGTTTCAGAAAGTGGGAAGTGGGTAGGTTCAGCTTTAAATGTGAACTTCTTCCCCCACCCCAAACCCAAACATACTGTAGGGAAGGATATAGAAATAGCAAGTGATTGCAACAATTGTGTGTGCGATTGGGGACTTCCTAAAAATATGTTACTAGGGTTGCCATACAGTGGTACCTCGGATTAAGAACTAAATTCGTTCCAGAGGTCTGTTCTTAACATGAAACTGTTCTTAACCTGAGGTACCACTTTAGCTAATGGGGCCTCCCACTGCCGCCGCCGTGCGATTTCTGTTCTCATCCTGAGGTAAAGTTCTTAACCTGAGGTACTATTTCTGGGTTAGCAGAGTCTGTAACCTGAAGCGTCTGTAACCTGAGGCACCACTGTATTTCAAACAGTGAAAATCTGGACAGAAAACTTATTGAGCATTTTGGGGGGTGGGGGGAGGGCAAAGCTGTTGAGCTTTTTTAGCAAAATCATGAAAAAAAATGCCGGTTTTGAGCTATTTTTATTGGAAATAGGTTTTTCCCGGACATTTGACCAATTTCTGCCAGGACACTACTGCCAACTGCAGCATTCTGGGAAATTCTGGATGTCTGGCAACCCTGATTTTCCCCTTATATGCAGCATTGTAACTCAGTGCAGCTGACTTGACCCTGTTTCTTAGCTTCCACACAGAGCCAAATGTATTAAGTCCATTGTTATTCCTATCATAGCAAAGCCACGTGGATCTGAACAGAGCACCTGCAGTCAATGATTAATCCACATTGTATCAGCCCACCTGAAATTCCAGCTAAGCCATAGTTCCACTGTAATCTATCAGTCTTCTCTTCCTCTGTCAGAAGAAAAGGACAGCTTCGCCCCCCACCCACTTCCACCCCTTGTTCACTTTAATAAAAATAATTCCATTTTGTAATGAAAATTAAGCAACCTACAGGGTGCAGTTATCACAAGATAATCACACTCGGCGGCATTAGAGATACTTGGCTGTGCCCCGTACCTGATAATTATGCCAGGGATGTGATTATCTCATGATTACTGTACTCCTGATATGCCTCATTGTTTAATTAGAACAAATGTAATGATCAAGATTATTATTTACAAATGATCACCTCTGCTTAAAAACCAGTAAAAAAAAAAGTCACACTGCCAATTAGCTCTTCTGTCTTGAAATATCTCACGATATGCTAATGCACATGACACACCAGAGGAAATGGAGATCTATAAAGATGACAAACTTCAAAATATGTCTCAGCTATGGACAGTTGTTTCGCGTTGATTAACATGTTGGGTGAGACACAAAGGTTTATCTTGATCGGACATTACGCACAGACACGAGGCCAGGGAAATGATGATTACTTGGCCAAACTGAAATGTCACTTTGCCCAAGAGAGGAAACATCTCCCACTTGCCAAAATGTTAATCAGACTCACCAGCGCTTCTTTGATTTTTACAATCACGCCTCCAATATTCTTTTCTCCAAACAGACCAAGTCCTTCCATGGAGACTGAAGGCTGTTTCTGCTGAGCCAGTGGTTTTCAGAAAGAGTCTATGTTGATGTGTCTGCTTAAATACCCCTGATCTAATGTGATGGCCTCCAGCTGTTGTTGGATTCCAATTTCCATCAGCCCAAACCAGGATCCAGGATTATGGGAGTTGTGGATGGCCACAGATGTCCCATCCTTGCTTTAGAATGACCTTTGTGACCTAGTGGGGTGTAGTGGTTTGAGCCAGAACTGGGAAGACCCAAGTTCAAATCCCTATGTAGATATAGGGCTTTGCTGGGTGACCTTGGGCCAAACTCTCAGCTTAACCTACTTTACAGAATTGTTGTGAGGATAAAATTAGTAGCGGGGGAGAACACAGTGTGGTACCTATTTATCTACTTGCACTGGCGTGCTTTCAAACTGCTAGGTTGGCAGGAGCTGGGACAGAGCAACGGGAGCTCATCCCGTCATGGGGATTTGAACCACCAACCTTCTGTCGGCAAGCCCAAGAGGCTCAGTGGTTTAGACCACAGCGCCACCCGTGTCCCACTGGGCCAATCTCTCAGCTTAACCTATTTTATAGAGTTGTTGCGAGGATAAAATTGGGAGCAGGGGAGAACACAGTTCGTAGCCTAGAGTTGCCTCTAGGAAATGAGGGATCTATAAATGTAACAAACCAATATGCTTTAATGCCAACCACTGAAACACTGCAAAGAATGTTATAGAGAGAATGCTCAGTTCATGTGCGGCCATAGTTGGGCATCACTACTGCTATGTGTGAACACGAGATCTTTCTGGGAAGGTTGGTAGCTCTTACCAAGTTTTCTCATTAAGGAGCCCCTAAGCTGCTTCCAAGAGACCCTCCCCTCCTCCAGGGCTCCAAAAACACTTTGAATAGTCATCTTCCATCCATCCATCCATCCACCCAGAAGATTTAAGGGGGCCTGTTGGTTTTCAAATTGCCTGCATGATGAATGCATTGCAAAGCTGAAGTATATCTAAAAGGAGAAGTGCCAGACTTCATACAAAGCAGGCGGGGTGGCGGGTGGGGGATTCTAACAGAGCTGGAGGGCAAATTGGCAGAATCTGTCAATGCAATTAACGTAGCCTGTAGGGATTTGATGCCTTCAAAAGCAAAGGATCAAAATCTCAGTTGTCCCCTGGATATAAGGAGAAAGCAGCACAGACTATCAAGAACATGCAACTGTGCATATGCAGAAGGCCGCAGGCCGATTGTTGCCTGCCACAGGCAACCTAATGCAAATTCTGCAAGAACATCTAACAAGGCAGGTGGATACCCCAAACACTCTTGTTCGAAATGCAAAGTGGCACAGGGCTTGCAGAGTGTTGTGAGTGCACCCCTCAAAGTAGGGCAGCGTCGGCCGGCTGGGCTCCCCACCCAGGAATTGCAAGCCAGAAACTCTGGAGGACACTAGGTTGGTGAAGCCTGCTCTATGTCTATGAACTTGTCCTCCCCCTGGAGAAGAGCAACACCTGCCAGACATGTCCTTATGTGGTAGGATGCAGAATGGGAGCCAGATGTACAGCCAGCAGGGAGACCCAACACGTAAGTAGCAACAGGCCAGCATCAGCTGTACCAGAAGAATATGTTGGCGTTAGCAGGGGGACACCTTTGCCTTCCTTCATGAAGCATCCACATATTGGGGATCTTTAAGGGTGGTCCCAAATGCGCTCCATTATTTGCCACCCAATTGGACAGTGTCGAAAATTAGGAAACCTTTTCAGCAATTTTCAGAAGGGCGGAAGGAAAACAGGGGGCCACTTCCTGGGGAAGGTGCAACAGGTTAAGACAATGCCATTCCCATGGGAATTGTGGGAAATAAAAATGTCAGCCACCAGCTGGCGGCTGTCAAGGCAACGTCTGCCACCATGAAAGGGCCCACCATGGCAAAAAGGCATTTGCCCCCCTTTTTCATCTACTCCTTCCCCTGGAAAACCAAGCTGAAAGGAAGCTTTCTGCTTAGCACTAAAAATGGTGCATAGAGGGGGAATCGTAAATCAGTCTTCAGCTTGCACTGGCCTTGTAGATTAGAGCTAAATTATACATCACAATGAGTTCTTTCTCAGTTTTGGGGAAACTATATATTCAGCCAAGAGGAAGAATGTTAATATGTTGGCGCTTCTTTTGTGGGCAACATTCAAACAACAACATATTAACATTCTTCCCCCTGGCTGAATATATAGTTTCCCCAAAACTGAGAAAGGGAGACATCAGTGCCACTTGGAGTTTGTATTCCAGACACCAAAGTGTCATGGGACAGAAGTTGATCAGATCTCTGACATTTTGTAGCCTTGGGGAATATCACCCTTCTGTTTGAGGACTAAAAGTTTATGCTGAGTTTTGGCAGGCCAGTATTGTGATGCAGCTAGCATGACTTTTTAAAAAAGTCATTGCATTTCTAGAAAGTGAGGCAATCCTATCTGTCATTCTCCATTCAGACACACATCCCAGCCTTTTTATTATTATTATTTTTACTTTCCACATTCCTGAAGGTGAAATGTTTGTTGCTCTAAAAGGCCTAATACTATATTGGCACACAAACACACACATGCAGTTATTAGTTCTGTAAATCTGGTTGCATCACTGTAACAAGGAATCCACGTGGGCACAGACGGTTTGGATTCACATAGATTACAAACTTTATTGGCCCATCAATAGTGACAGGTAAGCTCTCCCACACCGCAGCCTAAATTGAATTGGCTTGGAAACAAGATGTGCTCTTTTACTCCAAAATCAGAAATAGCTTGGCTTGTTTTCTAAGTCCCTAACTCCAGTTCCCCCCACCTTGGAAGCCAGTGGGCTTTCTGTGGGCATCTGGTTGGCTACTGTGAAAAGAAAATGCTGGGCTTTTAGGTTCTAATAATAATAATAGTAATAATAGTAATAATAATAATAATAATAATAATAATAATAATAATAATAATAATATAATTTATTATTTATACCCCGCCCATCTGGCTGGGTTTCCCCAGCCACTCCGGGTGGCTTCCAACGGGATATTAAAAACACAATAAAAGATCAAACATTTAAAAACTTCCCTAAACAGGGCTGCCTTCAGATGTCTTCTAAAAGTCTGGTAGTTGTTATTCTCTTTGACATCTGGTGGGAGGGCATTTCACAGGGCGGGTGCCACTACCAAGAAGGCCCTCTGCCTGGTTCCCTGTAACTTGGCTTCTCACAGCGAGGGAACCGCCAGAAGGCCCTCGGCACTGGACCTCAGTGTCCGGGCAGAACGTTGAGGGTGGAGACACTCCTTCAGGTATACAGGACCGAGGCCATTTAGGGCTTTAAAGGTCAGTACCAACACTTTGAATTGTGCTCGGAAATGTACTGGGAGCCACCCCAACCCACTCACTAACCTCCTGCCGATACCCTTCCTGCCCGCCCCAATACTCCAACCCTCCAAGCCCACTTCCCCGTTAATAATACCTATCTGATGACATGGCAAGAGCAGCAGAGGGGCTGCATTTCACAATCCCCCTTTGATAAGGTGGAACTCCCAAGAGTTGCTGGGGCCATCATTCCTGTAATCAGCCCACCACAGAGGGAAAGGAACCACAGATCCAATCTCCTTCCATCCATCTTCTCACCGCTGCTGCGCCCCCTGCATTTAGAGAAATGCAGAAAGGGTGTGTGCAGACCCTCCAAGTCTCCCTATTTTTCAGGGACAGAAGCTGTTCTGGTTTCTGATTTGGTCCTGAAATGCCCCACTTTTCCTTAGGATGTGCCTATTTTCATCGGAGAAACATTGAAGGGTATGGAGTTATGCAACCCCCGAGCTAAGGTGATAAATAACTATACAACCTTTAGAATACGGGTAGGCAAACAAAGGCCTGGGGGCGGGATCCGGCCCAATCGCCTTCTAAATCCAGCCCACGGACGGTCTGGGAATCAGCGTGTTTTTACATGAGTAGAATGTGTCCTTTTATTGAAAATGCATCTCTGGGTTATTTGTGGGGCACTGGAATTCGTTCATTCCCCCCCTCCAAAAAAAATATAGTCTGGCCCCCCACAAGGTCTGAGGGACAGTGGACTGGCCCCCTGCTGAAAAAGTTTGCTGACCCCTGCTATAGAAGACATCTGAAGGCAGCCCTGCACTGGGAAGTTTTTTAATGTTTAATGTTTTTATATATGTTGGAAGCCACCCAGAGTGGCGGAATATAAATAATTTTTTTTAATGGAGTATAGGTAAAGGGACCCCTGACCATTAGGTCCAGTCATGGCTGACTCTGAGGTTGCGGCGCTCATCTCGCTTTATTGGCCGAGGGAGCCAGTGAACAGCTTCCGGGTCATGTGGCCAGCATGACTAAGTCGCTTCTGGCGAACCACAGCAGTGCATGGAAATGCCGTTTACCTTCCCGCCGGAGCGGTACCTATTTATCTACTTGCACTTTGACGTGCTTTCGAACTGCTAGGTTGGCAGGAGCAGGGACCAAGCAACGGGAGCTCACCCCATCGCGGGGATTTGAACTGCCGACCTTCTGATCGGCAAGTCCTAGGCTCTGTGGTTTAACCCACAGCGCCACCCGCGTCCCTTTTAATGGAACAGGATATCCCTATTTTCATCAGAGAAATGTTGGTGGGTATGTGGGTGATGGATTTCAAAGTTAACTGGGAAGGGGAATGGGGAATGAGTTGGGGAAACAGAATTATTTTCGAGCTTGGAATTCAACCAGCAATATTTTTATTTCTGGAGGGGCTGCTCATCGTGCTTGATGAATTTTGCAAGGAACTGGAGCCTGAGTTCTCCAAGCTTTATGGTAACTACCCATTGTACAGTGCAACATTTGTATGCTCCAAGCCGCCTTGCAGAAGAAACTTCACACGTGAATCTGTCTCATGACAGCTCCCATTCTTCTTTGCAGTCACATGCATCACATATGACATAGACTCACTCGGAGAGCCCAGGGCTTCTTGGATCATTATATAGCACAAGGTTCATATACTCCAGTGATACTTAATATGGGAATATCACATGTGCCAGAACTATGCAGCTTCCGCAGATCCTTTCAGTCATTGTGTATTGCAAATGAGCAAGCAAGCCAATGCAAACCACTGACCCAAGAGGAAATATTTCACTTAAGCCATGATACAAGAGACCTGAGCAATGCTAATGAAGGCCAAACCAGATGCATACAGTTTGGATGTAAAGTGGGGGTAGGGGGGGGAGGTTTGGCAACTAAATGAATTGTGTAAAACCTGCCCCTTACTCCTGTCACACTCCCCATACTCCTCTGTCTACTTATTTGTTGATCTCATCCTGGCTCAGAAACCAAAGACAAGTCAGCTGGAGGGTGAGAGGAAAGGAAGCCATCAAACAGAGAAATGCAGATAGAGAAAAGGGAAAAGGGGGAGGCTTTTGATCTTACCTGAGAGTGCTTCATGTCAGGATAAATGTAGACCCAACTGACGTGTTTAGTCAGAGAAAAGCCATTGTTGACATTTGTTAAAGATTGGAAACCTCCCATAGACTTTTTGTGTGAAAAAGAAATCATGATATCTGGATTGGAGATAATGTTTGTTTATGGAAAGTGGCTTTGTTGGGTGTTATATTGGATTGGGGGACGCGGGTGGCGCTGTGGGGTTAAACCACAGAGCCTAGGACTTGCCGATCAGAAGGTCGGTGGTTCGAATCCCCGCAACGGGGTGAGCTCCCATTGTTCGGTCCCTGCTCCTGCCAACCTAGCAGTTTGAAAGCACGTCAAAGTGCAAGTATATAAAGAGGTACCGCTCCAGCGGGAAGGTAAACGGCGTTTCCGTGCGCTGCTCTGGTTCGCCAGAAACGGCTTAGTCATGCTGGCCACATGACCCAGAATCTGTACACTGGCTCATTGGGCCAATAAAGCGAGATGAGCGCCTCAACCCCAGAGTCGGCCACGACTGGACCTAATGGTCAGGGGGCCCTTTACCTTTATATTGGATTGGATGAAGTGTGTGTGTGTGTGTGTGTGTAGACAGATGAAGAATCAGAAGTTCTTTACTTACTGAAAATTATTTTTCTGCTTTTCTATTTTAACCTCTTTTTCTGCTCTTTTTTATCCTTTAACTTTCTCTACAGTCGTACCTTGGAAGTCTAACAGCTTAGTTCCCGAATGTTTTGGCTCCCAAAAGTCAGAAGTGAGTGTTCCGGTTTGAGAACTATTTTTGGAAGCTGAATGTCTGACGGGGCTTCCACGGCATCCAATCAGAAGCTACACTTTGGTTTTCAAACGTTTTGGAAGTTGAATGGACTTCCGGAACTGATTCCATTTGACTTCCATGGTACAACTGTGTTTCTCCCCCCTCCCCCCTCCCCGTTTTGTGTTTTTATTGTATTTAGATAAAAGTCTTGGTTTTGTTTTGTTTAAAAAAAGGTTTTTATTTTAAAGTTTTGTATTTTTCTCTATAAACCTTAATAAAATTTATTTTTAAAAGTAGACTGTCCCACCCAAGTATACTCAAACTAGTGAGCACCTGATTAGCAAACCACTGTGGTGGAGATGGAGGATGCTTTCTGCTGGAGGACCATATTATCTTCTGAGCAGCCATCTGAGTAACTGCACATCAGTGATGGGCAGAGTCAGAGGTAAAAGTGTGCAGAGCAACAATGACACATTTTTCCTTTCTACAGGAGAGTAACTTGTACACACGCCTGCATGCTGCCTCTGTCCTCCATCATGGCAAGGGAAACATTATCAAGGAATAACTGTGGAGAAGGCTACCAAAAAAAAGCCAGTGAGGAGTGTGGCCTAAGAAGAGGAGGTGTGGCAAGGGAGGCGTGTGGTCTGGAGAGAGTTCTGGGGGCCAAACAGAGACACCTGGGGCACTGTATTTGGCCCTTAGGTCTGTTCTACGATTTGGCCATCATAAAAACAGCCCCCAAAGGAAGTAGGGGGTGATAAGCCCAGATAGGGCATTTTCAGTGGTGGGCCCCACCATTGGAATTCTGTTGTTTATTTTAAATATATAGATATTATTTGATGCCTGTTTTCAAAGGAGAACTCAAAGCATCTCACAGCCATCAGGTATCAGACAAAATAGAAATACAAACACAAACCGCAAAACACATTAAGCCACCACTGCAATAAAACGACAATTAACCCAGGAAACGGAGTCTAGCAAACAGCAAAAACCGAACTCCATAAAGCCAAAAACAACATGAGGAGAGACAGAAACAGCATTAACAGAATTACTCTGCTGAAGAGCTTCTTAAATAAGCTGGTTTTAAGGAGGTACCTATTGCATTGGGGATCAGTAGATCGCAGTGGATCCAACTTGCAAGTTGCTGTGGGCCCAGTGAAAGAGACTGTGAGCAATGATGGGTGGTCAGAGAGAGAAGAGGGAGAAGACTGGGAGGAGGAGGTATTGGAAGCTGAAGTGGTAACAGGGCTTAGTGAGCAGGAAGAGGCTGTTGCAGAGAGAAGTTCAAAATCAGAAACAGAAGAGGAGGGAGGCCAAGAGGCAGATATGAGTCAGGCTTTTGAAGAAGCAAGGGTGTCTCCTCCTCCTGCTGCGACCAGCTCCCCTCCTTCCAGTCTACTATGACCAAGAGAGGGCTGAAGTGAGAGGAGCACAGGTAGGCACGCCAACATAGTCCCAGATTGCTTGGGAAAAACCCAGGAGAGGAAGAGACTTAGGCAGCAGTGGGAAGACGAGGACCTTGAACTCATACAACTGCCTCATAGGGCCAAGGCCTACTGAAGAGTTGCAGTGCTCATTAGGCCTGACACTCCTGAGTAGATTTTGTTTCTCCTAATAAAGAGTTAACTTTTCTGACAACCTGTAAACTAGCTAAAATTTAAGAACCAGCTCTAACCTGTGTTGGAAATTTAAAGAAGTAGAAGGAACTATGTATCATATGTGGTGGAATTGCAAAAGGATAAAGGAATTTTGGGAAATGATCTACAATGAGCTAAAAAAATGTTTAAACTAACCTTTGCAAAAAAAAAACAAACCAAAAAAAAACCCAGAAGCCTTTCTCCTGGGGATTATAGGTGTGGAGATACCAAAAGATTTAAGGAGATTATTTATGTATGCAACCACAGCTGCAAGAATGCTGGTAGCCCAATGTTGGAAAGGAGAGAACATACTGACAAAAGTGGAATGGCAGACAAAATTATTTGAGTAGGCTGAGATTGTAAGATTGACAGTGAAATTTAGGAATCAAGGTCAAAAATTTAACTGAGAATGGGATAAATACAGACAGTACTTAAAAGATCACTGTAAACATGTAAAATCCTTGGCAGACTTTGAATGACTACTGCAATGTGAGATAATTCTTGGAAGTATTGGATAATTTCAAAATATATGCTGTTTAATATGCAGTTGATATAGAAATGTAGAGAACCCAGGTTGGGGAGGAAGGAAGTCTCAATATGGGAATAACTTTACCTTGTTCCCAACTTTTTTTTTTTTTACTTCTTTTATTTACACTACTGATGGAGAGTTACAACTGTGATTCATTATAAAATCAATAAAGATTAAATAATAATAATAATAATAACCTTCACTGACTCTGTGTGATTTATTGCTTGCTCACTCCTGACAGTTCTTGATTGAAGCAGAAAAGTGTTGTTGATGGAAGCAGAGAAAGGACTAAGCCATGGGTAGGCAAACTAAGGCCCGGGGGTCGAATCCGGCCCAATCACCTTTTAAATCTGGCCTGCGGACAGTCTGGGAATCAGCGTGTTTTTACATGAGTAGAATGTGTGCTTTTATTTAAAATGCATCTCTGGGTTATTTGTGAGGCCTTCCTGGTGTTTTTACATGAGTAGAATGTGTGCTTTTATTTAAAATGCATCTCTGGGTTATTTGTGGGGCCTGGCTGGTGTTTTTACATGAGTAAAAGGTGTGCTTTTATTTAAAATGCATCTGTGGGTTATTTGTGGGGCATAGGAATTCGTTCCTTTTTTTCCTTCAAAATATAATCCGGCCCCCCACAAGGTCTGAGGGACAGTGGACTGGCCCCCTGCTGAAAAAGTTTGCTGACCCCTGGTCACTAAGCACACACACCCTTTTCTGCGTCCCCACTCAAAATAATCCTCTCCCAGAGTGGCTTTCCCTGCCCTGCGTGAGTCTGTGTGCATACATTTTAAAGCAGAGGTGTTATTTTGATAGACTATAACTCCCAGCAGGACACGGGTGGTGCTGTGGGTTAAACCACAGAGCCTAGGACTTGCCAGTCAGAAAGTTGGCGGTTCGAATCCCTGCGACGGGGTGAGCTCCCGTTGCACGGTCCCTGCTCCTGCCAACCTAGCAGTTCAAAAGCACGTCAAAGTGCAAGTAGATAAATAGGTACTGCTCCAGCGGGAAGGTAAACGGCGTTTCCATGCACTGCTCTGGTTCGCCAGAAGCGGCTTAGTCATGCTGGCCACATGACCCAGAAGCTGTACGCTGGCTCCCTCGGCCAATAAAGCGAGATGAGCACCGCAACCCCAGAGTCGGCCACGACTGGACCTAATGGTCAGGGGTCCCTTTACCTATAACTCCCAGCAGCATCTGTAAGGCCAAAGGTTTTCCATCCTTCCTTTAAAGGTTTTCAGGGTTCTGCAACCCTGAGTTTAGCTATAACAATCTCCCCCTCAACAGCTGCTTTTAAGTTACGAAGCAATCCTGCTTTATTTTCCTCCCCTTTTAGAACCAATAAGCAACCTACAGATGGTACGGAGATCTAAAAGGAAGGGAAGACTCCTAAGAATGAATGCCCTAATGAGCACATCAGACTGTTCTCTAGCAGAAGACAGAATTAGCATCTGTTCTTGTGGAAGCAGACGCATAATGGGTGCTCTGCAGAGTAATACTGTTCCCTTACCGTACGGACTCGGTAGGTGCCTGGTGGTCTATCTGCCTGCAGAATTATCAAGCAGCAAAAAATGAGTTTCTTGGGACGAAGGCCTTGCCTGGAAGGGATCAGAACTCATTTGAGCGACGCCAAGCAACCTGATCTGCATTTGCCTTTTGAGTACATAGGATCTACTTATTTATGTAACCTGCTACTTCTGTTGGCAGAGGCCCTATTTTGTATACAGTGGTACCTTGGGTTACAGATGCTTCAGGTTACAGATGCTTCAGGTTACAGACTCTGCTAACACAGAAATAGTACCTCGGGTTAAGAACTTTGCTTCAGGATAAGAACAGAAATTGGGCAGCGGCGGCACAGCGGTAGTGGGAGGCCCCATTAGCTAAAGTGGTGCTTCAGGTTAAGACCAGTTTCAGATTAAGAATGGACCTCCAGAACGAATTAAGTTCGTTCCACTGTACAGGGACGTGGGTGGCGCTGTCGGGACGTGGGTGGTGCTGTGGGTTAAACCACAGAGCCTAGGACTTGTTGATCAGAAGGTCAGCGGTTCGAATCCCCGCAATGAGGTGAGCTCCCGTTGTTTGGTCCCTGCTCCTGCCAACCTAGCAGTTTAAAAGCACGTCAAAATGCAAGTAGATAAATAGGTACCACTCTGGCGGGAAGGCAAACGGCGTTTCCGTGCGCTGCTCTGGTTCGCCAGAAGCAGCTTAGTCATGCTGGCCACATGACCCGGAAGCTGTACACCGGCTCCCTCGGCCAATAAAGCGAGATGAGTGCTGCAACCCCAGAGTCGGTCACGACTGGACTTAATGGTCAGGGGTCCCTTTACCTTTACCTTTACCACTGTACAATGATCAGGAAAGAAAGTACTTGAAGTAGCGGAAACGGCAATGGAGCGCCAAGTGTTGCCTGTCCTTTCCTACTATAGTAAAAGTCTCCATTCTATATGCAAGTATTTACAGTGTAATGCTTCTGCAAAGCTACTCAGAAGTTAGCTTCTGCCTGAGTTCAATGAGACCTGCCCCGAGATATGTACAATTGCACTATCCATCCTTGGGGGACTCCATTCTCTGATGCTGTCCCTTGAAATTTTCCATAGGGGAACAGTTAGGGCATGATGTGGGGGACTGAGGTTTGTGCATAATGTCCTGATGTCCTGACGTCATGAGCAAGCATTGTGCCTCCCTAAACTGGGCAGAATCTTCCCGGGCTTTGGGAAGAAGGTGCCAGGGCTCTGACAGGATGTTGGAGCCCTTCTGCCTCCAGGTGGGCTTGGGAAAGGTGGCAGGAGGGCTCATGGACCCGTTGGAGCCTCACACCTACCTCCCTAAGGTGGGCAGAAGCTTCCTGGGCTTTGGGAAGGAGGTGCCAGGGCATCCCTAGCTAGCAGGACCAGTGGCCATGGCTGATGAGAACTGTAGTCCAAAAACAGCTGGAGATCCAAGTTTGGGAAACACTGATTTAAAGGCAAACCTACCACATTTGAACTTTCCAAAATGGAAACACACCCATTCTTTGAAGTTTGCACCTCTTCAGCCAAGTAATGTTTACAAAATAATATAAATAAATAAATAAATAAGGCAGGGTAAAGTACAGGTAGTTGTTGTTGTTGTTGTTATTATTATTATTATTATTGTTATTGTTATTACAAAGCAATTTCCTCGTATATGGTGCATTTTGGATTAGAAAATAGCATCCCAAAAATGCACCATATGTAGGGGAAATGCTTTGCAAAAATGTATGTATTAAGAGAAATTCACACTAAAATGATGCATTTTCATAAGAAGCTGAAAAAAAATACTGTAAACTGACATGGAAATGTGAAGAACTGAATTTATGACTGAAAACGTGAGAAACTAAAATTGACAGATTCTCCCATCCCTAACTTATACAGTACTGGTTTCTCCAACAATTATCAGGGTGAGGTCTTTCCTTTTCACTTTGTGGTAGCAAAACCAGCAAACGTTTCTGTAGCACATGGAGATGATCACATGTGACCATCGTCACCAACATTGAACTCTCATAATAAGCTCTCATGAACCACTTTGTCATCTGAGCAAGGGGGGGGGGAATGCCCTGAACTGCTCCCAGCAGCGGCAAAAACCAGCCGTTGAAGCTTTTTGCAGCCCAGAGATAAACATTGCAGCTTGCTAATGTATGCAGCATAACTACTGCCAAAGGCCCAGGAACGAGGGGTGACTGTATACTTAAGTAACTCTAAATACTGTATACTTAGTAGCTCTAAAATGAGCAGTTTATGTTGGCGGATAAAACAATGTGATGCAATCTAGGATACTGAGAAGCTGGAACATTTGCAGAGGAGGGCAACCAAGATGATCAAGGGTCTGGAAACCAAGCCTTATGAGGAACGGTTGAAGGAACTGGGTATGTTCAAGCCTGGAAAAGAGGAGACTGAGAGGAGCTATGATAGCCATCTTCAAATATCTCAAGGCCTGTCACATGTAAGATAGGGCAAGCTTGTTTTCTCCTGCTCAGGTGGATAGGACCAAGCCCAATAGCTTCAAGTTACAAGAAAGGAGATTCGCACTGAACATCAGGAAGAACTTTTTGATGGTAAGAGTGGGAAAGTCTCCCTTGGTAGGTTGTGGACTCTCCTTCCTTGGAGGTTTTTAAACAGAGGCTGGATGGTCATCTGTCATGAATTGAGATTGAGATTGAGTTGAGATTCCTGCATAGCAGGGTGTGCTGGTCCCATTGGTTTCCGTGAGGCGAGGTCTGAGTCCAGTCCGAAGTCGAGGGAGCAGTATTGAGGCTGTCCGTCAAAGCTGAAGCTGGGTCCAAGGCAGGGAGTCGGGTGAGGTCAGGCGATCCGGCAGGACAGGGTGCAGGCAGGAACTGGCTACCAACAACCTTGCTCCCGCAACCTGGGACTGGGCTGGCTGGCTTTTATCTGCCCCGAGGCATAGGGCGGCCCCGGTCCACAGGTGACTCGCCTCTCCTGGCCTGGAGGCGAGCACTCCTCCTGCGGGAACTTAGTTCCCTCCGCCTCTCTGCCCTGTGCCTCTGCAGCTCAGGAGAGCCTGGAGGGTTACTGGATCCAGAAGCAACCTCAGCTTCCTCTGACGGGGCTGAGGGTGGAGCACCTGCAGGCAATGGGTCCTCCATCACCTCAGGAGCCAGAGCAGACTCAGCTGGTGCCTGCACCTGAGGATCCAGCACAAGTGAGGACCCTTCAGGCTCAAGCCCCAGCCCCGGCTAAGCTGGTTCTGGAGGCGGGGACTCCTGTGCAGGCTGGGATTCCTTAGCCTCAGCCTCCAAGACCAAATCCCAGGCCATCACACCGGGGTTGGACCAGGTGACCTTCAGGGTCCCTTCCAAGTCTACAATTCTATGATTCTCCTCCCCATCACATCACGGCAAGAGAAAACAGGTCAGTGTGGGAAAGGGTGGGGTATGTTGGTGTGTGCACATGGGGGCTGGATCATCACCTTGTCGTGGTGAGTGGGCTTGCATGTTCCTATGACCCTTGTGAGTGAAGCCGTCGGGGAATCTCGTACTCCCAGCAGGGTCACCCAAGGCAGTAAGGTCGAAGGGAAGGAGCTAGACAAAGAACGATCCAAGAAGTCCTCGACGGCAGAACAGGCGGATGATAACAAGCGGTATGTTACAACAGCTGTGAAGGCAGAAGAAGGTTGCAGCAGATCTACCGGTTTGTCGTAACTACTCATGCCATTGGAACAGAGCCTTACTGTGAAGACTGTGCATTGATCAGCGCGCACTGATCTACACACATAAAACAAATTCACGCACAGGCGTCTTCCAAAAACCCAACCCAAACCCCATCAGGACGCAAGGGAGAAACGTGCTAAGAGGAAGCCAAACCCTCACCGTGATCAACTCCCACCTGGAAACCAATGTCCCCACTGTGGAAGGAAGTGTGGATCCAGAATTGGCCTCCACAGTCACTTACGGACTCATTGTTAAAACCGTGTTTATGGAAGACAATCTTACTCGGCTACGAGTGATCACCAAAGAAGAAGAAGCATGGGTGCTTATTGCCTCAGCCCTTGCACCTCTCGGCCTGGTTGTCAAACATTATTTCTAGTATCACATGGAACTGCCTTTCTCTCCCATGACTGCCTCTCCTCTTTAATCTTTGTTTAAATTGCCTCTCTTTACAGCAAGCCCCACCACCCTTAACTCTGTTAATTCACTCTGTAATGCTGATCTAATAAGTACTACATAATATCATCGCACAGAATGCTACTATTAATACCTGCGCAAGCAGTCTGTGACTGGTGCTGCATTTGCAATTTCGAGAGCGTGCATCAGCCGCTGCTGATAGTTTGGCAGCGCCAGATTCATCCATTGACCTCAGCAGACATCCAGCACAATGGGCCTATAACCTCCTTTCTCCTTGGTGGGTAATTTGGCAGCCAGGAAAATTATGTTGCTACAGCAGAAAGTTAACGTCTAGGGAAGGGATTGTGGCACCAGTTCAAGCAGAAGCTGAAACAGTAGGAAACCAAGGAACTATGTTGCCGTGCCTTCTATGAGCTTCTCAGAAACTTGAAACTGGGAAATAAGGTCCCTTGGAGCCCCGTGGTTTTGGAGACATCTTAACAGGGCTATGAAATCATAGTCAGAGAACTAAACACATCAAATGATGGGCTGGTTCATACTGAAATAGGCTGCCGTCCAACCATACCTCATTATGTACTTTTAGCATTTCATGGCTTTTTGATACCAATTTTTACAACAATCCACTACTGTATCAATGTATAAATGTACTGTATCAATGTAGAAACCAGCCTACTGCACAAAGGTAAAATTTACATGTATAGTGTGGGGAGGGCCATGGCCCGAAGGAACAAAATTCTGAAGGGGTGCAACAAGGTGCCCCCGTGCAGGTTGTGGGTTTCACAGGGATCCTTGTCCCACCTTGGCAAAAGTGGGAGAGCAACCTATCAGGGGACTGCCACTACCACCCAGGTGCATCCTGGTGGGCCCTGTCCTCAGCTCCCTTTCATTCCCTGCCTGCCTGCTGCTGGGGGTCTCTGGGCCCCAGAGCCCAGCCTGGCCTCACTACCACATCGCTGATAGAGGCCGGCAATCACAGAGGCTCCGCACAGGCCAGGCAGAGGGTTCCATCTACCTTCCTCACGCTCCTGAAGGCACATTCCTAAGGCCAGGCCACCTTTCAGTCTCCAGGCTGGTGGGGGGTCTCTCTGGCAGCATTGATAGCTAGCTTGCCCTGGGTGCCAGCAACCAATGCTATGTCACTGTCTCCACTCACTTTTTTCCCTCTGGTCCCACCCATCACCTGCATGTGGTCCTCAGCACGCTGTCCAAAAGGGAACGCAACTCTCGAGCTGGAAAAGGTCTCTCCCTGCTGTCTGCTGTACATGAACCTGCCAGCTGTAGAGGATCATCGGGGAATTGCTGCAAATCAGACTGATGTTCACAGGACAGCCACAGGTTCAAAAGTGGCCAACGCTCTCTCCAAACCTAACCCTCCAGCCATGATGCCATGTTAGCTCACTTATGAACCCTTTGAGTGCAGAAGTTGCTGCTGACCCTAATATTCAGATGAGGCTGGTCTCCTTATGGAACTATCATGCACTTAACTCCATAGCTGTTAGCTATGACGTCGAGCCACAGCAAACTATGGCAAGTTCTTAAAGAAATGGGAGTGCCTGATCACCTCATCTGTCTCCTGAGAAATCTCTATGTGGGACAAGAAGCTACAGTTAGAACTGGATATGGAACAACTGATTGGTTCAAAATAGGGAAAGGAGTACGACAAGGCTGTATATTGTCTCCCTGCTTATTTAACTTATATGCAGAATTCATCATGCGAAAGGTGGGGCTGGATGAATCCCTAGCTGGAATTAAGATTGCCGGAAGAAATATCAACAACCTCTGATATGCAGAAGACACAACCTTGATGGCAGAAAGTGAGGAGGAATTAAAGAACCTTTTATTGAAGGTGAAAGTGGAGAGCGCAAAATATGGTCTGAAGCTCAACATCAAAAAAACAAACAAAAAAAAACACGAAGATCATGGCCACTGGTCCCATCACCTCCTGGCAAATAGAAGGGGAAGAAATGGAGGCAGTGAGAGATTTTACTTTCTTGGGCTCCATGATCACTGCAGATGGGGACAGCAGCCGTGAAATTAAAAGACGCCTGCTTCTTGCGAGAAAAGCAATGACAAACCTAGACAGCATCTTAAAAAGCAGAGACATCACCTTGCTGACAAAGGTCCGTATAGTTGAAGCCATGGTTTTCCCAGTAGTGATGTATGGAAGTGAGAGCTGGAGCATAAAGAAGGCTGATCGCCGAAGAATTGATGTTTTTGAATTATGGTGCTGGAGGAGACTCTTGAGAGTCCTATGGGCTGCAAGAAGAGCAAACCTATCCATTATTAAGGAAATCAGCCCTGAGTGCTCACTGGAAGGACAGATCCTGAAGCTGAGGCTCCAGTACTGTGGCCACCTCATGAGAAGAGAAGACTCCCTGGAAAAGACCCTGATGTTGGGAAAGATGGAAGGCACAAGGAGAAGGGGACGACAGAGGACAATATGGTTGGATAGTGTTCTCGAAGCTACCAGCATGAGTTTGACCAAACTGCGGGAGGGAGTGGAAGACAGGAGTGCCTGGCATGCTCTGGTCCATGGGGTCACGAAGAGTCGGACATGACTAAACGACTAAACAACAACATGACAGCGAGACTACCGACAATTTGCAAATTCAGAAAGCGTGACAGGCTGCAGTCCTCAGATCACTTCCTTGAGAGCAGTGTGGTGCCATCCAGATGTTGTGGACTACAGCTCCCTCAATCTATTACCACTGGCCATGCTGACTGGGGCTGATGAGAGTTGTGGTCCACAACATCTGGTGGAAGCCACATTGCCTGATCCTGCTCTGAAGCCTGCTGAAGGAAAAATATTAACTCAAGCAACCAGACCGTCAGCATGCACTTCTCTAGTCCAGTCCTTAGAGTATACTCAAAGCATGTAGTTGAATTTCTCAGAAAACAATTTCCAGGAAACTTTTTGGAAAATAACCAGTCCCTCCCTGGCCAAGTGGCTTCTCCCTTTTTTCCATTAACAAATTTTGGGCATGGATCCTGTTTTAATACTGCGCAATCTTATTTTGATATCCCTAAAGGAAGCCATGAGCTTGGCACTCATTCTTCTTGATTCTCCTCCCTCAATCGATTACTTCCTTCATCCAAAAATATGAGCTAACAATGGAGTTTCTTTGCCCGAAATTTCTCAGAACAGAATTTTTGTTGTAGTTGAGAAAAACGGTTAAAATTTTCACCACCATGTCAAAAATATTTGGCAAAATACACCACTCCTAATTGTCCAACCCTTCCAAACATAATTTGGGGAGGGAAATTGTGCTCGGGCCTAGAATTTGACCCCACTGGATTAATATCCACCCACTGAAAAACTGCTGGATCTCAATTCATGAACTGCTTCAGTTGCTCAAAGTTATAACAATTCGGTGTATCTCGTTTGCAGCACAGGCTAGCAACGCAAATACCTGAGCTTTTCCCCAGCCTGCTCTTTACTTCTTCTACCATTTGATGCTGAGGTTTTCTTGACTCAGCTTGTAGTTCCTCTAACTTAAGGTTTTGAGTTCAGTAATAACAAGCTCCATCTGCTGACTGCTACAGCGATAACGTCAAGGTGCAAATGAGTGGGAGGAGCTTTGCGTATGATTGGTTAACTTAAAGTCTCCTTGTGCATCTGGAAGCAAAAGAAGTGACACGTAAAGCAGTACCAGGTGACTGGGTCTAGCTGCAATTAAATCTCTCATCATGCCCTTGAGCAGAAGCACATTTCAGGAAGCTAAAATAGCAGCTAGTCTCGGGCATTATTCATAGTGCTGGGCCAGGTGGTTTGTATAAAATGGGGGACCAAAAGGGCCTAGCAGCTGCCCAGGGATAACAGGTGCTGGTACCTGCCCTTGCAGGGACCCAGGGAAGGCTCTTCATGTGGCCCAGCACAACTACAGTGGTACCTTGGTTCTCAAACGCCTTGGTTCTCAAATGCCAAAAACCCGGGAGTAAGTTTTCTGGTTTTCGAACATTTTTTCAGAAGCTGAACTTCCGATGCGGTTGTCTGCTATTGTTTCCAGGGTGCCTGCACCAACCAGAACTGTGTCCTGGTTTTCAAACATATTGGAAGTCAAACAAACGGAATGGATTAAGTTTGGCGCTTTTGTTTTTGCTATTTATTTTGCGTTTTTTAAAAAATAGGCTTTTCCGGTTGTTTTTGTGACTGTGTGGAACCTAGTTCAGCTACTGATTGATTGTGTGATGGCAGAAATGGATAAAAGTCCCCCATCCAAACAATGACTATCATCAGTGCAGGTAAGGGGGAAAAATAATTTTAATTTTTATCATATACAATACTGTCTTATTTATTATAGTATAGTACATTGATTATTGCTTTCATTTTATGGATCAATGGTCTTGTTAGATAGTAAAGTTCATGTTAAATTGCTGTTTTAGGGGTTGTTTTTAAAAGTCTAGAACGGATTAATCCGTTTTGCATTACTTTCTATGGGAAAGTGCGCCTTGGTTTTGGAACAGACTTCCGGAGCGGATTAAGTTTGAGAACCACAGCTCGCAGCCCTTTGTGACAGACTACCAGGGACCAAATAGGCTCCCTGGGTTCATTGCCTGCTTGACACTTTTGGAACAAGACAGGGAATTGCCAAGCATCTGGCTGGCCAGAATTCTATGACTGTTGCTGGTCACAAGTTGTGCAGGCCTGATTTGACCCAGGCAGTCGTACCACCAACCAGCCTTGGTCAACTCCCTTCAGCTACAGCCAGCACATCTGGAGCTCAGCAGGATGGCAAAGCCTATGCCAGATGGAATGTCCTCTGGAAGGCCAGTATCAGTCCCGCCAATTAATATTATGCTAATGGAGCCACATAATTCAGCTCTGAAGTCAACTGGTCCAGTATCATAGGTCTTCAAATTCTTCATCAAGGGCTACCATTAGCACTTGATGAATGAACAACAATGGACACAGAAGGGCCGCACCACAGATTCATAGAATCATTATATTATTGTGTCCAAATCTTACTCAGGACAGGATGGAGTGGCTTTTATTTTTTTATTTGAATGTCTTATTGAAGACTGGCTTGTATTAGGGGCAGCCTGAGTCATGGCCATCATTTATAGTGTCACTGGCTTGTCCAATATGAGCAGCAGGTGCGCGATAAGCAAGTCCAGGGCAAGAGGAACAGAACGTACTCCCAACATTGTCCAGAAGGCAAATCCCAGCCATTCCATTTTCATCTAATTTCTCTGTGTGCTTTAACATGATTTCCAGACTCAGTCTCAGAGCTTATTGAATAGCCTGGGGGCAAAGCGCTGTAGAAAGTATCTCATCTCGATCTTTTCCCCCTGTATATAAACACACACACCCCACTTCCCAGTGTTCAGTGCCACTCTGCCATACCAAGAATGGAAGTTCTCCTTGTCAGAGTTGAAAGGCTGAAAGAGGGGACAAAGTCTTCTCTCACTCCAGAAACTGGAGTTACCCAGAAATTGGGAATATCTCTTTACATTTCCCATTTCCTTATATAAGGTGGGGTGGGAATAAATCACAGCACTTGACAACAGTGCAACCTGCCCCCCCTCTCACACACAACGAAATACACAATTATTCCCTAAATAGATGCAAAAACTCCTCATGATAATGTGTGTGCGTGTGTGTTTTGCTAAGTAGTTCTGTTTTCCAGCACAAGTTCAGAAAGGTCTGAAACAGGGCCAGGACTCACTGGGGCTCAGTCCCAGGATTTGTTTCCAACCTGCCCCTCAACTTGTCCCTCTAGCAGCAGCTTGATTGGCAGCAATTAGGAGGAAGCAGTGCTCATCTGCACTATTCCACGAAAAAGCGTTGCCAGCTGATTTCTGCAGATCAATCCTCAGCTAAAAGCATAGGAGCAAGTTCTCTCCGGCCAATTGGCAACCCTACCTGGAACATGTTTTTGCCTGCTCAGTGAATAACTACAGCCAGCGCCCCCACACTCAGGATGAAGGAGGGGGGCTTTCAAGGCAGATGGCTTTCAGGAAGAATTGAGGTCCAATGACTGACTCCCTTGTTAGAGAATCGACACAGTGTTCAGAGATTGCTCTGAACTCCAAGCACCTTAAATGAATTTTGTATAACTGTATCAAGGCACTGATATTGTATTAATTCAGAAACATTTATAACTTACTCTTGGGTTTTTTAAAAGTGGGTTTTTTTTATTTACTCTTCAGCATGGGAATTAGACTTATAAGTTAAGACATACATTAAAGAAAGTGAATAGCATATACAGTGGTACCTCAGGTTACATATGCTTCAGGTTACATACACTTCAGGTTACAGACTCTGCTAACCCAGAAATATTACCTCGGGTTAAGAACTTTGCTTCAGGATGAGAACAGAAATTATGCTCCAGCGGCGCGGCGGCAGCAGGAGGCCCCATTAGCTAAAGTCCCCATTAGCTAAAGTGGTGCTTCAGGTTAAGAACAGTTTCAGGTTAAGAACCTCCGGAACGAATTAAGTACTTAACCTGAGGTACCACTGTACTTGCGTTATTTTGTGGAAATAGCTGCTGCTTTAAAACAAAACAAAACCCAACTTCATTTTTTCCATGTTCACTAACTTCAAACCTACTGCAAAGCCAAACTGGAACCAGGCAGAAGAAACTAAGTGTACTCTGTGTCTAATTTAATTTCACTGCCGGTGGCTCTGAGGTTGCTGCTTTTACTCACCAGGCAGTGATACAAGGACAGAGCATTAAATCAATCTCTTGGGAAGGAACAACTTGCAAAGTAACTAAGAATCTTAGGCTTCTACAGAGTATCCTTGTTCCCTTCTCCTTTTGACAAGAACTGTCCTTAAATATTTACATTTGAATGTAATCTCATATAGCTATTTAGAGATAGGTGAAGAAGAGCAATGTGCCAAGCAGAATAATTTCTAGCAAGGAAGATTATGTAGCTCTGATACTTAATTTAGGGATTGATTAGTCACTGGTTATGACATGCTATACAAGCTTAATGGAGTATTTCCTCTGTTAAAATCAAACAAAGTACATTTCAAATTAATATATTGTGACACTGAACAGTGAGGTGGGCAGGGTGTGCGTGTTTGGTTGTTCACTTGTAATTATACAAAGAATCCTTAGGCTCACCACATCCGTCTCCAACCTTTCAGAAAGTTGGACTACAACTCCCATCATCCTTCACCATTGGCTATATTGCCTGTGGATGATGGGAATTGGAGTCCAAGGCCATTTGGAGGATGAACCAGCTTGGGAAATACTGGTTCACCATAACAAATCTACTCCTAAAGTGCACAGCAAACTACAGTACAGATTAAATGCATTTAAAAATATACAAGAATAAAGACCTGAACACCTAAGCAAAATATAGATTCCATACTGAAATAAAATGAATTTTCAATTACTATGTTGAGAGGTAGTAATGATACTATTCACCTCCACTGAGGTTCAATCAGTGTATCAACTCTAGACCATTACATGGATGTAAATCCCATTGCCTTCAACATAATCTACTTCATATTTGTTTGAGAATGTGGATTTAAGCCACCTTAGGCAGACTTGTGGGAAAATATGGTCTCCTGCAATAGGCAGGACTTATGCAATGTTCCATGCAATGTTTACTTTCAGGTACAATCTATACAAAACATCCACCACCTTTCAATTAAAGTTTTTGATGTAGCCCTTATGGTAACATTCAGTCTCAGCAAAATGCATAAAAGTTTGGTCTCTAACAACACGGATTGCACCCTCAAAATCAATGGGACTCAGTCTGTTCAAGCAGCCTTGAATCTTCCTTGGATTTTGAATTAGGGTTGCAATTTAGCTTGAAACGTTCTCTCCCTGTGAATTAAGGAGCATTGTTGAATTACACACTGCCTTAACTTGCCTTTGGTGTATAAAAGCCATCTTACAAATCAACTTCTCCGCAACTATTTCAGTGGCTTCCTGGATGTATAAAGAAGATGCTATATGTTTGGCTGAATTGAAAAAGGACAGAAAATCCTGATTCCAAAAAGGCCACAGCAGCTGAACCCCGCACACACAACCTGAAGCTGACGACCCTAAAGAGGCATTTGGAAGAACAGCATCTACATTTTCCCAGAGAATCTTCTATCTTCTTGACACCAGTTGGCTACCCTGCCAAGCACCTTAGACTAGCTGCCAGGTTTTCACTCCGACTTCTCTGCATGCAGAGAAATAAATTGCCCAGTGATGGGTTGTAAAGGGAGATCCCTGATTTGTATTCTCATTAGTGAATTAAGGAAGGAGAGATCAATCTTCTTACCTTGAACTGACAGACGCAAGTCACGGTGTCTCCAATTCTTAAGCACTCTCCATCAAATTTACAGGTATTGGTGTCGCAGAGAAAGAGATCGTTTTCTCTGTCATCATAACCTCAAACGCAAAGAGAAAAATGCTGTCAGCCTTGGGTCTGGCAAGGAATATCAGACAGGGGCAGTTGCTTTTCTATGTATGTAGCACACCTAACATTGTTGATGAAGCAATGTGCAATCTAGAAAGGTTGTCTTCTCATCCTCGCTTTGCCCGTTTCCAGAGGAGTTTGCAGTCCCTGTTAATCTCCCAGCTCCTCCTCTCCTTCTTCTATGAAAGTAGTTTCCATTTCCACAAAAAACAAGCATTTGGTTGCAAAGCAACATGATTCTGCACCCCTCCCCATGAAATCTTCTGGTCCAAAGTCTTAGAATGGGCATTTCTCCAGGCAGTGACATAACAAAGCCCCCTAATAATAAAGATAAACAGGCTATGTGCTTTTTGTGATAGGCTGTCTGATTCCAATGAAGATTGATCACCTCCAGGTTAATAGGAGGGGTGCCAGCTTCTCGACAGAGCTGCTGAAAGGAGACCCAGCTCCTTTCCTCCAGTTTTGACAGGCAGGCTAACAAATCTGGCTGGAGATTCAGCTCATGAATGCCAGCTCAGATTTCAGACCTCAGCTAGTTGCCATCCTACTTGGAGAGTGTGTAGCAAGGTATAAAGCCAAACAGCCATATTTGGCTCCAAAGTCGTCAAGATTGTGTTCTATTGATTTTATTAACATCTCTGTGTTCCTAGCCATGTCCTGGTTGTGCAATAAAAATGGAAACACCACCCATAGGGCAAAAGTGAGTTATTGACCCTAATGATTACACACACACACACACACACACACACACACACACACATATACACATACATACTGCACTGAACTATGGCATTCTAGTTATACACCCAAAGTAATCCCGGGGTAATTAAAAATAAATAAATTAGAGAGCCACGGTGCTGGGCTAAATAATGCTGTATTTGCTGCAGAGGTTATGGTAACTTGAGATATGGTAAAGTATTGGGCTTCCCATAGTTTGTGAAATCAGATTTGAGTTATAAGATAGAAGTAACATGCTCTGTTATCTATCCAGCATATATGCTGAGAGGAAATGTGGATGTTTTGTTGAAGATACAAAGTTACACAGCATTTTTAGTGAAGGGCAAACTGCATCAAAACCCTACTAGTGTGTTTAGAAATGTCTCTGTGTGCAGCTGTAGATACACATCTATAGCTGTATGCACAATGTTTATTTTTCTCTCTGTGTGCTGTTGTTTTTTTAAAAAATCTGGAGATGCAGCCTGCAAAAGAAGGTACTCCCAGAAGCATTTGCAAACCAGGGTTGTGTGGGAAGCACTGTACAAATGGTAAACACACTCCAGACAGAGCTACAATTAACCTATTGAGGATGAGTCTGGTCATAGGAAAAGACAACGGATGGAGAGAGGGGAGGTAACTCCCCACTGCTTCTTCCTTATTCAATTAGTACATTTTACTTGAACTGTGTCTGGCAAACCACTTTAAGCAGGGCTCAAGCTGTCTAGGGAAACAAGGAAAAGGCAAGTCTGTTTCATGACCGAAAGAGGAGGAAAGACCCTCAGCAGCCGATTCTAGATTATCTTGCTTTGTGTGCTGTGTGAATTTGGGAATAAACACTTGCTCTAAGTTCCCTTCAAGAACAACAGGATTCCTTTTTTAAAAACCTAAGAGGGGGGAAAGCAGAGAGAGAAAAGGTTTGAGGCAACCCCAATCTCTGTTTTTAAAAATAATATATACAGCATAGTCTTAAAAGCTTTAAGGCAGGTGTGTGTGGGGGGGGGGGGTGGAATAGCTTCCCAGATTAGCAAATTTGCTGGTTCTTCGAAAGGAGATCTAACCCAGCCTGAAGATCCTATGACCTCTCAGAGAATCACAACTTGATTTATAGCATCTTCCCCGTCTCTCTCCTGCTCCAACTTTTAACACTTCTAAAAAACAATAAAAGATCCACCCTTTGCGAGTTACCTGATTGCGTCCAGACTGTGCAAGTCTGCAGAGATGATAATCAAAAGCCCATTTGAAGCACAGGCAATTAAAAAGGTGGCGAAGCAAGTAGAGAAAGATCTATAGATACTTTCCTGCCTCTTTACCGACCAGCCATTCTATTCCTTTCGCATCAAATCCGACCTGTAATTTCCAGACAGCTGAGCGATGTGCCAGCGAGGTTTGGAGAGACTGACTCAACCCCACCCCTCCGATCTCTTTTTAGAAGATGCTTTCGTTTAGAGACGGATGGGCATTGCTGTACATTTCTCTTTTCCCCCACCCCCGCTCCCGCTCCCCGAGCTTACCAGAGCAATTCCAGCCGGTAGGCGTTTGGCAGTCACTTAAGGAGGTAGGGAAAGCTGCAAGTTTCACCGGTCGGGCTACGATGAGAAACAACACCGGCAGCAGCAACCAGCAAAAGCAATCGCAAAGTGTCCAGCCGCTGCTCCACTGCCGAGGTGGGGAAGATTCCCACAACACCATGACTTCGTAACTCAACTCCGCAGCCGCAGCAAGAGGGAACGGCAGCGTCCCCCAAAAAGCGAATGGCTCTCTCGGGCTGACGGGGGGATCCTTAGCATCCCGGGGGCCCCAGCCAACAGCAGGTTAGGAAGAGGCACCCAGGTCCTGGCATGGTGATGATGGCGAGGATGATGATGATGATCCTGAGAGTTTCAGCAGAGATATCCAGGGGCCTGGCCCAGCCCGGGGAACGGCATGAGCAGGGATGGTCAGGAAGGAAGAAGAAGAAGAGGAGGAGGAGGAAGAGGAGGAGGAGGACCAGGAGGCTGGAGCAGCCGCTGCCATAAAGGGGTCGGGCTGGGCTGGGCTTGGGGGAAAAGAGAGTCAAGGCACCTCGCAGCTCCGCAGCCGCTGCCTCCTCTCCTGCTCTGCCGCCCGCATCCCTCTGGCGTTGGGAAAGCAGCAGGTCCCCTCAGCCCGCCGGGGTCACGTGGCGCAGGCAGCGCGGGCCGTGATTGGACGAGCGGGATGCAGGTCCCTGCGAGGGAGGAGGAGGAGGAGGCGGCGGCAGCTGGAGCGAGAGATGCTGATGCTGCGCCCGCTCCGCGCTCGGCAAGGCGAGGCGCACTGGGGAGGCTCTCAGGCGGCGGCAGCAGCAGCAGCACCCAGCCCCACCCTGGGAGCTGGCTGACTGAGGGACCATCCAGCAGGCAGAGCAAAGAGGAGGAGGAGGGAGAAGCGGCTCCCGGAGGAGGATGGATTGGCAGGGTGGTGGGGGGCAAAAGAAGGGCGGCAGCAGCTGCACCTTGCCAGGTAAAACAGCCGCCCCCGTCCGTCACCTGGCGGAAAAAATCCCGGCAGAATCTACAGCGAGGAGCGTCGGGCGCACTGTCGAGCCGCGGGCGCTTCCCCCGCTGCTGCACTGGCGAGGAGTGACTGAGAAAGGCACACGCACTCCTTGCACTCAGCCCCAGGCAGCAGGCATGGGAAGTTGGCTGCGGTCAGCACGCATGTGCAAGCGCCGTTGGCGAGTGTGTGTGTGTGTGTCTGCGCGCGGGGGGTGGTTTGCACTGACCGCTGCATGTCTCCAAAGTGGCCCCGTCGGTGTGCATGCTCGCTCCCTGATCCACCTGTGGGCTGTTGTTGTCTAAAGGACTCGGAGCGCCGAGGCGAGTGCCCGGCTTGGAGCACCTCGCAGGAAAGCCTCGTATCCCCCACGGAGGCGTGGGTCCCAAGCGTGGGGGATGTTCCCCTTGCGCGGAGACCCCACGGGCGGACTGCTCCCGCCACCAGATTGGTCTCTGCGCTCGCTCGGATCGGCTGCTCCTACGTGGCCACCTGCAGTGGCTCCTTGCGAGATTTCAAAGTTCCTAGTAGCGGTCTAAAGGGTATGTTGCTCCCCCCCCAGCACCCAATGAAGGGGAGGGGGTAGGAGGGAGCAGAAAGAATAAAGTGGCTGTCACGCGAGGAACCGCAGATCGGATGCGAAAAGGGACAAATGGACCTGAAGGCAGAAGTCCAAAGGTGGTGACATCCAGCGCGCTCTCGGAAGCGGGTGTCCTCTTCCGGGAGAGCTGGTGCGGGCGCGATTCCCCGCTTGACTCCCGCAGAGGCAGCGCCCAAGGGCCGTCCTTGGAGCTAGCCATAGGGACCGAGGTCCCTTCGGTCCCCCCAATAAAATATTTGAGGGGGCTGCCCTCACCCCCCAAGTTGATGGACATTGCCATTCAAATGATGTCCGTGTGCTGCGTCTGGTGATCGATTACGTGGACTCCCCAATATTTTATTTAAGTTGGCACTCCTGGAGCTAGTAACCGTCGGGTGACGGCTTCATTCAGGAGGGGCTGGGGTGGGGTGGGGGCGAGGGAGATGAGGGGATCCCTAAGTTTGCCACCACCATCAGAGCCACTTGGACATATCGATTATAGAAGAGATTCTCTTGCCTTCTCCCTTCCGCCTTCCGAACTCCACACACACTCAGCACAGATGCGCAGGCCCAAAGTCCAGTGTTTTGACAGTGGGTGCGTGCATGCTTGTTTAGTTATTTTTTAAATCTCTTGTTTTGTCTGGCTTTTGTCTTAACGGCGGCCTTCCGTCATCCAGTCGCTCCCCTCCCCCCTCCCCAGTAACCAGAGAAGAGAGGCGAGGTCTTTCTGAAGCCAGGAGAAAGAATTCATTTGGATTTCTTCAACCTTTCTCCGCTCCCTCTCCGTGGAAAAGACTCACTCTCCGTGCCTCACATAACAGAACTGGTGGTGGATGAGGAGCTAAGCTCTCCGCACCCACCAGCTCCAAGTGACCCGTCTCTCTCTCTCTCTCTGGTATGCCAGAAAGCTGGGATCGGTCTCCTCCAGGTAAGGATTGCGCTACCCTCCCCCTCCCAACTCCCACCTCCACCCAGCCCCCACAATGTCCCGCCCACTCTTCACACTCTTGTTCTCCTTTCTCCACAAAGACTCCATTTTTGACGCGCGCGCCCCGCGCAAACCCTCCCAGTAACCCAACCCATCAGAGATCAATTTGCCCAGACGGCATCAAAGAAATCGTTTGCTAGACAACAGCAGCTTAATGCATTTATAGGAGGAAGGGAGATGCCCATTAAAAAGAGCGAAAGGGAACTGTCATCTAATATCCAATGAAGGAAGGAAGGAAGGAAGAGATCGCGCCTTGAACCCGAGTTCTTTAACAGCAGAAGAACACTCGTGGCTTAGCTAACGATTTTGCAACCTTCGAACTTGCAAGGCGCGCCAGACTTTCCTTTCTTTCAAAGCAGCCAGGGACGCAGGCTGAGCAGCTTCGTATGAAAAAGAACCCACTGCAGCAAAAAAGAAAAGTGCATATGATACAATTACGATGATAAAGATGAACTTCGCGAAGCTTCTGCTTCCAAAACATTGAAGGGTCTTGGGAGATGACCACGTACCTTCGCAATAACATTTAACCGCTATTCAAGGGAATCCGAAATAAATGCACAAGAATCACGCAGCCCCTCCTGCAAAACACACGCACCAACTTCAGCAGATTTCATGGCTGTGAAGGATTAAGAAGTGCAAGTACATCCCGTCAAGATCCCCTCCCCTTTTTTTTGCATCTGAATTATTGAACTGCACAATACACCCCCCCCCCCGCAAACGTTTGGGGTTTTTCCCTTTTCTCTCTTTCTGCGGCTTCATTTGTACAGACTATAGCAGTAGCCACCGAGGAGCAGACCCACAAAACTCCACCATGTGGCAGGAGAACATCATCAGTCACTGGATATTGCATTATGGAAGAAGCAGTTAAATAAATAAATGGCTCCTAAATGAATTCCTAGAGTCAGATGCTGTCAGCAAAGGGAGAGCTGGAGAGACCGGAGTGCGTTGCTCGCAGGATCACTTAAGGGTTATGAGTCAGAGGATTTTAAAAGGCGGAGCAGAGTGTTTCTAATTATTTTTTGTTTTTGTTTTTTTAAAAAACCAAACAAACCAACCAACCAATGATATTGGGTTTTGAGAACATAACCAGAAGTAAATACTTGGGAATAAAAATTTTTATATTCAGGTACCACCAGGAGGGAAGGAAAACGTCTTCTCTAAGACCCAGGGAGAGTAACTAACAACACTTCAAGCTTATTAAAAAGCTTGGTGCTGTGTATAACGTGGAGCTGGGGCTGGAGAGGTTGTGGTGCTCACTAGGTGACTGGGGCTAAGCTACCTTTTTTTACCTTATCTCTGTGGGATGTAAAAATGTATTGCAGTCAAATACAGTGGTACCTTGGTTTACAACCATAATTCGTTCCAGAGGTCCGTTTGTAAACCAAGACAAGGTGCGCTTTCACCAATGGGGCCTCCCAAAAAAAAAAAAAATGTTCGTAATCCCCCCAAAATGGGTTGTAATCCAAAAAAAGTTTGCAAACCGGGACACGCACTTCCGGGTTTGACGTGTTTGTAATCCAAAACATATGCAAACCAGACTGTTTGCAAACCAAGGAAATAAACAAATATCTGACTTTTAGAAGACGTATGAAGGCAACCCTGTTTAGGGAAGTTTTTAATGTTTGATGTTTTATCGTGTTTTCAATATTCTGTTGGTACCCGCCCAGGGTGGCTGGGGAAACTCAGCCAGATGGGCATGGTATAAATTTGTTGTTGTTGTTGTAGCTGGATTACCATTTTAAGCCTGCCTGAACAAAGCTGCTATATCTGTTATTCTTCAACAAATATTATGAGTGAGTATGTATATGTAGATATATTACCATTTACAAGATTGTGTGATTATTGTTTTAAGGGGGGGGGGGTACCAGAAGAATCCAGTCTGCCTTAAAGCATCCTGGATTACTTAAACTGAAAGGCTAAAACAAGCCCATCTAAGTTTCCCCTTTAAGCTGCAAAGGGATGCGCTCTGCTGAATTCACAAATGTGAGGAAGGAAGGATAGTATCTAATAAATATATCCTTGTCTAGCAGTGATACACACCCCTACACTACCAGCCACTGTGCCCTGTTCTTAGCCGAGTGCAGCCAGCCGCCACCATCAAGTCTTTCTGGTCAGTGCATGCTTGTCTCTCATAGCGAAAAGGTAAAGGTAAAGGGACTCCTGACCATTAGGTCCAGTTGTGACCAACTCTGGGGTTGCGGCGCTCATCTCGCTTTATTGGCAGAGGGAGCTGGCGTACAGCTTCCAAGTCATGTGGCCAGCATGACTAAGTCGCTTCTGGCAAACCAGAGCAGCGCATGGAAACGCCGTTTACCTTCCCACTGGAGCGGTACCTATTTATCTACTTGCACTTTGATGTGCTTCTGAACTGCTAGGTTGTCAGGAGCAGGGACCGAGCAACGGGAGCTCACCCTGTCGCCGGGATTCAAACTGCCAACCTTCTGATCAGCAAGTCCTAGGCTCAGTGGTTTAGACTACAGTGCCACCCACGTTCAGCTAAAGTGGGAGCTCAGGTTAAGTACGGATTCAGGTTAAGAATGGATCTCCAGAATGAATTAAATTCATAACCAGAGGTACCACTGTACTAGAGTATGTTGTTGTTTTCCCCCCTTTTCTGCTCGGTACCCAGATTTGGTATTGGAAATATGTGAATCACCTGTGATGAACATCTGCTCATGAATACAGAGAATCCTGTCAGACCTGAAATAGCAGCCAGTGTTGCTTCAACAAGGTTTAACCCACAGCGCCACCCGCATCCCTCTCTCATAGCGAAAGAATGCCCCAAATCACCAAGCTGTTTGCAATCCTCTTTAGGACCGTACACTAATAGGGTTGGTCCAGTTTCTGACCACTGATACGCGATGTATGGTGTGTCTCCAGGATACTTTGCTCTTGAATGATTGGCTCAAGCCTTACGGACATCCTCATCTCTTGTCTGGCGTATGCTGAAGCAAAAGGGCTGGCCAGCTGGCAGCCACAGCTGCATCCCAATCTCTACAGCCTCTCTGTGCCAGGTGGGAAGCTGGCCACATCTGACTTGGCAGATGTTCTTCCCAGTGTGAAATGGAAGGATGCTCCGGAGGCCTTTGCAGAGGCTTCGGGGATGCCTTCATCTTTTGGACGACTGGGAAGCGGTATAACCACATTACTCCAGGGGACAAGTGCAGGAAGTGTATGTACCATTGAGATCAATTAGATTTAAATACCCAACTGCTCATTTTGAGCTCTACAGTTTTGAATGGGACTTAGTCGTGGCTGACTTTTGCTGGATCGAGTTTGGTCGACGTTTCAGCCCTATGGAGCGTGCCTTATTCTACCTCTGCATTCCCCAAAAAATCCAAAATGACTCTACATCTATTAAAAAAACCCCTCAGGAAACACATCCTCTAAGCATCTTTCTGTCTCACATAGGCTTTTAAAAATGCAGTAGTGAAACATTTCTTTTCCAACTGCCAAGGAAAAGGTTTTTATTTTGAAAAGTAGGGAGGTAGATAAGTAAAAAAAAAGGAAAAGGAAATAAGGCAGTAGTTTAAAATGATCTAAATATACTCAAAGACAGTTGACATGAGTTTATGTAACAATATCCATAACACCTTCATTTTTTAAATAAAAAAACCAACAAACCCCCACACGTTTTACTTCCAAAGGCTGTTTCAGGCTGAAAGTTGGAACGTTTGAAGGGTAGAAATGTTTCCAGGGGGGGAAAAAACATTTTGATTTTATATGTTTGTACATTTTACAATGTCTTGTGTGTGTGAATACCATTGATTCTTTTAGATGCTTTATAACCATTTTTGCCTTGCTGCTTCTTCCTTCTCCATCCTTGGAAACTTATATGGGTGATCTCATCCAATCAGGGATCATGGCCTTGATGACATCACAGCTCTCTGCAGATAATCGTATTTGATTAGGTGATGCTGTTAATGAGGACAAATCAGGGCCTCTGAGAGCAATGGCAAAGTTTTCTGGATTAATCACGTGGGTGAGCTAACCTGATTCTGGCCAACACAGTGAATGGAATACCATATATATGCATATATACGATTTTATTTTTCTATGGGTGCATTTAACAGACATATCACTCTTTTGTTAAAAAAAATAATAATCCCAGGGTTGCTCACATAATTAACAGCAATAAACGAACAAATGAAATAAAACTCAGTGTGATAAACTGCTGAAGGAAGCGCAAAAGATGGATAAAATTCAGCAGCATCAATACATTTAAAGCAGATTGAGTGATCTCCCGAAAAGTCAGGGTTGATTGAACCTGAGTGGAACACACATGAATTGATCAATTCCTGGCATTTCTGCTTAACAGGATTTCAGAGGAAGACCTCTGCCTAACAGTTATTGGAGACCTGCTCTAAGACATATAATGCTAAATGAGTAGTACAAGCCTATAAATGTTTACTCGGAAGGAAGTCCCTTCAAGTTCAAGTGGGCTTACTTTCAGGATAGTAGGTATAGGATTGTTAGCCTAAATGGACTAATGGTTTGAATCAGTATTAGGTAACTCCACATGCTTGTAACTGAAGCTTAAAACTCAGCTTGTAACTAAAGATACTCACTAGCTGAAAATTGTCTTTGGTGCACATCAACTGAACTGTAAATCATCTGTCCATTACATCAGGGGTGGGGAATCCATGACCTTCCAGATGTTGCAAGATTACGATTTCCATCCCTGGCCATGCCAGCTGTGGTTGATGGGCTTTGAAGTCCAACAACATCTGCTCCCCTGTTTAGGGATGCACATATCAGTCAATTTTGGTGTTTTCCCGCCCGTCAGTTCCTTGTTTTTTCAATAAATTTGGTTTGCCACATTTCCATATCAGTTTGCTCATTAAATTTCTCAGTGTTTTAGGGCACATTTCTCCTAATGAACACAGTTTTGTGTGCAATTTAGCTTAATATAATTTTTTTGAATTCCCCCTTTATAACACACTTCTGCATGTTATTTTGAGTACAATATGCATGCTTTATATGTATTTTTGTATACATTTTTTGGTCAATAAACTGCAGCGCAAAATGAGAATTTCAAACGAGAGCTGCATTTCAGTTTGCACATTGGTTCAGCAAGTGTAAATCATGTATATTTGCAATAAAATGTGAATTTCCCTTCCATCTTTATCACTGCATCTCTAAACTCATTGTAAGAAGTCTTCCTAACACTCAGTTTTAGAAGTCAATCTGCACACTCAGTGTCTATGAACTGTCTGATGGGTTCTGCTCCAACATTTTGGAATCAGAAGCCAGCAGGAAGAAAGTAAGATAGACTATACAGTTGCCATATTGTATAGGTGATAGGTTTTATAGAGTCAAAGAATGGTAGAGTTGGAAGGGACCTGAGAGTCATCTAGTCCAACCCCCTGTAATGCAAGAATCTCAGCTAAAGCATCAAAGATAGACGGCTACCCAACCTCTACTTAAAAACCTCCAATGAAAGAGTCTCCACAGGAAGACCATTCCACTGGCGAACAACTCTTACTGTCAGAAAGTTTTTCTGTATGTTTAGTCGGAATCTCCTTTCTTGTAACTTGAAGCCATTGGTTTGAATCCTACCCTCCAGGTTTACAACCTTGAGAATCTCAGATAAGAGGCTGTGTCCACCCTCACCTCCTTTTGAAATGTTTCCTATTGTTACAAAAGTTGGGTGCCCCCGCCTCTCTCTGCTGAGTTGTAGCAAAGAGTCCATGGGGTTCCAAGCACTCATCCAAGGTCTGTGTTCCTTTGGAGAATGGAGACACAGCAGAGGCTGTTGTAGCTTTAAGAAATATGATTTATTCACCTATTTACACCTTTGATATGCATGGAGGGAGTCCAGATCTTACAGCATGGTCATTTCAAGAGGGGCTTGTCATGGAGTCTAAGGCATCTCTCCCAGCCAGCCTTCAGCCAACCTGCCCAAGATGGATCCCAGTCCTTTTTTCTTCCTTCTTCTTTTCAGAACACCTTGCTTAAGATCCATTTCCTTCCCCTCACACCCATTTACCCTGGCAACCTTCCAAACCCCTGTCTCTGTTCACACCTCAGAACAGGAAGAAAGGAGAGTTCTGTTGCATTGCCCATGACCCTCAATGGACCTGTATTGTTCCTTAATGGCCTGGCTTGTTCAGGTCATTTTGCATAGGCTAGCCCAGGAATTCGTCTGCAGCTTGTACTTCTGCCTTCACATCCCAAATAATCAAAATCCTACCATTTATTAATTTCTATGGTTTAGGGGGGAGCTCCTCAGATCTATAGCATGATTCATCTCCTGCCCCTGCAAGGACATTTCAGGTAATTTAAGGACATCGTGGAACTCTCTTGCAGAATTGGAAGACCTCACATTTCAAACTGGAAATAACTGAGCAAAACTTTAGCAGGATTCCCATTACTGTGTTGGAAGAGATACTACTACTCCCAGCAGAATTCTGTACTGTAGTTAATAATTTACATCACCTTAAAACCTACAGACGATTTGCTTTCTCTGTTTAGACCTGGTTTTCTCAAGCGTGTGCAATTTTGACCCTAGGGGGAAACTCAAGAGGAAAGATTCAGTTAGGGGCTCACCCAGGCTTTCTTTTGTGTTGTGCTTTCAGGCACAGATCTACGCTTTAAAGTCCAAGCATTTTTTTTTGTCCCCCCGGCACTGTCCCCATGAAAACCAGTGGCATGTGGTCAGCAGATCAGAGGGACTAGGCTGGTCCCCTAAATGTTCCTGATAAATTAGAGTATTAAAGTATTAAAGCCTAGCACCTTCTTACCAAAACATGGGAAGCTTCTGCCCGGCTTAGGGAGGGAGGCATGATGTTCACATGTGACACCAGGATGTCAGAGGGGGCCCCATCGCCCTCACAAGCTGGCACCTCTGGTCCTCACTGTTCCCCTACCAAAAAAAATTCACCACACACCACTGGTGAAAACCCACTCTTTACTGCTGAATTGGAGCAAATGACAATCCGTGGGAAACCAAAATTGCTGTTTGTGCCAATTCAGCATTAAAGAATGGGTTTTTGCTGGGAAAGCATTTGTGAGACGGAAGCACTGGGATGCAGCACTTTGAAGAGTGGACCCGTGCCTAGAAATCACAGCACAAAAGGTAAGTGTGGATGAGCCCTTATCATGTACTGACTGCCCTGATCACAAATCCATTTGCTATTTCAGATGAGCTCTCTCCTCCACTAAAAAAAAACCCTGGCAAAGTAGCATGAGATTTTATGGCTTGCTCCAATTTTAATGTGTGAAGCTCTTAATTCCTATGGGTGCACTGCGTTCCATATGCCACTGTCTAAATTCTCAGACGAACTGTGAAAGGGTCTGGATTGTACAGATTCCATGCCCCCCAAATATTCTCTATTCTGTTGGCCGGAAACATACATCGCCCAGCATTAAATTTTGTGAACTGGAGAAAACTTTGAAACGTGCAAGTGTGAGGTATGTGATTGCTTTTGAATCTTTTGAGATGTTCGAATCATTTGAAAAGTGTTTCAGATGGTTTTAAATAGCCTTAAGTATTTTAAATCGCGGGTTTTGTTTTTTGTTTTTCAGTAAGGAAAGTGACAGGAAAATGCACTGGGAAATGTGAGAGGGCCTGCAACGTTATCTAACCACTCTATAAAAAAATCACATGGTCATTCAGCCACTTGGGCTCTCAGACTCTTAAAAAGGTCTCATCTGGCCTTAAAATGTAATTGACTGAAAAGTTGGTTTAACTTTAACATTAATTAAATAGAGCAGGTTCTTGGATATGCCTTTCTTTTCTTTTCTTTATAAAAAAAGATGGCATTCCCTAGGGGTTTAGAGACCACCCAGCAATTTGGAACATCTCTTCTCATGCAACAACCCAGCCTGCTTTCCTCTCTCCTCCTGTCTCTTTTTCAGCATAGGGAATAAAGGAGTGACTGCTGTCTAACTAATTAACCAAGGTAATGCTTCTCTGTATGTATCGGCACTCATTAGATGAGAGGAGAAAAGAATATAATTGTTACTCTTGCGTTTTCCGTCCCTATAGGCACCTGACACTTTCTGGGAGAAAATAGTGAGACATTGTAATTGTTAAGACTCTCCTCACATTCATCATTAGATTAATGATACATTTCACTTCTCAGCTGGAGTTGATAAAGTTGGCCTCATGGGTATAGCCACACAGGTTTTAACGAAGGAGGTCAGAACAGTTGTAATCTCATTGTTTTGAGAGGTCTACCCAGTGGGTACCTCTGGAGTAGATTGTGAAAATCATGAAAGACAGAGGAAAGCTCAGACTTATTTTGTATATTGCTTCCCAAGCACACTGCTTTGCCATTCAGTATGGCCTTGCAGATTCAGTGAACATCTTTGGAAGAACCTGAGATGGTCATAAGAAAATCTGGATTCCTGTGCTTGTAAAGCAACTTGGCCAGATCAGGAGCCCTTCATACTCAATGGATTACCATGCCTCACTTATGACAGAAAATTGTCTGCATACAGAGGCATTATCTCGCGGTGATGTCCCACATCATTCCTTGTAGGACCAGCCCAGAACTGGATAGGACCTCAACGGAAGAGGAGGAACCTATTCCTGGTCTTGGAACTAACAGGATTCAAAGTGAATCATCAGGTGTTGATAGCCCTCCTTAAACTACCATCTCAGAAGATACCAATGTGCTCTGACTGGTCTCTAAAACCTCCTTCTTTACCCCCAAAACAAGAGGCACAATACCCATATTCAGCACAATGTTGACTCTTCTTGTGAGAAGGAAGCCATACACTTCACGAGATCTGGACCAGGGTAGCAGAGTCCAGCTATGAAGCTACTCAACGTAGTGCTGAGGGGCCAACTTAGTCCTGAAGCAACAACTCATCCTAAAATGCTCCCTATGACTTCTTGTTGGACAGCTCCCATGTTATCTGAAATGCCTTGATTCCTGACCGACTGGGCAGACACTACTCTGTTCTTTTAAGAAAGAGTTTTGACCCTCATGTCAGCAGTGGCAGGAGCAGGACACCAGTCTTGTGGTTCGTATTCATGTGCCCTTCCTATCATAAGTCAGCTTGATCTCGTGCATAATTCTGTCTATTTATCTGCCTTAGTATTACAGCCACAGATAGTTTACCTCCCTCTTCATATTGGGTCTTGGGTCTTGTAATTGATAAAAGAGAAGTGGACCACACTTCCCTTTGTGATCAACATCTTTCAGCCAAACCCAGCTTACAAATATTGTTTGCAAATCTAAATCATGCTCACCTTAACAGACTATTGCATTCAAACTGTGAACAATCAAATATAAGGGTTTTGCTAATGCTGTGCACTGGTGTGGTATATTGTTTGGAAGATAGGAAGGTGATTAGCACCATGCAAATATAATACTAAAACAATCTCCCTTGGATATCAAGTTTGCACGCAAAATCGTTTTTAGACCACCAGTTTCTGAAAACAAGAATGGCTTATAGACTCAAGCAATTCTGTGGTTTACGGCTCTAGATTTACAAAAGATAGTAAGGTTTGATAGCAGTGTCTTTGTTCCCAAGTAACATTGACTCATTATGGCACCTTCCCGATGGAGCACTGTGATTAGAGAAAGGATTTAGAAATTACCCTAATCTGGATTTACTGACAAATAGTATCTCTGGGGATTTTGTTTGTAATAATACTGTGGTTCTTAACAAAATAGCTCAGAACTATGTGTTGACATCTATAGCAGTGTGTGTGTGTGTGTGTATGTGTGTGTGTGTGTAAACAGCTGTCACATGATTTTTGCTGAGCACTGGGCTAGATTGTAATCCTAAACAAGGAAGAAAGTCACATTTTGCTCAGTGGAATTTACTTTTAGTATAGATGTTTAGGACCAAGGTGCTGGTTACAGTCATTGCATGTGGCCTGGACCCCTGAGGGCATAGCTGCTGCTGCTGCTGCTTCTTCTTCTTCTTCTTCTTCTTCTTCTTCTTCTTCTTCTTCTTCTTCCTTCAGATGTCTTCTCAAAGTCAGGTAGTTGTTTATTTCCTTGACATCTGATGGGAGGGTGTTCCACAGGGTGGGTGCCACTACCGAGAAGGCCCTCTGCCTGGTTCCCTGTAACCTCACTTCTCACAGTGAGGGAACTGCCAGAAGGCCCTCAGAGCTGGACCTCAGTGTCTGGGCTGAATGATGAGGGTGGAGAAACTCCTTTAGGTATACTGGGCCAAGGCCGTTTAGAGCTTTAAAGGTCAGCATCAGCACTTTGAATTGTGCTCGGAAACGTACTGGGAGTCATCTTTCCCCATTCAAGGACCTGGAACTAGCAAGTATGAGCAAATGTATTTGATGTAAGCAAAGCCTAGTCTAAACATTTATTATTATTATTATTATTATTATTATTATTATTATTATTATTTACCCACTCTGGACCATAACTGTCAACTTTTCCCTTTTCTTGTGAGGAATCCTATTCAGAATAAGGGAATTTCCCTTTAAAAAGGGGAAACATTGACAGCTATGCTCAGGACTGGTTACAACATTAACACAAGATTAAGAACAGTTTAGGACCATTTACCATCATAAAAATAAGGTAGGTCCTGAAAACATAGAGTCATAGAATTGTAGAGTCAGAAGGGACCATGAGAGTTATCCCTGCTCAAGTATCAAAAGCCAGGGTAAGAAGGTGTGGCTTCAGCATCCTCCAGCAGGTGTATAATGAAAGTGCCAGATTCACTTCTATGGGGAGGGAGTTCCACAGCTTAGCAGCAACCACAGAGAATGCCTTCACCCAAGTCACCACCACCCGAGCCTCTGAGAGTGGAGGAATCACCAAGAGGGCTCCCTCTGCTGATAATTTGAGATCTAAGAGGGCCTGCAGGGAAGGAGGTCGTGTTCCAGATATTTGGACTTGTTTAGGGCTTAAACACTAATGTGAACACTTTGAAAAGGAGCTGGCAACCAGTTCAGCTGGTGGTCTTTCAATGTGGTTGGATGTCATCGCTCATCACCATTGGCTGTTGTTATGTACTGAGTTGAATAGGTCCTAGAACAATAGGATTCAAAATGCAGCAGTCTGATTGGTCCTAGAACAATAGGATTCAGAATGCAGCAGTCTGATTGGTCCTAGAACAATGCAGCAGTATGATTGGTCTGCAGGAGCCACCCAATCCAGCTCCAGATGGAAGTGAATCTACAACCTGATTGGCCTACAGGAGAATTCCAGAATTAGCCAATCATGTACAGCCCATTGTGTAAATAATGTATATAAAGCAGATACTTTGAGGGGACATTCATTCCTCCTCACCACTATGAGCTGAATAAAGAGCATGAAATCCACTCTTGACTCTGAGTATATTTCAGCTGTGTTGATTAGGGTGGATGGGAGCTGGAGTCCTACAATATCAGGAGGGTGCCACATTGCCTACTTCTGACCCAGGTTGGTATTTACAAAACTCAAATCTTTGTTAGTATTAGGTTGGCACGGAGATGAGAGGTGCTATTCACTTGCCTTGTCTGTCAACAACAAGATGAAGTGGTTGAACCATCATGAAACTGCAGCACAGAGAGTTAACCCCTCTCCAGAATCCCAACTGCAATTGCACTCCCCTTTGCTGCTTCTTCTTCTTCTTCTTCTTCTTCTTCTTCTTCTTCTTCTTCTTCTTCTTCCTCTTCCTCTTCCTCTTCGAATCATAGAATTGTAGTGTTGGAAGAGCCAAGAGCCATCTAGTCCAAGCTCATGCAATGCAGGAATCACAATGAAAACATCCTTAACCTGTGTTTAAAAAGGGTAATCTAGTCCAACACGCTGTGATTCAGGAACCTCAAGTAAAGCATCCATGACAGATGGCCATCCAATGTCTGCTTAAAATAAACACGATCGTGCATTTAATGCTGGATATCATCCAATATCTATCTACATTAATGGAACACTTTTAATTATGTGTTGTGTCATGTTCCAAGGAAAATAGAATGATCTAAACTGGTATCCCAGGCAATATGAGATCTGCTGTAGTGGAACATTGCCTTCTTCCTCACAAAGACTGCTGCGTAACGGAGTTGTATGGTTTTGAGATTTCACTCACTTACCCCATTCCAACCACACAGATGCTTCAACACAAATAGCCATTAACAGCTCCACTTTGTATTCAATTATCTTGATTCCCCTCTCATTTACTTTTGATTGTGTGTTTTTTCTCCCCCAGGGTGACCTGGTGACCCCATTGGAATTCTACCCTGGTGTAATTGAGACCAAAATTAGGCCCAATAGTTTTATAAAAAGCACACAGATGCTTCATAATGAGCCTTTTAGAAACATAGCTCCAGCAAAATAACAATCAAGGACTATTAATTGTGCCACTTGTTGGAGAGAAAAAGGACACAACATTTATACCCTCATTACACTGTTGTAAAGGCTGATGGATATGTATAAAAACAAAAGCCGATTTCTGCTTTTTCTTAAAAAAGAAAAAGAAAAAAAGCTAAAGAAAAACAGTTCCCCACCCCACAGTTGCAGAAGGGTTACCTTTTACCTTTACGTAGTCAACCATTTATTATTATGTTTAGGACTTATTCTATGCTTGTACAACATGTGGAGATTTGTGTGGACCCTGAGAAGCAGCGACTGAGTAAGGATGAAGGTGGGGGGGGGGCAAGGGAGATATATATATATATTACTAACTAACTAACTAACTAAACAAACGCGGGTGGCGCTGTAGGTTAAACCACAGAGCCTAGGACTTGCTGATCAGAAGGTCGGCGGTTCAAATCCCCGCGATGGGGTGAGCTCCTGTTGCTCAGTCCCAGCTCCTGCCAACTTAGCAGTTCAAAAGCATGTCAAAGTGCAAGTAGATAAATAGGTACCACTCTGGCAGGAAGGTAAGCGGCGTTTCCGTGCACTGCTCTGGTTTGCCAGAAGCGGCTTAGTCATGCTGGCCACATGACCCGGAAGCTGTACGCCGGCTCCCTCTGCCAATAAAGCGAGATGAGCGCTGCAACCCCAGAGTCGGTCATGACTGGACCTAATGGTCAGGGGTCCATTTACCTTAAACAAACAAACCTACCGCCCTTCATCCAAGGATTACATATATAATACCAATGTACCAGGAATTTAATCATTTAAGACTATTAAGATGTTTCTATTGTTTTCTATCCAATACGTCCCTTTTGGGGTACCTCTGTACCCCATACCTACCATGAGTAAGATGGCAGAGTGAGATGGCTTCCTAAGGTGGGAGATAGCACTTCAAGCAGTGCTGAACCGGTTTTACTTCTGAACCCACCCCCATATTGCCTTACACCTCCCTTTCCAGTTACTCATCCTTCCCACCCTTAGTCTTATGCCTCATGTGCCTGCCAGTTGCCTGCATGCCACAAGTGTGTTCATTTAGCTGCGGTTAGAATTATTTAGCCAGTTCTCCTAAATCAAAGAACTTTGTGTGTGTGTGTGTATTTGCTCAGCTATTCCCCATTGCCCTAGTAGATGTGCATATTTTGCTGAGATATTCCCCACTGCAACATTAAATGTGCATACTTTGATTGTGTGTGTATGTGTGTATATATATATATATATATATATATATATATATATATATATATATAAATATTTACACAAGAAACACTATCCTCATGTTAAGACCTGTATTGAGTGTGTTAGATGAATCTGCCAGGACACTCTATTGCAGCTGTGTAAAGACCCTAATTTTACACACACATGTGTATGAAATGAGCACTCACACTTTATATTGTGGGTGCCCTTTGCGGGATTGCGCGTGGTTCTACATTTCCCAAGGAGCTTACTGGAAAACAGGGGCTGGCTTGTCTCTCAGTGTTAATTTTTGGAGGTTCACGCCCAGCTTCGGTAATCAAGTTTCTTGCTGGGAGGTGGGGCTAGCCCCATTTATAAATAGGGGGTGGAGCCGACAATAGCCAGGCAGTCGGCTCTGGAGATTCACCCTCCCTACCCTCCCTTTGTTTAATGTTTCTTGTTTGCAGGTTAACCATTTTTCTTCCTGTTTAGCAGGCACTGTTACGGTCTTTGACTGGTTGCTGTTGAAGGACTGGGAAGAAATTTTCCTGCATTGGCAGGTTTTGTCTTCCCCGTAGCAATTCGTCACAACTTTATCGGTTATGGCCTTTAGTCTTTTTTTCCCCCTATATGGGGGTGGGTATGAAGTGGTGACTCACCCCCCTGCAGCGGCGATTCCAGGGTTCCCCTCTTAAAGGGGTTATATATATGGGTGTCACTGGCCACACACTGAAAGGTCATCAGTGAACTACCCTGTGTGAGGGGATATGGGCTTGGCTGCCTGCTACACTTATGTCTCACAGAGCACCCCCATATCCCATTTACCCTGATGAGCCCCAGTTCCCCCTGGCTGGGGGGCTGGGAGGGATATACGCCCAAGGCCTAAGCCAACGTCTTCCTACATTCCAAAGTTTAATAAAGTTGTGGCCTAATTTTAATTCCATATAACATTGTCAGAGTCTTTATTCCTTCCTTATGATCCCTGGGGGCTGGAGCTGTCACCGCCTGGTCACGCAATATGGTATCTGTCTAGAGGGGAGGCCTTCCCTATGCCCCCTAACCTAGTCTGCTGTCTTCAGGATGCTGCCCCATCACCAGTGTTGAAGTAAGACTCAATGTACCACTCTGGTCATTTGCTATATGTTGTTGTTGTTTAGTCGTTTAGTCGTGTCCGGGGGCTTGTGAAGAAGGTGCAGCAGAGACTGTACTTTTTGAGAATTCTAAGGAAAAACCATCTTCCGCAGAAACTGCTGCTTGCCTTCTATCACTGTGCCATTGAGAGCGTGCTCACTTATGGCTTATGTGTGTGGTACGGAAGCTGTACTACCCAGGACAGGATGGGGTTGTGCAGAGTTGTTAAGGCAGCAGAGAGCATTGTTGGCTGCCCACTTTCCACCTTAGAGCAGATTTATGCCACAAGGTGCCATAGGAAGGCACTGGACATAGTAAAAGATCCATCGCATCCTGGTCACTGTCTCTTCGAGCTCCTGCCATCGGGACGGAGATACAGGACGATGAAGACAAGAACGAGCCATCTTAAGAACAGCTTCTTCTCCAGAGCGATCTCAGCCCTGAATGGGAAGCCTGGACTTTGAAAGTCATCTAATCTTCCTTGCTGTACTATATTGTATTGTTTTAATTAGTGTTTTTATGGAGCAGTCAAGTAATTTCATTGTCCCTGAGAGGGGGCAATGACAATAAAGATATTATTATTATTATTATTATTATTATTATTATTAGTCATGACCGCATGGACCAGAGCACGCCAAGCACTCCTGTCTTCCACTGCCTCCCGCAGTTTGGTCAAACTCATGCTGGTAGCTTCGAGAACACTGTCCAACCATCTTGTCCTCTGCAGTCCCCTTCTCCTTGTGCCCTCCATCTTTCCCAACATCAGGGTCTTTTCCAGGGAGTCTTCTCTTCTCATGAGGTGGCTAAAGTATTGGAGCCTCAGCTTTACGATCTGTCCTTCCAGTGAGTACTCAGGGCTGATTTCCTTCAGAATGGATAGGTTTGATCTTCTTGCAGTCTATGGGACTCTCAAGAGTCTCCTCCAGCACCATAATTCAAAAGCATCAATTCTTCGGCAATCAGCCTTCTTTATGGTCCAGCTCTCACTTCCATACATCATTACTGGGAAATTGTTATACAGTGGTACCTAGAAATAGTGCTTCAGGTTAAGCACTTTGCTTCAGGATAAGAACAGAAATCGTGCTCTGGCGGCACGGCAGCAGCAGGAGGACCCATTAGCTAAAGTGGTGCTTCAGATTAAGAACAGTTTCAGGTTAAGAACAGACCTCCAGAACGAATTAAGTACTTAACCTGAGGTACCACTGTATGTAGAATGGGGTAAATAGCCAGCATTCCGTCCTTTTGCCCCAAGCAGTAAAATATCTTCTGCTAGGACTGGGTAATGTGGAGCACATTAAGAGAACTATGGAATAGAGCCTCAGTTAGTCTTCCCTCACCCACCATTACTGAAACAAAGCATTTCTCCAGCTACCTCAGGCATCCTCAACTCACCTTGATACACTCTGGGGAAGTCCGTCTGTTGTTAATCATGCTCCCGCCCTTGTTGAAGCAACGCTGGCTGCTATTTCAGGTCTGACAGGATTCTCTGTATTCATGAGCAGATGTTCATCACAGGTGATTCACATATTTCCAATACCAAATCTGGGTACCGAGCAGAAAAGGGGGAAAAACAACAACATACTCTAGTACAGTGGTACCTCTGGTTATGAATTCATTCTGGAGGTCCATTCTTAACCTGAATCCGTACTTAACCTGAGCTCCCACTTTAGCTGAACGTGGGTGGCACTGTAGTCTAAACCACTGAGCCTAGGACTTGCCGATCAGAAGGTCAGCGGTTTGAATCCCTGCGATGGTGTGAGCTCCCGTTGCTCGGTCCCTGCTCCTGCCCAACTAGCAGTTCAAAAGCATGTCAAAGTGCAAGTAGATAAATACCTTCTCTGGTGGGAAGGTAAACAACATTTCCATGCGCTGCTCTGGTTCACCAGAAGCAGCTTAGTCATGCTGGCCACATGACCCGGAAGCTGTCTGCGGACAAACGCCAGCTCCCTTGGACTATAGAGTGAAATGAGCGTGCAACCCCACAGTCGTCCGTGACTGGACCTAACGGTCAGGGGTACCTTTACCTTTACCACTTTAGCTAATGGGGCCTCCCGCTACCGCCACACCACCGGTGCGCAATTTCTGTTCTCATCCTGAGGTAAAGTTCTTAACCCAAGTCTGTAACCTGAGTTGTTTGTAACCCGAGGTACCACTGTAGTAGATGAAGTCTAAATATAAGAAAAAACAACTCCAACATGTTTCTGAATTTTGAGGAATTACAGCTTTCTCTTTCCTTCTTTACCTTTTATTTTGCAGTTGGGTTTGAAGTTAACTTTGCTCTCCCTAAGTGGAATTCCATGAACTGGGACATTGACAAGTATAGGTCTTATACAAATATGCGTTCTATGATCATGCTTAAAAATACACAGCGCAATGATTTATGTGTTACAATCCCCTCCCACCCCCACTCCCTGAAAAAAAAAAAATCAAGATATAAGACATGTGCCATCATTACTCATATGATTCTTTCATAAATTACAGGATGGCCATTGTAATGAATAAGTGGATTATTTTCCAACTGTACAAAGTAATGATATTGTTAGATTACTGTTTCCTTACAGATCACATGGCAAGTATATTGTTGTGGTCTGTCTAATGATAAAATCCATGTATTGATTGTGGTTCCTGATGTTTTGGCACAGAATACCCCCCCCCCAATGTTTGCTTCCCTCATGCTCATATATCTGTGATGATGAGGATTATCTCATCATGGAAGTCCCTCTTGTTCCCCTATGCTTTTTCTTCTCAATCTCTTGTTTATTCATAGTGCATAGCACTTCCCTTGTCCTCAGTGATAACCACTTGCGTGCATTCTGTCAGCCCTTCATGAATGACACTGGCAGTAAAAGCAGGAGACATCGCAAATGAAACAGAATAGATACCCACCAAAGCATGGACAAAAACAAATAAACTGAAGCCTGCATACAAAGGCCAAGTGCAGCATTTATATACCCACCATGTTCTGGAAAAGAAAACTACACGTAATTTAGCCTTGGTCAAAAGTAACATATTTTGGCCCATTGTTTTAATTTGTGCTGGGCTGCCTGCAAATGTCAAAATATATCCATATCTATAGCTAGTCAAGCATTTGTTATGTGGGTGAGAAATGAAACCCTCCCGAAAGATGGTGGGAAGGGGAGAAATTGTAAAGGGCATCTCATGCAACTGTCAATTATCTACCACACACTCCTCTACCCCCCAAAATCTAATTGTGTTACAGCATAAAGACTGGTATTGCTGAAAAATAAAAAAATGTGACTCCCTCTAACAATTGGATTGAAGATATGTACTCTGTACACATGGACAAGTTGTGTACAAATGTAGACTTGTCATGGACAAATTTAACTATATTTGGAATTCATTTTTTATAAACACTTTATTGGGTTAAGGTCTGGTTTAATAAAATAACTATTTCCCCCTTTTTTATAACTTCTTTTGTTCTCCGCCCCCCAACATGGATACTATTTCTTGTTTCTTCTTTTTGTGTCTTATCTTATTCTGTGCACTTGCAATTTTGTACTTTTCAATTTTGTACTTTTCATTTTTTATTTTTCAATAAAGAACACACACACACACACACACACACACACACACACACACACAATCTTGTTGCGGTTCACATAGGAGGCTATCTGGCACAGGCATACTTAACTTTGCCAACAGAACAGTGCCATTTGCCTTTAGACCATTCTCTAATTTTAAACGATCAGTCCCAACAGTTGTTTAATTGTACAGATACATTGTAAAGCCATTGTGATGGAGAAATTAGCAAGTAGGAAGAAACATTAACATTTAATGAGAGCAGCAACTTGGGAGCTTCAGATTTAAAGAGCTGCCTTGGAGCTGATAAACTCCATCTAAGCAATTGATCAGTTTCACGTGACGATGAGTCAATTTCATGTGATTTCCCCCCACTCTTCACCCCAACTAATATATAAGAGTTTTGTGTTAGCTTGGTCACATGCAACCCATCAAAGTACCCACTGTTACATCAGAAACTAGCAAAAGAAACCAGTAAATTGGCAAATATAATCTCTTTCATTTAAAAAAAAGTCACAAGAGATGTCTCTAATGCTCCATTTAAAGCATGGTGTTGTTTTTTTTAAAAGTCTTCATTTGTTCTATAAAACAGTCCATATAATGCTCAAAGAAGGGTATGGATGTTTCATCAGTAGCAAATGTGCTTCAAAATTATGTGAGAAACGCACAGAGGATGAACTTCCCCTAAGAAATGCTAATTGTGGAGATCCATTATAAAGCAAAACATCTTGTTGGGTATCTAAGATGCTGTTGCTATGCATTTTCCTATGCCAAGTTGCTTGTATGACCACGCTAGGATTGATCATAAATTGCAGTGGAAGACAGGATATGCCTGTTTTCCTTGAGCACGTTCTGCTGCGATGGTTTGCAGCATAATGTAAAAGGAAGACACACTTACAGAGGGCATTTTGACAGCAGTGATAGAAAGAAAGAAAGAAAGAAAGAAAGAAAGAAAGAAAGAAAGAAAGAAAGAAAGAAAGAAATGCAGTAGATTTAGGTATGAGAATGAGGTTAATGGAAAAAAGAAGGCTTCGACAACCTCACTCCTAATATTGTGTGTGTGTGTGTGTGTGTGTGTGAGAGAGAGAGAGAGAGAGAGAGAGAATTGTCAGAGCTGCCCGAGATCCCAGCTCACAAAGGACCAACGCCGCTTCGTTGTTAAGTACGAAAGCCTTTATTGAAGTTCAGTTTCACTTCCACAGCCGCAGCGTGCAGCTCTACGTCTCAAACTCTAGACCGCTGAAGCTCCGTCTGAATCTCCTCCCCCCAGACACCAGTTTAAGACTCTAGCCTTGCTCCACCTCTTCCTCTGCTCTTTCCTCCTCTGGTTCCGCCTGTCCGTCGGGGTCTCGCCCTTTCTAGACTCTTCTGACGCTGAGTCCCCTGATTCTTCCCCCTCCCTCCGGCGGGCTTTAGGAGCTGGTTCCCAATCCGGGTCTCCTACTGTCCCTCGCGCCTGTACATTTGAACTTGGCGCGCGCGCCCAGCCGGCAACTTTCCTCCTGACCGTTTCACTGCTGCTGTCACTGCTTCCCCCTTCGGGGAGGCTAGCTGCAACTGACCTCCCCTCCGTTCCCCCACTCTCCGATGGAGGCGTGGTCAGCCCTGGCTCATCTTCTCTCCCCGCTGGAGGAGACGCTGGTCCTGACACATGTGACTCTTCCCCCCCACTACGCTCTGGTGGGGAAACTGGTCCCGATCCCCCACTGCTGCTTTGGGGTTCCCCGCTGGCTCCTTGTTTCTGGTGCGTCCCCCCTGGGACCCCCCTTGCCCTGACCATCGGCGCCCCCTTCTGGGAATCTTCTGATTCGCTGGAGAAGCTCATGGAATCTCTCGAGTCACTGTCATACTCCCCTACGCTGCCCTCGGATTCTTCCCCTTCGCTCTCCATTTCCTCTCTCCCCTGTGCTCCTGCTCCCGAGCCCCTGACAATAATGAATTATTCTGGGGCAATGCAAGGGATGCTGGCAGCTGGAGGACAGTGCAGCTGTCTTAGTACCTGCAGAAGTAAAACTTGGACAATTGAAGACACCTGAAGGATGAGAGGCACAGCAACTTTCTAAATCTTGACTGGAAAGCTCCAACACATGGGAGAAGGTGATGCCATACAGTGGTACCTCTGGTTAAGAACTTAATTTATTACGGAGGTCCATTCTTAACCTGAAACTGTTCTTAACCTGAGGTACCACTTTAGCTCATGGGGCCTCCTGCTGCTGCCATCCTCCGTGTGATTTCTGTTCTCATCCTGAGGTAAAGTTCTTAACCCGAGGTACTACTTCCAGGTTAGTGGAGTCTGTAACCTGAAGCGTTTGTAACCCGAAACGTTTGTAACCCGAGGTACCACTGTATTGAAGTCGCAGTTAGCATAGAATGCCTTGAAGCTACCTTAGACCAGGGGCAGCCTATGTGAGGTCCTTCAGATATTTGTTGGTGACTACAGCTCCCATCATCCTTGATCATTGGTCATATTGGGTGGCGTTTATGGGAGTTGTAGTCCCACACAATCTGGATGGCACAATGTTTGTTGTCCCTGCTTTAGACAAGTGGTCACAAATGTTGAATTGGTACCCATTATAGCATCATGGGGAGATTAGCTCTCTCTCTCTCTCTCTCTCTTGGCAGTGACATTCTGAAGAAAAACAAAATGATTTAGGGAGGGAGCAGGGATATCTCCCTTTTCTTCCTAAAGGAAATTTGCCATATGTAAAAGAAGAAATAGCATCTGAGGGAAGGGAAGTGATTTATGTATTTAATACACAGGTGATTGAGTTGAGTGTTTATAGTGGAAGCATAAGACATTGTGAAACAAAGGGAATGATGGCTCAGAATCTCTCCCGTTTTCTATATTTCTGTATCCTGGCTCTGTTGTCAGGCCCCTACATGGATCATTTTCCGCATTCACTTCAGGAACAAGGCCAACTCTAGGAATGCAAAGGTGTGCACACAAGAATTTCCACTGCCACTGAAGTAAATGGGACAACTCTTGTGGGTTGGTTGAGCTTTGTTGTGTGTACTGAAGCTCCCACTTCTACGGTAAAATAATGGAATAGCCGCTCCTAGCCGCTCCTTCAGGTATATAGGACCGAGGCTGTTTAAGGACTTTTTTCTGCCCTTTGAGGAGGTCTCGACCAAGGTGAGCAACTCCTAAGCCACTTTCTTTTCTTTTCTTTTCATTTTTTTTAGCAAAACACAAAAACGCTGTGTGTGGGGAAGTGGTGGTGGTGGAGGAACTATTGTTCAAAGGTTTTCCAAACCCTTCATAAGCTATTTTAGAACAAAACAGGCACAGAGAAACTTTGCTTGCAATGACTCACTGTTTTCCTGAGAAGAAAGCTTTTGATGTGATGTAGGATGCTGTAGGGAACAAGCTTGCTTGAATCGGAGGAGTCTCTGTGGAACACGGCACCATATATTTTGAACAGGAATACTGGCGTGTATCGGCTCCTCTGGCCACATGCTAGAGACAAGCAAGACTTGACACATTTTCATGTGGAAATTCCTGAGACTAGATGCACATCTATACCAAACAAAGAGGGTTTCCCTCTCAGGTAAAAACATCCAAGCAGCTATAGTAACACGTTTTGATGCAAGAGGTTTCCTTTTCCCTTTTAAATCATCATCCGCTTGTTTTAGCTTTTAGCAGTAGTTAAAGCTGATTATTTCTAGCTTTTGGCGAAAGCAGGAGCTGCTGCAATTTATTGATAAACTTCTATCTTACACCCACGTCTTAATCAATTCCGAGCTTTGCTTCCCACCAGAATTACTCTGCTTATTGTTGACAAATATCCCCTTATCTTCATTTCCCTTGTGAAAAAAAAATAGTGCAAAGAAAGCTGGCAGCCACCATACCGAACAATTAAAACTAAGTAATGTTGGCTTAAGAAAAGAAAAAGAACAAGAACGGCCAATTCTATTTTATTTGATTATTCTTCCTGCAAACTCCATTGTGGCTTTCTGGATTCACAGACTGACTATTCAGCTCAATTAATTAAGCTCTGGGATCTCAAGAGAATGATGTTGTTTGAAAAGGAGGAAAAAAAGAGAAGAGAACAAAATACAAGGAGAAAGTTCCCCAAAATGTCTCTCTAATTAATATTAAGAGAGAGTGCTGGAATAGCCCTCATTGTCTTTGGTGAGAATTGATATCTGTCAGTATCACATGTCCCACATGTACCGTATTTTTTGCTCCATAAGACGCACCAGACCATAAGACGCACCTAGTTTTTGGAGGAGGAAAACAAGAAAAAAATAATTCTGAATCTCAGAAGCCAGAACAACAAGAGGGATCACTGCGCAGCGAAAGCAGTGATCCCTCTTGCTGTTCTGGCCTCTGGGATAGCTGCGCAGCCTGCATTTGCTCCATAAGATGCACACACATTTCCCCTTACTTTTTAGGAGGGAAAAAGTGAGTCTTATAGAGCAAAAAATACGGTAGTTATTTGTCACCAGGGTTTTTTTCCCAGCTGGAACTCTCTGGAACTCAGTTCCAGCATCTCTCAGGGGGGGGGCGCTATTGCCATTATAAGATAACAAGGGAGTGGTTCATGGTGAGTTCTGGCACCAATTTTTCTAGAAAAAACAGCACTGTTTGTTACACATAAAACATTGTCAATTGTAGCTTTGCATTTGTTGGTGCACAATAAACTCTCTGATGTCTACTGTCTGTGACTTTATGTGCCCAGCTGCTGAGTTCATAATTATGCTGCTGAATTATTATTATTATCAGAGCTTTTTTCTTTAAAAAAAATGTTTAGGGGTACTCTCATTTTCCGACTCATACTGAAATACTGTCCCTCAGTGAGGCCAAACTTAGATTTACAAAATGTTTAGGGGTATGCGTACCCCTGCGTCCCCCCCCAGAATAATAATAATAATAATAATAATAATAATAATAATAATAATTTATTATTTGTACCCCGCCCATCTGACTGGGTTTCCCCAGCCACTCTGGGCGGCTTCCAACAAAGATGAAAGATACACTAAAATGTCACATATTAAAAACTTCCCTGAACAGGGCTGCCTTCAGATGTCTTCTGAATGTCAGGTAGATGTTTATCGCTTTGACATCTGATGGGAGGGCGTTCCACAGGGCGGGCGCCACTACCGAGAAGGCCTTCTGCCTGGTTCCCTGTAACTTGGCCTCTCGCAGTGAGGGAACCGCCAGAAGGCCCTCGGAGCTGGACCTCAGTGTCCGGGCAGAACGATGGGGGAGGAGATGCTCCTTCAGATATACTGGACCGAGGCCGTTTAGGGCTTTAAAGGTCAGCACCAACACTTTGAATTGTGCTCGGAAACGTACTGGGAGCCAATGTAGGTCTTTCAAGACCGGTGTTATATGGTCTTGGCGGCCGCTCCCAGTCACCAGTCTAGCTGCCGCATTCTGGATTAGTTGTAGTTTCCGGGTCACCTTCAAAGGTAGCCCCACGTAGAGTGCATTGCAGTAGTCCAAGCAGGAGATAACCAGAGCATGTACCACTCTGGCGAGACAGTCTGCAGGCAGATAGGGTCTCAACCTACGTACCAGATGGAGCTGGTAAACAGCTGCCCTGGATACAGATTTGACCTGTGCCTCCATAGACAGCTGTGAGTCCAAAATGACTCCCAGGCTGCGCACCTGGTCCTTCAGGGGCACAGTTACCCCATTCAGGACCAGGGAATCCTCCACACCTGCCCGCCTCCTGTCCCCCAAAAACAGTACTTCTGTCTTGTCAGGATTCAACCTCAATCTGTTAGCCGCCATCCATCCTCCAACCGCTTCCAGACACTCACACAGGACCGTCACCGCCTTCACTGGTTCTGATTTAAAAGAGAGGTAGAGCTGGGTATCATCTGCATACTGATGAACACCCAGCCCAAACCTCCTGATGATCTCTCCCAGTGGCTGCATGTAAATGTTGAAAAGCATGGGGGAGAGGACAGAACCCTGAGGCACCCCACAAGTGAGAGTCCAGGGGTCTGAACACTCATCCCCCACCACCACTTTCTGAACACGGCCCAGGAGGAAGGAGCGGAACCACTGTATGACAGTGCCCCCAGCTCCCAGCCCCTCAAGACGGTCCAGAAGGATGTTATGGTCGATGGTATCAAACGCCACTGAGAGATCCAGCAGAACTAGGAAACAGCTCTCACCTTTGTCCCTAGCCCGCCGGAGATCATCAACCAGTGCGACCAAGGCAGTTTCAGTCCCATGATGAGGCCTGAATCCCGACTGGAAGGGATCCAAATGGTCCGCTTCTTCCAGGCGTGCCTGGAGTTGTTCAGCAACCACTCACTCAATCACCTTGCCCAGAATAAAACATTACTGAAGAAATTCAAATATAAAGTATACATTGAAAGCAATGTAATTAACAGAAAACAAAATCTTAAAAGATTTCAAAATAAAACATTACAAAGAAGTACAGAATGAGCACTGGATGCAGCAAAGTCAACCAAAGAAGAATCTTAAACATTTCATTTCATTTCACTTTTAATTTTCATGCCACCGTTTGATATTACTACTCGCATGGCGGTTTACAAGCTGAAGAAACACACACCGTATAACAATCTGAATCAACGCAAAAAAAATCATAATGAAAACATAACTTTAAAATAAACAACTTATTTCAAATAAACACTCAGTAATCCTTTAGGGTATAATGGTACACAATAAAATTAAAAATCAGCAAACAACAATTAAACAGAAATTTACTCCTAACATTTACAAACACATAATTACCAAACTATTTAGCAATAAAAAAGAACAGCAAGTCACAATGAATAAAAATGCCACAATATGCACAAAACCAGGTAAAAGGGTCAAACTGAGAAACAAAAGAACACAACTTACAAAATTATTATTTAAAAAAAATATCAAAGGAAACCATTACTAAAGGAAATAAAATATAAAATGCACATTTAAAACTGTGTAACTAACAAGAGAATAAATTATCTTAAGCATGGACTGTATCTGCCTCTATTGATGTCAAGCCTGTCAATGGTGGTTCATGGAGGGTGGCAACTATGGAAGCTCAGGCTCAATGACCTCAGACTGCACTAAGAGATAGCCAAGATACCAGCTATCTGCAGACTCCAGGTCACGAGGGGTGTGGGGTGTGGAGGGTGCCCTCCCAGGCGCCGGATAGCTGCTCGGGTGCACGGAGTAATGTGCATAATAATAATAATAATAATAATAATAATAATAATAATTTATTTATACCCCGCCCATCTGGGTGGCTCCCAATCAAGTGTTAAAAACAAAACAGCATTAAATATTAAAAACTTCCCTAAACAGGACTGCCTTCAGATGTCTTTTAAAAATGAGATAGCTGCTTATTTCTTGGACATCTGATGGGAGGGCGTTCCACAGGGCGGGCGCTACTACCGAGAAGGCCCTCTGTCTGGTTCCCTGTAACCTCACTTCCTGCAACGAGGGAACCGCCAGAAGGCCCTCAGCACTGGATCTCAGTGTCCAGCTGAATGATGGGGGTGGAGATGCTCCTTCAGGTATACAGGACCGAGGCTGGGGACGGAGCGAACCACCGATGGGAGACATTCAGCACGCCACCCGCCCGCGACTCCCAAGCCTCCCCCAAGCTGTCAAAACGAAGGGGGAAGGGTGCATGCCACTGACAAAGAGGCACAGCTCCCCCCTTCCCCCGACAGCTTGGGTTAGGCTTGGGAGTCGCGGGTGGGCGTCGTGCCAAATGTCACCCCCCTCAGCGAAGCCACCTGGGGCGACCCGCTCCCACCGCACACCCCTTCCTCCGACCCTGCTCCAGGTGTAAGTTTGTCGAAACCAGCTGATGGCTACTCATGGTTCCCATTTACAGAAGAGGTGGTAGAATGGAAAAATAGTGGTAGTTTTTCGAAACTGGGCTTTGATTAACATTACAGTAATACAATGGAGAAATTAAGTGCTTGAAAAATAAGACCATTGCATTTGATCATGTCTCAGCCATCCTTCATTATTCACCTCCTGCTCTGAGCTAATTGAGTATGCAATTAATGCACACAGCGAAGCTTTGCATGTACTTATGTCAATGCATCAGGGATGAATTTCAGCCTTGGCATGAGCATGAAAAAATAATACCCGACCACCATGGAGATTTCTTTCATGGTTGGCTATTGGCCTTGCACATTTTGAAAAGTTGAGCCAAAAGTTGTCAGAATCTATTTTCAATTCAGCTTAGGCAACATAGATGAATAATTGGATTATTAGTGTTTTTTTATACCAGTAATTATACAAGAGATATTTTACAGTAAAATTCTTTCTATCATCTATTTATCTATATATATTTATCTATATCTATTTATCATCTGTCTGTCTGTCTATCTGTCTATCTATCTGTCTGTCATCTATCTATCTATCTATCTATCATCTATCATCTATCTATCATCTGTCATCTATCATCTATCTATCTATCTATCTCTAGATAGAGATAGATAGATAGATAGATAGATAGATAGATAGATATCATCTATCATCTATCATCTATCATCTATCTATCATCTATCATCTATCTATCTATCTCTAGATAGAGATAGATAGATAGATAGATGATGATTGATAGATAGATAGATGATGATAGATGATAGATAGATAGATAGATATAGATAGATAGATAGATAGATAGATAGATAGATAGATGATAGATAGATAGATATAGATAGATGATAGATAGATATAGATAGATGATAGATAGATAGATAGATAGATAGATAGATAGATAGATAGATGATAGATAGAATTTTACTGTTCAGGGAATAAAACTTTAAATCTCTATTTCTATCAAATTTATATACCACCTTACAAGTGGCTTCAAGGCAGCTTACAACAATATAAAAAACAACTCAATCCTATAAAATACAATATCAACACAGCAGTACCACAATAAATTAGAAAAAGCAACACCAGGAAATAGATCAGTAGCTATAAGTCATCTCAAATACCATTAATACAATGAAATAATAAGATGGAGATTGTCAAGTGCCTAAAAGATAACAAGCATGGTGCAAGGTGAACACTGTCTGTCAGTATGCTTTCCACTATGCCTTTATTATGTTTTTATCATTGATGTTTTGCAATGTGTTTCTAATGTTGTACACTCCCCTGAGATCTTTTGATAAAGGGTGGTACAGTGGAACCTTGGTTTTCAAACGTAATCTGTTCTGGAAGACCGTCCGACTTCTGAAACATTTGAAAACCAAAAAGCAATGGGCAGTCAGCAAAATCCATTGAGAAAATTTAAAAACATGCCGTGGAAGCCATTCAACTTCCAAGGCACGTTTGAAAATGGAAGCAATTACTTCCGGGTTTTCGGTGTTCAGCTTCTGAAATGTTCGGCTTCTGAGACGCTCGAAAACCGAGGTTCCACTGTATATTAATTGAATTGTTGTTGTTGTTTTTAGTCTTAGGGCTTATCCACACTTTAGTTTCCTTTGCTCTTTCCAGGTACAGTCTGTTATGTACTGAAGTTCTCACCCTGGGCCAGCAGGGGGATACTGTAGATAGTTATGCAAATAAGGGATCGAAAGTGATGTTCAGTGATTGGATAGTTTTAGAAAATTGTTACAGTTACATTGTACTGGAGCTCTATATAAGCAGGCTGACTGAACCCTTCAGTTCAGTTCTGTTCTGGCCTGTGAATAAACAAGAGCTGTTTGAAGAATCGCTGTGTCGTCTGATATGTTCACCCACAACTTAACACAGTCCACACTTTAAATCCCTGTGTACAAGCACCTCCCCATCTCCCTTTTGGCTCTGGAGCTCTTTCCCCTTGAAAACCTGCCACTAAAGAGCAGCAGGGAACTCTGGGCCAATAAAGAACACGATGGGACTGAGAGCTTTAAAGCAGAGCTTTCCAAACTGTGTGTCACGACACGTTAGTGTGCCGGCTGCAGTGTGCTCCTCCAGGGGCTGGAAAGGGGTTAGTTTAACCTCCGGTTTGATAGTAACCCTGAACTACTGTGTCACGAAATGATGCGCGTCTAAAAAGTGTGTCACCAGCATGAAAAGTTGGTAAAGCTCTGCTTTAAAGAATGGATCTGTACCTGGAAAGAGCAGGGCGGAAGCTAAGCCCAGGTGGTCATGTGCCCAGCTCACAAAACGTGGGGACAATTGAGGGAAGGATTCTGAAATGCAATGTACAACATTTATTTTCTGACTCTTCAGTGTCTTCTTCGTGCCTTTTAGGCAGGTGGCTTCATCTTCCTCCATCCCTGAGATTCCTCGAGATTGTCGGGGGGGCAATGAAGCCACAAAATAGCCAAAGACAAAGGGCAGGTTCATCTGCGACTTGGTACCACAAGTCTCATGACTATCTCAAAAAAGAAGAAGAATGCTACCAAGCCGTATTCCACAAGGATTTGCTTCTGGCAGATTCTGTTGCAGACAATGCGCCTCAGAAGGGAAAGAGAAAAGAAATACTGAAGAGTGATGGAAGCTTTATTTTATATTTCTTTCCAACTTGTAGACAACAGCTCTATTTATACCGTGCTCCTGGGTGTTTTGTGTTTAGGGATGGCAAAGGAGGAAGGAATTAATCTCCAGGATAACGTCCTTATTGCTATCCCCAAATCTGATTTCACTGCTAAGAGTCCCCAAGGAGTTTTATTCCATGTTCATAAACGTGGGGGAAGGAAAATGTTGGAAGAAATATGTACAAAGGAAGACAGGAGGAGACATCCGTTGCCAGCTTATGAGATTGGGGAAGGGAAGAGCATTTGCAAATATATAAGGGATTCACAGGTAATAAAAAAGAATCCTTTTTATATCCTCTTTCTCCCAATTGTGTCACCTCTATTTACATGTTCATAAAATACATGCATCTAAATGTGTGTTTACAGATGTGAACAGGGCTTGATTAATTTACTTCTTCAATAATTCAGAGCAGCTACCCTCAGACATTGGGCAAATGGACACATGTACGTTTCCAAGCACAATTCAAAGTGTTGGTGCTGACCTTTAAAGCCCTAAATGGCTTCAGTCCAGTATACCTGAAGGAGCGTCTCTACACCCATCATTCTACCCGGACACTGAGGTCCAGTGCCGAGGGCCTTCTGACGGGTCCCTCACTGCGAGAAGTGAGGTTACAGGGAACCAGGCAGAGGGCCTTCTTCGCAGTGGCGCCCACCCTGTGGAACGCCCACCCACAAGATGTCAAAGAGAACAACAACTACTAGACTTTTAGAAGACAGCTGAAGGCAGCCCTGTTTAGGGAAGCTTTAAATGTCTGATGGACTACTATTTTTTTTAAAAAAATTGGAAGCCGCCCAGAGTGGCTGGGGAAACCCAGGCAGATGGGTGGGGTGTAAATAATAAATTATTATTATTATTATTATTATTATTATTATTATTATTATTATTATTATTATTATTGCCAAACACCAGCTCCACCTCTGTGGCTGCCGTTGCAATTGTTTTGTAATATTTTACCTGCAGAGTGTGTATGTGTGAAAAAGGCTCTATGTTATAATCTCTTCGAATTACGGTGTCCATCTCTCTCTCTCTCTCTCTCTCTCTCTCTCTCTCTCTCTCTCTCTCCCTCCCTCCCCCTTGCCCTTCCCCTGCTTTTTTTGATGATTGGCTTGCTAAGAGCAGGGCTTATTTTCCAGCCCAAACTCACCAGCATTCAGTTCTGGTACCTCTCAGATGTTCATCATTGCCATTATAAGAGAACAAGGGAGGTGTCCATGGTGAGTTCTGGCACCTCTTTTCCTAGAAAAATAGCACTGATTTTATAATTATAATAATATTATTTATTATTCATACCCCGCCCATCTGGCTGGGCTTCCCCAGGCGCTCTGGGCGGCTTCCAACAAAATATTCACATACAGTATTTTAAGTATTTATTGGCTACTTTTTGGTGAACACTGAGTGCTTCCCTGATTTGCTTGCAGGGCAAGTAGCTGGCAGTAGCTATCAAATGAGCGTTCATTCTGATTGGTTGGTGGGGAGGTTAGACAATGTTGCATCAGAGGCAGTTTCTGGGCAGTGTTACCGGGTCTGCCACACTGGGAGCTGGCACTAGAGGGCGGTGCAGGGCTTCACAACTATAATATAACGAATGGAGCAGAACGGAAGTCAAGAAGTACACCAAATTTCGACCATGCACAGCGGGTTGCTGAAATCTGTAAGACCGAAGCCTGCCATGGGTTACGGCCAAGCAAGTGCTATCCCACTTAGTGTTTGGGCAAAATCAACTATAATTGCACAACCTGAATTTGCCAGCGTGTAATTGAATCCCAAGGGATGCGGGTGGCGCTGTGGGTTAAACCACAGAGCCTAGGACTTGCCGATTAGAAGGCTGGCGGTTCGAATCCCCACGACTGGGTGAGCTCCCGTTGTTCGGTCCCTGCTCCTGCCAACCTAGCAGTTCGAAAGCACATCAAAGTGCAAGTAGATAAATAGGTACCGCTCTGGCGGGAAGATAAACGGCATTTCCGTGCGCTGCTCTGGTTCGCCAGAAGTGGCTTAGTCATGCTGGCCACATGACCCGGAAGCTGTCTGCAAACAAATGCTGGCTCCCTCGGACAATAAAGCGAGATGAGAGCCACAACCCCAGAGTCGGTCACGACTGGACCTAATGGTCAGGGGTCCCTTTACTTTTACCTTTAATTGAATCCTATCCGGAGATAATGACAGTCTGGAATCAACTACTCTCACAGGTGGTTTGCAACACAAGAAAAACTCACAATGCAGTGACAGCAGCCGGGTAAGTGGTAGCGATGGAATGGGAGAAGGTTGCATTTGTTAGTGGTGATGGAGATAGGGACAGCTGGGACCTCAACCATACCATGCTGAGACACACTGGGAGCAATGATGGGGGTTTGGAAGAATGGGGAGGCCAAGCAGGGCTAGTACAACATCCAAGCACAATCAGGATTCACACGCCACCCATTCAAGCCTGGATCCTGGTCTCGTGTTGCCCAGGTTATCAATAGGAGTATAGCATCTAGATCAAGGGAAGTAATAGTGCCACTGTATTCTGCTCTGGTCAGACCTCACCTGGAGTACTGTGTCCAGTTCTGGGCACCACAGTTCAAGAAGGACACTGACAAACTGTCCAGAGGAGGGCAACCAAAATGGTCAAAGGCCTGGAAACGATGCCTTATGAGGAACGGCTAAGGGAGCTGGGCATGTTTAGCCTGGAGAAGAGGAGGTTAAGGGGTGATATGATAGCCATGTTCAAATATATAAAAGGATGTCACATAGAGGAGGGAGAAAGGTTGTTTTCTGCTGCTCCAGAGAAGCGGACACGGAGCAATGGATCCAAACTACAAGAAAGAAGATTCCACCTAAACATTAGGAAGAACTTCCTGACAGTAAGAGCTGTTCGACAGTGGAATTTGCTGCCAAGGAGTGTGGTGGAGACTCCTTCTTTGGAGGTCTTTAAGCAGAGGCTTGACAACCATATGTCAGGAGTGCTCTGATGGTGTTTCCTGCTTGGCAGGGGGTTGGACTCGATGGCCCTTGTGGTCTCTTCCAACTCTATGATTCTGTGATTCTGTGATTCTATAGGTTGTGTGTGATTGGGTGTGTATGCTACAAAACAACATTCATTCATACTACAATGCATAACTGCATAACATTAATATATAAGGTTTCTGAAAAAAGGCTTACATAAAACAATCAATTCAAAATACCATCCGGTTTACCTCCCCCCCTCCAACCCTCCCCCCCCCCCCGGTCAGGCCTTCCTTCTTCATATCTTTATCCATGTACACAATCTGTTCATTCAAGCTTGTATGTTAGGGTTGGCTTCCCCCCTTTCTATCCAGATCCTATAAAATGCCTATTTATTTGTGATTCTTTGGCATTTATTTTCCCATCTATCCTCTGCCGCTATCTGCGCAAATATTTCTGATTGTATGTATTCAAAAATATAATCATTCCATTTTTCCATATTCCATTTGGCCTTTTCTTTCCATCCCAGAGCAATAACTGCCATTCCAGCTAGAATCATAATCTTCTACAACTCTTGCTTATTACTTTTTACTTTGTTATATCTGAGTATTCCCGAAAATAACAAATCCCTATTAACTTCTATGTTTATTTGAAATAATCCAGAAATTACCTGGCGTATATAGTGAAAGGGTCTAGTCCCAAATGCTGGCATTGTGGTCAGGAAAAAGGACTATATTCACACATGTGGTGGGAATGTAATCTGGTTAAGGAATATTGGCAACACTGGTTAATTGGTGATAAAGATGTAAATGAAGATTTTTTAAAAATCCAGCAAAAGTACCTGGGGGTGCCATAGTAGTTGCTATGTGGATGTTTTATTTTCTTGCCTGGAGATGGGTTAGAGCATGGGTAGGCAAACTAAGGCCCAGAGACCGGATCAGGCTCAATCGCCTTCTAAATCCGGCCCGCGGACGATCCGGGCATCAGCGTGTTTTTACATAAGTAGAATGTGTCATTTTATTTAAAATGCATCTCTGGGTTATTTGTGAGCCTGCCTGGTGTTTTTACATGAGTAGAATGTGTGCTTTTATTTAAAATGCACCTCTTGATTATTTGTGGGGCATAGGAATTCGTTCATCCCCCCTTCAAAATATAGTCTGGCCCCCGACAAGGTCTGAGGGACAGTGGACCGGGCCCCTGCTGAAAAAGTTTGCTGACCCCTGGGTTAAAGCAATGGTCCCGAACCTTTTTTGAGCCATGCCCCACCTAAGCATCTCTAAAATCCTGATGCCCCACCCCAGTGACGTATAATGCTTATTTTTTAAAAAGTGAACTCCTATTCATGTGCTAGAAGCCTAAAAGGCCATTCACTGTTAATAACTCATTCTTGAATTGCCCCCCCCCTTAAAAATCTAATTGCCCCCCTGTGAGGTGTGTGCCCCACACTGGGAACCACGGGGTTAGAGAGACCTCCAGGCCATAGCAAATGTTTTGGCTTGGGATTGGCCGAGCAGTGGAAAGAGCGGATTGGAAAGAGAATGGGAGATTGACAGAAATGGCTGCAGTAGTTTAAATAGGAGGGAGGGCTTTTAATTCTTCCCTCCTTTTAAATTCACTGTGATGGAGCAGTGCCCCATTGCCCTAAGTTTCCAGCCTCTACTGATCTCCTGTCTTCCCATGTTATATTTCAGACACCGGAATGATTTGCAAGAACATTCCAATATCATTAATGAATAATGCTGTAAGCAACCCAGAGTGTTCAGAAAATTAAAGCAGGTAGGTGCATCGTCTTAGCTAATTGCCCCCCTCCCCAGACCTCATTTTTCTTAACAGTTTGCATTTGATTTAATTTTTTTTGCTAATGACACTTTACAGCTCACCACCAGATTGTAGGCATCAGTGTCCTGCAATTTGCCGTTCAATCTGATCTAAATGCAAAAGTCATTTTTCATATAAAATAGGCACTTGTTGGCACAGTAGTATATTGTTATGGCATATGGAACTATTAGCATTGTAAATTTATCTCCACATGTGGCACAGGAGATGCATTAACATCCATTAGGTTCAGGTATAGGCAAAACATTAACAGCTACTGTTAGATCCCTCTGCACCGCAGTCTCTTTTCAGTATACTTTCCGTAATGGGTGTGATGCCTTTGAATGAAGCCTCTTATCTAAACAGGAGCTATTCTGAACCTAATGACAAATTAATACTGACCAGCTTTAGAACTTCAAAATATGAGATTTAGCAAACTTACTTAGCTGTTGTTTTTTTTTAACAATGCCCAGTTCTGTTAAAATTACAAATTACCACTTGCCTTTTAAAATACTTTTGTACTTGCAAGGACTTCTCTGAGTGTTTTTATGGTTTTCCACCTATGGTTTTTAACTCTTGGCTGACTCCACTAGACGTGAAGAGGTGCTAGAGCCAGACTTACAGGTGGAGACACAAAACATCTTTATTATTGTTATGATGACAATGTGCTGCAGAGAAAGCTTCCACCATCACTGTGTAGCCTGGGGTAGAAAACCATTGCATGGGCTCCAATACACCTGAAAAGGCTTTAAACCAGTAGAATAGCAGCCTTTCCCCTAAACATGTCAAACGCTTCCTCTGCATTATAATAATAATCCTCCAGATGTTACTCACAAAAAGCTTATTATGCGTTGTGACAAAATGACATGATGCACTTCTCTGCCTCCATAAATGAAGGGTGTACAGGTAGGGGGGAGTGCAGAACTTCACATTGTCACAATACAAGGCATAACCACGCACGGCAGAGCAGGCAGCTCTTTGACTTGAGAAAACTTGTCCTTTCACCCTTACTATCCTCATATGGTGAAAAGCAATGGGCATGCGGATGAGTAGTTTGGCTAAACCCACTGGGTGAGTTTGTGGATTAAGTGGGGACTGAGAGCGGTGGTGATGGGAAGGATTAAATGCCTTCTGCCAGTATGCTGTGCTTCCAAAGAAATCTGCCTTTGCTCCCATAATACCACTTAACCCACCCAGCTCTGCCCATACACAGGGAGTGATGCAACGGAAACACAATGTTAGGGGTTGGACTGAGGAGGAATGGTGGGGACCGCCCCCCTTCTCCTGAACTTTCCCAAGAACAGGAGGACAGTATAGATTTAGAACAGTGGTTTGTAGAGGGGCATAGTACAGAGGCTGCAGAGTGCAGGAACTGGGAAATATTGGAAGAGGAAGAGGAAGAGGAAGAGGAAGAGGAAGAGGAAGAGGAAGAAGAAGAAGAAGAAGAAGAAGAAGAAGAAGAAGAAGAAGAAGAAGAAGAAGGGTAGAGACAGCTGACAGACTCAGTGTCCTTGGGAAACATTCCTGACCACACACACCCTCCCGGGACCAGGTGGGCATTGTGGGTGGTAGAACAGAGAGTTCAGAGGCAGAAAGCTCAGATTAGCCGGCACAGGGGTGATGTAAAATAGGGGAGGCGAAACGGGAGTGGGACTTTACTTGGAGCAATGCCATTATTAGGGAAGCCTGCATTCCTTCGTCACTCTCTGTGAATTATTGAATAAATTGCTTGGTAAGAACTTCTATTGTTTCTTGGCTGCCACAATGGGAGGGATCTGATTCCCTGAAGCCTGACACACCTGTAGTTAGATGACTATTTGGCTCAATCACTTAACCTACATGTCAGGGGTGGAGAGCCCTCCAGGCTTCTCTATGTGTCCCTTGGGTCTGTCCCCAGACCACACCCCTTCCCTAGGTTACACCTCATCTCCCCAGGCCCCACCCTCACTGCCCTTGCTTCACAATGTGAGTATTTTTGCCTGGCCAGCTGGGGTCCTTGACTCTTCCCTGGGTGGATAGCAGGGCTGCCACCATGTCCCCACAATTTGGGGGTGGTGTGTGCACATGACATCAGCATGCCCTGTGCATGCTTACAGTATGCGTGAGCACCCTGCAGCATGCTTACGTCACTTGCGCACACCGTGGGGCAGGCTGACTTGTCGTGCGGATGTCCCGTGGTTTACACCTGTGACACAAGCACACCCCATGGCCTGCGCATGCAGCCACCATAGAACTTTGGGAGGCAGCCCTTTCATTGGCAATATTTGGGGGGTGCCCCTCTGGCATCTCCAGCTAAAGCTGAGAGAGACTCCTTCCTGAAATATTGGTGAACTACTGTGAGTCAATGTAGAAAATACTGAACTCAATAGACTAACGGTCTGGCTCAGTATAAGGCAGCTTCCTATGTTCCTATACCTATTCAAAAGCAAGTTGCACTCAGTTCAATGCGGCAAATACAGTATTGCTGTCTTAAGGTCCTGTGTTGCTGGAAGCAAAATTAGACAGGCAAAACCGCTTTTTTCAAAAGAGAGTTGTCAGCTCTCACATCCTAATATCCAGAGAGCATGCTGTGGTGCAGACGGCAGTACTTATTAGCGTCTTTCTTTAGCACGAAACATGTAGGGTGGGGGTGGAGAAATGATACGGAAGCTAAAAATGATCATTAGATACTTAAAGCGTCTGAAGCACTTAGAGCTTTCTTGAACAAAGCCATTGTTTTGATTGTACAGCTGTCGGTAAGTCTGGGTTTTCGATTGTCATTTTCATGGCTCGGTGAAAGCCCTGAGGGATTTGCTACATTTAAACTCTGCCACCCACAATATTTCTGATACTGAGTGACTATCCAGACAAGCCCTTGCACATTTGCATTAAGCAGAAGAGAGGGGCAAAAGTAGACATAAATGAATGTATAAAACGCCAAGAGTTATTCCTGTTCAGTGTTTACTGCCTTAACTCTTAGCAGATGAGCAAAACATAAAGTATCATAAAGTAGAGATGGGCGAATCTTTCAATTTCAGCTACTCTCAGTTTCTCATTTTACCCAGTCTTCTGTTCTCCACAAGTCCACATCAGTTTGTGATTTTTTTAAAGTCCTCATGAAAATTTACCTTGGTGTGAATTTTTCCTAATATGCACTTTTTGTCTCACACATGCAACTCATCATCAAGCCTAATTCTTTTTCAGGACTTGATGAAACGGGAGCGCTGTTTACTTTAGCAACTTTAGATCAGATATATTTCTCTGTCACAGTTATGCAAATACATGATGATCAGAAGATGCCCATTCTGATCTTACTATTCCGGAAACTTCGTGAAATGATTCGAAAAGCAAATTCAAATCTGCAAATTATCAAGCACATGTTCTTTGGGGTAAGAGAGCACAGGGACTGTCTTGGTTCTCTCCCAGAAGAGAAAGGGTGAGGGGTTCCCTTGGCAGGGCATGGTTGTTTATAGCAGGAAAGTTGGTGAATGCAAACAATTTACGACTGTGTCCATCACAGTCAATTTGAGCAGGTCGTGGCTTTTTCTTCGTTTGACCAAGGAGCACTGGCTATTGTAACAAGGACTGACCCTGTCAGCACTGCTTGTGGCAGTTAAACATACGATGCTATCACTGGAAACTAATAGCTAGCCCTTTATTTTTGTGGATGGCAGAAGCACCTTGTTGCCATGGTGATGGTGCTTGCTTCATATTTTTGAGGCCGTAGGTGAAGAAGCCAGGCTATCTCAAAAAAACAAAAAAACTTTGCCAGAGATGCCGCAGATGAAAATGTAGGCAAATTTCTGCTGCTCTTTTGGAATTGTTGTGCCTTCAGATTCCCGAAGTCAGATTTGTGGTACGGTGTTTCGTGTATGTGGTGACAGAGAAACAGACCTCAGATTATTGTTGGTCGCTTCAAAACGCTGCTAAGTGGATGCAATGACAAAGTGGACTTGTACTGCAGTCCTTATTACGCAATTAATTCACTGCTGCTTTAGGTTACGCCCAATGCTGTCGTTCGACTTGTGCAACAGAATTCTGCTTGCACAACAGAACTCCCCCCTCTCCTTACGCACCATCAAAAACTGCTCCAGGGGTTTGGAGGACTCTCTGGAGCAGATTTTGGGAGAGGAGAGGAAGGGGATGTCCCACTATGTCAGCAACACTGGATGCAGCCCTTTAAAACTGATGCTAGCACACACTTAATGGTGGGAATTTATTACTTTGCTATCATGGACTTTGTGGAGTGATGAGAGGCACCATCTGGGGATCCCCCAAGGGAAGATGGTTCAGAGCCAGGGGATTGGTGGTGGGACAACGCTGAGTGGTCACGTGGAGCAGTGGGAGCAGCCTGGGAGGGGGAGAGGTCAGAAGCTGAAGAGGTAACAGGGTTTAGTGAGCAGGAAGAGGCTGCGACAGAGAGCAATGCAGAATCAGGGGCAGAAGCAAAGGGGGATGGCAAGAGGCAGAGTGGAGGCAGGCTTCTGAAGAAGCCAGGGAGTCTCCCTCTCCTGCTGCAAAAAGCTCCCCCCTCCGAACCTTAAGAGGTATGAAGAGGGCAGAACAAGGTGAAGAAGTCTCAGCTTGCTTGGAGATCATCTGGGGGGGGGGGGAGAGAAAGCTGTGGGAAGGTGGGGACATTCAGTCCTCGCAACTGCCTCATTGGAGCCAAGACCTACTGGGAAGAGTTGCTGTACGCACTAGGCCCGAGCTCTTTTGTTTCTTTGAATAAAGCCTTAACTTCACAGACACCTTGTGAATTATCCCTGACCTGCTCCTGCCTCTTGCCTTGACATTTGGATGCCCCTGAAAATGGTTTGGCTTGTGCTTGGATTTTTAAGCAAGAGAGCTAGAATTCCATTTGTGAGGAAGACTGAGCAGAGGTTTGACATTTGAAGTTTCCTCTTTGCTCCTTTTTTTTTTTTTTTTTTTTGCAGCCACAGTAGTATGTGGAGAGAGAAAGCACACACACAAAACCTAAATTGCAGCAAAAGATGCTTTTCCTCCAGTCCTGTGGTTAAGAAACTGGTCCAAGGCAAGCAAGGCTGCTTAAAATGTTTGGCCATGGAAAGCACTTTCCTAGTGAATTACCCATCTGCAGCCTTGGAACATGAACAATACAGAGCTCATATTTGGACTGATGTTACCATTTAATTGGCTTTCCAGTAAACCATTCATAAAATTCATGGCTGCAGCTGATCCCAGTTACCGCACCGCCTTTTTTTGCACATTTATCTTGGAATGCCTCACCTGCACCACATCTTTATGAAGAATATGGTTGGGCCCCCGAACAAAGAAAGTGCCTTATGTTCACACATCCTCAGCTGTATGGGGAGCAGAGGAAAATAAGGGTCAAGGAGTCTATTTACATGAGAGCCGCAGATTGGCCTGTTTCCCATCTTTCTATCTTACCCAACTCAAATCCTTACAAAACTGATGGCTCTGGAGATCTGAGTGCCTGGTTTTGTTTTTCTCCTTTTGGGAAGCCACTGGGGAGTTTTGACATTTAGAGGACAGAGTGCAGCCCACAGAGCAAAACTGGAAGAATTGTGTGAAATGTGATTCAGTGGGTCATAGTTAATTGACTTTTCTTTCTTATATAGGGTGGTATATAAATTCAATAAATCAAATCAAATCAAACAACTTGGCCTGGTAAAAAAATGGGTTACAAAGTTCAGATTCTTGCACAGAGGTCAAATATACATGCAGGATCTCATTCCTGTCAGCAGTTGTGATACTACATTCCACACTAATGGTTGTTTCTGGTCAAAACACAAGGGAAGCGATTCATAGAATGCCTTTCAGAAATCCAGTCTTAGCTTTAGTGGCTGGACTACAGGAATGGCCATAATTGTCTTACCTTTAGAACATAAGAAGAGCCTGTTGGCTCTAGTCCAGTTGTGATGGCCTGGGACTCGGGGTCAGACTCTGAGCCAGAGGAGTCTCAGTCAGCACCGGATCCTTTGCCTCAGGTGGCATCTGAACCTAGTCTGGGGCCTGATTCTGAAGAGCCCCAGTCTGCACAGGTTCCCCTGCAACAAGCACCAGCTGGGCCGAGTCAGGGGCCTGATCCTGCCCTAGCTCCAGATATGGGGATTACCTCATTGCCTTCAGCTGGGCAAGCACTTACAGCTGCTCCACTACCAGTTGGGTCAGGAGAGGTTGAGGCGGCCTCTGGGTCTAGTAACCCACCGACATCTCCCAAGCTGCAGAGATCGAGGTCTGAGAGGAGAGACCCGAGTACTTGCAGGAGGAGTGCTCGCCTTCGGGCGAGACAGGGAGATGAGTCACCGGGGGATCAGGACCAGCTGTTACCCCCGACAGAGATAAAAGGCTGCTGGACCCCGCCCCAGGTTGCAGGAGCAACGTTGCTGTTTGCCAGAACCTGCCTGTGATCCTGTGCCTGACCTTGCCTGGTTTCCTGCCTTGTGTCCTGCCTTGGCCCTGTCGGACTGACTACTCACGGAACCCTTGGATTCAGGACCGGACCTGGACCGCGTTACTCGGGTTACCCCCGGGCCCAGTACACCAGTATCCTGTTTCCACAGTGGCCATTCGGGTGCCTGTGGGAAACCCACAAGCAGCACCTCAGCACCAGAGCACTGTCCCCACACTGGGATTTCTAGCAACTGGTATTCAGATGTATTACTGCCTCTGACAGTAGAGAGAGTGCATAGCCCCCTTGGCTGGCAGCCACCGATAGCCTTACCCTCCACGAATTTGCCCAATAGTCTTTTAAAGCCGTCCAAGTTGTGGCTGGGATGCGCTCCAAGCCAGCGAGGCCTCTAATGACAGGGCTGATCCAACACCCTCAGACTACAAACCGCAGCTCTCTCCAGGGCACGGCAGTTGGATCATTTCCTGGGCGTTTTAGCGGTCATAAATCAACTTTGCGAGATGATTGTTCTGAGAAGAGGTATAAGCCTTTTAAATAAATAATAAATAAACACAAAGACTTTCCACCCAAGCAGGCCAGTGATAAAGATAAGAATGCTTTTATACTGAACAACACTCCTATATCTCCTTATGCATCAGGCCAGGTATAGCTCCCCTTTGGAAAAGCTGTTTGTTTTTTTAAAAAAACATTCTGGATTAAATATTCTTATTACAGTGGTACCTCGGGTTACATACGCTTCAGGTTACATACACTTCAGGTTACAGACTCAGAAATATTATAGGTTATAGCCCAGAAATATTACATCGGGTTAAGAACTTTGCTTCAGGATGAGAACAGAAATCATGTTCTGGCGGCGTGGTGGCAGCAGGAGGCCCCATTAGCTAAAGTGGTGCTTCAGGTTAAGAACAGTTTCAGGTTAAGTACGGACCTCCGGAACGAATTAAGTACGTAACCAGAGGTACCACTGTATAATAAAAACAGCAAAAAGAGAGGGCTGTGTGTGTGTGCACGAGAGGGGGGCGGTGAGATATCAATCATTCCTCTTCAACTGGATATTCAGCTAGGTTTTGAAACACACCTAAATCTGAACTGCATTTTGGTGGAAGTGTTGAGAACAGAGGGGTTTTCATTTCTACACACACCCTTCCCAAGTAAGTGTGCTTAAGACAGCAGCCTTATTTGGCATTTTTTTGATGGAATGCTGGAAGTGGTGGCCAGTTTCTACAGATGCTCCTATTCTATTGTGTACCTCAGGGGTCACCAACTTTTGGAGGGGAGGCAGTTTGGAACTTTGAGAAAATGCCATGAATGCTGCTTGCAAAAGGTGGCATAGCACAAAATGGCCGCCACAGGTGTGTGTGTGGCGTAACACAAAATGGCTGCCGTGGGGTGTGTCACATCTGAAGGAAAGCAGAAGAAATTGTGTGGGCAGGACTTGCCCATTGGTCAATGGATAAGAAAGACCTCTACATCAACTATCGCCAAGCTCATTGAATCTCTCCTATGTTCAGAATGGAAGGGAGGATGGGAGTCCAATCCTGGCATCCCATCAAATGTAGCTATGTTTAAAGGCATGTGTTTCATACAGGACAGGCTGAGCCAGTGCAAACAGGAACTGAGCAGGAAAAGGAAATGGTCTCATTTGCATTGTGGATTTTTCAGGAGATATTTACTGACACCATTCATGGGCACCACAGGAGGAACTAGTAGGCACCCACAAACACCCATTGTTCAGAACCCTTTCATAGGTAAATTGTTATTTTTTCAAATATATTTCATAAATTCCCACATATTTCACATATCATTCCAATACATAATAATTTTTTCTTTTGTTTTATTGACTTCCCATCCCGTTTTCCATACACCCTGTCTTCTCTCTCTTATATCATAATCACAATAAAATAATTTCTCATTCTTTCTGTTGCTCGTAGTTCAAATCCTGCTTGCGTATTCATCGTATTATAAGGCACAGGTAAATTAGTTGGACTTCTATTCACTTCTAGGGGAGAATTAACCATGTGCCTAAATCCCTTCCACTGAAAGCAGTGGTTAATTCAAATTGCTTTGGATGAACCAAACCCTTTGTTTCAAAAAAATGAGCTTAGCAAAACTCTTTTGTGAACTCTGTTCCCAGTTGTGGAGGTTGAAGATCCCATACACAAAGTTTCCTCCAATGGCAACAACAACTTTTGCTTTCTTCCTGTGTTAGGTGGCACACCTAACACAGTATCACACTGTTATGCCTATCGGTGTGGTTGCTCGAGAGCGAACAGGCAAGATCCCCACTGGTCTTTTCAAAGGCTTTATTGTTGGTGCAAAAACATTTACAGTTCAGAACGCTTCAATTCCATGTCTTGCTCAGTCACTAGCAGAATCTGAGAGTGGGCGGTCCTTAAACTTTCCCCAGCAGAGTAGTCTCTTGACCCCCATCCGACGCCTCCCCTCTCTGCGCGAAAACCTACTGCGCAGGGAGGGCGTGGGTAAAGGGGGGACTCCCCCCCGCTTTGCTCATGCACGGTGTCTTGGCTCTTTCTTGCATCTTCCGAGCCCTGCACCTCTTCCCCACTAGGGGCGGGGCTTCCCTCCTCCGCTGAGGAAGGGCTGTTTCCCACAATCCTTGGAGGCTCCCTGTAATCCAGCTGCCCTTCCACCTCTCGCCTCTGAGCTGATGGCAGTTCCCTGACACACACCTATTTCTCATCACAGAGCTATCATACCCTTCAAGTGTCCCGATTCTCCCGAGACATCCTGGAATTACAGAAGCCACCCTATCTTCTGATTTGATCCCAGAATGTCCCATTTTTTCGACTACATGGGACTGGCAGAAATGACTGGCAGAATCCGGGACCAGGGAGAAGAGGCGGTGGAAGAAGATTGGAAGAAATTTAAAGACTATCTACAGAAATATTGCAAAATTAATGAATGTTAGAATGATGTTGGATAGAAATTAAGTGGTTTCCAGCTGTAATGCTTTAAGAATATGGAAGAAGGGTATAAATAGGTAAAAAATAATAATAACTAAAATGGTGTTGGATTGGAAATAAGTGGTATTGACAACAAAGTTAATAAGAATATGCAAAAACGAATTGATAATGGATGAAAATACTGAGTTATAAAATGTTAAGTTATAGAGATAAGATAAATGAAAGAGGGTAAGGATTTGCTGATTTGATTATTTAAATGGGAATACAAGAAGGGGAGGTGTGAGGAAGTCAAAGAAACAAGCAAATGAGTTTTAAGTTATGAAAAATAATTGTTTTTAATTTTTCTTGTTTTTTCTGTATGTTTTACTTATTTTATTATTATTATTATTATTATGTGTTTTTGTATATTTGTCTTTGTAAAATCTTAATAAATATTTCTTAAAAACAAAACAAAACAGAATGTCCCATTTTCCCTCTTCTAGCACTGCCCCTGCGAAGCTCGGGGAAGGGGATGAGCTGGTGCTTGAAGCCAGCTCTGCAGCTTGCAGTGAAGCCATGCTCTTGAGTCAGTTCAGGGGCGTAGCTAGTTGCTCTGGCACCCGGAGCAGTGGGGTGGGGTGAGCCCCCAGCGGGGGACATATATGTATAAATTATTGTAGTAAGTTTGATTTTATGTATAATGAATATGTATTTTTGATTCAATTGATCATTTAGAAGTGCATTAAGCTATTTCTAATAAGATTTGGTTTGAATTATTATCAGCAAATATCAATATACGTATCAAGACTTTGAGATTAGACCACCGAAGAAGCCCAGAAAACTATCTTGGGAGTGTGCAACCTGCAAGCCCCAGTTAAAAGGCCCCATCGGGGGTGAACAGCGGCCTTTTGATTACTTGGACTGCCAGGGCGAAACAGGTGCAAAACGCCGGCACCCTGTCGTCTACAACTTTATTAACATCTATCTACAACTCTACTAGCATTTCTCGGTATTGTGAATATCACCGAACTTACCTTTTGTTGGTATCTTCATGAACTTATTTAAAAGACTGAGTTAAGCATTTGAAAAATCTATTGAAACCAGACATTATAAGTTCATTTTAGGCTGGGTAGTTATGGCAAGTTCTTAAAGAAATGGGAGTGCCTGATCTCCTCATCTGTCTCCTGAGAAATCTCTATGTGGGACAAGAAGCTACAGTTAGAACTGGATATGGAACAACTGATTGGTTCAAAATTGGGAAAGGAGTACAACAAGGCTGTATATTATCTCACTGCTTATTTAGCTTATATGCAGAATTCATCATGCGAAAGGCTGGGCTGGATGAATCCCAAACCGGAATTAAGATTGCCGGAAGAAATATCAACAACCTCAGATATGCAGATGACACAACATTGATGGCAGAAAGTGAGGAGGAATTATAGAACCTTTTAATGAGGGTGAAAGAGGAGAGCGCAAAATATGGTTTGAAGCTCCCTGGAAAAGACCCTGATGTTGGGAAAGATAGAGGGCACAAGGGGAAGGGGACGACAGAGGACGAGATGGTTGGACAGTGTTCTCAAAGCTACCAGCATGAGTTTGACTAAAGTGCGAGAGGCAGACACGACTAAACAACTGAACAACAACAACAAAGTTAGCAAGTCTTTGTGGCTTTGTTTAATGTTTTGTATTTTTCTCAGAAGGTTGATAAAGTATGTATAATTATTGTTCTGTGTATATTAATTGCGAATATGTTGCATGAGTTGCACTACTTCTATTAGCAACACAGGGTGCATTTTTTCTAGCCAGTGGGGGAAGGGTGAGCTGCCCATGGGGGCAGGGCGATCTGTGCATGGGGGCAGTGTTGCAATCCACCCAGGGGGGCGGCACAGTGAGCTACCCACGGAGTCCGCCTGGTGGATGCAAGCCCCACACTGCCATTTCCGGTGGTGTGGGGCCCCGAGTCACTGCGTCACTCCCAGGAGAGATGCCTGGCTTGGGCATGCTGCAGGCCAGGCCCTGTGGTAAGTGCCACCCCCTGCGGTGTGCAATTTTGTCACCCCCTCAGGGATGACACCCAGGGTGAACCGCACCCTCACTCCCCTTCCTATGCCCCTGGGTCAGCTGCCCCCCACAAGAGCACGGCCCCCAAAAACGCACATCTCAATTTTTGCCAGAGTTCTGTTGGAGGGTATGAGCTCCTGTTCTCAGAGTTCCTTAGGATGGGGGCGAATTGAAGATTAAACCACCCTGGAAAGCGTAGCTCTGTGGGGGAAATAGGAATCTCTTGACAACTCTCAGCAGCCTAAACATACCCAGCAGTTCCCAGGATGCTTTGCAGGAAGCCATGACTGTTTAAGGCAGTATAATAGTGCTTTAAATGGACAGTGCAGGTGGCCTGTCTTAGTCTGTGAATTGTGACTGATCTCTGTACCATCGTGCCTTTCTGTGATGGAGTGGTGTCAGTGTGTGAATTAGATTCTTTTTGCCCCTTTTAGCAGTGTGGCTCTGTGCCATGTGGATTGAGGCTAATTCAATTTGATCTAAACTTCTGTAAAGATTTCCAGGAGGAAAAATCCCATCTAAGAAAATCTCTCTCCCTCTTTCTCTCTCCCTTTTCCCCACCCCAACCTCTCTCTCCCTGCTTTAATGGTGCCATGAAATGAGACATCTGTTGTGGCTAGCTTTGGCAAGAACTGGAGTTTTCTGCTATATTATTCAATTGTATAATTGAAACATCCAGCCTCTTGTGTGTACCCACCAAAAGCACGTTATTGTCTCTGCTACAGTAGAATTGGTGCAGAGGAGCTTCTTGTCTAATGCTGCCAGCGTTGAATACTGTCTATATGGAGAAAACATTTGGCTTTCAAACATTCCTAGGATCCAACCAACCAAGAACCCGTGGAAACAACTGTATTTATACAGAGCAAATGGATGAATTTAATTTCCTTTCTGGGGACTATTCAGAAGCAGCTTTCTTTCCAACCCAAGATATTAGCTAGGAAACTGTATCAAATACAAACTGCAACACTGGTTTCCTAGATAGGAGCAGCTGTTTGGACTCTGTGAAGCTCATTTTTCACTTCTCCTTTTCAAGATAAGCACAGTTCAGCAGAGAAGCACAGTTCGGGCCTCTCTCAGACAGGGGAAGGTTGGAAAAAGCAGTCAAGAATTTCATTCTTTTCTTGTGTGTGAATTCTATGAGAAGCCTTGATGAAAAAGTTTTCTCTAAATCTATTTGGGGGGATAGTTTTTCACTAGAGGTTGGGGAATCTGCCATTTCCTCCCTGTGCCATTTTCACGATCTTAATTTGTAATTTATCCTGCATTCCATTCCATTTTGTTTCTTCCTTAAAAATGAAAAGCCCAATTCAAAATGCGCATTTAAATACTTGTGTAAATGTTTGTTTTCTTTCAAAATATGCATTTAAGTGTGTGTTTTCTCTCAAAGTCAGTGGAAAGTGAAATACCAGTTATGGATCAGTTATGGATCAGTTCAGTCACAGAAATTCACAAAGCTCAAAATCATTGAATGCCTCTAATTTCCACACATCTTATGAGCCAGGGAGAGCCGGGGCAAAAAGTTAAATTAAATTAGGTGATTTCATTGCTATCATACAGTTTTGGAAGCATTGTCAGAGCTCCCACTTGGCTTTTGATCCACCCATACAAAATAAATCAATGTTCAGCAACATTTCCTTTGTCTTAAAGGAAGTACGGATACTTCTTTCTCAACTAAATATAATGTTCTTGTTAAAATGTTGATTTCAGAATAAAATAGAAATGATTTAAGAGGTCAGCTAATAGACCTAAATGATCCTATGAGCTGAGATGTGAGGCATGAATTTGGGACCTTCTAAATGAAGAACATATGCTCTACCAATTAAGCTCCAGTTCGGTCCACACTTGAATGGATAATTACCCAAATTACAAGTGCATCTTATCTGTCCTCACTATTGTTTGTTCTCCTGATGGCTTCACATTTATATAACTTAGACAACGATCTCAGACAGACACTGGCTGCTAAGTGTTAATCTGATCCTAATTAGCAACTACCTCATTCCCGACTTCCATCAGATGACTCATCATCTATAAGCCTTAATCCAATTTGAAATCCGACCCAAATGTTTTTGATTTGCTTAGGGGGTGGGGAAAGGACATGCAAATAACTTGCAATCTTGTTGTTGTTGTTTAGTCGTTTAGTCATGTCTGACTCTATGTGACCCCATGGACCAGAGCACTCCTATCTTCCACTGCCTCCTGCAGTTTGGTCAAACTCATGCTGATAGCTTCGAGAACACTATCCAACCATCTCGTCCTCTGTTGTCCCCTTCTCCTTGTGCCCTCCATCTTTCCCAACATCAGGGTCTTTTCCAGGGAGTCTTCTCTTCTCATGAGGTGGCCAAAGTATTGGACCTCAGCTTCACAATCTGTCCTTCCAGTGAGCACTCAGGGCTGATTTCCTTAAGAATGGATAGGTTTGAACTTCTTGCAGTCCATGGGACTCTCAAGAGTCTCCTCCAGTACCATAATTCAAAAGCATCAGTTTTTCGGCAATCAGCCTTCTTTATGGTCCAGCTCTCACTTCCATACATCACTACTGGGAAGACCATAGCTTTTACTATACAGACCTTTGTTGGCAAGGTGATGTCTCTGCTTTTTAAGATGCTGTCTAGGTTTGTCATTGCTTTTCTCCCAAGATGCCGGCATCTTTTAATTTCGATTATAGACTTGCGATCTATAATCTAACAAAACATGCTGCAAAATGGCAAGTGTTTGCCGGATAGTTGTTGAAGGCACATGACATCGGGTTTAAGGATGGGAGTTCAACTCAGAAAGAGAACCGTATTTTGGCTATTTTGTATTGACTTATTGAAGCTATGATTATTTCTAATTGTTTCTCTTATGTTTTAATTGATGTACTTATTGTTCATTTGGTATGTTGTGAGCCATTTGGGGACACAGTTATGTGGGAAACCAGCATACAAATCAAACGATAGTGATGATATTGTAGGAAGTATCAATCTACCTTTAGGAAGAATAGCTAATATGTTCTTGTAGTTTTAGAAGACAAACATGGGTTGGGATGGGGAAATTAAATCCAGGTGTTAATGTAATGCCACCACCATCATTTAAACACTATTTAAACATGGAAGCAATTTAATGTGGTGAGCTTTAGGGATGATGTGGAGGACAGGACCTGCATTAGGGTCAAACTACATGTTACACCTAACATGCAGCATGTGGCTGTATCTCTTGATTCCCTTAAGCACATTTTTTTCTATGTAATGTACGCATTGTTTCAAGCAATTTGGCTTGATGAAATACAGTTTTGTATTTTATCTTCACTCACATGATTTTTTGAACACATACTTTCCGTTAAAACATGATTTTTGCATGCATTGCTTGATTGGAGAACTGCATTGCAGAATTCAAAGAATGACAGTGTTATTGCTTCAGAAAGTGCAAATTAGTTAGGTTTGCCTTTAAATGCAAACTGAATTAAATATCTTCCCATCCCTCATGAATATCAATTCCTCAGGTGGCTATGAGGTTTAGTGAAAGCATTCCCATTGGTGATCATGGGAACTTCCCAACTATTCCTTGAAGCTGTGCCAGTCACTGCCCTTCCACTCGGATATTCGAAGGGCTCACAAACGGGAAAGAAGGGGATAAATTTTGCCTTCCCACATGTTGCAGTCTCAATAACATCAACCCTCACTCTGTGACTGTAATAAATTTAAGACAAACAAGAGATGTAGATTCATGTTATGCATTAAGTCAGGTATGGGGAATGTTTGGTTCTCCAGTTGTTGCTGAACTACAACTCCCATCAGCCCTAGCAAGCATGGTCACTGGCTAGGGTTTATGGGAGCTGTAGTCCAGCAACAACTGTTGGAGGGGGAGCAAAGTTTCCTCATACCTGCATTAAGTCTAACATGCGGACTGACTGGTGTTGGGACATAGTATAGCCCAGTGGTTTCAGTCTTTGCAACTATATACTGAGAAATATCACTTTGGGTAAACTGATATATATCAATTTTCAAAGTTTGAAAGCTTATTGTGTAGTTCAAAATATGTTATTTTGTTGACTTTTGAAGGTAACCCAAACATAATTTTAAAGTAAAACAGGAAATCACGCAGTGAATTCCTTTTTCAGAGCAGGAGTGGCAGTTCATACTTACTGAAAGTACTGCTTTATCTCTCTCTCTCTCTCTCTCTCTCTCTCTCTCTCTCTCTCTCACACACACACACACACACACACACACACTTATGACATTCTCCATCAATAATACATGATTCCATTTGATTAAATATAATTTAAAAGAACAGAACATCCCACTGCTGGAGATATATATTTAAGCTAATGCTATTTCCTGGCATGTTTGGTGATCTTGCCCATAAATATTCCTGTTTTGGAAGAACATTTGCTATAAATTGGACTAATTATTGTCTATTCAATTTCCTTGAACCCTTTAACTTTATTACTGGGATATTTGGAAAGAACTGTACAGATTGAACACTGTGAGCTGGTTTGATATCGGTTGACATCAGCCAAAATTCCTGTTGCTAGTGGCCGGCAAAAGTGCAGTGTTCCATTAATAAAGCATTGTTTGGCTAGAGCTTTGTACATGGGAGAAATGTCAAAAAATAACTGCATATATACAGCATTGAGCAAGGAAGAACCAAAAGGAGCCTTTCCATAATTTATGGCTTTCTTTCCTTCATTGTATGATGAAGTATGGGGATAATTTAGATATAGATTGCTATCATTTACTTAATATGTCATAACAAACTGAGGATTTCCCCCCCCAAATCATTTATTAATTCATTTATTTTATTTCCTACTCCCTCTTTCATTAATACTTTATTGAATATTTACATTTAATCACCTTTTCTTTTTTTTTACATTGGTGGAGGTGGGGTTTAATTTTAGTCTTTACAGATTTCTAATATTTATCAGTATTGGTTTGAAAACTTTACAGTCCATATCATATCTATGTCTACTTTGAAGTAACCCCCATTGAGCTCATTGGGGCTTACATCTGGGTTAGTGGGTACAAGAACCCGGTGCTTTTTTCCTGGGAGGACGTAGGGGTATGCATACCCCTAAACATTTTGTGAATCTAATGGGAGAAGAAACTAATTTTTTAAAAAAATTAGTTTCCTCTCTAGCACAGTGAATCGTCAGTTCCATTGCTACCCCCAATGGCAGCCTCATTTCCTGTCATGGTGTTTCCTGAGTCTCAATGGAAGTGAGCGTTTAATGTGTGAAGCAGTGTGGAATGTGGAAGTGTGGTGTTTTACTGATGAAAGTTTGGCCCCATTTCAATGTGAGTAGGAAAATGGTTGCAGACACAAGCAGCAAGCAAAGGAATCAGATTTCCGCAAGAATTTCTGAAAGGACTTTTTTTAAAAAAAATCGTAAACTGATGTGGAAATATGGGGGGAACTGATTGGAAAAATGAGAAATTGAGAGAAACCAAAACTGACCGATTTGCTTATCCTTAGGTTAGTGAGGCAAGCGTTTAATGCAGGGGTCAGCAAACTTACCATGCCTCAGGCCGGTGTCTCCAGCACTGATCGCACGGAGGGCGGGGGAGCACGTGCCCATACGTGTGCACACACGCTATTTCCGGCACACTTCCGGGTTGGTGGAGCACCGGAAATAGCTTGTGCGCATGTGCACAGGCCTCCTCCAATCCGGATGTGTGCCGGAAATAGCTTGTGCACATGCACAAATAATGTTTGTGCATGTGCACAAGCTACCGTATTTTTTGCACCATAGGACGCACCGGACAATAGGACGCACCTTGTTTTAGAGGGGGGAGAACAAGGAAAAAAAATTCTTCCGCTCTCTGCCCAGTGCCCCTTCAGCGAAGCGGCAGGAGGCGCTGCTCAGAGAGTGGGAGAATTTTCCCCCTCTTGTTTTCCCGCTCTAAAACAAGGTGCCATTTAAGGTGCGTTCAGGTGGCTACCTTGGAAGGTTCCTTTCGACCTGCTCTTTGGGGCTGGCGGGGGGAAGCCCACCACCAGCCCCAAAGAGCAGGTCAGGGAACAGCGGAAAGGCGCAGCGGAGAGGCTGCTGCCATAGTCACGCGTCACTTCTCCAGCTGGGAGAGGGTCGCGGAGCTATGGCTTCTTTAGTCCCGCACGCGCTCTCCCGGCTGGAGAGGTGACGCACGGCTATAGAGGCTCCTGCCATAGCCGCGCGTCACCTCTCCAGCCGGGAGAGAGTAAGCCGGGCTTCTTTAGCCCCACGCGCGCTCTCCCGGCTGGAGAGGTGGCGCGCAGCTATAGAGGCTCCTGCCATAGCCGCGCGTCACCTCTCCAGCCGGGAGAGGGTCGCAGGGGGCTGCTTTATGGCAGGAGCCTCCATAGCCGCGCGTTACCTCTCCAGCCGGGAGAGGGTCGTGGGGCTATGGCGTCTTCGCTCCATAGGACGCACACACATTTCCCCTTCATTTTTGAAGGGGAAAAAGTGCGTCCTATAGAGCGAAAAATACGGTATTTCCGGCGCTCCTCCAACCTGGAAGTGGGCAGCCGCGCAGTGCAGGGCCGGTAAGAGCGGGCTGCGGCAGTGGGTGGTGGGGGTCACTGCGGGTGGGAAAAACGAGTCCCTCGGGCCTTATCCAGCCCACAGGCCTTAGTTTGGGGACCCCTGGTTTAATGAGAAGTCCTAGTTTGGACAACACACTAAGACAAACCTTAACTCAGCTCAGCACAACGTGGCGGTAAAAAGGGACCAGGGACAAGCAAAGAGACTCTGAATTCCTCTCTTTCATGCGGTCTCAGTAAGCGATGCTTTGGCCTGTCCTATCGTGCAATCCAGGTCATTGATTGATAATAGGCAGCTGGAAGTGTAATAGGCTGCTTGGATTGCAGTTGCTGTGAAGTTATTTTAACATATGCTTTTCCTATGTGTTCAGATATTGCATCTGTATCCCAGGTTGGATTACTAAATGGTTTCTGAATTATACCCCAAATCAATAAGCAAAAACATATAAAAACCTATCCCTAAAAAAATCTTCCATCTTTCTGAGGGAATTTGCAGAAAAACTTTCCGTGATTAGGTGCTACCTTCTGGTTTGGTTCAACACACTGCAATATATTCTTTGGCTTGAATGATGGAAAATAACAGTTTTCAAATGAAAAAAAAAAAGCTTTGACAGAGGAAAAAATAGGTAAGTTACTTTAAAAATAATGCATCAGTCCCACCCACATAATAAAACTAGATTATACGCTGTCATCTCCAGCATTTCAATATCCTTTTATTTACTGTTAATCTCTTTCCCTGTTGCATTTGCCTTATGTAGACACAAGTGGCAGAACCCTACAGAACCCAGAACACTGAAAGTCTTTTGCTTTTCAAATTGCGATTCAGACACAGACGAGATCATAAATAAATGTTGAGGATTACAACATACAATATCGGCAGCTCTATCTTGCGCGGCAAAAACTTTCTTCTCCTCTACTCCCACTCATTTTTATGTGACTTCTATTACCTCCTACTCACAGCAAATGATCTTCACATTCACTTAATTATACTTAGCCTTGGTACTTAATTTTCACTTAATCACAAATAATTTCACGATTAGTGCTATTACTGTATTAATATTTTGAACTCCTGGAGCAATATTAAGCTGATGATCCCCAAATGCATTAAGGCAGCAGAATACTCCTAAGACATCAGTATTGTCCTGATTTTGTATGGATCGGAAATGGTGGTGGTGGTCCTAACTGTGAAGAAAGCCAGGTGATCATTTCAGCCGTGGGGCGAAACCTGCTCCTGCAACTACCTTAAAGATCGTCTCACTCTTTACATATCCTACTAGGGATGAGGAATTCATTTGATTCAGTTCATATTTTAAAGCAAACCTACATAATTTGCTCTTTTCCAGAATAATAACTTCTAGGCACTAATAACCTTCTTCTCCATGAAATTTCTAACCATATGGCAGTCAATCCCATTGTTGAACTATGTGCTGTGTTTAGAAGTTCCTTTCTGTTGTTCATCCCAAATCTTCCAGAATTCAGGTCCATTGGCTTATTTGCTGTAAAGATGCTGAATCTTTTTCTTTCTTTTTTTAAGTACCGTATTTTTCGCTCTATAAGACGCACCAGACCACAAGACTAGTTTTGGGAGGAGGAAAACAAGAAAAAAAATATTCTGAATCCCAGAAGCCAGAACAGCAAGAGGGATCGCTGTACAGTGAAAGCAGCAATCCCTCTTGCTGTTGTGGCTTCTGGGATAGCTGCGCAGCCTGCATTCGCTCCATAAGATGCACGTACATTTCCCCTTACTTTTTAGGAGGGAAAAAGTGAGTCTTATAGAGCAAAAAATACGGTATACTACTTTTGATCACAACAGTCATTGTTTCTTTTGTATTTCTGGTAATTTATTTTGTAAAACTGCTACTGTTGTTTAGTTTTGACTTTGTGGTTCATTTCAGTGGTCACTTTTTGGAGGAGAAAAGTGGGATGGAAAGAAGCAAGCTAACGAAAGACAGTGAGCTCCCCTCTGCAACAAAAGACAGACGTGTAAGCCAGTCACATCTTCCAATTCATTCAGATTATCAATTTTATTGTCATCGCTTTCAGAAAACCGTGACACAAGAATTTGTGTGTCACAGTTGTCTTCTTTGAATAGGCTATACATATGGGAGAATGCAATAGAGGTGTCACTCTTTTGCAAGAGAGATTTGCCTGGAAGCAAATATGCTCAGATGTTGATGATTATCTCCAAAACCAAGGGCAGACAATTGAAATCCGGGGAGAACAGAAGACTTATCAGGAGCAACCACAACGCTGTTGTAAATGTCAGCTCAGGTGGTGATGTTGCTATTGTTGTTCTTATTATTATTATTTACAAATGATGGGTTTGTAGGTTTTCTTTATGAATTCTTGTTTCCTATGCTACAGGTACTGAAACTTCTGAAAACCTGATAGTATTATGTATAGAGTTGTATTTTTGCAAGAGCTAAATATAAATGTAGGAACAGTGGGAAAATTCATTCTACTCACATTTTTAATGTGAACCTACCACTTTCTGAATCAATATGTTAACTGAAATACAGCTATCCTTCAAAAGTCACGACTCCAAATTTTCCAACCATAATGTGTACACAAATTGTTGTATTAGGGGAGACAGCACATAATAACAACATAGACTATCTATTTTGCCATATGTCCTCTTTTTCCAGGACACATGCTCTTTTTCGGGGGTAAAATTTGAGACAAATTGCATTTATTTGCTTTGAATGGCTGTCGTTGCTCTTCAAAACATGGCAACCCTGCCATATGAACTTTTATCAAATTCGAGGACATTACTTGTTAGAAGGCATAGATTAGGCATACAAATTTCATACAAGTGTGTACATTAAATGTCCAAATCACTTTTGCAATTGACCGCTATTTTATCAAGTTCTTTTCTCCTGGTCTTCTTAGCTGCCAACGCATATAGTCCTACTTTATAAGTTACGAAGCCATCAGTATCACTCAGCAGCCATTTCACCCTTTCCACCCTGTTCAAGTGTGTTCCATTCGTGAGCAGGGGTTTTATAAATCGCTCTCTTGGTTCCATATTTAGCGGGCATTGCAATAAATAGTGGTACAGGTCCTCTACACAAGGTTGCCCACACAGATAAAGTCTCTCCTTGTACTGTACTTTGCCGTACCGACCATCCACCACTGCTGAGGGCATCGATTGTAATTGTAATTCTGTAAAAGCGATTCTTAGTATGGCAAGTGGGAGCTTTTTCAAATGACTAGCTCAGATGTGCTCCGTTTTGATAAATGGGAACCATGGTGAACTTTTGGTAGAGGCAATCGTGGTTAAATCTCTTTCTGTGTTGGACCTGAAGAGACAATCTCTTAAGTGCCTCTTATCCATCTTCATGATCACTCGAAGAGCTTGTAATTGATATTGGGTCAAGAGGCGTTGGGTCAAGAGAATGTTTTATTATGTTTTTATATGTGTTGGAAGCCATCCAAAGTTGCTGGGACAACCCAGTCAGATGGGCACATAGCTGTCAAGCGTCCCTTATTTGGAGGGACAGTCCCTTATTCCAGTGCCATGTCCCGCTGCTGTCCCTTATTGATGGATGTCCCTTAAATTTCCTAGGTTTCAAAGGAAGCAGCTCCTTTCCCTCCTTCCTTGCTGGCCAGGGAGGTGGGAGGCTCCAACTGTGTTGCTTGGCTGCCCGGCCTGCCCCCCCCAGCCTCCTCTCATCAGCCTCAGCCCCTGGGAGCCCCACCCCGCCGGGACTGGCAGGAGCCTCGGGCCCTTCCGCTGCCATCCTCCTTGTGGCCGCCAAACTGAGCGTCTCTGCCTGGGGCCTCCCCTCTGCCCATTGCCACCGCTCCCGCTAGGCCGTACTGGGGCTGTGCCGCCAAAGGACTGGATGAGATGGGCAGCCTGGCATGGCCTATGAATTGCTGAGGAGCCTTGAGAGGAGAGCGAGGGCAACCATAGAGAAAGCAGTTCAGAGAGAGGAGGAAGAGGAGGAGGTGGAGGTGGAGGCACGGGCAGGTGTTCCAAGGGCTACAAGGGAAGGACCGCAAGCGCTTCTCCCATAGATTTGTAGTGGTAGACTAGCATAGATGGTCTGATCTGCGGGTTTACTTTGGGCGCTACTCCCCCCCTTCCTCCCGCCCCACCTGATGGAATTGAGAGCTGCAGATGGAGCATGAGAGAAAAGATACAGAACTGCAGCAGCATCTTCGTAGCTTGGACTTTGTTTTGCGCGAAAAGTGGTTGCTGCTTGTAGTTATTTAATTGCAGTGTTTCATCGGGTGGTGTCTTGAGCAGCAACCTCTGGAAACAAAGGGCTAAAAACCGGCGCTGCTCTCCAAAATTATCTGGTCCCTTTTAACTTCGTATTTCAGCTGGTTTACTAAAATCCCTTATTTTGGCTGCTGGTCCCTTATTTTCAAGGCTGCTGGTCCCTTATTTTCAAATCTGTAAGTTGACAGCTATGGATGGGCAGGGTATTAATAAACAACAGCAACAACAATAACAATTCAGACTTGCAATGAATCCAATCAAAGCTGGCTCTGTGTTTGAGGGAAGTCTAACTAATGTGCTCTCCGATGGGCCTCTCTTAAGTTGGTGATTCCCAAACCCAGACAGAGATGGGAAATTTAAAATGGTGCTTTCATTGCCTTGGGTAGCTGTCCATGCTGATGGGCTCTGTTGAAATGTGTGGGCCCTGGCAGCTGCACAGTGGTTTCAAGTGATCAGTATAAGAGAGGCTGAGTCGATGCAAACAGGAACTGAGCAGGAAAAACAAACTCTCTCGTATGCATTGCAATTTTTTTAAAGGAATACTTTAAAAAAGGAATTTCTTTTTAAGGAATTGGACAAGATGATAGGGAGAATTCGAAACCAGCGGGACCAGAAATTCTAGAAAGATTGGATTGAATATACTAGTTATCTGAAATACAATTGTAACCAACTGACTACGCTTGTAGGACTACAAGAAGTTTTGTAAGGAGAACTATATGAAATATTGCAGAAAAGATTAATGGGAATGGATTTTAAGCTATGGATTATTAAAAGTAATAGTTAGGATCAAATATAAGATTAAGAGATGAAGTTTGAAAATCATTAGACGTGGTTGATGGAAGTCTCAGGCTAAAATAGCCAAAATGCTGTATAAGATGAGATGAGATGATATGTTCTGTTTGGAAAATATATGTAAAAACTAATAAAAATGTATTTTAAATAAAAGCTAAAAAAAGAAGAAGAAAGGAACATTGTACAGTATATTCTGAAATTTCACAGCTATCCTACCCTACCCCACCAGGAGGTAGGGATCAGAACACTTAAGCCCATGAATGACCCCTGCCTGAGCCCTTCCTGTTTTAGGAGGGTGGGCAAAACTGTAAGATGAGGTGTTTCGGTGCATCATTTATGTAAGAAATAGCAAAGAACAGTTTGCGAGTGATTCCCCAGCAACAGATGCCTGCTCCCTGTGTGCGCGGGCGCCTTGTCCTAATTTCAGCATAAAATAAAAACTGAAGTTATCTCCTAATGAAATTTATTAGTCATTTGCATCCCAGGCTTTTAAAAATAAAACAGTCACAAATCATAATGCATGATGTCTCTGGTGATTTCTGTTCCCTAATTACCCTGATAACTTGCTTGATTAGCGCAATGCTTTGCCCAGTAACAGTAGTTGGAAGAGAGCGAGTTTTTATTTACTTCAGAAGAGCTCTGGATGTGATTAGCAGGAGTGCATAAACGTACATTAATGTGGCAACTAATCAGGCCCGTGGACAGAAACAATATATATTGTATTTTCCCAGTATGTTTCTATTGGAAAACTCTTCCCATAGCAACAGCCTCAGAGGTATTTACTTTAATTTTCCTGTTTGCATTTTGTAATTACCAGTAGATTGATATGCCTGTTACTCTAAACGAATTGTTTTTGTTCTGCTGGCTGGCAAAGCAGAATGTCCTCCTAATAAAGCAGGTAATATTTCCTGTCATGTGGGACATTTCGTTGAAGGAGGGGTGATGGTGGTTGTTCAGCCAGCAAAGCCCTTGACTCCGTTTATTACTTTTTATTTAGACATATCTTAACAGCTGTCATTCGGAGTTACATTGAAGGCAGCCAGTGGTCTAGAGCAGGAGCTGGGGGCTCTTGTTCCAGGTGAGGGGAAGCAAGCAAGAGGCATTATCAGAATCCAGAAACACATTGTGATTCGAGGACCCTCCCCCCACGCTTGTGGATAAGAAAGACACATGGACACAGTATTTAAGGTTAATGGGCTAGAAAAGGCCACAACTTTATTGATTACAGCATGTGAGAGGTATTGGGTTAGGCATTGGAAAAAACCACAAAGTTCGACTCCACCCCTAAGGGAGGGGTGAGTCTAACCAGTGGCGTAGCGTGGGGGTGCAGGGGGGGCCAGCCGCACCGGGCACAACATCTGGGGGTTAGGGCAAATCCACGGGTTAGGGGGCGCAAATCCACGGGTTAGGGGGCGCAAATTACTTGCCTTGCCCCGGGTGCTGACAACCCACGCTACGCCACTGAGTCTAACAAAGGTTAACCACCAGTAGGGGGAGCCTGCTGATGCAAATACAACTGTAAGCTCTCCCCTGATGTCACCGGAGGTCGTGCCATGACCCCCAGCCACAGCAGGGCATCGGACAGGATCCACGACCCCAGATTCCTTTAACGGAATACCCATAAGGAAGGGGTAGGCGATGGCCACACCCTGTCCTTCCATACACTAACAACAGGTTCCAATGCCTAACCGCCAATAATGGAAAAGTTGTGACGCGTTGCTACGAGGTAGGTGAAAAAACCAAGAGGCCAGTGCCAATTTGCCAATTGGGAAAAAACTCCTACCAGGCCCCCCGGACAACCAAAGCGACTAACCATAGGTCCATAGCAAGGCCAAGCTTAAAAGGAATGAACTAAAGGGAAGGGTGGGTGGGTGACCTGTTGAAACCCGGCAGCACAATGAGGTGAAGAGCTGCCATGGCCGCTTTTGAGCGGCTAAACCTCGCCCCTGCGCTTCCCTCCGATTGGAAGACTGACCGGGGAGCATGGCGCGTCAGCAGAGATGACGAGCAGGGGGCCGGCTTGCCCCTGCGAAGTGCGGGGAACAGCTCTCGATCACAATCCCTCCCCTCCGGGAGGAGGAGAGGCTTTCTAGACAAGCAAAAACACCCCATGGGGTGTGGCCTGTAGAGAGAAGGGTGTGGCTGGGAAGAAGTGACCTGTGGGAAGAATCACAAGAGCCAGATAAGGGGACTTGGAGAGCTGCATTTGGTGCCCAGGCCTGAGATTTCCCCACTCCTAATCTAGGACAATCACCTAGCCTGACCTAAGTCCCACCTTTAACGATTTGGGTTCTATGTTATATGCTTTCACGTGCCTTGCTCTTTCTCCAACTTTCTTTCTGTCTCTACACTTTCTCTTTTTCTTTCTCTACCCACCTCCACAACTCTTTACGTTCTCATTTGCGCTACTCATATGTGAACCACCACAGGTCAGGCCTGTGGCTCAGTGCTCTCCCAAATCATGCCCACTTGGGGAGCCACTCACCTGTTCTGGCAGTGCTCCTCAGTACATTCCTCCTCATCTTTGAAGACCATCCTTTAGGTTTCCTCTTTTTTGTGCCACTTGGTGTAGTGAAGTGAGATTGCAACTATAAGGTCACTGACCTTGTGGAATGCTTTGCCCAGGGAGATGGACCCAGAAGAGGAATCTTTCATTCCTTTGCTCATGGAAGATCTTGCTTCATGAAGTGCAGCAGGCCCCTTCTCTGACCACTTTTCACTGGTTAAAGGTAAAGGTAAAGGGACCCCTGACCATTAGGTCCAGTCGTGACTGACTCTGGGGTTGTGGTGTTCATCTTGCTTTACTGGCCGAGGGAGCCGGTGTTTGTCCGCAGACAGCTTCCGGGTCATGTGGCCAGCATGACTAAGCCGCTTCTGGAAAACCAGAGAAATGCACGGAATATTCTTCTGGCAGGCTGCTCTTTTGTGAGGCACATAACGTTTGAAAAATGATTTTTTTAAACCTGCTGACCCTGGGCCCCTACAAACATGCTGGTATAGTATTCACCCTTAGTGAAGCATCACACATACATCATACATACATCACAGCTATGTCATAATCTGTTTCCTATAACATTCCAGACCCATGAAAATATTATTTAAACTATTACTAGCAGAACTTTCTTTAAAACAAAATAAAAAAATATCAAAAATATCCATACAATATCTTGTGCTGTCCAGAAAGGCTCAACATCTTACAAAATAATCCATACAGATGAATAATAATAATAATAATAATAATAATAATAATAATAATAATTTATTTATACTTTATACCCTGCCCATCTGGCTGGGTTTCCCCAGCCACTCTGGGTGGCTTCCAACAAAATATTAAAATACAATAGTCCTATAAATAAAGGTCTCTCTCTCTACCGCTCTCTTTCCATCCAGCTTTCCAGCCTCTAAACTTCTTTGCTCTCCCTTCAGGAGAGCCATTTTCTTGCATTGTACTCCCTGCGGCATTCAGAGAGCCGACTCCATTTGCATCTTCACTCCTTTGCATTTGGGAGACAAAGACTCAAAGGCAACTCCTTTCAAAATGGAGATGGCAACCCAATACCTCTCACATGGTCCAAGTTTACAACCCACACATATTAGCTACCAGAAAACAATGGTCAGTTAGTTCATCATTAACTCTGCAAGGAGCTTCAGAGTCCTCTAGAAAAACTTGTGGAACCCCCCCCCCCCCGGTTCTTAACAATACACATATAGACATTATCAATTTTTAACCCTTCATTAATACATATACATTTTCCATTTCTGTGTGAATTAAACCATTCTACCTAACAGGGAGGTAGGTGTGATTGGAGAATGCCAAGGTGGGACCTATGCCAGACCTTAATTAGTTCCATGGGACAGAAGTTCCATAGCCCTGCCATAGAGGCTGAGATTGTGATTGTGGATTGAACTGTATCGCCTGAGCTCTGTGAGTGCTGCTTTCTCCTGATTGAAGTGTAGAGTGTTTGAGGACCGGGACATTCGCAGGGAAACCAAAATGCTTGTTTACAAAGCTATTGTACTACCAGCCTTACTGTATGCTTGTGAAACATGGACCACTTAAGAACGCCATCTCCAGCTCCCCAAAAGATTGCATCAACGGTGTCTCCGAAAATTTTTACACATCCCTTGGGAAGACAGGCAAACTAATGCCAGTGTACTGGAAGAAGCAAAGATCACCAATCATCAAAGCGATGATTATTCAGCATCAGTTACGTTGGACTGGTCACGTTGTGCGGATACCTGATTATCATCTTCTAAAGCAGATACTCTATTCTGATCTTAAAAATGGAAAGCGTAATGCTGGTGGTCAACAAAAGAGGTTTAAAGACTCTCTCAAGGCAATTTTTAAAAAATGTAGTATAAACACCAACAATTGTTAAACACTAGCCTGCAAGAGATCCAGATGGAGAACAGCCTTTACCAAAGGTGTCATGGGCTTTGAAGACACTCAAATTCAGGATGCAAGGGAGAAACGTGCTAAGAGGAAGGCATGCTTGGCAAATCCACACCGTGATCAACTCCTGCCCAGAAACCAATGGTCCCACTGTGGAAGGACGTGTGGATCCAGAACTGGCCTCCACAGTCACTTACGGACTCATTGTTAAAACCGTGATTATGGAAGACAATCTTACTCGGCTACGAGTGATCACCAAAGAAGAGTCATAGGTGGGAGAAGGTGACACACCTCTCCTGGGCATATGGCAATTTGTGATGTGGAAGAGTTTGCCTACCAGGATCAGTATTTCCAGAGAAGGCCTTTTATGCTCTCCTGAGTTTTTCCCACAACTTTCCTCTCACAACCTCTCCTGTAAGAAGACAACGAGCAAAGGAAGATGGTTGGATCTCAGCCAATATATTTATTTCTGTGTTTCTTCCAATGTCTGACATTTCCTGGCAGTGGAATCATGTCATTTGCCATTTTGTATTTAGTTTGCAAAAATAGTTCTCGTGTATGGGGAGCACACGGCTTGAATGACTCCGATACAGAAGGGGGGGGGGACACAAACCCTAAAACTCTGGGAAAAAATAGGGAAATCTTGACAAAATGACAAGACACGCTGAACTTTCTTAGCCTGAACAAATCAGATTGACAAGTTCCCTTTCCTGTCTGATCTCTGGAGCAACAGAACAAACACACTCCTACTAATTCAGAGGGGTTTTTGCAAGACATGTTGTGACTTCTCTGTTTCTCTCTCCTTATTAATCAGGTTTCCTTTCGCAGGATGGAATAGGGGAGGTTGTAATTGGTTGGGGTTTTATGTCTACAGAATCATCCCCCCCTTCACCTTTGCTATGCAATTCGCATTATTGCAACACTTGGAAATGAATCACAGCTCAATCCTGTACACACCTACCTGGGAGAAAAGCTTCACAGGACACAGTTGGATTTACTTCTGAGTAAACTCGCAGAGGGCCATGCTCTTAACCTGTGAAGGGGCGTACCCCATATTGAAATCCTGTTTGGCCTAGATCCTTTGCACATTATGCAGCAAAGACAGATGCCGAGAAGATGAAAGGGAAACCAAAACACAGTAAACATGAGATTCATCTTTCAAAACGACTTAACGCTATACAGATGTTTCATGATAAAAATGAGGAAATATATCTATATCTTCTGTCGGGGTACTAAAAATGCCAGTTGCTTGATTGTTATATTGATTTCAGCACATGGGCAGGAGAGACAGACCTTTCCCCCTCCCCAGCTGTGAGTGAGATAGCAATACCCACCACACTCTGGTGTGGTTATGGAGCTTAGTAAAATCTTGCTTATGACATGCTGTGAGAAGGTCATAACCACCCCCTGCCCCTCTAATTACGTAAGGGAAACAGATGACACTCCTACACACCCTCCAATTGTCCCTATTTTCCAGGGACACTCCCAGATTTATAGACGCCATCCCATTTTCTAATTTGTTCCCGCTTTTCCTTAGGATGTCTCTATTTTCATCAGAGAAATGTTGGACGCAGAGCTGTCTTTCCCATTGGTCTTAGTGGTTTGTTGTGCCAGGGCGCTGGCCTCTCAGGGGCACGCTAGCGAGTGCGGGAGCTGCATGGCTTTGCCAGCAGCCTCCCCTTTCCCTGCACACCCACCAGCTGCGCCCCGCCAACTATATGGCTGGCGGGCATGCAGCTTCCCTCACAAGTCTCTGCATCTGCTAAAGACGGGATTGTTATCCTTCTCCTGCTTCCTGATGAAAGGCGGCGCACAGGCTTCCCGGGCTGCCTTCTCAGGCGCCCTGATGCCAGAGAGCATGTCTGCCAGCACGTTTTCCCACTTGATGCCGCCACCACTCCAGGGATTGGGGCGGTGGGGGAGGCAGAGGACATTTTCCACCGCCACCTCCTTTGTTTTGAAGTTGCCAGGGGGGAGGACACACCGGAGGGATCTTTGCACCGCGGCACTGGATATGCTTAAGACGGCCCTGGTTGGAGGGTATGGAGTTATGTGACACCCAAGCCAAGGAGATAAGTAACTATATAACCTTTAGAAGACACCTGAATGCAGCATTTTGGCTAATCTAATTTATTTACATATAAACACACACGGAGCACTGCAACATGGCTCCCTCTCTCTCTAGCATCAGACAGCAAAGTGAAAAGAACAAAGGACAATAGTCCCATTTCACGGAACACAGTAACGCAAACATCCTGTCTTCGTCAGTCTGTGGAGTCAAAACATGTGATAGACAACAATCCCATGACTGCAATCATGGAGCAGGAATTCTAACAGCCCTGTATGCACAAATGATTAAGATGATGAATGCTCGGTGTCATTTATGTGGTAAGTCAATGTGGTAAGCCACCCCTTCAGAATTTGGAAGCCCTTCTGATCATTCTACTATGGATACTGTAAGAGCTGGATTTCTACCCTGAGAGCACCACAGTTTCTGTCTTCTCTTATAATCAAACCATTTTACTGTTGATGCCTTTTTTCTTTTGCATTATTGTTTATATCCTGGCCAAATGTAGAGGTCCAATACTCTCAGCCACTGCTCACCAGTGTCCTCTTCTGTGTCTTATCTATGCAGCCTATTAAAAGCTTATTATTTTCTTGCAATGGTACTTTTGCACCTAACTGCCTGAGGAATTTATGTATCAACCCAGACAGAGTGCTCTGTTCTAGTCTCTCCATAGTGTTTTATGATACCTTGGGGATGGGTCTGTCATCCCTGGAGATCTCCATTAGTCCTGAGCAAACCTCAGTATTTATTGTTATTCCATAAAAACAAATGGCTTCAGCACGATCATATCGTTGTGTGTGTGCTGATATCCAAGACAGTGTCACCCCATTAAATAGTTCCCACAGGAAAACCGCACACTGCTTAAAAGTGTCCGATAGCACTTTCATACTGTTTCACGAGGGAGCTATTCTGAAATAAATCCTTGGGGAGGGAGAGGAGAAAAATAATAATCTGCCAGAGCTAATATATAGCCAAAATATCCAGAGCCAGTGTGGTGTAGTGTTTAGAGTGTCAAACTAGGACATGGGAGACCAGGGTTCAAATCCCCAGTCAGCCATGGTGCTCACTGGGTGACTTTGGGCCAGTCACGGACTTCCGGAATGGATTCTGCTCAAAATCCGAGGTACTACTGTATTCTGGAGATGGCAGCCATATCCAGGCCACTCATTGGTCTATGGGAAACTGAGTTATTGAAAATGTGTAACATTTTAACCACAGTTGTGACAGGCATCCTCTTATACCAGCATTCAGAACATGGATGGGCCCTCCAGAAATTGTTGGACTACAGCCAGGTCTTTTTTTTCAGCCTGAACTCACTTCTGGCTTCTCTCATGTGGGTGTCATTGCCATTATAAGAGTACAAAGGGGGGGTTATGGTGAGTCCTGGCACCTCTTTTCCTAGAAAAACAGCACTGACTACAGCCCTCATCACTCCCAATGCTGGATGTGGGTGACAGGAGCTGGAATCTAGCAGCATCTCGATGACCACAGGCTCCCCATCCCTCATCTGTCCAATGGAAAACCTGAACTGAAAAGGTAAGTTTTGAAAAGCTCGGCTTTCTTTCTGTTCCTTGTCCAGAGACACCTTATTATTCCACAGCTGTGCATTAACATGGCAGATTTGTCTAAAAGATTAATGAGCAACTTCAAGGTACTCTTGGTGACAAAACAAAACCTGTCATTATGATCTCTCTTTTCTTGTTTTGCGTTCAGCCTCACTTTCTCCAGGTCACAATGTGAAGCTCTTATCAGAATGTTCCTTTCATGCTCTGCCAGATTCTCTTTTGTGTGGTCCTTCTGTCTTCACGAAAACAGACAGGGAGACAGCAGGACAGTGGGTGGAGGTGTTGAATCCCATGTTCTGTGATTATCCTCACCTGTGAGGCTTTCACTCGTGTCATGTCCCCTTGCTTCTCCAACGCATGTGCATCACTGGAAAGACATTATTTGAAGTAGTCCTTTAGAAGATGGAAAAATGTGCACATACATGTTCTATTCGGGGTGGGAGGCATAACTCAGTGGTAGTGTATCCACCTTAGATGCAGAAGGTCCCACTTTCAATTCCTCGAGTCCTCCCCAGTTGGTCTTCATTTTTTTTAAAAAGATATTTATTAGGGTTTTACAAAAAACAGAGATTTACAGAATAACAAGAAAACAAAGAAAAAGAAAAATACAAAAAATACAAAAATACATAGAAAAAAAAGAAAATACAAAATACAAAAAACAGATAGATAAGGTAAAATTAAAAAACAAATCCATTTTTTGATATCTTTAAGCTCATTTGCTTGTTTCCTTGACCTCCTCACACCTCCCCTTTTTGTATTCCCATTTACATAATCAATTCAGCAAATCCTTATCCTCTTTCATTTATCTTAACTCTATATCATAACATATTATAACTCTATATTTTCATCCATTTATCAATTCATTTTTGCATATTCTTATTAACTTTTGTTGCTGAATACCACTTATTGCCAATCTAAACATAATTTTAACATTCATTAATTTTACAATATTTCTGAAGATAGTCTTTAAATTTCTTCCAGTCTTCCTCCACCACCTCTTCTCCCCAGTCTCGGATTCTGCCAGTCATTTCCGCCAATTCCATATAGTCCATCATCTTCATCTGCCACTCTTCCAGGGTGGGTAGGTCTTGTGTCTTCCAATACTTTGCAATAAGTATTCTTGCTGCTGTTGTTGCATACATAAAGAAAGTTCTATCCTTCTTTGGCACCAATTGGCCGACTATGCCCAGGAGAAAGGCCTCTGGTTTCTTCAGGAAGGTATATTTAAATACCTTTTTCATTTCATTATATATCATCTCCCAGAAAGCCTTAATCCTTGGGCACGTCCACCAAAGGTGAAAGAAGGTACCTTCATTTTCTTTACATTTCCAACATTTATTATCGGGCAAATGATAGATTTTTGCAAGCTTGACTGGTGTCATGTACCACCTGTATATCATTTTCATAATATTCTCTCTTAGGGCATTACATGCCGTAAATTTCATACCTGTGGTCCACAACTGTTCCCAGTCAGCAAACATGATGCTCCCCAGTTGGTCTTCAACATCTCTCCCCTTGCACATCATCCAGTCTTAAGAACAGCTTTCTATTGATGCCAAGAAAAGGCAGTTTTCAAGCATAATTCCCGGGGAAGGGTTTTTTTTTGTGGGGGGAGGAGTTAAAGCGAGTGGCACTGTGGTCTAAAGCACTGAGCCTCAGAAGGGCAATGGTTTGAATCCCCATGATGGAGTGAGCGCACATTGCTCTGTCCCAGCTTCTGCCAACCTAGCAGTTCAAAAGCATACCAGTACAAGTAGATAAATAGGTACGGGTGTGGCAGGAAGGTAAATGGTGTTTCCATGCACACTGGTTTCCGTCATGGTGTTCCGTTGCGCCAGAAGCGGTTTAGTCATGCTGGCCACATGACCCGGAAAGCTCTCTGTGGACAAACGCTGGCTCCCTCGGCCTGAAAGCGGGATGAGCGCCACAACCCGATAGTCTCCTTTGACTGGACTTAACTGTCCAATGTTCCTTTACCTTTACCTTCCTTAAGTGTTGTTCTTGAGGGAAAGGGGCAAGTTAAAAATCCAATCCAATCAATACAATGAAGAAGAATAAAAAACTAACATGGTTGCTTTTCAGTAAGGGCTGGGAAAGGACATTTTCATGTCATGGTGATGGTATAAACACCCCTTTTCCAGAATGCCTTAGAAATCAAGAGGCTGCCAGCAGTATGCATTTTGCATTGCCAACATAGCTCATTTCTGCTTTCGTTACCTGCTACACCTGCTGTCTTTAAATCAAGTGCTGGTGACCCCTTTCTCACAGTTTTCCAAGTATGTACATTGGCCTTCTAATGTCCTGCATATTAGATCATAAAAAAGCTACCCACAGAACAAAAACTGCTAACTAAAGAACTCGGAGGCCTTTACGTACATGCTTTTGAGTCGATAATGACTTTACAGTTACCCACAGTGACTTCTTTTGTTCCATTACAACTTAATAATGCGACTAAAGAGCATGCCTTCAATTTTCAGCTAATTAGAACAACGATGAGTAAAAAGCTTTTTAGAAAATGACTGCATGCTGCAGAGTATATTTGCTTCATAGCGCAGGAAGTCTCTCCCCCCGCCTCCAAAAAAAGCAACTCCTCCGCCTTTAAATTTTGTTTAAAAAAGATTCTTTGCTGCAACTTTTCAAAATAACACTTTTTGCCTCTGCCTAATGTATCACGTAGATTGCTAATATGTATACCATGAGATCCCTCTCTCCCACAGACAATTGACTCTAACCAGTTTTCTCTTGCAGCTGGGCTGTGATTAGAGCTGAAACAATCCATTTGTCAAGGGCTCTCGGCTCAACCTTATTTCAAGTTTCCCAAAAATGAAAAATCATGGTATCAGTTACTACCCAAAAACATCCACACCGGGTGATGGAAATTCTGTAGCATATCAAAAATGTCTCAGTGGCTGTCTTGATAGACAAGATCTGAGAAAAGCTTCCTTTAAATAAAAATAAAACCAGCTTCAGAAATATTCTCCTCTTCATCTACTTTTATAATGCAAGCCAATAGATGTCTACTCGGAAGTTCACGCTATTGAGTTCAAGGGAACTTGCTCCCAGGTAAGCATGTATCAGATTGCAGCCTCCCTGCAATTCAGACTAAGCTCCCCTCTGCCTTAACACAGGTTATGCAGGCTGGACTTCAGGTGATGCATTTTAAAATTGCTTGCATTACAGTCATGGCCTGGCGCCAAGGGGGAATAGCTGAGCTGCATTCCACTAACTTAATGAGTAATCGTGGTGGCAGACTGTAGGTCCTATGACTTATAGTTTGAAAGTGGTCCAATGGGTTGATTTGAAACTTGGCCGCATAGGAGAGGGAAGATTTAAGGATGGTACAAATTGGCAGTCCCAAGACAGAAGAGACTGGTGAGGAGACCTCTTTTGTTGCACACAGCACTGATCTAAATCTAAATTCCAGCAAAAGCAGGAATTGGTTGTATCTGCACTATTTAATCCTGGGCACCCCAATGCCATACTTAACACACACAATATCTCTATTCCAGCCTTTAATCATTCATTCAAATTAAATTGAGCCAGGCAGCTAGCATTCTTCTTCTTCTTCTTCTTCTTCTTCTTCTTCTTCTTCTTCTTCTTCTTCTTCTTCTTCTCCTCCTTCTCCTTCTTCTTCTTCTTCTTCTTCTTCTTCTTCTTCTTCTTCTTCTTCTTCTTCTTCCTTGGCAATCACTCATAGTAAGTAAGATTGTCTTCCATAAACACGGTTTTAACAATCAGTCCGTAAGTGACTTTGGAGGCCAGTTCTGGGTCCACATGTCCTTCCACAGTGGGGACATTGGTTTCTGGGCAGGAGTTGATCATGGTGTGGATTTGCCAAGCGTGCCTTCCTCTTAGCATTTTTCTCCCTTGTGTCCTGAGTTCGAGTGTCTTCAAAGCCCATGACACCTTTGGTAAAGGCTGTTTTCCAACTGTAGCATATCATGCCTTGATTAATAAGTGCCCCCTGAAGTTTGATTTTATAGTTTTAACTGGTTTTATTTTTATTTTTTGGTAAGGTAGCTTTATAAACCACTTGAGAGCCAGTGTGGTGTAGTGGTTAAGAGCGGTAGACTCGTAATCTGGTGAACCGGGTTCGCGTCTCCGCTCCTCCACATGCAGCTGCTGGGTGACCTTGGGCTAGTCACACTTCTCTGAAGTCTCTCAGCCCCACTCACCTCACAGAGTGTTTGTTGTGGGGGAGGAAGGGAAAGGAGAATGTTAGCCGCTTTGAGACTCCTTCGGGTAGTGATGAAGTAGGATATCAAATCTAAACTCTTCTTCTTAGAAACTATTGTTGTTTGTTTGTTTGCAGATCATGTACAGTAGATCAGTTGGTTAGAACACTGTGCTAGCAATGCCAAGGTTGCAGTATTTATAGGCTGTTCTTCATTGAGAGTTTTCAATCCCAGAGTAGGGAACAAAGGAATGAAAATAAACAGAGAAAAACAATAGACCAAAAATTAAAAGCCATAAACAGGACAAACAAATAACCAAGCAATTCTGACATAAGGGAAGCAGCAAAATTAAAACAACTTAAGCTAATATTTCCAGTTTAATGAATTACAAGCTTCATGGTCAGTGGGGCTGCCAGGCAGTGAATGAATTTGCTGGCCTCGCCCATATCTCTTCTCCTTACCAGAACAACAGAGAACATTCAGGGTCCTGCAGGTATATACATCGCTTCAATAAATAGTAAATAACGAGGACAAAACCATTGTATTAAAGGAAGATTTGGCTGGTGGAGATGCCCTTGTGATTTTGCTTTAGCCGTCTGGCAGGAAATTCGGCGGCATGAGGCAGGCTGAACCATGAAAACCCATATCCTGTGCCTTTTGTTATGCTAGTTAGCTAGTTGAAAGCGCCTGTCTATCCATTTATAACATCTCTATTTCATTGTGAAACAGCTATGGTCCTAGCAGGGCTTACAGGCATTGACTGAAAAAATTAAGTTCCATTGGGTCCAACAATAAGGCTTCACACAGGCGAAAGCATACCCAGAATTCAACGGGAGTAGTGACATGTGCCACATTCATTGAGCTCCCAGATATGTTGGATGTGCAGAACTTCCTGGCATTATGGAATAATGCACCCTGTCTCATTTGGTCATCTGGCAGTCAGTCCTTGCTATTAGTTTGCTCCTGCTCTGGATCCGATCGATGACCTGGCAGAACTACCAGTGGGTGAATCTTGTTAAAACATCTCACAGTGGCATTCAGGACCCCTAGCATTCTCGGATGTGTCACAGAGGGATCAGGAAGGGACTGGCAATTTTTGCAGCATAAGCCTTGCAGGTGGTTGCAAGACCCAGGAATAGGCATTCATCCACATTAGAGGTGGCATGCAACTAAGTTTTATTCAGAGTAGACCTGTTGCAATTAATGCAACTAAAATAGATCCATTAATTGCAATGTGTCTGTGGAGACCCAGTTGACCAGCACCCTAAGCAAACAGTGTCCATTTTAAAAAAATCAATTTCAGTTACTTCCCCCAAAGTCCAATTGCACTAACACCTGAACCTAGAATTTCACCCTCAGGTGACATTGTGTCACTCTTGGCGATGCAGCCTGGCATATAAATTGATGTAGCTCATTCTGAGCTGTGCAGTACAGCAAGTCTATGGAATCCTGTGTGTGTGTGCATGCGCCGAAATTGACATCTGGATTTTACTGAGAGGACAAATCAGAATGCAATTGATGGGTTGAATGTGTATGCATACAGATATCAATCCCAATCAGTCCTACCTCAGCACAAATAAGGGCGTATTAAAACATTACCAATGCACATTTATGGCTTACTTAAATGTAAGAGCATAGAGTGCCTCTAGGAACATTTCCCCGCAACAACGTGCGCCGGCTGCTTCCCATCAATCATTTGTCTAGATCTATGAACCTGCTGAAGTCTATTTATGTAACTTTGAGACGGCTGCATCCAAATAGCTGGACCAGTGCGGTGCTGATGAATGTCGCCAACCCAAGAAGCACAGCAGTATCCCTGAAGCCATGGAATAATATATGGCACATTTTCCAAGTGACCAACCTAGAAGCTCAAGCTCCAAATCCTCTCAGATTCAGCCTGTTGAATAACTAGAGAAGGGAAATTGTCCCTGCTCTCTTTGCCAGATATTGTAAATCAGTCCCTCTGGCAAGATCATATTTGCAATCCCCTTTGCTTCCAACAAGGGACGTGGGTGATGCTGTGGGTTAAACCACAGAGCCTAGGACTTGCCGATTAGAAGGTCGGCGGTTCGAATCCCTGCAAAGGGGTGAGCTCCCATTGCTCGGTCCCAGCTCCTGCCAACCTAGCAGTTCCAAAGCATGTCAAAATGCAAGTAGATAAATAGGTACCACTCCAGCAGGAAGGTAAATGGCGTTTCTGTGCGCTGCTCTGGTTCGCCAGAAGTGGCTTAGTAATGCTGGCCACATGACCCGGAAGCTGTACGCCGGCTCCCTCGGCCAATAAAGCGAGATGAGCGCCGCAACCCCAGAGTTGGCCATGATTGGACCTAATGGTCAGGGGTCCCTTTACCTTTACTGTTACCTTGCTTCCAACAGTGTTTTTAAAAGAGCATGGGTGGACGAGAAGATGACTTCCCAATCTCCATTTGAAAATTCATTCTACAGAAAAAGTCAAATCTAAAGATAAATATGCCACTACTTTTGTTATGTTGTAAGGCACCTCAAGCATGGTTTTAATCAGGGCTTTTTTTCCAGCTGAAACTGAGCAGAACTCAGTTCTGGCATCTCTCAAGTGGGTGCCATTGCTATTATAAGAGAACAAGGGAGGTGTTCAAGGTGAGTTCTAGAAAAATAGCACTGGGAATTATCTCACTTACACTAAGTCCCCAAATGTCTAGATCTAAAGGTGACTTATGCTGGGAGTGGAAAGAAATAACCGGTATTTTTTATCATCCATGGTGGTCTTGTAGAGCAATAAAAGAATTTTAGGAGATGGTGTATAATGAACTTAAGAAAATGTTTAGAAGAACGTTTCCCAAAAACCCGGAAGCTTTCCTTCTGGGAATAACTGTGAAGTGGTCCGGCAGACTTCCCTGCGGTACTATTTGCTTTCTGGACCCAGCAGAGTGTTGCACAGCGTGGCTGTTGGTGTATAAGCTTGCAGAAGACAAGGTCCACACGCTGTTGTTCTAAATAGCTTTATTTACAGCAAGATAAGCAATCCAGCAATACAGCAAGATAAACAAGTGAGAGCTGGACCATAAAGAAAGCTGATCACTGAAGAATTGATGCTTTTGAATTATGGTGCTGGAGGAGACTCTTGAGAGTCCCATGGACTGCAAGAAGATCAAACCTATCCATTCTTAAGGAAATCAGCCGTGAGTGTTCACTGGAAGGACAGATCCTAAAGCTGAGACTACAATACTTTGGCCACCTCATGAGAAGAGAAAAGACCCTGATGTTGGGAAAGATGGAGGGCACAAGGAAAAGGGGACGACAGAGGACGAGATGGTTGGATAGTGTTCTCGAAGCTACCAGCATGACTTTAACCAAACTGCGGGAGGCAGTGGAAGACAGAAGTGCCTGGCGTGCTCTGGTCCATGGGGTCACGAAGAGTCGGACACGACTAAACGACTAAACAACAACACAAACAATCCATCAGAAGATGCAGATATTGCATCTTCCTTGTCCCAGCAGAAAACGAAAGTAAAGCACAGACAAAGAACAGATCCTGGATGTAGGATCTCTCCGCCCCTCAGAGGCCGGACGACTGGAATTGAGCTGTTTAACCCTGTAAGCTCTGATTCCCCTCACAATAACAACAACAGAAATCCCAAAAAATCGAATTACTCTATGGATGTATGCGACCACAGCTGACCGAATTCTGGTAGCACAAAAGTAGAGAACAGACGAGGCACCATCATGGCCCCTTAAATTATTAGAATATATAGAACTTGCCAGCATGACAAATAGATTAAGAAACAAAGATGACAAGAATTTAAAAGAGTACTGGACATTATATATAGATTATATGGGGAAAAAATATTATAACAAAAAGAAAAACCATAAAAGGCTGGCAAAAAATGCTTCCACAGTAGAGGCTATAACATGATAAGGTGATAAAAAGAACTTAGTAGAGTAAGAAAACACAACTGAAAAGACAGCAGTTAGGAAACCAGGAAAAGAGTAGAAGGGGAATTAAAGATCTGGTTTATAAGAGTCAAATAAATTGGAGGAATAAGTTATATTACTACTAATATTCATTTATATATGTCTTATATTTATGTTATGTTTCATTCTTATTTTCCTGTATATGACTATAACAGAGTATGCATTGATATGACAAAACAGAAAAGTCTCTCTGTCTCTCTCTCCTATCTATCAACTCTCAACTATCTATATCTATCATCTATCTATCATCTATCTATCTATCATCTATCATCTATCATCTATCATCTATCTATCATCTATCTATCTATCTATCTATCTATCTATCTATCTATATCTATCTATCATCTATCTATCTATCTATCTCTATCATCTATCTATCTATCATCTATCTATCTCTATCTATCTATCATCTATCTATCTCTATCATCATATCTATATCTATCTATCTAATCTATATCTATCTATTTGAAGAAGGGAGGTGTTTTATGGTGCGTTCCAGCACCTCTTTTTCTAGAAAAACAGCACTGGTTTTAACTCTGTTAAATTGGCAGCATCCAATTCAACAATGATGATGAGCATTGGCCATGCCAGTTGTACCTGATGAAAGTTGGAGTCCAACAACATCAGGAGTGCCACAGGTTCCCCACCCCTGCCTTAGACCATGTTGTCCCAAGAAGAAGGGGTTGTGTTCCTTCTGTGAGAGGGCTTTGAGGCCTCTGGGGTTCTCCTGTGCTTGGCGAGTCCACCTTAAAGCCAATAAAATTGCAGTACATGCTACTGGCTGCTGGTCCCTTGGTATTTGTGTTTTAGGCAAAAATACAGGCCTCCTTTGGGAAGGCAGGGCAGGGTAGATTCTGCATGGAGGGATGAAATTGGACGGAGGAGACTTTTGCCAGAGAGACCCAGTGCTACCTGCTCCCCATCCAACTCTGCTTTCTCTCAAGCAATTAGCCAGCAAATCCATTCGAAGGCAACAATCAGTATGCCCGCTTGCCCTTTGTCCATTGCTAGGAGCAGACAATTAATCTACACAAACAATGCAAGCTCTCTGCCTGTCTTGCTCGGGCCAAAGGGGGAGAAAGCAAACCAAATTTTCCTTTGAATTCCAGATGGCATCATCTTTCTCAATAACCTGCAAGCCAGAAAAATAATTGCCAAGGTCATGAGTGTCAAGAGGTGACCGATCAGGCTGCAGTTTCTCAGTAAGATGTTTCTAACACAGCCTCTCTTCACAGAAGAATTTGAACGCTAATGAACAACAGCTATGTGTACATTGTTGGTGCATCCATTTAAGATGGACTCAGTGGCGTAGTGTGAGAGGGGGGCACAGCAGCAGTTGCCCCAGGTGCAAAATTGTTAGGGTGCAAATTTTCTCCTTTTTTGCCAAATAATTGTTAATAGTTTTCCTATAGTAGTAATAAAACTCAATATAGCTTCATGCATCCATCACTGGGCTGTGTTGAAAATGGCTTCTCCATGCAAACCAGAAAGTGGGCTCTCCAGACAACACAGCAACTCTTGTTTTCTTATTTCCACAGCTGTGATCTCCTAGGTGACATATACATTGTTAGGCAGTTGAATGTGCATTTCCCTCTGTCCCACCCACCCCCTCCTCACAGCCCCAGGGCCTGAAGGCCCACACTACACCACTGGAAGGACTAACTAGTGTTCCATGTTCACTTCTGTTTCCTGTAAAACTATTCATTCTGCTGGTCTCCTTCTTTCCTTCCTAACTGCACCGGTGGTAGTGAATTGCTTTATCTGTGGCAGGGATGGCAGAAAATTCTGATGAAAACAGGAGAGGAAATCGCCGGTGTTCATTTATTAGTCCCATTCCCAGAACACAAATCAATCCTGCAAATGTGATCAATATTTGCTCTTGTTTTCATTCTGTAACCGATACGTAACTGATTTCACTTCCCCCAATTTCCATTGCCTTTCCTTTGCGTTGATCTGAATTGGGTGGAAAAACATCATGGCAATGCAATTACGTAAGTTTCATCATTTTGCAGGGGGCAGCGAGACAAATAGCTTTGTTTTGGCAGAAGTCAAACGGCAGCCAAATGGAAATAGTGCTGCACACGACAAAAACTCTCCTCCCTGCAAGAGAGGGGAGTGGTTGTGGGCGGGAGCCGAGCACCGCCCCTAGCAGGGGGCATTAGCCCCCTGCCTCCCCCTCACCTGGCTGGTGCCCACGCCCCCTCGGCAGGCAACCAACCAGGTGCCTGGAAGGGGCGTGTTCAGCAGCCTTTTGCTGCGGCGCCAGCCTCTCCCCGGCCTCTTTCTTCGTCGTCTCGCCGAGAGTCACCCACCCTCCACTCCCTTTGAGTTAGGGCTTAGGTCATTGGCCTTGCTACGGACCTTAGGTTGGTCGCCCTGGTTGTCTAGGGGGCCTGGTAGGAGTTTTTCCATTTGGCATTAGGCTTTTTGGTTTTTTCGCCTACCTCGTAGCAATCGTCACAACTTTTGTGGTATTGGTGGGTAGGTTAGGCATTGGAATAATATGTTCTGGTGTGTCGAAGGGCTAGGTGTGGCCATCGCCTATGCCTTCAATTTAGGGGTATTCCGTTAAAGGAATCTGGCGGTTGTGTATTCTGTCCGATGCCTGCTTGGCGGGAGGCCATAGCACGACCCTCGGTGACATCAGGGGAGAGCCTATAGTTGGATTAGCATGAACAGGCTCCACCTACTGGTGAATAAACCCACTTGCTTGAGAGATCCAATGCCTAAGCCAATACCTTTTCACTGCTGTAATCAATAAAGTTGTGGCCTTTCCTTGCCCATTAACCTTATATAACGTGTCCTTGTGTATTCTTTCCACATTGCGGGGGTCGGGTCCTCGAACCACAAATAAAATGAGCAATGCAAAATGATGACTTTTCACATCCGTACTCTGGGGTTGCCTAATGGGGCGCTCTAGCATTGAATTTCTGATGTAATACGGCTCCAGGGAAACACTAACTTAAAGAATACTAGATGAGATGGTAAAGTTGCCCCTCACTCCCTGACAGTCCTGCCGGCCTTGGGAGTTGTCCTGTTGAGGAAGAGCGATGGAAGAAGACTTTCTGGGTGAGAGGCATATTGCCGCCTTGAATAGTGCATCAGAGTGATTGATTGGTGGCAATTTGTATTGTTATTTATACAGTTCTGTCAGTGAATGGTTTCATTGTCTCCTTGGTGTTTTCACAGTACTTTTTTTTGTCAGCTGGAAGGAGTGGCTGGCGATAACAAATGGTGATTGAGTGGGAGATATTGGAGTGTTTGGGTGGATGGTGTGTTTTCATGTGTACTAAAGGTCGTGTGGGAGTAAAATGAGATGAGTGATATTGAATGAATAGTAGGCATTGTAGGGTTTGCGTAGATGTAAGGCTGAATCAGGGTGTGAGGTGCACTGTGGCGAGTGTTGCATTCTGTGAGTCAGGATGCGCCTTGGCAAGAGGGAGGGTGAAAAAAGAGGGGAGCTGTGGGTCTATAGATGTTTCAGAATGTGCTGTTGCGTTTTTAATTTTGAGGATTTTATTATTTTATTTTATTATTTTTTAATTATTATTTTCTTATACTATTTTTGTATAATATTGCTCTGCAGTTTCTTAGTTTTCCTTGTTTGTTATATATACAGGGGGAAATTCAATAAATAATAATAATAATGTTGAATGTTTCATCAATAATAATGTTGAATGTTTCATTTCTGCTTTCCAGATGGAACAATCTGCATGCTGTTCTGGGGATTCTCCTGACTCCCCTGAGCCAATGGGTGGTAGCTGGGGGTTCATGGTGTGTGGCGGTGGGAGATGCCCCCATTGCCCAAACAGAAGTCCTTGCGTTGGCTTCTGCTGATGGGACTCATCATTTCAAGTGGTCCATTTGTTGATTTGCAAACCTCTTAGAGACTATACTATACTATATTTTATCCATTGCCACATGGAAGTTTGTACACCCATCTCTTTACAATATTTTAGCAGCATCAAGTTTCAGTTGTGACCCCACCTGTTGTTCTCCTCTAGCTCTAGACACTCTTATTTTAATGGGTTATATTGTACAATGCATCTGGGGTTCCACACACTTACTTAGGGATAAAGACACTTCCTTGGTCCTATGCAGATGCACCTAAGAGTAAGCCCCACTCAATGCAGTGGGATTTATGTGGGAAGCCTGCACAGAACTGTGCCATTGGTGGTATACTGAACATGGTCCCAATGGACGTATGGTGACCTGAGTCACTGCTGCGTACTGAGGAAGGGAAGGGCAAGGTGGTTGGGAGGTCCACACAATGTAAACACACAAGGAAGAGTGCTGGATTGGCTCTGTAGCAACACACCAATCTGCTCACGGGACCCTACCTCCCTCTCTCAATAAACAGCAGTGACTCAGCTCTCAAGAGGTCATGCGAGTATCTCCACCCAGTCACTCTATTCGCAAGCTGTCTTGGCGAGGTGGCGTTTTCCAAAGAGATGAGTAAAAATGCTTCACTGCTTCTGAGAGTTCAGCCTCCCACCATTGCAGGAATATGGATGAACCTGCAGCCTCATTTCCCCTTTCGTGCTGGGGGAGGTTTGTTTTTTAAAAAGCATTTCAGAAACTTGTTATTCTAACAGCCCACAGTTAATTTCCGCTTCCTCCCCTCACTTGATTAAAATAAAACTTTCCTCATTCACAAGCAAAGAGAATTTGTAATTAATTAATTCTTGATTTTGTTTTTTTTTAATGTGGTCTTATCTGCTCATATGCTTTTTGTTTTTGGGTTTTTTGCAGTTAGATTAAAACATACTCCACTTTAATTAAAACACAAACCTTTTTTTATTGCAGTTGTAATAAGTAGGTATTATGACAAGATGGCATATATAATGAAGTTTAATGGAGCTGCAAGCTAAAGTAATGTATATCTTTGCAAATGTTTTATAGAGGGGGAAACAAAATGAATAGAGTGTGTCAGGAACAGATGAGGAGCATTAAAGTGCTCACAATAATATAATTCAATATTGATATTTTCAAGGATCTCTCAGATGCCGTATTTTTCAAGTGCTGTTGTCAGCCGTTATGGTCACATTCACATGTAACACTAAACCATGGTCATGTTCATATGCAACACTACACCTTGGCCTGGTATACTTCACAAGACCACAACCCTCTTATATCAAAGGGTAGGGCTTAGAATGCTGCTTTTGGGTCTTGGGTCCTGATTGTATGTTTTATTAATTTTCCATACATTCAAACCACATTTCAATTTCTATTAAATTTTCCATTTTTGACTTCCTTCGGCCTCTCTGCCAATCATCCAAATTCTAACCTTTAATTACACATTTCCAAATTTTACTATTGCCTTTGTATCTACCCCCCACTTCTATTTTGCCTTTTTACAATATTTCTTATGCTGTTACAGAGCTTCTCTAAATGCCACTAGCGTTATTCCATTATCACTTATACATTCCCAGTATTCAACTAATTTTCCCCAGTCCTCGATGAACTTTTGATCTCGTAGATATCTGATCTTCCCAGTCAGTTTGTCAAGTTCTGCATAGTCCATCAGCTTCATTCTCCACTCCTCCAACGTTGGTATTTGCTCTTGTTTCCAATTCTGGACCAGTAATATTCTTGCCGCTGTTACTGCATATTGGAAAAGTTTTTGATCCTTTCTATTTATTTCATTACCGACAATTCCTAAAAGGAAAGCCTCTGGTTTCTTAACAAATGTATATTTCAACATTTTTTTCAATTCATTATATATCAATTCCCAGAAGCTTTTCACTTTCTTACATTCCCACCACATATGATAAAATGTACCATCTTTTTCTTTACATTTCCAACACTTCTTACATGTTTCTGAACCCGAGAGACCCAGCCCATCACCAGCCCACAACTCTTTTACAAATACATTAACCTGTCTTGTAATCCCCCCAGTCTTCTGAGGGTGTGATCTCTGGCTCTTTCTGAACAATGGGGAGCCAGAGTTGTCAAGCAGTTCATGATTCCCAGGAAAGCATCTTGAGTGCCGTTTTTGCATTTGGAGAGAATAGAAGGAAGATCTGTGACAGCCTGACATAGAGCAGGGTGGCCCAATGCATAGTGGTCCAACACATGAGGCCCTTAAGGTCTTTTCTTGTAGCCCTCATCAACATTTGATGCCCACAGTCCAGCCCTCACCCAGTCGTCCCAAAACTGGGTAAGCGAGGTGCTGGGCCTTGGGAAGGAGACATGAGGTCTCTGACAAAATCCTAGTGTCCTCCTTCCTTCCCAAAGCCTAGTTAACACTTTCTCAGCTTTGGGAAGGAGGTGGGAGGGTTCTAGGACCTCCCAGAGCCTTGGGTCTCCTTCCCAAAGCCTGGTGCCTCATTTACATGGCTCTGGAAAGCAGTGCAAGGGCAGGGGTGTGTGTCCAATGTTGGCCTCAATCCCCACCCCCTTCATTGTGCGACAAGGCAGTGTGCAGCCCAGGGCCGTCTTAAGTGCCGTATTTTTCGTTCTATAAGACGCATCAGACCATAAGACGCACCTAGTTTTTGGAGGAGGAAAATAAGAAAAAAAATATTCTGAATCCCAGAAGCCAGAACAAGAGGGATCGCTGTGCAGTGATCCCTCTTGCTGTTCTGGCTTCCGGGATAGCTGCGCAGCCTGCACTTGCTCCATTAGACGCGCACACATTTCTCCTTACTTTTTAGGAAGGAAAAAGTGTGTCTTATAGAGCGAAAAATACGGTATATCTGGTGCCGTGGTGCAAAGATCCCTCTGCTGCCCCCATTTCCCAGAGTTGCTGACCTTTTTACGGTGCTGCCGGCAGCTTTGCAGGGCTGGAGGAGGCGGGCAGCGGCTGGAGGGTGGCTCCTCTGGCAGGGAAGAGGTGAAGGCTCTGGGCACGGTGCTGCTTCAGCAAGGCGGGCGATGGCAGTGAGCTGATGCCGGGAGGTGCTGCGTCCAGCCTCCACCTCTTCCCTAACGCCCTCTAGAACTTGGCGCCCTGGCGCCCCGCACCACTTGCCTCTATGGGCAAGACGCCCCTGGTGCAGCCTGCAGGTTCCATGTTGATGTACGCTTGCAACCCATTTGGTATGAAATGTTGGACTGCCCCAACTTAGAGGAATGGTGGGGCCAGGAGATACTTTCTTCACAGCAGAAGACTCCGCTGTTTGGTGGTGGTCTGCAGCACTATCCCCAAAATGTACATGCTATTCACCATAGGCAGAGGAGATAACAAAATAAATAAATTAAGCTGCCAGTTTGATTTATAATAATAATAATTTATTATTTATACCCCGCCCATCTGGCTGGGTTTCCCCAGCCACTCTGGGTGGCTTCCAACAAAACACTAAAATACAATAACCTAGTAAACATTAAAAGCTTCCCTAAACAGGGCTGCCTTTAGATGTCTTCTAAAAGTCTGGTAGTTGTTGTTCTCTTTGACATCTGGTGGGAGGGCGTTCCACAGTGTGGGTGCCACTACCGAGAAGACCCTCTGCCTGGCTCCCTGTAACTTGGCTTCTCGCAGCAAGGGAACCACCAGAAGACCCTCGGTGCTGGACCTCAGTGTCCGGGCAGAATGATGGAGGTGGAGACGCTCCTTCAGGTATACTGGACCGAGGCCGTTTAGGGCTTTAAAGGTCAGCACCAACACTTTGAATTGTACTTGGAAACGTACTGGGAGCCAGTGTAGGTCTTTCAAGACCGGTGTTATATGGTCTTGGCAGCTGCTCCCAGTCACCAGTCTAGCTGCCGCATTCTGGATTAGTTGTAGTTTCCGGGTCACCTTCAAAGGTAGCCCCACATTGCTGTAGTCCAAGCGAGAGATAACCAGAGCATGTACCACTCTGGCGAGACAGTTCATGGGCAGGTAGGGTCTCAGCCTGCGTACCAGAGGGAGCTGATAAACAGCTGCCCTGGACACAGAATTGACCTGTGCCTCCATGGACAGCTGTGAGTCCAGAATAACTCCCAGGCTGCGCACCTGGTCCTTCAGGGGCAGAATTACCACATTCAGGACCAGCGAATCCTCCACACCCACCCGCCTCCTGTCCCCCCAAAACAGTACTTCTGTCTTGTCAGATTCAACCTCAACCTGTTAGCCGCCATCCATCCTCCAACCGCCTGATAGCATTTGCACAACTGCCCCCCTCTGTTATCTCTCTCTCTCTCTCTCTCTCTCTCTCTCTCTCTCTCTCTCAACACACACACACACCTCTTTAGCACAGAATTGGGACCATTTGATCTGGAAATCATTGAGAGACAATAAACACAGGGATCCCATGTTGCCAGTTTTTTTACCGTCACTTTTCTAAATGGAGCTGCGGTTGATGAAATGAGCAGGCATTAAAGCTTCAATAAAAAGTTAATTAAGAAAATGAGAAATGTTCTTTACTCTGAACCAGCCTTTTGTCATTTTGAAGAGGGCAATGTATTTTTTTTTTTTTGCAAGGTTTAAACAGATATTATTCAGAGGGGTTTAGTGGCAGTCTACAATGAAAGAATCAGCTCTGTCTTATCATAAAAGTTCTATAAAGGAAGACCAATAAAAGAAATAAAGAAAGAAGGGGGGGGGAAATGTGAAAAATATATTGAGTACCATTAGGTCATAAAAACCTGGAAAACAGATGCATAGAGATGACATACACTTTCTCTCAGCATAAAATCTTTTTTTTTTTCCTTTTAGAATCCTAGCAGGAGTAAAGTATCATACTGACTCTTTCTTCAGTAATTGAAAAAAAAACTGAAAAAAAGAAGAAAGAAGACCATGTGGATTAAAAAGTGTTGCTATAAAACTATGGTTTCAAACATTCCAGTTAACAGTAGTTGCTACATTTTCTGTTTGACTCATCCAAGGGAAGAATAGTGTTTATGTCTTAGTTGAAGGAGTCAGTAAATAAGGGTATCAAAGAGAGAACAACAACAACAAGGGGAAAAAACTGAAGAAGGGAGCTGAGCAGATTGAGGTGGATCACTCTGGGCGAGAGTCACAAAATCTGAATGGAAGGAAAGTTAAAGATTAGAAGAATCTGGGTTGTCACAAGTAGAGGTAGCATGAAAGGAAGGAATAATCAAAGGCTTAGAGCGCCATGTACCATTAAATACAAATGTTAAAGAAGAACACCCAAATACATGAAGCTTTGGGTGTTGGTTTTTTATATATTTTTAATGGAACTTCATTAGTTCAAGGAATGCTTTTGATTAAGGATGATGAAAACTTTAGGCGTTTCAGACATCATTGTGTATAGAAAAATGGACCCTGCAATAGTCTGAAATATATAAAGGCATTTGTGTGTCTGTGTGTATTTAAAAAGAGCGCAGCCTTAAAATCTAGAATAGAAAGTGAGGGTGAGAAATGTCAAGCCTGGTTACAGATGCAATCCTATACCCACTTTTCCAGGAGTAAGCCCAAATGAAACTCAGTAGGACTTACTTCTGAATTAATGGGTATAGATGGTAGGGGCGGGGATAAATTTGATTCCATTTGCATTTTACAGCGAAGTTAGGTAAAGGTAAAGGGACCCCTGACCATTAGGTCCAGTCGTGGCCGACTCTGGGGTTGCGGTGCTCATCTCGCTTTACTGGCCGAGGGAGCCGGTGTACAGCTTCCGGGTCATGTGGCCAGCATGACTAAGCCGCTTCTGGCGAACCAGAGCAGTGCATGGAAACGCCATTTACCTTCCCGCTGGAGCAGTACCTATTTATCTACTTGCACTTTGATGTGCTTTTGAACTGCTAGGTTGGCAGGAGCAGGGACCAAGATTCAAACCGCCAACCTTCTGATCAGCAAGTCCTAGGCTCTGTGGTTTAACCCACAGCGCCACCCTCGTCCCTTACAGCGAAGTTACCCAATTCACATTTCCCAAAACAATACACAAAACAAAACCATCCTTTGAAATGTGCATTTCTCTGACTTTTGCAGTGTCCTTATTTAGCCAAGAAATGTGTACAAGTAGACATTAGATTAGGGGAAATATAAATATATGGGGAAACGTGATTTGCAAAAAATGTGTCTATTAGGTAAAGCTAGATACAAAAATGTTTATATTCACATAAAAATGCAGATAAATTTCCAGGAGGACCTTTTTTTTCCTTTTTCAAACTGATGCGAAGATGTGGAGACCAGAGGTCGGGAAACTGAGAGAAACTGAAATTGACAGATCTGCCCATTCCCTAATAGGCTGTAAGAGTTTTACAGATATTACAGTTTCGTAATGGGCAAAAAAAGAAGTCAGAACAGAGTTGTCATCTGTGTTCTGAAAATGTGTTGAACGCTAAATAGAATTGGCAAGGAGATCTCCTGTTGCTGGAATTGCCCAAGAATTCTCATATGCTGCTGAGAGTATTTTGGAGGCTGCATGCCTCAGCTAACTGCTCTGATAATACATCCATTGCTCAACATTTCACCCATAATGTTCACTTTAGTGTCTATTAGCTGCAATGCATGTCACTAGAAAGCAGAGTTTATTTATGTGTAGTTTAGCAACCGAGAGACCTGATCCTGGTCCCTGATTTGAATCTTACCTCTACCACAAAGTCTCTCTCTCTCTCTCTCTCTCTCTCTCTCTCTCTCTCTCTCTCTCTCTCGGCCTTACCCCCTGCCCTTTCCCCTCAATCTGAATTTTGTGGGATAATAATAATGATTTTCCCTGGAAAAGACCCTGATGTTGGGAAAGATGGAGGGCACAAGGAGAAGGGGACGACAGAGGATGAGATGGTTGGATAGTGTTCTCGAAGCTACCAGCATGAGTTTGAGCAGACTGCGGGAGGCAGTGGAGGACAGAAGTGCCTGGCATGCTCTGGTCCAGTGGCGTAGCGTGGGCGGTGCAGGGGGGCCGACCGCACCGGGTGCAACATCTGGGGGTTAGGGTTAGGGGGCGCAAATCCACGGGCTAGGGGGCGCAAATTACTTGCCTTGCCCCGGGTGCTGACAACCCACGCTACGCCACTGCTCTGGTCCATGGGGTCACGAAGAGTCGGACACGACTAAACGACTAAACAACAACAGCAATAATGATTTATCTTACAGGGCTATCAAAACGACTGCAACTAGATAATGCATGAGAAGTGCTTTGAACCCTTGAAAGTGCATACCCTCCGGCATTTCTCCAATGAAAATAGGGACATCCTATTCCATTATTACAGTCGTACCTTGGTTCTTGAATGCCTTGGTACACGTACTTTTTGTTTCCCGAATGCCAAAAACCTGGAAGTAAGTGTTTTCGAATGTTTTCCGGAAGTCAAATGTCTGACGCGGCTTCCGCTTGAGTGCAGGAAGCTCCTGCAGCCAATCAGAAGCCGTGCCTTGGTTTTCAAATGGTTTCGGGAGACAAACGGACTCCTGGAACAGATTAAGTTCAAGAACCAAGGTTGCACTGTATTAATTATCATCATCAATAATAATACCCCACCCATCTGATTGGGTTGCCCCAGCCACTCTGGACGGCTCCCAACATATATAAAAACATGATAAATTATTAAATATTAAAAAAAACTTCCCTGTACAGGGCTGCCTTCAGATGTCTTCGAAGGTTTATATAGTTGCTTATCTCCTTGGTTCAGGGATCACATTACACGTTAATGAAATTATTTTAGAATGTTTTATCATTTTACTGTTGTTAGCAGCTCTGAGCCCGGCTTCGGCTGGGGAGGGTGGGATATAAATAAAATATTATTATTATTATTATTATTATTATTATTATTATTATTATTATTATTATCATCATCATCATTATTATTATTACTCCATACCCTCCAACTTTCCTCTGATGAAAGTAGTAGTAGTGGTAATAATAATAATAATAATAATAATAATAATAATAATAATAATTTATTTATACCCCGCCCATCTGGCTGGGCTTCCCCAGCCACTCTGGGCAGCTTCCAGCAAAATATTAAAATACAGCAATGCATCAAACATTAAAAGTTTCCCTAAACAGGGCTGCCTTCAGATGTCTTCTAAAAGTCTGGTAGTTTTTTCCCCTCTGACATCTGGTGGGAGGGCGTTGCACAAGGTGGGTACCACTACCAAGAAGTCCCTCTGCCTGGTTTCCTGTAACTTGGCTTCTCGAAGTGAGGGAACCACCAGAAAGCCCTCGGCGCTGGACCTCAGTGCAGAACAATGGGGGTGGAGATGCTCCTTCAGATATACTGGACCGAAGTAGGGCTGTCCCAAGGAAAAGTGGGATATTCCAGGATCAAATCAGAAACTGGAATGGCTTCTGTAAATCTGGGACTCTCCCTGGAACATAGGGGCACTTGGAGGGTCTGGAAAGTGTTATGTAAGTGAAGTATTCTCATTCCTAGCCTACACCCCATAATAGTGTGCTGGCACTGGCTCACACATGCATATTCATGAGTTGATGCCTCATCACCCCTTGATGGCTTTCAACCAAATGTATGAACAATCTCCACTGAAAAGCATGATCTGTGAAAATCTCCCCTGTGGGGATGAATCTGTGATGGCTCATTGAAGTCCTTGCCCACACACAAATGGGACCTGCAGCAGAACATTTGCTGCTGTGTGGAGATGTTCCTGCTTAGTGTTCCAGTCAGTCACTCAGCCAGTCACTCAGCCAGCCAGGCTTTTTCCAGGAAACTCCATTCCATTCGCTCTGCCAGCCAGGCCCCATCTGTACTATACATTGAAAGCAGTATCACACTGCTTTAAACAGGCACGCCTTCCCCCAGAGCATCTTGGGAATAGTATAGTCCAGTTGAAAGTTATTAGGAGATCCCCAACTGATCAAACGCCAGTGATTATGTGCTGCATTCAGAGACATTCATTGTGTTCAAGTAACAGTGGATCACAAACAGGGTTTTTGAATGAAATAATAATCATCAATCATCATCATTATCATAGTCCTGATCCCCTGGCCTAACTAGCTGGCAGACAGTGTGCCAAGACAAAGTTCCGAGTCCAGAGGGCAATTCACATGACAAAGTTCCAATTTCAGAACCCAAACCCCACAAAGTCCAAAGATGATGATGATAATGATAATAATAATAATTTTATTATTTATACTCCACCCATCTGGCTGGGTTTCCCCAGCCACTCTGGGTGGCTCCTAACAGATTTAAAAGCACAATAAATAATCAGACATTAAAAACTTCCCTAAACAGATGTCTTCTAAAAGTCAGATAGTTGTTTATTTCCTTGACATCTGATGGAAGGGTGTTCCACAGGGTGGGCGCCACCACCGAGAAGGCCCTCTGCCTGGTTCCCTGTAACCTCACTTCTCACAGTGAGGGAACCACCAGAAGGCTCTCGGAGCTGGCCCTCAGTGTCCAGGCTGAACAATGGGGGTGCAGACACTTCTATAGGTATAAGACGCTCCTTCAGGTATATCAGGAAACACAGTGTGGGGTCAGTCCAAGTAAGCCAAGACAGAAGTTCAGCAGACAGGACACAGTCCAGAGTCAATCACAAAGCAGAAACCCATGAAGGTCCAAGGAGAATCCCAGGTGAGGTCCCTCAACATGGGCAGTTGAGCAGACACAGTACCTCAGCTCTGCTGACTACAGCATCTGGGCTCAATGAGGACTGTGACCCTCACCTGCTCTCTGCTTGCCCCAGGTGAGGAATCACATGCCTCCTTGCCCACCCGGCCGGCTAGTGAACTAGGCTGCAGGCCCTGACCTGCCTTTGCTTCCTAGGGTGCCCTGCCCACTGTTCCCTACGTCTTCGGACCTGCCATGTTCATAGGGATGAGGACCACTCTGACTCTGGCAAGGGGTCCAGCTGCTTAACTTCCTGTGCACTGGCCCCTGCCCCTTCATCATCCTCTGTCACCCCATGAGTATTGTCAACAACCTTCTCTCCTTCCCCATCTTGCTCCTGTGTGACTCACTCGCCAGGAACCTCTGCCTCCTCTTCCTCCTCCCCAAAGTCCTGCCAGTTCATGACATGACAATAATAGTAATTTTATTATTTATACCCCACCCTTCTGGCTGGGTTTCCCCAGTCACTCTGGACAGCTTCCAACAGAATAGAAAAAGGTAATAAAACATCATGCCCATCATCTTGCATGCGACCCCCCTGTCCAAGGTGCGCATAAAAGAGGGGAGGACATTGGCAGCCCAATTAAACTCTGGGAAAGATTCGCTTGTACCCCCCGCAACAGGAGCACTAATTGAAACCGTGTCTCTCTCCACCATTGTTTCACGTGCACAAAAACTTAGAAAAACAACACCGTCCCCAACCCTGTGGTTGTGGATCCAGAGAGCAGGAGAGTGAAGCTGTCAGCAGCTTCCGTATAATTGGCTACTGCTAGACCCTTACCTGCCCACCTATGGCTAATTTAAGTTTCCCAAGGTGGCTGCAGTAATGAGTCAGCAGGAATTGAGGAACTATGGGTAATTCTCTTCTTGACAGCACAGTCCTGCAGCTGAAGCCTGCAATTTTCCCGAGGCTGGATAGGGGCAATAAGGTCCCGGTATTTAATGAAAACACAAACAGACACTTACTCAGGAGCTAGCTGCAGATATAGCAACATATAAGATTTTAGCATATGCTTTTCTTTAGTTTTGCACTGAAAATGGAACCGGATTTCGTTCTGAGTTTTTGTTTTCTTGCACTTGCTAATGAATTGTTGAAATCTGCTGATTAATATTTCTGAGAACTGCAGGGCTAATAGTAATAGTAATAATTTATTATTTATATCCCACCCATCTGGCTGGGTTTCCCCAGCCATTCCGAGCAGCTCCCAACAGAATAATAATAATAATAATAATAATGCGACTAAACATCATACATTAAAAACTTCCCTAAAAAGGTAGGGTGCAAGAATATTTTTCACTACACCATTTTTTGTTCATAAAAAGTTCATGATTAAGGGTGAGGTTGGATTTAAGGTGGGCATCGAACTAGTTTTAGACTTCGACACAAGTCTGCCTACCCCTTTTTAGAGGTACGGCAGCATTGTGGGGCAGCCAGTGCCTCCCCCCCCCCCCGCCGACTGTGCAGAGCTGTGTGTTGGGGTCTGATCCTTGCCAGAGCATGAGTTTTGGCTTGTGCTCCCAGCTTGAAATCCTGCTCCACGTCAGCCTGCTGAATTGGCCAATGGCAGGCTGGCACAGACTCTCTGGGGGGCGGGCCTGAAGGAACAATCAGGCTTCCCTCAGGTCCACTCCCAGGGGATTTAAAACAGCCCATGCCAATCCTTGGCACCCAGCTCTTCTTCGTTGGATCAAGATTGGGATAACTGTGGGTTGTTCCAGCCAGGGAACTTGCAGAGGGATTGGCTTTCGGAACCTAAGCAGGAGCACCCGGTTTTGCCTTAAGCTGAGCATCACATTTCTGTGTGAAAATACAAACATATACATATACAATGTACAGAGAAAGCTGCTTTCTTAAGCTCAGTTATTTCTGTCATCTGCTTGGAATTCCATAAAATATCTGATATCTTTTCTGGGCTAGGGAAGGGGCAGAAATTTTGCTTGTGTTTTAATGAGAAACTACCCAATTTTAGCTTCCCGCGCCATTATGTAAACCGAAACACAGCTGTCTTTCAAAATTCTCACTTCTGTGACTTATGAAATGCAGTTCTCCAACCCAAACAATAAAATGTTTCCATAAATGCTTTCGATTAGGAGGAAGTGTGTATAAACACCCATATTATTCATAAAATAAGATTCATTGTGGGAAATTGCTTGCAGAAATGTGTATGTTAGTCAAAACTCTCTATAAAAAGTATTAGGAGAAATTCACACTAAACCTCTGATGAATTTTCATGAGGCCTTTTTTGTAAGGATAACGGCAGAAGTGTGGAAAACTGAATTTAAGACTGAAAAAAGAGAGAGAAACTGAGAGAACCAAAACTGACAGATTTATGCAGATTTATTCTGAAAGTGCTCATGCACTCCACACTTAATTCTAAATCCTCTCATAACTATTCATAGAGCATTATTAACAAAAACATATATATTCAAATATTTCCCTTGCTATCAGTATGGCACACCCAATGTCCATCTGACACAAAGTCCATGTTTAAAGAGCATTAACAGGGATGTAACAAGAAGAACCTTTAGTCATGAAGAAATCTCCCACACGCTTTAGTTTGTTACCTCAGCTTTCTCAAAGCAAAGTGGGTGTATTCAATTCAAGAAAACCACCGTTTATAAAGGGGTGAGGAAAGTCAGGGATAATTAAAATGAGTGTTTATTATTCAAACCTCAACATTTCTTCGTTCTTCTGAGGAGACCCTAGAAAATGGCCAAGGGACCTTCTAGATAGCACTTGGAGGACCTCTCATTCAGCCTCCTCAGTGCTAGGGCACCTGTCTTATATGCAGAAGGTTGAAGCCCAGGTGTCTCCAGGTAGATCTCATGCTTCAATTCCTGGAGAGCCACTGCCAGCCCGTTGTAGACAAATAGGCCTTTTCTCAGCTGGAACTCACCAGAACTCAGTTCCGACTCCCCTCAGATGGGTTCTGGCACCTCTCTCTCTCTCTCTCTCTCTCTCTCTCTCTCTCTCTCTCTCTTCTCTTTAAAAAAATAATTTTTATTGATTTTCTTTTCTCATAATAATTATTCAATATCATCATTTAACATTCATTTTCTACTCCCCCTGCTCCCTGTTGACTTCCCCCAACTTCCATTTCTGGTTTGTTACACCAAATGTTACATTCTGCCGTTCATACATAATGTTCTGTTATCACTAATTATATTTCTTGTTCTCTGTAAATAAAGTTGTAAAAGTTTATTTAAATCCTGCCAGCGAGTCCATTTTTTTGTTTTTTGTTTTTGCAAGTATGTTGTAAAGGGTTTCCGTTCTTTTCCAAAGTCACTATTGCCATTGCTCTTTCGATGGTATTTCTCCAGTCTTCCAGTTTTGTGCTATTAAAATTCTTGCTGCTGTAGTAGCAAGAATAATGTCCGGTTTTCCTTCGGCATTTCTTGTCCTAGAATACCTAACAAAAAGGCTTCTGGTTTTTCCACAAAAGTTAATTTATTTATTTTTCCAATTCATTATATATCATTTCCCAAATTTTTAAAATAATCTTACAATCCCACCACATGTGATAAAATGTACCTTCCCCTTCTTTACATCTCCAACACTTTTTTTTGTTCTGTTTTATACATTTTAGCCAATTTTAATGGTGTAATGGACCACCTGTACATCATTTTCATATAATTCTCTTTCAGCAATATACATTCCGTAAATTTCAAATTCACTTTCCAAATCCTTATCCAGTCATCAAATTGTATGTTGTGACCTATGTCCTGTGCCCACTTAATCATTACTGCTTTAACTTCCTCATCTTTAGTTTCCTATTCCCAGAGAATGTTATATACCTTCTTTAACAATTTAGAATTATCCTGTATAATTTCCTTTTGGAATTTAGAAACGGTGTAAGTAAATCCTCTCTTGTTATCTTGGTTCTGGCACCTCTCAGGTGGGCATCATTGCCATTCTACAAGAACAATTCCCAGCGCCTCTTTTTCTGGGGGAAAATAGTGCTGCAGACAATACTGAACTAGATAGGCTAACAGTCTGACTCTGTATGAGCCAGCTTCCGAGGTTTTCAACCTTCCTGTCACTTCCTGAGGCACAAATATTGATTGCAGCTGGAGGATTGGAGAAGCTGGATTGATTCAGATGTCTGCAAAAATTCGCCAGAAGCTGCAACAGGTAGGGGAATGTGTGCCGCGATAATTAAGAACTCACACATTTGGCTGTAGACACTATTAATGTACGCACAGAGAGAACAAAGCTTTGCATAATGGTTGTGGGGGAGGGCGGGGGAACCCCTAGCAACAGCTATTCACACCCCAAGTGATGAAAGACATTAATAAATGTTGTCACAGCATGTGTCCTTCACGCAGAAGATGGTGACAAATGTCTGTGCTGTTGCAGACAACATGTCTTTACATTGTTTAGTCCTCAGGGAGCTGCCTGCCAATTTCTTGTCATTTATTTTGAGAGCCTACACACGGTGGGTGCTTTAGGTATAGCGCGATCCCAGCAGAAGGTCATCAAATCGTGATGTTGCTACACCCACCAACCTTCTGCACTTGTCGTTTCCCCTCTCACCAAAATGCACTGTACTGGTGTGCACTGCAAACGAATCTCTGGTGACAATCCAGATCATGGGTAGGTAAACTAAGGCTCGGGGCCTGGATCTGGCCCAATTGCCTTCTCAAACCGGCCCATGGACGGTCGAGGAATCAGCGTGTTTTTACATGAGTAGAATGTGTCTTTTTGTTTAAAATGCATCTCTGGGCTATTTGTGGGGCCTGCCTGGTGTTTTTACATGAGCAGAATGTGTGCTTTTATTCAAAATGCATCTCTGGGTTATTTGTGGGACATAGGAATTTGTTCTCCCACACCCTTCAAAATATAGTCCAGCCCCCCACAAGGTCTGAGGGACAGTGGACCGGCCCCCTGCTGAAAAACTTTGCTGACCCCTGATCCAGATATTTTTGGCGCACAGGCTATCATTCATTATATTCTCCCAGGGAGCTTGTGATTCTTTCTCCTTTAGAATTTTGTTCTGTATATCAGTGCTTGACAACTTGTTTTTTTTTTTGAGGGGGAGCCGACACATTTGGGTTTTTAAGAATGTGCTGTGGGAGGCAGCCACAGAATGGCTGCTGTGGGGTGTCACACAAAATGACACCTGTGGGGGTGTGGCGCAACACAACTTAGTAGCCGCTGGGAGGTGTGACATAATAAACAAAAAATGGAATTCTGTAATAAAGCTGATCCCTGCCTAAAAGGCACCAGCCAATCAGGGATTACAGCAAACCACACAGAATGGGCTGCATGCATAGCTGTCAACTTACAGATTTGAAAATAAGGGACCAGTAGCCTCGAAAATAAGGGATCAGCAGCCAAAATAAGGGATTTTAGCCAACCAGCTCCTTTCCTTTTCCCCATAACAGTCAATCGAAGGAGCCTCCAAAACAAATCCAAAAGCCCCCCCCCCCACGAGATCACTGCCCACCATTGTACTCAACCAGCTCCTTTCCTTTTCCCCCACCATGTGCCCCCGCTCCAGACAGACCTTTTCCCCGGCAAGGGTGAGTGGGCCGTCGATGATGTATCCATCCGATTCCGAGCACAGGCATGTTCAACTTCTGAGCCCCTCCGAGCCAAAGGCAGAAAGCCCAGCCAGCAGCCAAACGAAGCCTCAAGCGGTGGGTCCCACAGCGCAGCAACCCGGCAAAGGGGATGCAGCAAGGAAAACCACCGTCACCTCTCCGCTCGGAAGTGCTGAGCAAAGGCGAGTCCCCAGGCAATGCGACCGGGCACAAGGCATGCAAGCTCCACCCCCCAGTCATTCTTAGACTCCTTATTGGGTGAGCAACGCAGCCAAGCAACACAGTTGGAGCCTCCCTCCTCCCTGGCCGGCAGGGAGGGAGAGGAGCTGCTTCCTTTGAAACCTGGGAAATTTAAGGGACATCATCAATAAGGGACAGCAGCGGGACACAGCACTGGAATAAGGGACTTTCCCGCCAAATAAGGGACGGTTGACAGCTATGGCTCCATGTTGCTATAGTATCACTACTGATATTGATGTAATTATAAACAGGGACCTTCCCACTAATCTTAAAGCATGGGATGGCTTGTAATCCCTTCATGTCGAAAACTGAATGTCAGGGGGAAGCATTCTGATCTAGTCTTTTCCCAGATGTGCACATTTTCAATTTGTGAATATCCTTTTTTTTTTGGTAGGGGGTGTTCCATCAGCTGAGACCCCTCCCCACAGTCTAAAGTGGTGTACTCCAAACACAGGCTTCCCAAATTGGTGAGAACTAGGCCCCAGTATATATAAGGTCTTGTGTTTCATGCAACCATCGAGCTCAGCGCTAACACATTTCACTTATTTAAGTATTTGCTGTGACATCTGACAACCAGAGTTAAGAAATATGACAGGTTTCGGCCAGTCAGATCAAACCTCTATTGCACAGTTTGCTGGCTAACCAGCGGGTGTTGTGCCTGAAACATTTCCCCTGCAAGTTACCAAAATATATTGTACAGGTTCCCTGTCAATATATTTCCTCTTGCCTCTCTGCAAAACATTCGAGCATCTTTGTAGAGAGCTAAAGATGACAGTTCAAAGGCTGCAAGGGATAACTTCAAACCACTTCGCTGTTTGTTCATCTGTTTGTTTAGCCAAGTGAGCTCCTTTCCGAGAACAAGATAGGAATTCATTGTCAGATTTCTGTCTCGCTGTCTTGTGTGCATAACACTGGAGCACACTCTGAAAATATTGCTTCAAAAGTTTGGTGTTTGTTTCCCCGAAACTTTAAACACAATTGAGCCAAAATTAAACATTTATTTTAGTCCAATTGTTTAATTAAATGGAAGTTATAGATGCTTCCTCACACTTTGCACAACACGTACAATAATACCAAGTTATATATGTGACTAGTTATTTACAAATGAAATAAAAATGACTTTATTTTCCATAACTGCAAATCTTGGGTCACTCCAATCTCACAGATCCACAATGCAGGGAGAGGGCTTCCTAGGCACATCTGGTTGGTCACTGTGAGAATTGGATTCTGCATGAGGAGAACCAACATGGATCTTCTTACATTATTCAACCCTCTAGAAAAGGGATGCCTTCAGGCAGCAATGAACCAGTGCCAAAGGAGATACGAAGCTGATCTCCCAGGGCAGAGAAGTTCGTATCCTGGATGCCACAATGGGGAACACCCTTTCATGCCAAGTTACAGGGAACCAGACAGAGGGCCTTCTCGGTAGTGGCACCCGCCCTGTGGAACGCCCTCCCACCAGATGTCAAAGAGAAAAATAACTACCAAACTTATAAGACATCTGAAGGCTGCCCTGTTTAGGGAAGCTTTTAATGTTTAATAGGTTATTGTATTTTAGTGTTTTGTTGGAAGCCACCCAGAGTGGCTGGGGAAACCCAGCCAGATGGGCAGGGTATTATTATTATTATTATTATTATTATTATTAATAATAATAATAATAATAATTTCATGCATCTACAACCACTATACTTCAGAACGCAAAGGCACATACAAGAGGGTCTGAACTGATGATGTTGCAGAATGACCAGATACATATTGAAGGCATATCCTCCAACATTTCTGTGATAAAAATAGAGACATCCTATTCCATTGTTGTTGTTGTTGCTGTAAAAAAGTAAAGGACCCCTGGACGGTTTAGTTCAGTCAAAGGTGACTATGGGGTGCAGCACTCATCTTGCGTTCAGGCCAAGGGAGCCAGCGTTTCTCCACAGACAGCTTTCTGGGTCATGTGGCCAGCATGACTAAACCACTTCTGGCGCAACAGAACACCGCAACGGAAGCCAGAGTGCATGGAAATGCCATTTACCTTCCCGCTGCAGCGACACCCATTTATCTACCTGTACTGGCATGCTTTCGAACTGCTAGGTTGGCAGGAGCTGGGATGTAGCAATGGGAGCTCACTCCATCAAGTGGATTTGAACCGCTGAACTTCTGATTGGCAAGCCCAAGAGGATTAGTGGTTTAGACCACAGCGCCACGCTTATTACATTATTTACACCCTGCTCATCTGACTGGGTTGCCCCGGCCACTCTGTGTGGTTTCTAATATATATAAAGGTAAAGGGACCCCAGTTGGGAACGACTCTGGATTTGCAGTGCTCATCTCGCTTTACTGGCCGAGGGAGCCGGTGTACAGCTTCCGGGTCATGTGGCCAGCATCACTAAGCCGCTTCTGGCGAACCAGAGCAACACATGGAAACACCGTTTTTCCTTCCCGCCGGAGTGGTACCTATTTATCTATTTGCACTTTCATGTGCTTTCGAACTGCTAGGTTGGCAGGAGTAGGGACTGAGCAATGGGCGCTCACCCCGTCACGGGGATTCGAAATGGCAACCTTCTGATCGGCAAGCCCTAGGCTCTGTGGTTTAGACCACAGTGCCACCTGCGTCCTTCCAATATATATATAAACATAATAAAACATTAAACCTTAAATATACAGGGCTGTCTTCAGATGCCTTCTCCAAGTTGTATAGTTACTTATCTCCTTGCTTTTGGGGGTTACATTACTCCTTATCCTCAAACATTTCTCCAATGAAAGAAAGGTCATCCTGGGGAAAAGTGGGACAGTCCAGAATCAAATCAGAAATGGGAACTGCTTCTGTAAGTCCGGCAATGTCTCTGGAAAATAGTGACATTTGGAGGTTCTGTAAAGGGCAGAGGCATGCCTTTAAATCCATGGTATGAAATCAGTGCTAACCTATACATATCTACTTGGAGTAAGTCCTATTGAGTTAAGTGAGGTTGACTTGCAAGTAAATGGCTACAGGATTGCAGAGTAAAGGTGATTACCAGAACCTTGAATTGTGTCCAGAAACTGCACAATATGATCTATTATTATTATTATTATTATTATTATTATTATTATTATTATTTCCTTCGGGGGTTTTGTGAGAATGGTTGCTATCTAACTGAAGTAAACAAAAAAGGGCAGGTAACCTGGAAATAACCTTGTGTTTTAGAAATTATCCCCCTTGCCCATTGTACTATGGCCAGTCATATTAGGCTTTGGGCTGCTATCTCAGCAAATGTCAGTGGTCATTTACTTAAATTTCGATCTTGTTGCTCCACTTCATCATGGTTTGAGTGACAGCCCATTAAAACTGTCTAGGTGGCTCTGCAGATGAGAAGCAGTTGAAATGCTGCCACTCTTGTGCTGGACCGAGAGAGGATATTTTCAGCAATCTTTCCATCCAGTTCTTCCACTGCTGACAACAGGGAATTAAGCTGTGGGAGAAGAGAGTCACGCTCAACCTTTTTCTAGGTACCTTGAGAATATGATGAGGCCTATGGCCTCCAACTTCCATCAACACCAACCAGCAATTGGCCAGTTATCAGGAATGATGGCAGTTGCAGTCCAGCAATGTCCAGAGGAGCCAGAAGTTCACCATCCCCTTTTTAAAACAAAAAGCAGTGCAAGAAGTCTACATAGGTAGAAATCTACACTGGGGACTCAGCTACATTTGTAAAGATAAAGCGCTTTATATGCGTTATATACGCTGTGGAATCCTGTTTTTTGCCAAAGCGTGTTCTCCTTCACGGAGAGCACGTGTTGTGGTGGGGGCCGCCAGGACACTCCAAAGTTGTGGGGCGGGCTAATTGACCGTTGGCCACTGATGCGATTGGGCTTCCTTGTTGTTGGGAAGAAGTTAATGTTGCCATTTGTTGATTGACAGCCAGAAATGCTAAAACTCCTTGCACAAGGCTAGGGCTTCCTCTTTTCGCCCGTGCATCGGATTGCCCGTCCCTCCCTCCCTAGAATTAGGGTTGTTCGCTTTGACCTCGCTATGCCTGTCACGGGGTCGTCTGCTCTTGGGGCAGGGGCCCGGTAGGAATTTTGTCCATCTGGCTGATTGGCTGGGGTCATTTGGTTTTTGCCTACTGTGTAGCAAATCGTCACAACTTGTAAGGTTGCGGTTAGGCAATGGTTTATGGTTTGGTTGGTTAAGGGGCATGGATTGGCTGTGCCTGCCCCTCTAATGCTGCTGCTGCAAGGGATTCCGTTAAAGGAATCGGGGGCTAACTATTGCTTGTCCACCCTGTCAAGGGGGCTCGGGCCACTGCAAGAGCTCCTGGCTGCATTTGGGGTGGGCTGAGGGCAGGTTCCCTGCTCCGCCGCTAGCCCCAAATGTATTCCCCTTTTCTGACTTTCACAGGCATGTGGAATGTCAGTCTGTCCCCCATGGTGGGGGCAGATAGTCGCAACCAATGCCTAAGCAACCACTCACATGTTTGTATTTTAATAAAGTTGTGGCCAAAATTATGCCAAAAACCTTAAACAAAAATTTTGGTGTGATGTGTGAGTTATTGGGGTGGCCTTGGGGACCTCGACACGCAACGGAACTTCCCTGTACAAAGTTTACAGCGCGTTTAACTGAATCGCTTCTTTGATGTGTCTCCATCCAGCCTGGGTCTGTGCAACTGTTAAAATGAATAGTTTAGCACCTCTCAGGTAAAGGGATGAGCAATGTTGGTTTTTTCGGTTTCCTAACATTGCAGGTCTCTGAGGAACAAAAAGAGCCTTGGGACTGCAGTCAGATCTTCTGTATACTGTTGTGGAAGCTTTGAAAGTATTGAAATAAAGTGCTACCATTTTTCTTGTTGATATGTGGACATAAAGGATCAGAAGGAAGAACTGATGGGCCTTGGTAGAGGAAAGATGAGAGAACTTTATTCATAGTTCTGTTCCCCGTTGATTTCGTTGCATTTTGTATCCTGTCTGCCAATATTGTAAGATATCACATACCCTTGGAATTCAAGCAGGCTAAAAGATCTTAAAGGATGCTTAGTTAGTTCTAAAGTCATATGGAATCGGGCCCATTGATTCGGGGTAGATATCACCGCAAGGCACATTTGGCAAGAACAAAGATGAGTATCTTTGCTCCATTCCGAAATCTTCTGGCTGAGGACACTATCACACTGAAATGGGCCCTCTCTCTAGCTCTTAAAAGGTGATATTTCAAAGGACCCAAACACACTTGCTTCACAACGTGAGAGCCTCAAAGCTCATTTAATTCACAGTAAAAATCCCTGTTTTCCTCTGTGGGCAGGACCTTAAACAGGTTGCTATCCCTGCCACTAACTGGGAGTAAACTTCTGTGTCTTCCACCATGCTGATTAATGCTCTTTTCTCCCTCCAGTAACTTTCTATGAATTCTGATTAAAGGAATTCAAGCATCAAGACTCCTGAGGTGTTCTTATACAGTAACATCTCTTTCACTGTTTTTAATCTCTTGTTTTTTGATTACATGTAGTGGCTCTAACAACTCCAAGACGAACAGTGTATTTTGATCTATTAAAAGACCACAATCCAATTTCCCTTTGCCTTTGTTTGTTGGGCGAAGCATTACACAAAGATCAAAGCCCACTGATACACCTGCTAAATAACTAGATGATTACATGCAGTCTAACAACTGAAATTAATGCTTTAAAAAGTTCAGGGCCATTGATGATAAAAAGTCAATTTCATAAGGAAAGTAGCATTATTTTGAAGCTTTTTTTGTTGATAGCAGATATATATCTTTTTCTTTATCCCAATTCATATTGGGTATTGTTATTTTATTAATTTATTTATGGTATTTATATTTGCAGGCCACATTATTATTATTATTATTATTATTATTATTATTATTATTATTATTATTAACATGGTGCTGTACATAATCAAAGTAAGAATTCTACCCCGAAGGGTGTTCAATCTAAAACAACAAAGGCATTTTATTATGCTCTACGGCAGGCATGGCCAAACTTAGCCCTCCAGCTGTTTGGGGACTACAATTCCCATCAATTCTAACCATTGGTCCTGTTAGCTAGGGATGATGGGAGTTGTAGTCCCAAAAACAGTTGGAAGGCCAAGTTTGGCCATGGCTGCTCTAGGGGATAGCTTTACCATATTGATTCATGCTCTGCTAACCTCCCAGTTAGATTACTGAAATGTTCCAGGATATGGTCAGACAGCAGATGAGGCCATATGTCTGGGTCTGGTCAGTGAAGACCACCTGGGAACCACATGTTCATTACCTATTGTAGGCCACCTATTATTTGGGCTCCTCGCCTTCCATTCCACCAGTTCCTTTGGGCACCATCCACCACTGGAGACAAGAATGCAATTAAAGCTATGAAGGACTTTAATAGATGGGGGCTGAAATTGGATGAGTGCATGGGGTAGAGAGAATGGAAATGTTTTGAGGGAATGTCAGTGTATACCTGAAGGAGTGTCTCCACTGCCATCCTTCAGCCCACACACTGAGGTCCAGCTCCGAGGGCCTTCTGGTGGTTTCCTCACTGCGAGAAGTGAGGTTATGGGGAACCAGGCAGAGGGCCTTCTCGGTAGTGGCACCCTCCCTGTGGAACGCCCTCCCATCAGATGTCAAGGAAATAAACAACTACAGTGGTACCTTGGGTTACATACACTTCAGTTTACATATGCTTCAGGTTACAGACATATAACCCAGAAATATTACCTCGGGTTAAGAACTTTGCTTCAGGATGAGAACAGAAATTGTGCAGTGGCGGTGCAGTGGCAGCAGGAGGCCCCATTAGCTAAAGTGGTGCTCCAGGTTAAGAACAGTTTCAGGTTAAGAACAGACCTCCAGAACGAATTAAGTTCTTAACCCGAGGTACCACTGTATATATATTAGCCAATATCTTCTAACATAGTTGCAAACAGAAAAGGTGAACGGGTCAATGTATGTACAGTGGTACCTCAGGTTACATACGCTTCAGGTTATATACGCTTCAGGTTACATACTCCGCTAACCCAGAAATAGTGCTTCAGGTTAAGAACTTTGCTTCAGGTTGAGAACAGAAATCGTGCTCCCGCGGCACGGCAGCAGCAGGAGACCCCGTTAGCTAAAGTGGTGCTTCAGGTTAAGAACAGTTTCAGGTTAAGTACGGACCTCCGGAACGAATTAAGTACTTAAGCTGAGGTACCACTGTATACTAATTATGCCTTCTGCTTCCCAGCTATTTACACTGGCTTTTTTGCATCTTGCATATGTGCTTTGCTTCCTCATATTGCGCTGACTTCTGACCATCACCAACAGAGGAGTCAACCACACGAGGTCGACTTAGTGAGAAGTTTCAAACTGGGGTAGCATCTGCTTGCACTGAGAGAAATGCACAGATTGTTTACATCAGTTTCCTAATCATTAGACAAAAGGGCGACAGTTGCAAGTAAGACCTGGTTAAAGAGCAATATGAAAACAATCAATCGAGTCCATCAATTAATTGCACCAATCAGCTAGCAAATCATTTAGTAGCTTCACACGTAGTTAAAATTGGAATGCGCTACCGTGAGCATTTAAATAGCGGGGCATCCTTTGGGGAGGAGAATGGAATTTTAAAAGGCAGCCAGTTAATTTTAGTGACAAATGCCCTTATGAAGACAGCCTATAAATGAGAAGAAAATGATGGAAGTCATTGTGTGAGTAATTGCCTGAAGTCGTAGCTACCCATTTATTACTTGAATAGATGGCACTCCAGTTGATAAAGGTCTTCTTTCATCAAAGTACCTTGCCCTGAAGTTATACTGGTGTTCACAAACAAATAAGTGATATTATTGGCTGTATTGTTGATAAATTAGTGTATACCTGAAGGAGCGTCTCTACCCCCATCATTCAGCCTGGACACTGAGGTCCAGCACCAAAGGCCTTCTGGCGGTTCCCACACTGTGAGAAGTGAAGTTACAGGGAACCTACTAGATGGCCTTCTCGGCCGTGGTGCCCTCCCTGTGGAACACCCTCCCATCAGATGTCAAGGAGATAAGTAACTATACAACCTTTAGAAGTCATCTGAAGACAGCCATGTATAGGGAACCCCTTTTTTAAAATGTTTAATGTTTTATTATGCTTTTATAAAAAGGGACACGGGTGGCGCTGTGGGTTAAACTACAGAGCCTAGGACTTGCCGATCAGAAGGTTGGCGGTTCAAATCCCCGCAACGGGGTGAGCTCCCGTTGCTCGGTCCCTGCTCCTGCCAACCTAGCAGTTCGAAAGCACAAAAGTGCAAGTAGATAAATAGGTACCGCTCAGGATGAAATGGTAAAATCAGCTATGATCAAATGGGCACAAGATGTTGGACATAACATAATGATGGCTGACTGGGAACAGTTATGGACCACAGGTATGAAATTTACGGCATGTAATGCCCTAAGAGAAAATTTAATGAAAATGATTTATAGGTGGTACATGACACCAGTCAAGCTTGTAAAAATTTACCATTTGCCCGATAATAAATGTTGGAAATGTAATGAGACTGAAGGTACATTCTTTCACCTTTGGTGGACATGCCCAAGGATTAAGACATTCTGGGAGATGATTTATAATGAAATGAAAAAGGTATTTAAAAATACCTTCCTGAAGAAACCAGAGGCCTTTCTCCTGGGCATGGTCGGCCAATTGGTGCCAAAGAAGGATAGAACTTTTTTTATGTATGCAACAACAGCAGCAAGAATGGACCCCAGACCATTAGGTCCAGTCGTGACCGACTCTGGGGTTGCGGCGCTCATCTCGCTTTATTGGCCGAGGGAGCCGGTGTACAGATTTCGGGTCTTAGCATGACTAAGCCGCTTCTGGCGAACCAGAGCAGCGCACGGAAACGCCATTTACCTTCCTGCTGGAGTGGTACCTATTTATCTACTTGCATTTTGACATGCTTTGGAACTGCTAGGTTGGCAGGAGCAGGGACTGAGCGACGGGAGCTCACCCCGTTGCGGGGATTCGAACCGCCGACATTCTGATTGGCAAGTCCTAGGCTTTGTTGTTTAACCCAAAGTGCCATCCGTGTCCCTCTACCCCTGGTTTAGCCAATAGTTAAATTGTTAGCTTCCCTTTGTTTTTGTCTGATCTACTGAATCTGGGGTTGCAACCGTGGGGTGCAGGTTGGAAGGAAGGGCAGAAATGAAAACAGTGCAGCTTCAGTTAACTTCAGTATATCTTGGAATCTGTCCCAGCCCACAATTCATGAGGAGAACTTGGAAAGCACACTTTATGTATTGCCTTGTGCCTTTACTTTAAGAAGTGTGTGTGTGTGTGTGTGTGTCCTATCCAAATTCTGTTTGATGTGACAGTTGCTACGGCAACACTACTTCCCTCCTTTAAGAGTGAAGTAAATAAGAGTATAAAATTCACATGCAGTAGATTGTCAGTATGTAAGCTACTGTTGCCCGGAGGCAGAAATCATTTACAAAGTCTCTGCTTTCAAAAGATTGCTATTTACTTTTTAACACATTACTGTAACGCACATCCAAAATACAGTATACTTTCATTGCTTCTTCCTCCTGCCTACCAAATCATTGATAACAGCTGATTTAGAGATAAGGAGTAATTACTGACCACTAACGTATAATGGTGGAAGGTATAAAAAATAAGTGAGCAGGATGAGCCAATTCTTAAAAGAAATATGCTGGAATGGAAGAATCAGTTTCAAATGACTTGATATCAGACCTTAGTTTGACAGGTTTTGAGGTTTGTTGAAGGTATGTGACTTTTTTTTTTGGAATACCTTTAAAGAGCATTTTCCAGTCCCTAGATTATTGGTGTATCATCCCTCATGAGTATGCAGCAATGAAAATTCCCAGATGATTCAAGTCCTTTGGACGTTAGCAGCTACTCACAGTAAAACCAGCTAGCAAGTTTCATTAAGGAGGATTTTCTGGTTGTCAAATGCTCTCACCCCCCCGCTCACTTTATTCTTTACTGAGTGACTCAAAAATTATCCAGGGAAAAAGAGTGACACTAACTATATTTATTCTGCTTTCATGAGTGTAATCTCACTCCACCGCAGAAGTGACATTTTACGGGAGAAATGAGTTCTTCACACCATTAACAGTGTGAACAGAAAGCCTATTGTCTACTGGAGTTGTTTCTTCACTATTAACAGTTAATAATTAGTGACACTTGCTACTGATAGGATCAGGCATTACACAGACTCTGCAAGCAGATCCAATTCTCCAAGGGAATAACTCCTCCGAATGCTGGGAATACAAAATGAATAAACATTGCTTGTAGTGGAAAGGCATAGCTGGTTTACCCTCCAACATTTCTCTGATGAAAATAGGGACGTCCTATATTATTATTAGGGACGTGGGTGGCGCTGTGGTCTAAACCACAGAGCCTAGGGCTGGCCGATCAGAAGGTCGGCGATTCGAATCCCTGCGATGGGGTGAGCTCCCGTTGTTCGGTCCCAGCTCCTGCCCACCTAGCAGTTCGAAAGCACGTCAAGTGCAAGTAGATAAATAGGTACTGCTCCGGCGGGGAGGTAAACAGCGTTTCCGTGTGCTGCTCTGATTTGCCAGAAGCGGCTTAGTCATGCTGGTCGCATGACTCGGAAGCTGTCTGCGGACAAACGCCGGCTCCCTCGGCCTATAGAGCAAGATGAGCGCCGCAATCCCAGAGTCGTCCGTGACTGGACCTAATGGTCAGGGTTACCTTTACCTTATATTATTATTATTATTATTATTATTATTATTATTATTATTATTATTATTACCACTCCCTGTCCATCCGACTGGGTTGCCACAGCCATACTAGGCAGCTTCCAACATATATAAAAAACATAACAAAACATTAAACATTTAAAAAGCTTAGGGCTGATTTCAGACCCACTTTCATTTTATACACAGTTGTGTTTTAGTCCATGATTTATCACCAGCTGAAGGCATTATGTTTGAGGTAATATTATATTTCTGCATGTGATGTTTGATTTGGCAGAGCTGTTTCACACCTGTAAAGTCACCACTTGGCACTGATGTCTTGGAATTACAAATGTGCAAACCCATCCCTAGGACTGATTCAACCTTCTCATTTGCCCTTCACAAGACTCTGTGAAACAAGAGCTGTCAAAAAACCTTATATCTATTAATACAACAATGAGGCCTGCACAAAATTAAACAAACACATGCAGGTAGGGGGTAACCTGTGCAGGTAAAAGGTAAAAAAGGTAAAGGACCCCTGGACGGTGAAGTCCAGTCAAAGGTGACTACGGGGTTGCAGTGCTCATCTCACTTTGAGGCCAAGGGAGCCGGCGTTTGTCCACAGACAGCTTTCTGGGTCATGTGGCCAGGGTGACTAAACCGCTTCTGGCACAACTGGACACCGTGATGGAAAACAAAGTGCACAGAAATGGCCTTTACCTTCCCTCCGCAGTGGTACCTATTTATCTACTTGCACTGGCATGCTTTCGAACTGCTAGGTTGGCAGGAGCTGGGACAGAGCAATGGGAGCTCACCCCATTGTAAGGATTCGAACCGCTGACCTTCTGATCGGCAAGCCCAAGACATAAATGTGATGGAAGGCACAGCTTTCCCCTCCCCTGAAAGAAAAGCATTGGGTGTGCATGACCTGAGTGTTGTCAGCCACCTCTACTATTCAGCATTCAGCCGACGGCACCCAGCAGGCCTCAATAGCACCCAACCAACTGGCCACACAAGCTAGTCAGCAATAGGAAATGGTTAGTGAAGATGCCTTGAGTTGCTCACCAGTCCTTACCTGTCTGCACTAAATGCCAATCATGTCCCTATTTTCATTGGAGAAATGTTGGAGGGTATGGAGTTATCTGACTCCTGAGCTGTCCGAAGGCAATCCTGTATAGGACTTTTTTAAAAAAATGTGTAATGTTTTATTATGTTTCCACCTGCTTGCCCCATTGTGTGTGCCTGCCTGCCTCCCTTTCTGTATGTATGACCTCTCCTGAGTGTGCGTGTCTGCGTGCCTCTGTGTATGGTGAGTGGGTGTGCGCATGCAAGGTCTGTGCGCATGTGTGTTGACTGCACCCAGTTTGCCTACACACCCTTGCTGCCATGTGACCCTTGGGGAGGGTGGCTAACAATGCATACCCTCCAACATTTCTCCAGTGAAAATAGGGACATCCTATTCCTCCATGATGATGATAATAATAGTATTACAGTGGGACCTCGGGTTACATACGCTTCAGGTTACAGACACTTCAGGTTACAGACTCCACTAACCCAGAAATAGTACCTCGGGTTAAGAACTTTGCTTCAGGATGAGAACAGAAATTGCGCAGCGGCAGCGCAGCAGCAGTGGGAGGCCCCATTAGCTAAAGTGGTCCTTCAGGTTAAGAACAGTTTCAGGTTAAGAACAGACCTCCGGAACGAATTAAGTTCTTAACCCAAGTTACCACTGTATTTATACCCTGCCCATCTGACTGGTTTGTCGCAGCCACTCTGGAAAGCTTCTAAAACGTATAAAAACACAATAAAACATGAACATTAAAAAAGCTTCCCTATGCAGGGAATGTCTTCAGATGTCTTCTAAAGGTTGTATAGTTACTGGTCTCCTTGGCTCGGGGGTCGCATAACTCCATACCCTCCAACCTTTCTCCAATGAAAATAGGGATGTCTTGTTGGGGGGGGGAGTTGGGGGGAGGCAGGACAGGCCCCCAGGAAAACGACATATACGTGCCGGCCCGTCTCTCAGTGGCGTAGCGTGGGGGGTGCAGGGGGGGCCGGCCGCACCGGCCGCAACATCTGGGGTTAGGGCAAATCCATGGGTTAGGGGGCGCAAATCCACGGGTTAGGGGGCGCAAATCCACAGTTTAGGGGGCGCAAATTACTTGCCTTGCCCCGGGTGCTGACAACCCACGCTACGCCACTGCCGTCTCTTGCTTCTGCATGCCGCTCGGGAGATTCATCAGTCTTCTTCCCCGACTCATGCCTTTTGGATATGAGCACACTTTGATTGAGCAGAGTCAATAACAGCAAAGCTAGGCTGGAGGTGTGAGTACTAAGCTAACTTTATTATATACAAATCAGACAAGGGAAAAACATGGCTCCTCTCCTTCTTGCTCTCTGAGAGAAGAGAACTGCAAAAGCAATGCAGAACAGAACAGTGTAAAACAGGTTTCCTCAACCTCAGCCCTCCAGATGTTTTTGGCCTACAACTCCCATGATCCCTAGCTAGCAGGACCAGTGGTCAGGGATGATGGGAATTGTAGCCTCAAAACGTCTGGAGGGCTGAAGTTGAGGAAGCCTGGTGTAAAACAAACTTCTGCTCCCGTGACTCCAACAATCAGTGCTGAAATGTAAATATACAGAACATATTTGCACAGCGGGGGAATGGAATACTAACACGTCTACCATACCCTCAAAAAAAATAAATAAATAGGGATGTCCTAAGGAAAAGTGGGACATTGCAGGTTCAAAACAGAAACCTGGACAGCTTCTTTAAATCTGGGACTGTCCCTGGAAAATAGGGACACTTGGAGGGTCTTGTCAATGTGGCCCTTGAGTTCAAAAAGTTTAGACACCAGTCTGAAAGTAGGCTTTTCTTCAACTTCACCCAGCGCATCGTTCACAGTCTGCGCCCGTGGGCATGCCCTAGGTACCAATATAGGACACAACGCCACTAGAAAGTAGTGTTTTCTTTTTAACTCTGTGCTGTATTGGGAGCATCCCTGATTCATGATTTTGCCTATCCCTCCTCCTCCTTGCCTGTTTCCCGTGGAGTTTCCAAGCGGCTCTGCACTCACGCTCCCAGTCTCTCCCCGCCATTAATTGTTCATAATGCATCCCTCTGAAAGAAACACTCTTAATGACATCTCCGTAAACATTTCATATTGCTTAGAGCACTAAGTGCTCTAGGAAGTTTTCTGGAGATGCTCTCTCATGGGAATAGAAGAAGCCAGCTTCATGGTTTTCGACACTGTACTGCCTTGGGACTTTGAGGAGCAGACGTATATTTTAAAGTTACATATGATTAATTTTTCATGCCACTGAAGCAAATTGGCTTTGTAATTAAATTCATTTCCAATTGCATTCCTCCCCTTAACGGTATTATATGTGCATGCACCCAAAATACTGTACATAACAATTAAGGTGTGTGTGTGTGTGTGTGTGTGTGTGTGTAGGCATATTCTAAGTTCAAATTGTTGATGGCTGGTTAAAAATGCCAACTTACCCTTGTACTGTGATTTCTCTCTCTCCATGCATTTTGCATCAGAGTCTGCTAACAGAAAGGAAATGCTGTAAGGATAATATTCATAACAGCATTTATAATTCTATCACTTCTTAGAGTGAGCAACGGAACATGATGGGTACTCAGCAGCATTAAATTAAGGACAAATATGTTATTAAACCTGCATTATGCATGAATGTGCTGAACGAATGGGGTGGGAGGGGTGCGTGTTGTCTTTTTTTATACGGCTCACTCTTATGCTTTTGGATTTTCTTCTATGGGAAGATGTGCTATCCTTTCTAAAAGTGCTGTAAAAATCCCCACTGAGGCAGATGAAGCTGCTTAAAGTCCATATATGCATTTTCACATGTTTAATGGATAACAACACACACCACATCACCATGGCCAGATTTAGGTTGGAGGAGGCCCTAAACTACTGAAGGTAATGGGGCCCTTTATATGTCCAGCTGTCCTTTGTCAACAACAAATTGTCACAGTTTTTTGTGTGTGTTGAATATATGCTACATGGTAATTTATGGACCTAATAGGTATCTAAAGCCATTAAAGGTAAAGGGACCCCTGACCATTAGATCCAGTCACGACCGACTCTGGGATTGCAGCGCTCATCTCACTTTATTGGCCGAGGGAGTCGGCGTACAGCTTCCGGGTCATGTGGCCAGCATGACTAAGCCGTTTCTGGCGAACCAGAGCAGTGCACAGAAACGCCGTTTACCTTCCCGCCGGAGCGGTACCTATTTATCTACTTGCACTTTGATGTGCTTTTGAACTGCTAGGTTGGCAGGAGCAGGGACCAAGCAACGGGAGCTCACCCCGTCGCGGGGATTCGAACCACCGACCTTCTGATTGGCAAGTCCTAGGCTCTGTGGTTTAACCCACAGTGCCACCCGCATCCCATCTAAAGCCATTAGCACTCAACAAAATATGTGATATTTTAGGGAGCAGGCTAGCAGGCGGGGCCCATTACTTACATCACAGGAGCCTACACAACACAAAACACTGTTGCTGTATGTAGGTTTTATTTTATTTGTTTTTTATCTTATATTTTGGAAATGTGCATCCAGTTTCCCCCCTTTAAATTTCTTGGGTGCCCCCAAGAGAGTGGAGCCCTAAGCTATAGCTTGTTTAGCTTAGGTATGTAAATCCGTCACTGCACATCATTATTGAGGAGGAGATCATCTATATTTTAGATTTCTGCTTGTGCGACAGCAACAGCAGCAGCGGCTTCACCCAGGACCAGGAAGTGGATCTCAGCTTGCCTGCCTATTTGGCCAATAGCATGTAGGCTGCGCTGCTGGCCTTGCCCCTGTGGCGGATTGGACTCACCTGGCAGGACGTAGGTAGAAATAGATATACGTAAAAGAGCGCAAATTTGTCACTGCATCTTTCTGTTTGTTCACTTAAAGAAGGCAGATTTCCAGGGGGCGTTGAGTAATTTCATTCCATTTCTTTTTTTAAAAAGGGGGGGGGGCAGTAGGCTAAATAAGTTTGGGAACTTCTGATCTATATGGTTTCGCCAATAGTGCTGAAGAGTTGATCCCCCAAGAAGCTATTCAGAGTAGTCAGCCCTTTGCTGCATTATCTGCTACAGCCTATAGTTGTGCACGCTAGTTCTTCTTGAGGCGCTTTCTCCCCCTGCCATTTTCTTCTCCATGCCTTGAGTGGTGTGCTGCTTAAGAATCTGTCAATAGGACCAGAGTTCAAGACTACATTCCAGCCAGGGGAAAAAATGGTCGTGATGTGAAGCAGGGTCATTGAAAAATGTAGTCTGTGGGGAAACTACTAACCTATGGTTAACAGATGTCCCTGTTTAACTGGGGACAGTCCCCGGATTTACAGATCTGTCCCTGGACAAAATCCGTCCCCGGAATGTCCCCGAATTTCATTCAATGTCCCCGGATTTATATTTTAAATGTTGTAGATTTATTAGTAGGGAATGAATGTTGTGTATTTGGTTCAATGGCACAAGATACATCATATGGGGAGTTCCGGCGAGGCAAAATGGTGGGTGCCACGGCAGCGGGCAGCTCCTGAAGCTAGCCAGAGCCAACTGCACGACCAGGCTGGCTCCGGGCTGCTGAGACTGCCACTGCCACTGCTGAGGGGAAACCGGGGATGCCCGGCGTGTCAACTGGGGGAACTACTGACTCACCCCCACCCCCACCCCTGTGACCCAAATGGAGCTGGGAGTGAGAGCACTAGGCCTCCTGGCCAACTGCTCAGCAGCGCTTTGGGGCCAGGAAAACTCCGGAGCCGATGCAGGGAGAAGGAGAAGGAAGAGATAGGAAGAGGAAGGAGAAAAAAGAGGGGAGCCCCAACCTTGCCGCCGCCACTGAGGAGGAGAGTTAGGAGAGCACTGGGAGGGCAAGGAAATATGGGCGAGCCCCGGCCCAACCCGAGCCTACTCCACGGCAGCTATCTCTCCAAGAGAGCGGGCTGGGGCCCAGAGGAAGGCCGCACGACAGAGGATACCACAGAAGAGAAGATATTACTTCTTAATTATTATTTTTTAAATAACTTATTTTTAAATAATTTTTTCCCCTTCTTTCAAACTACAAGAAAGAAGATTCCACCTAAACATTAGGAAGAACTTGCTGATAGTAAGAGCTGTTCGACAGTGGAATTTGCTGCCAAGGAGTGTGGTGGAGTCTCCTTCTTTGGAGGTCTTTAAGCAGAGGCTTGACAACCATATGTCAGGAGTGCTCTGATGGTGTTTCCTGCTTGGCAGGGGGTTGGACTCGATGGCCCTTGTGGTCTCTTCCAACTCTATGATTCTATGATTCTATGATTCAAAAAAAAAAGTGTCCCTGGATTCTTTGAAAAAATCTGGTAACTTTACTAACCATGCTTGGACTCTGGAGTGCAAACTTGAATAAAGTATTGGGGAGGGGGGCACAATACACCCACACCATTTGAATGGCAATTTCCATCAATTGGAGGGGCAGCCCCCTCAAATATTTTATTGGGGGGCTGAAGGGAATGGCCCTGGACCTGAGGGACCCCACCCCCATATTAAATCTTACACTTATCGTGTCCCTTTTTCTGGTTCACATCTGTTTTCATTAGTAGAAAGACACTTCTACTGCCTCAGCTACTTTCTTTTTAACGGCATGCCCATATTCAATGCTGAAAATATACCAAAGTGTAATGAAAATACAGTGGTACCTCGGGTTACAGGCGCTTCAGGTTACAGACTCCGCCAACCGAGAAATAGTACCTCGGGTTAAGAACAGTTTCAGGTTAAGAACGAACCTCCAGAACGAATTAAGTTCTTAACCCAAGGTACCACTTTACCATCTTGTCTGCTTTGGTTTATTTTAATAATAGCAGAAACCTTTGTGGTTTGTTTTTTTAAAAATGTCTATTTTTGAAAAAGGGGGGGGGGGAGAGAGAACAATCTGTTGTACACAATAATTGCCTTTGTGGTATCTATTCAGGGCTGAACCCATGAAAATTGTGCCTGACTTAACAAACAACTCACTCTAAATAAAGGTTGCAGTGCCAAATAAACATGCCACCCAGATACTAAGAAATATCTCCTATCAATGCATCATGATAAGGGCCTTAAGATTGCAAGGGTTTCTGGTGAGAAGCTTGGTTAATATGGGGGACTGCGTTTTCTAATGAGCATGATTATACAAAACAGCAAAATAAAACCTGCTGACAAAGAAGTCAGTCTGTTCTGCATCATTTTTTTGTTTTGTTTTGTTTTAAATCCAATTTCGTTTACGGAATGGGAAAGGTTATCTTTTGTCTTAAACAATTTGGGGAAAATAAAATGAATTTTAATTAGAGGAAGATTACTGCGATGACATGCGTGTGGAGGAAACAATAAGCCAGTCAAGGCTAGCTGTAGAAACCTCTGATAAATGCACTTCCATTTTTTTTTTATTGTAAAGGAAATTAATGAGTCTAGAGTAATAATGAACGACGGACACTTAAATAACATGGTTTTATTGTGGAAGGGCATGATGAGACAAGGGATATGTGCAGGAGCAGGATTCTAACAAATCAATGCAAAAAAAGAGACACACACCCCCACAAGCCCCAAGTAAGAGACAAGATAATGTGGTGTAATTTTATTTAAAAACTGGGGTCTCAGGGCATCTTTTGGAAACAGAGCTGAAATGATGTTTTGTAGCAATCTGATGTTTGAAAAAAATCCTTTGGTACCAGGCTCTAAGGCTGATCATTCCGTTGATAGTAGTGGGGTGGGGTAGGGAAGGACACAGGTGGTGCTGTGGTCTAAACCACCGAGCCTCTTGGGCTTGCTAATTGGAAGGTTGGCGGTTCGAATCCCCGTGACAGGGTGAGCTCCCATTGCTCTGTCCCAGCTCCTGCCAGCCTAGCCATCGAAAGCACACCAGCGCAAGTAGATAAATAGGTACCGCTGCGGCGGGAAGGTAAACAGCATTTCCGTGCACTCTGATTTCTGTCACGGTGTTCTGTTGCGTCAGAAGCGGTTTAGTCATGCTGGCCACATGACCTAGAAAACTGTGTGCGGACAAATGCCGGCTCCCTCGGCCTGAAAGTGAGATGAGCACTGTAACCCAATAGTCACCTTTGACTGGACTTAACCATCCACGGGTCCTTTACGTTAACCTTTAGGGAAGGTTGCAAGGACAGCATGGTGACACATCGTATCCCTGGGAAGCACAATAGTGCCAATATAAGCCTAGAAGGTCTCTAGTCCTATGACCATGTCCTTTTGAGTGGTGCTCCTTGAAGTTAGAGGCATGAGTTCTTCTCAAGCTGCCTGCCCTCAGGGGTAGCACGTCTCATGTTGCTGACTGAGGTGAAATGGGAAAAGGTCGACTTGCTCTGCTGTTGCCCTGCTGTGCTGCCTGTGCCAGCAATGTGTCCCAGTGAGATCTTGCAGAGTTCTCATGAGATCTTGTAGAGTGCACGAGATCTAAAGAGAGTGCACGAGATCTAAAGAGGGCCTTCTCGGTAGTGGCGCCCGCCCTGTGGAACGCCCTTCCAGCAGATGTCAAAGCGATAAACAACTACCTGACATTCAGAAGACATCTTAAGGCAGCCCTGTTCAGGGAAGTTTTTAACGTGTGATATTTTACTGTATTTTTGGTTTCTATGGAAGCCGCCCAGAGTGGCTGGGGAGGCCCAGCCAGATGGGCGGGGTATAAATAATAAATTATTATTATTATTATTATTTTGGCGAGATTTCACAAGATCTCACTTAAATGCTGCACTGCTGTCTGCACTGCTTCTCCACCAGTGGTGGAGGTGGTGGAATGAGCAGAGACACCACCTAATGGACTTTTGCTGCCTGAGGCAGCTGCCTCAGCCTGCCAAATGGGTGGGTCTGACTTGCCTGCCCTTTTTTTTTCATCTAAAAATATTGTGGTTGACTGGACCTTCCCAAACACTATGGTTTGCCTTACAGCAGCAATTCTAGGAATTCTATTGTATGGTGGTTTTTTTTCCTATGTATTCAGTTTTTCTACTTGATGATGAAATTATTTTGTCTTTTATGGATTTGGAAGTCATCCTAAGACACTTTCTTGTGGAAAATGATGAAACAATGTAAACTATATGACGATGACTATCGGTAATATAAATGTACTGAGTCTTCATTAGCAGATCCATATTTTTTTAATGCAAGCTTATTTTCTTGTATTTATAGCATGCCTTCGGTCTGGAGAATATCCAGTTGGGGAAGGCTCCTAAAGTGAATGAAATTCAACAGAGGGGTTTTGCAGCTTTGGCTTTTGAGTCCTCGTTAAAGAAGATAAAAGGCTTCAGGCTTCTACTAATTTTGGTAAAAACGAGAGAGAGAGAGAGAGAGAGAGAGAGAGAGAGAGAGAAGACTTATGCTACCTAACTGTGATTTCTCACTGTGCTATTTCACATCTCAGTTTTTAGTTTTTCCACACTTGTACTATACCTACCAAGCACAAATCTGAGCAGTTTTTCACTTGACCACACTTTCTAAACACAAGTTTTCCCCATACCTCACTCCATTCCCAGGGGAAATGGTCTCTTTACCTCTAAATCGGAGGAAACGTGAACCTGTGAAAAACCTAAATTGTTATTTGTTCCGATTGAGCACTAAAGAGTGGTTTTCCCTGGAGGAAAGCAGTGACACAAGAGGAAGTGTGAACAAGCCTTTTCCTTGGTCTGTGTGGCCAACTAAAGGAGCTGAATCGGAATTTGGTGAACGCTGCATTTAGAATGCTAGCATTTCATTTGTTTTTAGCCCATGTGCTCCATAAGGCATTACTGTTTGTAAAGAGCTCTGCCTCTAACGGAGCCCTCATCTTGGCTGTGGTTTTTTGTTCTTTTTTAAAGGTTGGAATATTATGGTAATCTTGATCTGCGAATAAACTCGCTGTGTTGCCAGTAGGTGTTTTTGCAAGCTGATCGAAGGCCATATATAACAGGTTTTATTGAATTTCACAGCTGCATACCGGAGCATCGTTTAAACAAGACAGTGTGCACTTTTCAGAATAAAGCGTGCCCTGCAAACGGAAGAGAAGGAAACCATATAAACAAGGCAATAAGCTCTAACACCAACATAAAGGGAAGAGAAGGAGGAAAGGGTTCCTTCTAATGGTTGGTGATTTCTATAGAGTGTGTTGGTATCATTTTATGGGCAGCTTCTTTCTGGAAAAGAAATAAAATTGAAGTACAAGTTTGAGAAAAGTCTATTGACAGATAGGAAAATGTGGCAACATTAATTTAGCTAAGATTTCAACTCACTTCCTCATTGCTTTCAACAGGAATTTAGCTACAGTTTCATTTGCTTGGCTCACTCCAAAATTTGGGTTAAAGGACGACACCTTTGTGGATTTCCCCCTCATGTGGAAAGAGCTCAACAATTTATCAATCAGAAGCAAAACAGGGACTGCCTGGACTTTTGATTCAAGTTTATAATCCAGCTTTATAATTTTCTTTCTTTCTTTCTTTCTTTCTTTCTTTCTTTCTTTCTTCTCCTGCTTGTTTGCCTGAGGGGAAAAAGCAGACACCTGCTCGTGTAGCTCCAGCATTAAACCCCATCTCTGCTTTCATGTGGTTACTGTGCCTGTCCTCTGGAGTATTAAATGAGCAGAATGCATTATAGTTTTCAACTTTGATGCTGCATTAAGATGAATATGCACCTAATGAGCTGAAAAATTACCATTGCTGCCTTTGGGGGGGAGGCAAGATTGCGTAGGGCAAGCTAATAAGGGCGAGAGTGTGCCTCTTGATGCTCCCAAATCATTCACATGGCTCTTTGAATGAGACTCATAACCAAACACAGGTTGCATTCACATGACAGTTTATCTCATTTCCCTGACGTTTCCCTGTTTATTTCCACATTGTATTTGACCTTTCACGGGACGTGCAAGCCACTTCCAGAAAACAAACGGGATATAGCTCAGGTTTGGCACTCATTTCCACATTCGCTAACTCCAGAGGAAATCCATTCACAGCCCACTTTACCTGGAGAATCATGGAAGGAAAGTGACAAGGATTGGGTAGCATATCAATGTGGTGTTTTTCCCTGGTGTTTCATGGGGGAGCAGAAATATGCATTTATGGAAAGGGTGGGGGAGTCACAACACTGTACAATGGCATTCATTGTTGTGTCGAGTGATGGCCACTTGTGCGAATGAAATTTGGCGCGGCAGGTTGGTATATCGGTCCAAAAGCCACAGTTCCGTAACACAACAGGTACTGCAGTCTGACAGAAACAATTGAAAATGGGACAGGAGTGCCAACATTATAAGCAGCTAAACTAGTGCAAAATTCCCCGCCTCTACAGTGTCACAGTGAAGGATGCCTGAGGAATTTGCTCTTTGCAAACTCCAAAAAAAGAACTGACCTGATCTGGACCTTGCAAAACACCTTTTTTTTAATGGACAAGAAATAAAGTTGAAAAAAAGGAAAAGGAAAAAAGAAAAAGAAACACTTGAAAAAAGAAAAGAAAAGAAACTATACTATACTATACTATACTATACTATACTATACTATACTGAAATGTTTCAAAGTTTTTTAAATTGTCCTTGAACCTTCCTGCCACACTTGACACCCTGTCCTGACACACCAGTGTGATGTGCCACACCTTTTGAGAACCACTGTTTTATACATTTGTCTGGTCCTGCTGCTGAATTTGAGGATCACTGTATTCCTCACAGATAATTCAGCCATCTACGATAGGGTGGCTATTGCCCTGAATTACCCACATGTTATTGTACAGAAGATTGGGAAGACCTGAAATGTTTCTTGCTCTCAATCATACTTCAGCTCTGCCAAAATCAATTTAGCTGAGTCCTAGGGATGCGGGTGGCATTATGGGATGCGGGTGGCGCTGTGGGTTAAACCACTGAGCCTAGGGTTTGCCGATCAGAAGGTTGGCGGTTTGAATCCCCACAACGGGGTGAGCTCCCGTTGCTTGGTCCCTGCTCCTGTCAACCTAGCAGTTCGAAAGCAGATGAAAGTGCAAGTAGATAAATAGGTACCGCTCCGGCGGGAAGGTAAACGGCATTTCTGTGTGCTGCTCTGGTTCACCAGAAGCGGCTTAGTGATGCTGGCCACATGACCTGGAAGCTGTACGCCGGCTCCCTCGGCCAATAAAGTGAGATGAGTGCAGCAACCCCAGAGTCATCTGCAACTGGACCTAATGGTCAGGGGTCCCTTTACCTAGGGACATGGGTGGCGTTGTGGTCTAAACCACCAAGCCTCTTCAGCTTGCTGATCGTAAGGTCAGCAGTTCGAATCCGTTCGACGGAGTGAGCTCCTGTTGCTCTGTCCCAGCTCCTGCCAGCCTAGTAGATTGAAAGCATACCAGCATGAGTAGACAAATAGGTACCGTTGTGGTGGGAAGGTAAACGGCGATTCCATGCACTCTGGCTTCCAACACAGTGTCCTGTTGTGCTGGAAGTGGTTTAGTCATGCTGGTCACATGATCCGGAAAAGCTGACTGCGGACAAACACCGGCTCCCTCGACCTGAAAGCGGAGATAAGTGCCACACTCCACAGTTGAATTCAAGTGGACTTAACCGTCCAGGGTCCTTTCCCTTTCCCTAAGTCAGTCCTAGTTTAAGAGAAACCTCTTGCTCTGTTTCAGTTAGGTCAGTTGTTACTGAGATGTGGCGATTGTAGGCGTTTTCAGCCAATGGTATTTTCCACTGTCATTCACAGTGTTCCTTGCCTGCCAAATGGATTACAGGAAGCCTTATTCATGCTATGTTCTGTACGGATGAATATGAAGTTCATTTCCCCCTCTGGGGAAATGTTGCGACAATAAGTTGGCAGAGGAGAGAACAAGTGGAAAGGAAGTCGTGGAAAAAATCTAATAAATGTGTTGCAAATTAAGAACATGGGAAATAAAAGAATTTGGAATTGTCCTTCCTTGGGGAGAAAAATCTGTACGGGGAGGAAAAGCAGCCGTAAAGGAAAGATTGGGGAGTGTGTGCATTGCTGGGCTTCAATGTTCGTGCTTGCTATGAACAGAATTTAATCTACAGATATTACTTGAAGTTTCAGGCTCTAGTGAACATGATGGCAATGCAATGACCTTCAGGGAATAATCTTCTGAGGGCCATTTATAGGCCCGGCTCCACTGGGCAACTCCTTCCCTTGAACTGTGCCACCTGGTCATTATAGGAATAGCTGTTTAGAAATTGGCACCTGGGTTTAGATTTCCTCTTCCCTCCATGTCCCTTCTCTCTTGTGTGCCATGGTTTTCCTTTGTTCATTTTAGATTGTAAACCCAATAGTTGGGGCTGTCTTGTTTTGACTGCATGTAAGCTGCTCTGGAAAGGGACAAAGGTGGCGCTGTGGGTTAAACCACAGAGCCTAGGGCTTGCCGATCAGAAGGTCGGCAGTTGGAATCCCTGCAATGGGGTGAGCTCCCATTGCTTGGTCCCTGCTCCTGCCAACCTAGCAGTTCGAAAGCACGTCAAAGTGCAAGTAGATAAATAGGTACCGCTCCGGCGGGAAGGTAAACGGCATTTCCGTGCACTGCTCTGGTTCGCCAGAAGCGGCTTAGTCATGCTGGCCACATGACCCGGAAGCTGTACGCTGGCTCCCTCGGCCAATAAAGCGAGATGAGTGCCGCAACCACAGAGTCGGCTACGACTGGACCTTATGGTCAGGGGTCCCTTTACCTTTACCTTTAAGCTGCTCTGGGAGTTTTTTAGACTGAAGTGCAGAGTACAAATGCTCTAAATAAATAAAAAATATATAAATTTGCACCTTAGGGGGTGCACAGGCACTGAGGATCCGTGCTTCCTTTAGAATAAGCCAGTTGCCAGACTCTCTCCTTCCCTCTCTTCCTTCCGTTATTTATTATTTAATTTAACTTACTTAAAGCACACACACTTCTATAGCATCTTTCATCATACTAGATTTTAGGGTAGTGCACAACATAGAAGATCAATACAATAAAACACAAATATAAAAGAACTAGGAGAAACCTTGCTGCAGGCCTGGGTTAAGAGCGCTGTGAGGGAGTCGTATATAACTTTGATATGAATTGGCTTAGTAACCAGCAATGGTATGTGGAACCTGATTCCAGCAGTTAAGATTCAACAGGCAATACTGCAAGGTTGTCACAGATCTAAGTCCATTGATTTCAGTGGATCTGCTCTGAGCGGGTGGCGCTGTGGTCTAAACCACTAAGCCTCTTGGACTTGCTGATTAGAAGGTCAGGGATTCGAATCCGTGAAACCGGGCGAGCTCCCATTGCTCTGTCCCAGCTCCTGCCAACCTAGCAGTTCGTACCAACGTGAGTAGATAAATAGGTACCGCTGCAGCGGGAAGGTAAACGGCATCTCTGTGCGCTCTGGTTTCCATCACGGTCTTCTGCTGTGCCGGAAGTGGTTTAGTCATGCTGGCCACCATCGGTGGAGCAAGTCGATGGGGTGCCTGGGGTGGGGTCAGCCAGGGCAGGACACTTCATGGGGCCTCCGGAGTATGCCTGCCTCCTTCCACTCACCATCCTACAGCTGGGGGGGGGGAGAGATTGAGCAGACTGTTTGGGGCCTGCAGAGAGACGCGTGGCTCGGGCGCGCTGCAGAGCCCCCAGTGGGTGCAGCCTGACATTTTGTCACCCGCCTCAGTGGTGACTCTCACCCTCACCACACACCCCTTCCTAGACCCCTGCTGGCCACATGACCCGGAATGCTGTCAGTGGACAAATGCCGGCTCCCTTGGCCTGAAGCGAGATGAGTGCCGCAACCCCATAGTTGCCTTGACTGGACTTAACAATCCAGGGGTCCTTTGCCTTACTTTGAGTATGACCAACAATGAAAATCATCCATTGTGTTTGTACATCTGAGAAAAAAAATATTTATACCACACAGGCAATTATTGTGTACAACAGATTGTTCTCTTCCCCCACCACTTTTTCAAAAAAGACATTTTTTAGAAAACACAATTATTATTAAATATTGCTATTATTAAAATGAACAAAAGCAGACAAGATGGTACAGTGGTACCTTGGGTTAAGAACTTAATTTGTTCTGGAGATCCATTCTTAACCTGAAACTGTTCTTAACCTGAAGCACCACTTTAATGGAGCACGATTTCTGTTCTCATCCTGAAGCAAAGTTCTTAACCAGAGGTACCATTTCTGGGTTAGCAGAGTCTGTAACCTGAAGCATATGTAACCTGCAGCATATTTAACCCGAGGTACCACTGTATTATTATTATTATTATTATTATTATTATTATTATTATTATTAACCTGTCCTTCACCATAAGGGTGCAGTTACAGCAATATTCGCAATGAAATAATAATGTGGCAAAATGAAATATTATAGAGCATCCATGTCCAAAGTACATTTTGGGGGCCTAATCCAACCTGCCGGTCAGTTTAATCCGGCCCCTGTGTCAGTTGGTTGGCCCTTTGGTCGGCCCTCACGGCCCTTCACTTCATCAAATCTGGCCCTCTTTGAAAAAAGTTTGGACACCACTCTTACAGAGCATTGCAATGTAAGCTCCATGTGGCAGACTTTGTCGATGCTGTTTTAGGAAAGCAGGGTGCCCGAAAGTATGTAGGGAGTTGAATCAATGAAATTCATCACAACATAACTGTTGTGGGTACACATAACTGACACACAACAAAGTGGCAGTGAAAATTTCCAGCTGGCAGTTGGACAGAATAGTGTGGCAGTGTGTGTGTGTGGGGGGGGACAGCGGAGTCAGATAAAACGATTAGTTTTCTTTACCGATATCATGAATGATGAGAAATTGAGTCAATAACAAAACAAAGAAAGTGGTTCCTATAGTTGTGTACCTATTTTTTGGGCCACCCTGTATCATTTCTTAACAAAAGATTTCACTGAATCCAAGTTGCCCTCCTCCCCCCTCCCTTTTGAATAACATATGGTGTTGTAGTAAGTGATAGCTACAGCTATGGATGACTCAGAACCCACAATTTCATAATGCCCCTTTAATGCTCATAATGGGGCTCTCTATCACCCGCACAGCTGCATGGTTGCAAGTTAACACGTAATGGTTCCGCTAAGTAGCTGTGCGAAAGACGTCCCAAATGGCCGCCAGCACTTTCTCGTCCCTCACGGCCAGCTACAAATCAGCTCCTATGGCAAAGCACAAGGCTGGAAGATATTAAAATAATAATAATAAAAAAATACCCCAGCCATTTATTTCTGACAGTGATTTGACACCTGGCTGATGGAAGTAGCTCGTACTCTGACCTCTAGACTGTAAGTTCTGCTAAGAGAGAGATTCGCTTGAAATGCCCATGGGTTTTTGGATTCCTGCTAATAGCAGGCAGTCAAATGGATGATAACATTATGGCAAGGGAAGAAATGCTCTCTCAATTAATTTTCCATCATGTTATGGCCATTATCATTGGATGTCATCTAGAGAAATGTGATGGGGGTGGGGTAGAAAAGTTTTGAAAGTGCCAGTCGTTGAGCCCATTATGTAACAGCAAGATCAGAGAGTGGAGTAGCCCATATATATATAACTTTAATGCTATTGATTTCAAAGTTACTTTGGGTAGAAAAATGCACATGAGAAAAGGTAAAGATGTTCAATGGAGAAATGCATTCACTGTTACTTCTTATTAGTAATAATAATAATAATAATAATAATAATAATAATAATAATAACGTCAAAAACATAGAATATATCATTTGGTTAGGACATTCAGGCAACCTAGCTCCATTTTACTGAGACAGGATTACCTGGTCCTAAAGAAATCTGGTCAGGTTATCCAGGTATGTGTGCATTTGTTTCCTTGCCCAACCTGGCAGAGTTTGAGCTCAGCAGTGGTGTAACGGGTGTGAGCCACAGGGGCGATTGCCCCGGGGAACAAAATTGTTAGGTGTGGAAAATGTCAGTACCAGGTGCTGCCTCAATACAGCTTCATGCTTCCATTTCTGGGCTCCATTAAAACGGTGTCCCCATGCGAACCAGGAAGTGACCTCTCCAGACAATGGAACGACTCTTCTTTTATTATCTTTGGGGCTGCGATCTCCTGGGTGAAGCAGGCACTGTTAGGCAGTTGAATATGCAAGTGTACTCCATCCATTTCTCTCCCTCTCGTGCACCCCTCTGCACTGCCCCGGGTACTGGCAACACACGCTATGTCACTAGAGCTCTGATGACATTGCACCTGGGTTGGGAGAGAGGTGGGGCACCTTGACATGTGATGTGGAGATCCACGTGCTGATGCCAGCCTTGGCTAGAACCTATTGGGCCATGAGGAAAGAGGCCATAGCTCAATGGTAGATCATTCGCTTTGCATGCAGGAGGTCCCAGTTTCAATCCGCTGAGAAAAACCCATGTCTGATGCTTGGGAGAGTTGCTGCATGGCCCTATCCAGTATAAAGCAGTTTCCTATATAAGTCCATGCCACCGCCACTAGCCAAATCTTCATGCTACCTACTTTCCCACCATTGGAGTGCAATGCAGGAATAGCTGGTCGCTTATGGGCTCTGTAGGATCTCTTTTTTTCTACCTCTCAGACAGGTGGGTTTGTCTGTTTCCCCATCAATTCAACACTTCGTCCCCAGGGAGAGTGTAAAAAGGTAAAGGGACCCCTGACCATGAGATCCAGTTGTGGCCGACTCTGGGGTCGCAGCACTCATCTCGCTTTATTGGCCGAGGGAGCCAGCGTACAGCTTCCGGGTTATGTGGCCAGCATGTCTAAGCCATTTCTGGTGAACCAGAACAGTGCACGGAAACGGCGTTTACCTTCCCGCCGGAGTGGTACCTATTTATCTACCATACTTGCACTTTGACATGCTTTCGAACTGCTAGGTTGGCAGGAGCAGGGACTGAGCAACTGGAGCTCACCCCGTCACAGGGATTTGAACTGCCGACCTTCTGATCGGCAAGTCCTAGGCTTTGTGGTTTAACCCACAGCGCCACCCGCGTTCCTAGGGAGAATGTAGAGGAAAGTAAATAGGAAGCAAAGCAGTGTCAGGGACTGGACTGGAGAGGAGAGGAAGCGGAATGGTGGAGGCCACCCTCTACCCTTCTCCATTAGCTTCCAGAGAATAGGAAAGCAGTCTTGAATTACAGCAGGGCTTTTAGGTCAATAACAGCGCAGAGACAGCCAAACAGCAGAGTTATGAGGTGTTAGGAGGAGGAGGAGGGGAGGCAGAGCAGCTAGCTGACACCTCACTGGACAGCATAACCGACCCCCCTTCTCCCAAGTTCATTAAGGGTGGAAGAACAAAGGGCACAGAGACAGTTGTCCATGGGTGGGCGGACACTGTAGAGGCAGGTGTCGTTGCTAGAAGGGGAGGAGGAGGAGCTCGGTGTGAGCAACGCCATCATTGAGGAATGACTGGATTTCTTTGTCTCTCGCCGTGATGACTCAATAAAATCAGAAGTGAGAACTTCCTTGTTTCCTCCCTGCTTCTTGGTGCCATCGGGAGAGGGAGAGAATTCCTCAAGCCTCACAAGCGGTCATGATAACAGGACTGTACCGGAAAAGTAATGCCATCTGCAAGACCACAGGCGAGCACTCCAGGACGCCTCTCAACTGATAGGTGACTCTTGAGAGTGACCACCCAGGACTATGAGTCTGGGTTGGGAGGGGAAGTCTCTTGTCAGCCTGCCTCATGGACCCAGAGTTATTGTTGTTGTTGCTGTTGTTATTAATTAAATTTGAATACCACTCTTCATCCGAAGATCACAAGGCAGTTCGCAACACAAAAATGTAAAATGAGAATACAACGGTACCTTGGTTCTCAAACACCTTGGTTCTCTAACACCTTGGTTCCCAAATGCCCAAAACCTGGAAGTAAGTGTTCTGGGTTTCAGACGTTTTTCGGAAGCCAAACGTCTGATGTGGTTGTCGGCTATTGTTTCTGGGGCACCTGCACCAATCCGAAGCTGCGTCTTGGTTTTCGAACATTTTGGAAGTCAAACGGACTTCCAGAACGGATTAAGTTTGGCACTTTTGTATTTGCTATTTATTTTGCATTTTTGTTTTAGAGGCTTTTTTGGTTAATTTGTTTTTGTGACTGTGTGGAACACAGTTCAACTACTGATTTATTGTGTGATTGCAGAAATGGATAAAAGCCTCCCATCCAAACAAGGACTATCATCAGTGCAGGTAAGAATTTTTTATTATTCTTATTATTTTTATCATCTACAATACTGTCTTATTTATTTTATAGTACAGTGCATTGATTATTGCTTTCATTTTATGGATCAATGGTCTCATTAGATAGTAAAGTTCATGTTAAATTGCTGTTTTAGGGGTTGTTTTTAAAAGTCTGGAACGGATTAATCTGTTTTGCATTTCTTCCTATGGAAAAGTGTGTCTTGGTTTTGGAACGCTTTGGTTTTGGAATGGACTTCTGGAACAAATTAAGTTTGAGATCCAAGGTATCACTGTAAAGCAAAACCAAAAAGCCCCCCCATAACCCCCTCCCACAAACACATTATTACTATTCATTAAAATATATTTATTAAGATATATGAGAGTGTGAGTTCTGATGCCACATCCTGAGGGACTTCCGAGTAGTCACTGTTTTAGGGCCAAACTGTGGATATACTGTACTGTAGCTGCGGAATTGATGGTACTGAGTCATCAACCGGTGTCCCAACCAGAATGATTCATGTCTCCGGGACATGTGGAAATAAAGCCCAACAAAATCAGTTCTTTGTAGACGTAACAGCAGGTTTTCAAATCTCATGAAATCAACAGGACAAGTTGATTGCACAATCTGCTTGTACAATTTGTGGGGTCTATGGGAAGAGTGACTTGCCTGAATAGGTAAGGGAGCAAGAACCAGACTTGCTGGTTAGGTCAGAGTTGCCCTAGGAACTGGCAGGTTTATTGCTCTTGAGTAGCACCCCACACATTAGCACTTTCCTACAGATTACTTGGCCAGAGAACCACATTGCAAAATTCAGGGAGGCATGGCTTTCAAAGCATGGCTGTGTTTCGGTTCATGTGCTGTTTGGAAAATGTTAACATTGGGAGGTTTGCCTTTAAATATGAACTAAAAAGAATTTCTGCCCAATCCCTAGTGGTGGACAACTTTAAACTACTTTTAATTGTGAAAACTTAAGTTTTCCAGCATTCACTTGAGTCCCACCTGCAAAATATCGAACCCTGGAACCACCAGGGGCCTCATGTTACACAGAAGACGTGTTTATGCTTACTTGAAAACAGCTACAGAGCAGGGCTGAATTGGCTTGGACCTGTAGCACTCAGTGTTAATCCTTCCCATTCCTTTCTTCATCTAAACTGCCCTTTACTGGTGCTGTTAGCACCATGGGAGGGGGGGGGGAAATAGCTGCCCCTTGGGAACAGGTTTGCCCCATTAGTCTTGTTTTTATTAATGTTCCAGCCAAAGCACCATAAGCCAATCATCTGAAACTCTTAGGAGTTGGAGAACCATTAAAATGGAAACAAAAGTTATTTTAAGCTTTTCGGCTACTGCGTTTCAAAGTAAGCTCTCTGGAAGCAAGCATTCTTGTTTATTTCATTTTGCTTTTAGGAACTAGCTCAGGTAATAGAAAATGAAGGCTTCTTGGCCTTCGGCAAGAGAGATCTGCACAAAACAGTCCATGGGACTATTTTATCTGGCCACTGTTTTAAGATTTAGATGGATATGTTTCTTTGTGGGATTGCATTTCATCCCCCCCCCCCCCAGTTCTCTTGTATATTTCCAATGCCAACAACTTTGTGATTTTTTTTCAAATGAAAAGCAGTATTATCGATGGATTCAATAAATCCGCTCCACTTCGCAGTGGGGAGGAGTTGCGGTGGACCACGTGGCCACCCACTCCCCACCGGGGGCGGGGGAACTTGTCCCCCATTGCCTGGGGGATCCCGGCCACGTCAGAGCCCGGCCATTTAAACGGGGGCATGACCGGGGCCGTTTAAATGGAGGAGCGAGCCAGAGGACTTCCTCTTTGGCTCGCTTCCTAAATCACCACAGCGGTCGTTCTATGCTCTTGCTGGTCGTTTTGCCTCGTGGTGTATTGGGTTGGATTTTTTGTTGTTTGTGGGGAAGCCTTGTTAAGCTTCATTGGAACCCCTAGTGGAATTACTGAGCTACACACCAGCACAACCTGAGGGAAATCGCTAGGGAACAGCTGACTGGCGCGGAGATAAGGAGATAAGGAAACAGCCGGGGACTGCCCTGGCAGCCTTGCAGCGGCTGCAGTGCAACTTCTACGAAGGACAGAAGGTTCCATAGGCATTGTTTCCCTGGGGGTGCCCCTGCATGTGTCACATTCTGTAATTTCAATAAAATTATGGCCAAAATTTGCCCAATAACATAAACATAATATCCGTGTCCTTGTGTGAGTTATTTCCAACGAGGGGGTGGCTGCGGAGCCAGTGTGGTGTAGTGGTTAAGAGCGGTAGTCTCGTAATCTGGGGAACTGGGTTCGCGTCTCCGCTCCTCCACATGCAGCTGCTGGGTGACCTTGGGCTAGTCACACTTCTTTGAAGTCTCTCAGCCCCACTCACCTCACAGAGTGTTTGTTGTGGGGGAGGAAGGGAAAGGAGAATGTTAGCCGCTTTGAGACTCCTTAAAGGGAGTGAAAGGCGGGATATCAAATCCAAACTCTTCTTCTTCTTCTTTGACATGCAAATGAATCCACCAAAGAAATTAGGGCAGGAGTCCCTGGCGTGCTCTGGTCCATGGGGTCATGAAGAGTCGGACACGACTAAACGACTAAACAACAACAACAACAGGAATCAACTGAAACAGCTCTATTACACATAGCAGGTTTCTCTAGCGTAGTGACCCTAAGATGTTTCTTGACTACAACTCCCATCATTCCTGGTGATTTGCTGTGTTGCCTATGACTGATGGGAGTTGTAGTCCAAAAGATCTGGATGGAACCATGCTGGTTGCACCAAAATAGACTCTCTTCTCTTGGGGCAGAAGGAACTGATAACTTTGGAAACGGGTGCAAGGAGCAGGTTAAGGCTGGAAAAGTTATGTTGGATGACATCAAAAGAAACTTGAATAAATTCATGGAGGATAACACTCTCAGTGACTACTAGCCGTGAAGTATTCCTTAGTATGTTGTTGTTTAGTCGTTTAGTCGTGTCCGACTCTTCGTGACCCCATGGACCAGAGCACGCCAGGCACTCCTGTCTTCCACTGCCTCCCGCAGTTTGGTCAGACTCATGTTTGTAGCTTCGAAAACACTGTCCAACCATCTCGTCCTCTGTCGTCCCCTTCTCCTTGTGCCCTCAATCTTTCCCAACATCAGGGTCTTTTCCAGGGTGTCTTCTCTTCTCATGAGGTGGCCAAAGTATTGGAGCCTCAGCTTCAGGATCTGTCCTTCCAGTGAGCACTCAGGGCTGATTTCCCTAAGAATGAAGAGGTCTGATCTTCTTGCAGTCCACAGGACTCTCAAAAGTCTCCTCCAGCACCAGAATTCAAAAGCATCAATTCTTCGGCAGTCAGCCTTCTTAATGGTCCAGCTCTCACTTCCATACACCACTACTGGCAAAACCATAGCTTTAACTATACGGACCTTTGTTGGCAAGGTGATGTCTCTGCTTTTTAAGATGCTATCTAGGTTTGTCATTGCTTTTCTCCCAAGAAGCAGGCGTCTTTTAATTTTGTGGCTGCTGTCACCATCTGCAGTGATCATGGAGCCCAAGAAAGTAAAATCTCTCACTGCCTCCATTTCTTCCCCTTCTATTTGCCAGGAGGTGATGGGACCAGTGGCCATACTCTTCGTTTTTTTGATATTGAGCTTCAAACCATATTTTGCGCTCTCCTCTTTCACCCTCATTAAAAGGTTCTTTCATTCCTCCTCACTTTCTGCCATCAATGTTGTGTCATCTGCATATCTGAGGTTGTTGATATTTCTTCTGGCAATCTTAATCCCGGCTAGGGATTCATCCAGCCCAGCCTTTCGCATGATGAATTCTGCATATAAGGTAAATAAGCAGGGAGCCAATATACAGCCTTGCCGTACTCCTTTCCCAATTTTGAACCAATCAGTTGTTCCATATCCAGTTCTAACTGTAGCTTCTTGTCCCACATAGAGATTTCTCAGGAGACAGATGAGGTGATCAGGCACTCCCATTTCTTTAAGAACTTGCCATAGTTTGCTGTGGTCGACACAGTCAAAGGCTTTTTCATAGTCAATGAAGCAGAAGTAGATGTCTTTCTGGAACTCTCTAGCTTTCTCCATAATCCAGCGCATGTTTCCAATTTGGTCTCTGGTTCCTCTGCCTCTTCTAAATCCAGCTTGCACTTCTGGGAGTTCTCGGTCCTTAGTATACCAGTTGCTAAAGCTCACAAGAGGGAAGAATGATGTTGCCATCCCACCAGACCAGATCCCATTTGTGGGCATCCCATTGGCCAGTATGAGGTCAGGATGCTGGAGTAGTTGAGTCTTTGACCTGATCCAGCAGATCCAGATCTAACATTCTTAGATTCCCTCACACAATCCTAACAATGTGAGGGGAAACTAGCACTTTCTCTAAAGGCTTCACCCCACAAGACTTTTGGGAATTGAAGTTCAGTGAGGGCGCTGAAAATTATTGGGAATCAATTCCTGCTATTCTCACAGTACTAAATTTCCAAGCTTACTTGATGAGATGGAGCAGCAAACCTATTAATGGCTATAGGTGAAGCTACTGGCTTCTGTTTCAAGCACTGCTCAAATGCTTTGATGTGGGTTTCCTGTTGGGTTTGAACTGACCCCCTAACTTTCGCTTAGCTACTTCCATAGAAAAGGGAATGGTTGGATTGGGAGCGGCAAATGCATCCCTTCATTCGTTTCTTTTCTGTGAACCGCCCTGAGACCTCCAGGTATAGGGCGGTATATAAATTCTATTACTATCATTAAAAAGGTAAAGGACCCCTGACTGCTAAGTCCAGTCGCAGGCAACTCTGGGGTTGCGGCGCTCATCTCGCTTTACAGGCCAAGGGCATTTGTGCACAGACAGTTTTTCCGGGTCATGTGGCCAGCATGACTAAGCCGCTTCTGGCGCAACGGAACACTGAAACCAGAGCAGTGCACGGAAATGCTGTTTACCTTCCTGCCACAGCGGTACCTATTTATCTACTTGCACTGGTGTGCTTTCGAACTCCTAGGTTGGCAGGAGCTGGGACTGAGCAATGGAAGCTCACCCCGTCGCAGGGATTTGAACCACAGACCTTCTGATCTGCCAGCCCAAGAGGCTCAATGGTTTAGACCACAGCGCCACCCGCCTCATTATTATTATTATTTCATTGACTGTGTAAATGGCAGTGAAGAGATTTCCCTGTGTTTCGCCCCTTCAGTCCCTAAAGAAAGCTATAGCATGTCATTTCCCCCTCCAGTTGCTTAAGGTGTGAAATTCATTCGGAGTGCAAAACAAGCTGAAGATGACAGGTCTAAAAGGAGTGAAGAGCCGAACTGACAACACTTGCCTTGTGTGGAAGGGTGCCCAGAGACTAACAGCAGCTCTGAGTTAGTATCTCATTAGATAATACCTTGTAAAGTTAGTCTTTATTGAGTCCTTTAAAAAGAAAAGAAAAGATTATAGGACCATAATTTGAAAATCATTACAGCTTTAAATTACTCCAGCAACTTCTGTACTGTAAAACCAATAGATGGGCGTCCGGAATCAAAAGCCGATTAGATGAGGCAGGGCATGACCAAAATGTAGGAATTCCTTACAGGGCTGGAAAAGTCAAAGATATCTTAGAAGCATTTGGGCTTATGGAGGGTTATCACCTGGTTTCAAAAAATATATATCCAGTTTTCGTGGATCATTTGATGGCTTTAAAAAGAGGATTCGACAAAAACAAGAACATAAGAAGAGCCTTCTGGAGGAGGCCAACAACCCATCATGTCCAGCATCCTGTTCTCTCAGTGGCTGAACAGTTGCCTGTGGGGAAATCATGGGGGATAAAGCTATCAGGGGCTGATATGTTCTTTTTTTTCTTTACGTAATTTTAATTGAATTTTCTGTTATGCAATTTAAAATATTCATTTAAACAACCTTAAAATATCAATCACTTGCCTTCTTCACTTTCCATGGCTCATTTTGCATATCATAAATCCCTGCATATTTTACACAAAATATTTTATGATATTTTGCATATCATAAATCCCTGTATATTTTACACAAACTAAGCCATTCATTATTCCCTTATTATATCCATCAAAACTTATTTACTCCATTGAATATATCTTAATGCTGTCAACATTTTCAAATGTACACAATTTCCCCCCATATATTCAATAAACATTTCCCAATCTTCTTTAAACGTATGCTCTTCTTGTTCTCTTGTTGTGTATGTTAGGTCCGCAAGCTGCGCATATTCCATCAGTTTAAGTTGTTGTTCTTCTTTGGTTGGGACCTCGCTCGTTTTCCATTTTGGGGCTAACGAAACACGGGCCGCAGTAGTGGCATACATAAATTACCTTTTTTGACATCTGGGAATTTCCATCTGAATTATCCCCAGCAGAAAGGTCTCTGGTTTTTTTTGTGTGTGTGCTTTTAAACATTTTTTTTTAATTCATTATAAATTATTTCCCAAGACTCTTTAACCCTTTTACAAATCCACCACATACAAAGAGCATTCCCTCAACCTCATTGCATCTCCAGCGCTTATCTGATTCAGTCTTAAACATCTTAGCAAGCCTACTTGGAGTTAGGTACCATCTGTACATCATTTTCATGTAGTTCTCCTTCAAGTGGCCGCCATGTTCTACTTCCACTGTCAGAGACAATATGCCTTGGAATACCAGTTCCTAGAAACTGCAGGAGGGGAGAGTGCTGTTGTGTTCAGGTCCTGTTCGTGGGCTTCCCATGGCCATCTAGGCCATTCTGAGAACAGGCTGTCAAACTAGAATTGTTCACTGGCCCAATCCAATCGGCTCTTCTTATTTTCTTATGTTCTTACTTGCTTGAAGTGGGTTGCTTCACTTTCTTTGAATGATCAAGCTAGTCCAGCCTATTTGTATAGAAGGTGCAAACATTCTCTGCTTAAGAGCTTCCCATAGTGTATCTGATCCCCCTCCCTCATGGCTGGCAGCCAGAAATGGGAAAACAAGACATTCTTACCATGGTATTTTATTCAATATTCACAGAGAGAGACAGATGATGCCGCCTCTCAGGTAATGGCATTGCTCCGAGTAAAGTCCCATCCCCTCTGTCTCTCCTATTCTACGTCATCCCTGCGTCAGCTAATCTGTGCTTTCTGCCTCTGAGCTTTCTGTTCTACTACTCTCAATGCATGCCAGGTCCTGGGAGGGGGGGGCAGGTCAGGAATGCTGTCCAAAGACACTGAGTCTGTCGGCTGTCCCTCCCCTGGTGCTTCTTCTTCCTGCTACTGCTCCCCTCCCAATGTTACCAAGCTTCTCCCCTCTGCAGCCTCTGAACTATGACCTTCTGCTAGCCACTGTTCTAAATCTATACTGTCTTCCTCTTCTAGGGTAGGTTCAGGAGGAGGAGGGGGTGGACTCCACGGTTCCTCCTCAGCCCAGTCCCTAACACATAGGCATCTGATTGGGCACTGTGAGAACAGAGAGGTGGACCTGGTAGGCCTTTGGGCTGATTTAGCAGTCTCTTCTTATGTTCTTTCCCACAGTTGATTCTCAACATTCTCAAGAAGCTTAACATTTTAGAGAGAGAAATAAACTCTTTAAAGTACTTATATATATATATAAAGGAACTTTTCTTTAAAAGCACACTGTGCCAGATTGTACCAGCTGCAAGCCTGGGGGGGGGGGGAGCACCACCAACATCTAGAAATGTCTTGGGAGAACATCTTGTGCTGTTTCTGTCCCAAGTTTGCAGAACTTGGATTTTTCTTACATGGCACAGATGAGCAAGTTGGGGAGGGGGGAAACTTGCAACGTTTTAAGAGGTCTGGTTTGTTCAATCATAAGCTGAACTGAAGAGTTTTCCTTCCACAGAATATATGGAAAGATAAGGCAATGAAAACTGTAATGTTTTCCTTGGATTTGTGAGTCCCAAGGAATAGCATCTTCCAGAAAGAGGACTCAGTGATGAGAAAATGGATCAAACATGAAAAATAGCTGCATGACTGTTTCCATTTTTATGTTGTTTTTTTTTGTTGTTTTTTAAGGGGTGAGGACTCACTAGAGATGCAGTATATTACCAAATGATTGCCATGAGTCCTACTATGGAAGAGAAGATAAGAAGAAGAAGAAGAAGAAGAAGAAGAAGAAGAAGAAGAGGAGGAGGAGGAGGAGGAGGAGTTGTTGTTTGGATTTGATATCCTGCTTTATCACTGCCTTAAGGAGTCTCAAAGCAGCTAACATTCTCCTTTCCCTTCCTCCCCCACAACAAACACTCTGTGAGGTGAGTGAGGCTGAGAGACTTCAAAGAAGTGTGACTAGCCCAAGGTCACCCAGCAGCTGCATGTGGAGGAGCGGAGAAGCGAACCCGGTTCACCAGATTACTAGACTAATGCTCTTAACCACTACACCACACTGGCTCTCTTACTTTTCTCTTTACCTGTATGTTTGTCGATCCATGTCTGTGGACCTTCCCAGGGTGTTGTGCAGTGGTCAGCAAACTTTTTCAGCAGGGGGCTGGTCCACTGTCCCTCAGACCTTGTGGGGGGCCGGACTATATTTTGAAAAAGAAAAAGAAATGAATGAATTCCTATGCCCCACAAATAACCCAGAGATGCATTTTAAATAAAAGCACACATTCTGCTCATGTCAAAACACCAGGCAGGCCCCACAAATAACCCAGAGATGCATTTTAAATAAAAGGACGCATTCTACTCATGTAAAAACATGCTGATTCACAGACTGTCCACAGACCAGATTTAGAAAGCGATTGGGCCGGATCCAGGCCCCAGGCCTTAGTTTGCCTACCCATGGTGTTGTGGCACAAACTTTTTTCAGATTACTTCTTTAACTTTAGAGCTTGCAATCTGATATACAAATTAGGGATGTAGAGGTAGTGCCTTTTCCCCCCTAAAAAACATGTTTAGGGGTACTCTCATTTTGGCTGCTCCCCCTCGCCCCCTTCCTCCCCCCAACCCCTGGATGAGGGACTCAAGGTGGCGGCGCTGAGAGGACGGGAAGGGCAACGGCAGGGTTGGCTTGAGTGAGGAAGGGTGAGTGCTTGCCAGCTGGCTCTAGCCTGGGAAGAAGAGGAGGAGGAGTAGAAGTGCCGTCGCCTCCACCGTGGCCGCCCCAGGCTCCCCTCCCCAGGCACCGGTGGGGAGAATGGTGGAGCTCCAGTCTTCACTACTACTGAGGAGACAGCTGGCATGTCTGTCCGTTGGTCCATTGGGGCAACACAAAATGTTTAGGGGTACACGTCCCTCTGTGTCCCCTCAGAAAAAGCACTGCATAGAGGCTTAAGAAAGTGCCTTAAACCGAGTGAGGATACTGGTCCATCTAGCTCAATATTATCTATATGGACTGGCAGTGGCTCTCCAAAGTTTCAGGAGATTCCAGCAATTGAACCCAGAACCTTCTGCATGCAACACAATATGCTCTACCACTGAGCTTCTGGCCTTCGTTTCTTGTGTTTGTATTAGGCATGTGTTGTTGGAATGACGACTGACATATTTTGAGAGATAAACAAAATGCAGGAAGTGAACCAGCCATTGGTAGGGCACTTGCACAATCCCATGCATGCCTACTCAGAAATCAGCCGCAGTGAGTTCAATGGTACTTACTCCCAGGAAGCATTGCAGCATCCCTTCCATTAATATCAAAGGGACTTGAAAGTTCCTTATTTTGGCTGAATCATGCCCAGACATTAGGTATGATCTATTTTCAAAAGCCCTCAACAGTCATCTTCGTGTAGTACTAGGCACAATTGCTGCAAGATTTTGACTTGCTCCTGTGCCTTTCATGGAAGTTTGATTGACATACTTCAGCATGAAATGAAACACTGGAACCTGCCCAGGCCTTAAAATCAGCCTCAGAGACCTTACTTTCACATCCACCATCAAAATCCACCACAGTGATGGGCACCAGAGACAGGACTTTGTCAGTTGTGGCTCTGAATCTCTGGACACGGGTGGCGTTGTGGTCTAAACCACTGAACCTCTTGGACTTGCTGATCAGAAGGTCAGCAGTTTGAATCCCCACATCGGGGTGAGCTCCTGTTGCTCGGTCCCTGCTCCTGCCAACCTAGCAGTTTGAAAGCACACCAGTGCAAGTAGATAAATAGGTACTGCTGTGGCGGGAAGGTAAACGGAGTTTCCGTGCATTATGGTTTCCATCACGGTGTTCCGTTGCACCAGAAGCGGTTTAGTCATGCTGGCCACATGACCCGGAAAAGCTGTGTCTGTGGAGAAAAGCTGGCTCCCTTAGCCTGAAAGCGAGATGAGCGCCACAACCCCATAGTTGCCTTTGACTGGACTTAACTGCCCAGGGGTCCTTTACCTTTTACTGTATATCTGGAACTCTTTCCCGAAGGAAGTGCTAATGGCCCCATCTTTTTGAGTTTTTCAATCAACATTAAAAGAAAAAAACACCTCTTGTTTAAACTTACATTTTACGAAAAGTGATTTACTGGGTTTTTAAATGACTACTGTTCTTCGTTATGCAAGCAGATTTTTATTATTATTTTGTGTGTGTGTGTGTGTGTGTTTAATCATTTTAAATTGTTATTCATAGGCTGCCTTTGGAGGGCTTGAGAGATGGCACATACATTTCTTTAGTAAATAAATAATACTAATCTCCATGCTGTGAAAAGCTTTGCAGGCTAATTACTCTGCACTGAGACACACAAGAGCAGGCTGGCAAATTTGTTCTGGTCAATTGGCAACTTTAATACTGTGCCCGTCCAGATTCTCATTGTTATCCACACATCATCTTGTTGAGCATGACATGGGTTGCTCTCTGTTTTGCAATGCAGATGGAAATACACATTTTCAAACAGTCCCAACACACATTGCAGCAAATTCCTCCTATCTTTTACAGCAACCGCCTGATATGCGGCTAGTAATTTTTTAGACTTCTGCCCTATGTATCCCAGCACCTCTGGGACTGTATGGAATATAAATTAAAAGCTTGAATAAACAAGTGTGCAGCAAAACAAGGTTAATACAATAACCAGACTTTCATGTCTATTTAGGGAACACACACACAAAATGTAACTAATCCCAGCCTTACAAAATCTTAAAACCACAAGACAAACACAATTGTAACCTGAATCTCTAATTTGTTTGTTAATGTCTCTCTAATTGCTCCATCGCGGAGTTCGCATTGCTTTAAAGGCGGAGCCAGAGGCAAAATTTCAAGAGCTGCAACTAAATGGCTTGGATTTCTGAAACTTTAAATAATTTGATGGATGATGCTGTAGAAAATATTAGCAAAAAGAAGAGAAAAGGAAGAGGAAAAAGAAAAAAAAACAAAGAGAAAGAGAACAATGACAAATGAAACAAGCATCTGCATTCAAACATCAAAGGCTGCCCCTATTCAGAGTATATTTGATGCCAAAGGCTTTTGTGATTTTTGTGTGACTTGAATCGTATCCTTCACTTCCAAAGAGGGAAATGGCATTAATCTTTTATCTGTTTTCTGCTGGGTTTCAGCTGTACACCGTAATTCAATATTTATTTGATCAGCAGAGACTCACCAGAAATGCATGCTCTGTGAACAAGGCTTGTAAGCTTCTTTACAAGTGAATCACTAATGTTAGAGCACCTTATGTGACCTGGATAAGCGGGTAGACAGCTGCAACGGCCCAAGCAAGCCACCGTCTCTTGCCATTTCCCAGCTACCTCCTGATTCCTCAAGACAGTGCTGCAAAAGAGGTGTATAAAATCATATATGGTGTGGACTAAATGGGGAAGAGTCCTTTTTCATAATACTGAAACCCACAGTCATCAAGGTGAAGCTGAAGGATGGAAGATGCACAGACCAGATGAAGACATGCTCAGACTCCCCAAGTGTCCTTATTTTCCAGGGACAGTCCCAGATTTACAGAAGTTATCCCAGTTTCTGATTTGATCCCAAATCCTTATGACGTCCCTATTTTCATTGGAGAAATATTGGAGTGTATGGCATTATGTGACCCCCAAAACTAAGGCAATAAGTAACTATACAACCTTTAGAAGACATTTGAAGGCAGCCCTGTATGGGGAAGTTTTTTTAAAAAAAAAATTCCATGTTTTATTGTGTTTTTATTTATGTTGCAAGCCACCCAGAGTGGCTGGGGCAACTCAGTCAGATTGGCAGGGTATAAGTACACTGGAACCTTGGTTCTCAAACGGCTTAGTTGATGAACAAATTGGCTCCTGAACGCCGAAAACCAGGATGTAAGTGTTCGGATTTCAAACGCTTTTTGGAAGCTGAACGTCCGATGCGCCTGTTGGCTATTGTTTCTGGGGCACCTGCATCAATCAGTAGCCGTGCCTTGGATTTTGAATGTTTCGGGAGTTGAACTGACTTCTGGAATGGATTAAGTTCGAGAACCAGGGTTCCACTGTAATAAATTGTTGTTGTTGTTTAGTCGTTTAGTCGTGTCCGACTCTTCGTGACCCCATGGACCAGAGCACGCCAGGCACTCCTGTCTTCCACTGCCTGCCACAGTTTGGTCAAACTCATGCTGATAGCTTCGAGAACACTATCCAACCATCTCGTCCTCTGTCGTCCCCTTCTCCTTGTGCCCTCAATCTTTCCCAACATCAGGGTCTTTTCCAGGGAGTCTTTTCTTCTCATTGTAATAAATTACGATGGTGAAATAGGGTGTCCCTATTTTCATCAGAGAAATGTTGGAGAGTATGCATGCTGAAGCCCTAAACTGTGTTTAAGGCCCCATCTGCACTATACAGTGGTACCTCTGGTTGCAAACAGGATCCGTTCCAGAGGCCCGTTCGCAAGATAAAAAGCCTGCAACCTGAAGCGCCGTATCTGCGCAGGTGCGCGGCGCGATTTGGTGCTTGTGCGCATGCGTGAGCGGCGAAACCCAGAAGTAACCCTTTCCGGTACTTCCGGGTCGCCGCAGGATGCAACCTGAAAAAAGGTATTGTGAAGCAAATGTAACATGAGGTATAAGTGTACATTTAAAGCTGCTTTAAATGCTCATGTAGGATCCTGGGAACTGTAGTTCATTAAGGGTGCTGAGAGTTGATAGGAGGTGATTAGTCCCCCCACAGGGCTAATATTTCCAAAGTGGTTTACCAATCCACCCCTCTTCCCAGCTGGTATGATGCTGCCTTAAATTGATAGTGCAATCAGGGTTTAAGAGGCCTTATAGCATTGTCCCTTTACCCCTACCAAATGGGTATGAAACAATGAAAATAGAAATAACAAACTTTTATATTTGCATACCAGCACATAGGCAAGGCTGTGACTCAGAACCGACCATCTAACTAAAACATATATCTTGCAATGAGCCTATTTGCCTATGGAATACCTTTAAACGAAAACTCATTGTGTTTTCTTACTTAGCATACATGAAACATTTTAATGCACCACAATGCAGGCAAGAGGAGTTGCACACCGTTAAGCACTTACTAAATAGAAGTGGCAGTAAAGTATGCCCTGGATGTGTTCTGCACATGGCACATTTAAAGCACTTCCTTTCACGATTATGTAAAAATTAAAGTTTACTCATAACCCAAGGCCCTAAACTGTTCCGTACATAGCTTGTGCATAAATCCAGCACGGATGAAACCCAGTGCCCATTTAAAGGGGCTGCAGATGATTTTTGTGTGTGGAGTCAAATAACACAGAAATGAGCCATAAATGGGCACTATATTCTATTAGTTTCCAAAAAAATGGATTTACATTGGGTGAAAGCTCAGACTTACAGTGGCACCTCCAGTTACGAACTTCATTCATTCCTGAGGTCCGTTCTCAACCTGAAACCGCTCGTAATATGAGGCGCACTTTCGTTAATGGGGCCTCCCGCTGCTGTCGTGCTGCCGGCGCACGACTTCCGCTCACATCCCAGGGCAAGGTCGCAGTTGGGAGCACCTACATCCGGGTTAGCGGAGCTCGTAACCTGCAGCGTTAGCAAGGGGGACAGTACGTAACACGAAGTTCCACTGTAATGTGGAAATTACATACCCTCCAAGTGTCCTGTTTTTCCAGGGACAGTCCCAGAATTATGAAAGCCACCTCGGTTTCTGATTTGATCTCAGAATGTCCTTATTTTCCCCACCAGTGCTGCCACAACCAAGCTCGGAGAGGAAGATGAGCCGGCGCTTATCTTGAGGAAAGGTGGTGGCGGCTGTGAAAGAGAATCCCATTGCCTTTCCAGGGCCTCTGCAGGGCCGCCACTGCTAGCCTGCTCCCTTGGGCAGCTCATAGTGGCTGCTGGAGAGAAGGAAGAGAAACTGCCACTGCCAAGGCCCAGCCCCACATGATGTGCGGGCTCCGAGGGGCAGGCAGAGGAGCAGGGCTGCTCTGGGCAGAGAGAAAGCAGGAGCAAAGTGGAACACAAGGAGTCTTGATTTTTTTTTTTTATTTAAAAAATGCTTTGCGCACCTGTGTCTAATCTTGCCCCTTTCTAAAAGTTATTTCTTTTTGTGTGCTTTTCTACCAAATAATAAAATAAAATAAAATTGGGATTAAGGGATTTTCTCGGGATGGTAGAGGGCCTGTGTGCTGTATCCTATTTCCTGCGCTCTTCTGATACGGAGTGAGAAATGTCCCTATTTTCATCTGAGGAATGTTGCAGGGTATGAAATTAACAGGGACTCATCAAGGAAATTGAGTAAACTTCAGTTCCAGCTTCCACATCACATCAGTGGCGTAGCATGGGGGGTGCAGGGGGGGCCGGCCGCACTGGGCGCAATATCTGGGGTTAGGGCAAATCCATGGGTTAGGGGGCGCAAATCCACGGGTTAGGGGGCGCAAATTACTTGCCTTGCCCCGGGTGCTGACAACCCACGCTACGCCACTGCATCACATACTCCTCTCAAGGAGGAAGCACCAGAGCCAAATCATCAATCAGGAATGCTCTCAGTCGACAAGTAACTCATAGGTTTCTCGTTGACTAACTATGAATGAGTTGATCATCAGACAAAGTAAAAATTTATCTTCCTCAGAGTGGTGGGCTATGAAACCTATGGACTGATTTGTGATCTTCTGGAGCCATAAGGTCCCGAAATGATGCCATTTCATAATATAACTAAGGCAGTGTGACAGGTGATTATAAACCAATGCCAGTGCTTTAAATGGGTCTTCCATGCCAGGCTACCTAGTGAATCTGTCCTGCAATTTGTGGAAAATGGGTGCCAGCTGGCTAGCCATGCCGGGTTTTGTGAGTGGTCTGGATAATATATTATGAGATCCTCATATTGTTTGTGGGAATCTGAAACAAAGCATTCCGGCAGGGCCTTGGCCGTTTTGCCGGAATTTGAGCCAGCTGTTGTCATTATTCATGAAGTTTTCCAAAGAAATATCAAGCTGTCTAGCAGGGCATCAAGCCACATCATGGAAGCCTCAGCTCCACAGCAGTTTACAAGGAAGATTAACAACATATAGAACTGGAATTTCCATGGTCAAGGAATGAACAACAACCCTGTTAATTGGGCAGGGTTGCCACATTTCAGGTAGTAAAAATCTGGACACCCCCAAAGTTGTTGAGCTCTTTAAAGGAAAACCTGAAAATTGTTGAGTGTCCCCCCCCCCCGCAAAAAAAAAAAAATGCCAATAAACTGCCACTTTCTAGAAATTTTCCCCAGGTATCACTTCTGCCTTCAAAATCCTGGGAAATCCCAGATGTATGGCAGTCTTATAGTTGGGGTAAAAAGGTAAAGGTATAGGACCCCTGATAGTTAAATCCAGTCACGAACGACTCTTGGGTTGAAGCACTCATCTCGCTTTACTGGCCGAGGGAGCCGACGTTTATCTGCAGACAGTTTTTCTGGGTCATGTGGCCAGCATGACTAAGTCACTTCTGGCGAAACCAGCACACGGAAACGCTGTTTACCTTCCCGCTGGAGCGGTACCTATTCATCTACTTGCACTAGTGTGCTTTCGAACTGCTAGGTGGGCAGGAGCAGGGACCGAGCAACGGGAGCTCACCTCGTCATGGGGATTCGAACCGCCCACCTTCCGATCGGTAAGGCCTAGGGTCAGTAGTTTAGACCACAGCGCCACCCGCGTATGTTGGGTGCATAGGCAGATTCTACACTTTCATTCAAAAGGGCCAGCTCTACCATTAGGCAGACCTTTGGTGTCTGCCTCAGAAAACAGATGTTGGAGATTGTGGCATGGGAGTGCAGTCTTGGAGGATAGGTAGCCTGTTGTTTATCCCCCTAAGCTAGACTTCTGCCCTGAAGTGTGACGGAGGATGGTCTTGCATCCCCACTAGTGATGTAACATTCATGAACCAGTGTGTTTGGCATCTGTACATAGATCAGGTGAGGAAGGCATCTCCTTGCTCTTTGCTTCAGGCAGCAAAATGTCTTGGGCAAACCCTGTATTGTCTCAATGGTGGTCCCAATATGCTCTTAGCTTGTCAGTGATCATTCTGATGATTGTTGCTCTGCTTTTGGAAACAGTCCCTGAGATATTTTATACTGATCACAGTTGGAGACAGAAATTATTATGATTATTATGATTACGATTTCAACAACCATACTTAGAGCAGATCCCTTGAAACTGATGGCCTTAATTCCATTAGGTTCAATGAGTCAGCTCCGGGTTTGATATCGTCCATTGTTTCTTCCTTTCGTTTCCATGCTGACTTTCTTCCTGTGAAAGCCCAGGATGGTGAACAGCACACCAATGAAATTTATTCAGTAAAAGCATCTTTTTTTAAAAAATAAATCTAACCCCCCCCCCCAAACTGAAACAAAGCCAGCTACTGAAATGTCTGTCTCCTCATTCTTGTAAGTTGCGGCTGACTCTGTTCTCCTTCCTCCTTTTTTATAGTGCTTTGCTAGAATTCTTTGAAAAGAAGAAGAAGAAAACCCTAATTATTTACCTGCCAAAGCCCTGACCGGTCTTTGACTTACTGTTATTTAGTTCACTGTCAGATTTCTGGAAAGAAAATTGAAATGATGGTGATCTTCACCTGGGATATTCACCTCTCTGCTTCCTAGAATCATAGAATCATAGAATCATAGAGTTGGAAGAGACCACAAGGGCCATCGAGTCCAACCCCCTGCCAAGCAGGAAACACCATCAGAGCACTCCTGACATATGGTTGTCAAGCCTCTGCTTAAAGACCTCCAAAGAAGGAGACTCCACCACACTCCTTGGCAGCAAATTCCACTGTCGAACAGCTCTTACTGTCAGGAAGTTCTTACTAATGTTTAGGTGGAATCTTCTTTCTTGTAGTTTGGATCCATTGCTTCGTGTCCGCTTCTCTGGAGCAGCAGAAAACAACCTTTCTCCCTCCTCTATGTGACATCCTTTTATATATTTGAACATGGCTATCATATCACCCCTTAACCTCCTCTTCTCCAGGCTAAACATGCCCAGCTCCCTTAGCCGTTCCTCATAAGGCATCGTTTCCAGGCCTTTGACCATTTTGGTTGCCCTCCTCTGGACACGTTCCAGTTTGTCAGTGTCCTTCTTGAACTGTGGTGCCCAGAACTGGACACAGTACTCCAGGTGAGGTCTGACCAGAGAAGAATACAGTGGCACTATTACTTCCCTTGATCTAGATGCTATACTCCTATTGATGCAGCCCAGAATTGCAATGGCTTTTTTAGCTGCCGCGTCACACTGTTGGCTCATGTCAAGTTTGTGGTCAACCAAGACTCCTAGATCCTTTTCACATGTAGTGCTCTCAAGCCAGGTGTCACCCATCTTGTATTTGTGCCTCTCATTTTTTTTGCCCAAGTGCAATACTTTACATTTCTCCCTGTTAAAATTCATCTTGTTTGTTTTGGCCCAGTTCTCTAATCTGTCAAGGTCGTTTTGAAGTGTGATCCTGTCCTCTGGGGTGTTAGCCACCCCTCCCAGTTTGGTGTCATCTGCAAATTTGATCAGGATGCCCTTGAGTCCATCATCCAAGTCGTTGATAAAGATGTTGAATAAGACCGGGCCCAAGACAGAACCCTGTGGCACCCCTCTAGTCACTCTTCTCCAGGATGAAGAGGAACCATTGATGAGCACCCTTTGGGTTCGGTCAGTCAGCCAGTTACAAATCCACTGAGTGGTAGCATAGTCAAGACCGCATTTTACCAGCTTCTTTACAAGAATATCATGGGGCACCTTGTCAAATGCCTTGCTGAAATCAAGGTAGGCTACATCCACTGCGTTCCCTTCATCTACCAGGCTTGTAATCCTCTTCTGGGTGCCTTTGTACTTTTCAAAACTTCTCCCATACAAGGAGGAGCCAGAGCTCAAGGACCAGCAGTCTTGTCCATTCATAATTGACAGTACCTGGATATCCTCACAGCCCCACTCGAGAGACAAATTCTCTACATGAAAAATGAATTCAGGGGGAAACAGACATTTGTGTCTACAGAACGATATTTTATTTCTGCTTTTTCCGCGTGAAGCTCGAGCTTGCCAAGTGTGTGAAGAGTTGACAAGTGCAAAAAATTAGTCATCTCATTTGCTTTCACATTTTTTTAAACTTATCCTTATTTTCTCTGTTAATTTTAAAATCAGTCTCAAAAAGAGCTACTGCCATTCAGTCCTGGGCAGAAATAAACCACAGCAGATTATATTTGGGATGGAGAAAAGGGGAGGAAGAACAACAACATATATTTAGGCACCAGGCAAAAACATTCCTCTTCTCCTAGGTCTTTGGCAAATTAGACCATCTATGTCCTTTTAAGATGGGGGGGTATTGTTTTTGTTAGTTATTATGATATGTATTTTTGTGTTTCTATATTGTAAACAGTCAGATGAAGGGTGGTATAGAAGTTTAATAAATATATAAAATAATACACCACAGTTGGGGAGCCACCACCGAAAATGCTCTATCCCTTGTTGCAGCATAATATAGTTCTTCTAGCAATTTAGGTGGAAAAGAGTCTCAAGTGCAGGCCTGAAAGCATGCGCAGGATGGTATGGAACATGGGAAGCAAACACGATGCCCTCCAGATATTGTTGGACTGCAACTGCCATTAGCCTTGACATACCCTCCAATGTTTTTCCATTGAAAATAGGGACATGCTATTCAATTGCTATTTTTATTGTTATTATTTTATTATTTCTACCCTACCTACTGGACCGGGTTGCCCCAGCCACTCTGGGTGGCTTCCAACATATATAAAAACATAATAAAACATTAAACATTTTTTTTATAAAAAAACCCCTTCCCTGTGTGGTGTAGTGGTTAAGAGCGGTAGACTAGTAATCTGGGGAACCAGGTTCGCGTCTCCGTTCCTCCACATGCAGCTGCTGGGTGACCTTGGGCTAGTCACACTTCTCTGAAGTCTCTCAGCCCCACTCACCTCACAGAGTGTTTGTTGTGGGGGAGGAAGGGAAAGGAGAATGTTAGCCACTTTGAGACTCCTTCGGGTAGTGATAAAGCGGGATATCAAATCCAAACTCTTCTTCTTCTTCTTCATCCCTATACAGATGTCTTCTAAAGTTTGTGTAGTTACTTATCGCCTTGGCTCAAGAGTCACATAATTCGATGCCCTCCAACATTTCTCCAATGAAAAAATGGATGTCCTAAGGAAAAGCGGAACATTGCGGGATCAAATCAGAAACCGGGACGGCTTCTGTAAATCTGGAACTGTCCCTGGAAAATAGGAACACTTGGAGGGGCTGTCAGGAGGTCCTACACACGAGTAGGAGTCCAGCAGAGACACATGCCCAACTGGCATGTTGTCTCCCTCCTGGTCATTCGTTCGGGAGATTCAAAATCTTTCTCCAGTCAGCATACAGACTAAGTAGCAGCATTTGGCTATGCTATGTTTATTTACATATACACACTTGGAGCATCGTAACTCAGCTCCTTCCTCTTCAGCATCAGACAGCAAAGAGAAAGAGCAAAGGACAAATGTCTTCCATCACGGAAACACAGTAATAAAAACATCCTGTTTCCATCACTTCCCACAATGTGGAATGAAAACATACACCGTCATGTGATAAAAACAATCCCATGACTGCAACACGGGAAAAGAATCCTAACAGGGTCTGCCTTGAAACCTGGCCGTGCTGGGTGAAGCTGATGGGAGTTATAAACCAAAAACAAAGGGTGGGCACCACATTGGCTTTCCCTGTTACAGGGAATTGAGTTGTTGCAGAGTTACACGTTATTGGGCCCAAACTTGTACATTAGCTGGCTGGTATAATTTACTGTGAATTCTGAGTAAGCGCAGCATAAAATCAGAATGAACTGGGCATGTCTCTTTTTTCTGGCAGAATTTGTCCAGTGTGGAGGGAGACATGTAGACTCTTGGAAAGCAATGCTTTTCTTTGACTCTTGAGATGCTTGTCCTACAGATAAAGCAAATGTAATCTGTAGTTAAGCTAACATTCTTTCTGCACTTACTCAGCACATAGAAGCTGATGGCATTTTCAAAATCTCTGTAGAGCCCCTGGCAGATTTGTCTGCAATCTCTCACCTCATATTTGTCAATGGATTCTGAGCTAACATTTCAAGGCTATTACCCAAGGGTTAAAATGGTTCACTGTAAACAGCTGTAATATGTGCCTCCTTTGGTGTGTGATAAAGAGCAGTTACGTTTCATACTTGATTTATAATTTATAATTGAGGATGAAGCCTTTGCACCAAAGCTGTGTTCAATATCACTGATATGTTTTAGGCATCATCCAAAAAAAATGGGCAAAAGAAAACACAGATTTGCACAAAAATCATATATGCTCGTTTTTTTTTTACAATTTGGAGATCTTTTAATTTTTTTAAGGTGTTTTCAGACCCTCCAAGTGTTCCTATTTTCCAGGGAAAATCCCAGATTTACAGAAGCTGTCCCAGTTTCTGTCTCCCCCCCCCCCATTTTCATCGCAGAAATGTTGCAGGGCATGTGCTTTTCAGTGTTCTACATTTTTAAAGTATGTTTTTATTTTACTTTTAATTGCATTGATTTTCTATCTTTTGCTTGTGCTGCCCTGATTCACTTTGGGAGGAAAGGTGGGATATGACTTGAAGCAACCAAGTAAAATATTTGTAGAGACACGCTTTTAGAAGTAATAACTGCAAACTACCTGCTCCCTGACATATCACAGAAGCTGAGGAGGGGGAAGGGGTTGGCTCCATCACACAGAGGTGTGATGGAGCCAACCATCATTTCATCTCTGGGATCTGCGCCAACATCCCAGTTAAACAAATGGAGAGGTGGTTGACAGCATCTTGAGGAACTACCAATGAGGACAGGGTTAGAGGAGAACATGCTCTGCTTCTGGGCTTCCCATAAGCTCCTCCTTGGCCAACAGAATGCTGGACTAGATGGGCCTTCCCAGGAGAGCTCTTTAAATGTCCCAGTTAGGTTGTTCCTACTGGGATTCAGTGTTTTCTGTCCCCTCTGCCTTTGCTTTGCTCTCTTGAATCTTCCTTTTAGAAGAAAGAGGACCATTATCAGGGATGGACCAGGCGAAACCAGATGGCCTCAAATATTTTTATTTCTTAGAAACATTTTCTCCCAGACGCTATTATTTTATAAAGCCAGACTGTCTACTGTACCGTTCTTTAGGACATAGCCATAATGCAATAGAGAGGCATATGAACTTTAGCAAGCAACGGCTAAGATTAATGTATTCATAGAGCTTTATAGGGCTTTTGTTTGTAAAATCCATTAAAAGAAAAGTTCTAGAAATATATTTTGCAAAATAACATTTCCCCTCTTTTTCTCTTATTTACTTACATACTTTGGAAATCCAAGAGGAATACCCCATTGCACCTAACTGATTTCTCTTTCTTTATTGAAGTTACAGTATTGAGGGACACACTATCGGTTAGAACACAGCCCTTAGGTAGCAATATACTCTTCCTGTTAAATTCAAATTTCTGGACTCCAGTTCTCTCCCAGAAAACTCCAAGTTTCCCCAAGCAGCTGCTGCATTTTGTCCTTGCTGTGAGCTCGGCGAGGTCCAGGAGTACAAATTTTCTTTAGCAGAACAAAACCCCTGGAAATGATAAAGAGGTTTTGCAGACAACCAATTAATTTGTTAACACACAGAATGCAATGCAGTTTTCTACATCCTCTTTAATTCAGAGCTATAGTTTTGCCATGAGGCTTCAGGGAACTAGGGCAATTGCCAAAATGACCACCGCATTAGTTGCCAACTTGACACTACAGTGGTACCGCGGGTTAAGAACATAATTCGTTCTGGAGGTCTGTTCTTAACCTGAAACTATTCTTAACCTGAGGTACCACTTTAGCTAATGGGGCCTCCCACTGCCACCGCATGATTTCTGTTCTCATCCTGAAGCAAAGTTCTTAACCAGAGGTACTATTTATGGGTTAGCGGAGTCTGTAACCTGAAGAGCCTATAACCCGAGGTACCACTGTATCACATTTGAGAGCCAGTGTGGTTTAGTAGCTAGACTCGTGGTTGTCGCCAACCTATTTCCGCCAGTGGGCACATTTGGTATTTTGACTAAGTCCATGGATGTAAGTCATGGACAATGGCTTCTGCGGAAAGTGCGGCATAACACAAAATGGACTCCGCATCTAAAAGGGTGGAAAACACAAAACGATGTGGGCATGCCCCACTTCAGTCACACCCATCAACAAGGCACCCACATCAGCCACTGTCATGTTTGTTTGTTTGTTTCATAAATTATCCCTAAAAATATGCAACCTTAATTTAGGTAAAGGTAAAGGGACCCCTGACCATTAGGTCCAGTCGTGGCCAACTCTGGGGTTGCAGCGCTCATCGCATTTTATTGGCCGAGGGAGCCGGTGTACATCTTCCGGGTCATGTGGCCAGCAGGACTAAGCTGCTTCTGGCGAACCAGAGCAGAGCATGGAAACGCCGTTTACCTTCCCGCCGGAGTGGTACCTATTTATCTACTTGCACTTTGACGTGCTTTCAAACTGCTAGGTTGGCAGGAGCAGGGACTGAGCAACGGGAGCTCACCCCGTTGTGGGGATTCAAACCGCCGACCTTCTGATTGGCAAGTCCTAGGCTCTGTGGCTTAACCCACAGCGCCACCCGTGTCCCCAACCTTAATTTAAATGCATACAAAAAGTTAAAGCCATTTTCACTCACAGACAGAAACTCTTTGCACCTCTTTCCTCAGAAATGAAGGGAAAGAATCCATTCTTGACATCCAATGAAATGTTGGCATGTTTAAAGGGACGGGTTCAATGTTGAGAGACCAAGGCCATGAAAAGAGGAACTGAGCCAGTGAAAACAGTGTTTTGTACACTGTGGATTTTTGAGGGAGTGTTCATCGACACCATTTGCAAGTGTCATATGAGGTGATGGCAACCTCTGAGCAAGAGTATTGGGCTTGGACCAGGGAGATCTCTGTTCAAATCCTCGCTGAGACATGGCCAGTCACTATCTCTCAGCCTAAACTATTTCATAAAGTTATAAGTCACTACATCACTTCCCCCTTAGCTGCCCAAGGAAATTTGTTTCATATGTGCAATCCATTGTACGACATAAGGTCAGAGGCTCTCTACCACTTTAGTTACCATATGGGTAGTTGTTTGAAAGCACCCTAATGAAAATCATATTCATGTGAAAAGAGTTTGGCTAGTGTACAATGGGAATCTTCAAACAAATTGTGTCCTACTTGAAAACATCTGATGGAACCCCCTAGAGGAGATATGTATGCATATTTTGATGGGACACCGGCTCACCTCTCTACCTTAATTCTGAGACGGGGAGGTAGTTGAATGTGTATAAAACTACCTGTACTCTGTCTGTAATCATTGTGGCTGCTGGTGGCAAAATAATTGGTACATTTTAATTTTCTCAGCTTTTGCCTTCCTTTTCTCAGTGAAAGTTACTGTGCACAACTTGAAACCCCCTTTTTGAGAGGGGAAGATTGCCTTTTACTACCGATCCACTCATCTCTTTGGACCTTTTAGGAACATGGGTTATTTAGAAGTTCATTGGGGGCAGTCAGCAGAAATGGGGAATAATCAGGGCTCTTTTTCAGCCGGAACTCACCAGAACTCAGTTCTGGCACCTCTCAGGTGGACACCATTGCCATTATAAGAGAACAAGGGAGCTGTTCAAGGTGAGTTCCAGCACCTCTTTTCCTAGAAAAATAGCACTGTGAATTATCTCACTTACGCTAGGTCCCATAGTCACGCTGTTCATTGCTATTCTAGTGGGGAGATAGACAAGATCTCCAGTGGTCATATGGCCTTTTTTTGGCCTCTGGTCATATGCAGACATATAGCCTTGACAAGGATGCTAAGGCACACAACATTAAAGACTATGTTTCACAATACGCAGTGTTCCTAGCACAGAACCACCGACTATTATTTGCTCAATTTATAATAGGTCAACATTTTACCAGTCAGGGTATTTCCATTGCTTCACTGACTCTGCTGGCAGTATTTCACACTGAAATTTTTATAAGCCTGTCATGTGCCGGATAATCTCCCTATAAAATATCCCATCCAGTAGAAGTGTAGGAACGACTGGATCAGAAATAGCATATTGATCATACTAGACTGTAAATATAGTGAGACGCACATGGAGATCAATAGCCTACCATGTGCGGTTCTACTACTGTGAGTGCAGGTGAATCAATTTTAGCTCTTAACTGCAGGATTTTTGATTCCATTGTTTAAAGTCGAAGAGAAACATTTGAGTGTGCATGCACACACACACACATCGCCTACGGTTCGCCGTACTTTTGCAAGGAGAAAGAAGCAACAGACATATTTCTAATCTGGAATCTGAAGCACAGTTTTCTCTGCTCATGGCCATTTAAGCTCATATATTCTGCTATAAAGCTGCAGCTGTGATTGGCGCCAGGGAATATTGCATTCTCTCCCTCCCTCCCTTGCTTGCTTTGAACACTTAGCTCCACACTTCTCTTGCTCATATCTAGAATTACAGTCATTCTCTTTCACAATGTCACGGTTAAGAATGTCACTGTTGAGGCAGCCGAAGTCATCCTGATGCAGGAAGTGTAATATGTAAATGTCATCCTTTCAGTGGTTAAAAAGAAATGACAATAATTTCAATGAATGGCAATTTGTTGTCCTTCTGTGATACCCAAATTCTGCTTTCTGAAGCACTTCCTTCACCTCCTTCTCACAGTAGGGTTGGATCATAGTTCATTCTAGCTGGGAGTAGAATTGGTTTAAAACAGAATTCCTAAGATGAAAGTGAGGAGCTGGCTTAAGAAACCTACACCCAACCGTTCCCATTCAAGGCTTCTCAGGAAGAGTGTTTGTGTGTGTGAGGCAAATTTTTCCCCACTCAAGAGAGAACATTGATATTTTGCAGTATACAGTAATACCTTGGGTCGAATGTGCTTCAGGTTGAGCACTTTCGAGTTGCGCTCCACGGCAGCCCGGAAGTAAAGGAGCGTGTTACTTCCGGGTTTTGCCATTCGCGCATGTGCAGACTCTCAAAATGATGTCACACGCATGTGTGGAAGTGGCAAAACGTGACCTGAGCACGTGCAGACGCGCCATCATGTCTTACGTTCCATTCAGGATGCAAACGGGGCTCGGGAACGGATCCCGTTCGCATCCCAAGGTACCACTGTAATCACTAGGAAAGATGCACAGTATAGGAGAGTATGATGAGGGGGTACTTGTTTTTCCTGTTCCTTTTGTGTTATTGCGATTGCTAAGCCTATTCTGGGCAACACCACAGCATTACAAGGCAGTTTGGTTGCACTCTACACTTCAACAACAGATAAAAAGGCGTGCCGCCTTCTAAAGTTGGCAAGTGCAACATTTGAATTCTATTTACAATTCCATCTTTGTATTCTTCTGGAACACCCGTTACTTTGCTTCCTTTCTGACACTTGTAATGGCTTCTTTAATCTCGGAAGCTTTGTAGGCTATCAATGGAGAAGACTAATACATGCAAATGTAACATTTAGACCACTGGATATATTTTTTGAGCAGTTCAAAGGGAACATCAGCTTGAAGCTATTGGTTAGATTGCGAAATCGGAGGCAGGAGACCAAACCGTCTTCCAGCTTCAAGGACTCTTTGCATGGGGCTAATTGCAAAACAAAGCCATTGGACTGGTACTGATTAGCTATTTACGTTTTTGATGAAATGTTCTGAAGTAATGTTTTGATCTCTAATTAGGGCTGGCCTCTAGAAGCAATTCTTTCCCTGCACTTCTAACAAGACCTACTCAGGAATCATTCAATCAAGTTGGTGAAAATAACTACCATAATGTTCTTAGCCCTCCCCGGAATAAACATATTTGTAAGCGCAATGGAGGGAATAGAGAGGTGGAATGGACCGGGGGGGTGGGGGTGGGGGGAGGGAGAAAGGATTTAGAAAGAGCTGCCATGTGAAAGCATTCCAATCACTCGCAAGTTGGAAATAATTTCAATTTTAAACTACAATAAATCATGTCCTCCTCTTTTCCATTCTTCATAACCTGTGTTACAGAATTAGCAGCTGTTTGTAAAGAAAAATATACCCCAAAGGGGAGTAAGTTATGATTGATCATTTTTTGACATGCTAGGGTGGGGAAGATAATGTTCCACTTTAGTTATTGATGCAATTTGATAGCATCCTGTTGTCTCAGAACATATGCTTTTCTTTAGATGAATCATATTTTGCTTTTCTCAACAGAGAATTAGATGAGAACAGACTGGCTGGTCTATAATCCAGTTAAACTGAACAACATGGATTTGAGCTTGTTCGGTTCCCACCGGTGCGCAGATCTTTGCATGAATCAGATGTGTGCCGGGTCTCGTGGGAAAGAATGGAGAAGTGGCAGCATTCAGCCGAACTTTATCCAATTCAAACACTTCTTGGCTAAACTAGAAGCTACAGGAAAAGGTGTCACTTGAAAGCCTGTCCGGTTTTTTGTTTTAAAAAAGCAGGTGCAGCTGGGGGCCATCTGCACTGCCCAGCGAGGGGAAGCTTAACCCTACCTTCCCCAGAGTTGTGCCACTAAGAAAAATCTCCCATTGATAATGCTATTGGCCTCAGGGCAGGAATTGAGAACCGCTGGGCCTCCTGATGTCTCCAAACTACAACTCCCATTAGCCCCAGCAGCCGTGGTCAATGGGTAAGGAGGATGGAAGTTGTAGTTCAGGCAAAGGTTCTTCACAGCTCCACTGGAAGAAGAAAAATGTTTCCATTGGTGCCAGCAGGAGCCTTGGGATGAGGAGAGATTCATTTCAAAGTGTTGGTGCTGACCTTCAAAATCCTAAATGGCCTTGGCCCAGTATACCTGAAGGAGCGTCTCCACCCCCATCGTTCAGCCCAGACACTGAGGTCCAGCTCTGAGGGCCTTCTGGCAGTTCCCTCACTGCAAGAAGTGAAGTTAAAGAGAACCAGGCAGAGGGCTTTCTCAGTAATGGCGCCCTCCCTGGGATGTCAAATAAATAAACAACTATCTGATGTTTAGAAGACATCTGAAGGCAGCCCTGTTTAGGGAAGTTTTTAATATTTCATGCTGTATTGTTTTTAACACTTGATTGGGAGCTGCCCAGAGTGGCTGGGGAAACCCAGCCTGATGGGTGGGTATAAATAATAAATGATGATGATGATTATTAATCGGAACATAGATGTAATTTTCATAATTTACATACACATTTAAAAAAGCTGCCCACTTTGGCTGCAGAGGCCGACCAGCTGAGCTCTGCCATCACTGACATTCTACCTTCCCCGGTTTTAGGGTACATAGAATGGTGTGCCTGAAAATGTGGTAGCAAATCAGAAGTGGCTTTTTTCTTTCTTTCTAGAACGGAAACTTTTAAAAGATTGTAAGATTGTAAAGGTAGGCTGATGCGTTGTTTTCACGATTGCCCCTCGGTATTTCTACACTAAAAACGCAAAACAAAAACCCACATCAATTTTATAATGGGGTAACTGTCATGGCTTTCACCAAAGTATCCAGGGTATGGTCTGGAAACTCCAGCTGCTACAAAATGTTGTGACTAGACTGTTGGTGGTGACTGCAGATGGTGACAGCAGCCACAAAATTAAAAGACGCCTGCTTCTTGGGAGAAAAGCAATGACAAACCTAGACAGCATCTTAAAAAGCAGAGACATTGCCAACAAAGGTCTGTATAGTTAAAGCTATGGTTTTCCCAGTAGTGATGTATGGAAGTGAGAGCTGGACCATAAAGAAGGCTGATCACCAAAGAATTGATGTTTTTGAATTCTAGTGCTGGAGGAGACTCTTGAGAGTCCCATGGACTGCAAGAAGATCAAACCTCTCCATTCTTAAGGAAATCAGCCCTGAGTGCTCACTGGAAGAACAGATCGTGAAGCTGAGGCTCCAATACTTTGGCCACCTCATGAGAAGAGAAGACTCCCTGGAAAAGACCCTGATGTTGGGGAAGATGGAGGGCACAAGGAGAAGGGGACGACAGAGGACGAGATGATTGGACAGTCTTCTCTAAGCTAACAACATGAGTTTGACCAAACTGCGGGAGGCAGTGGAAGACAGGAGTGCCTGGCGTGCTCTGGTGCATGGGGTCATGAAGAGTCGGACACGACTAAACAACTAAACAACAAGACTACCACCAGAACAAAACACTGGTGCTTCAAAACATAACACCTGGCTGCCCAGGTGCTGATAGATCGTTTAAGGTTCTTGTGTTATAAGCTACTTAAGAACTTAGGCCCAGGATTCCTTAAGAACCACCTCATTCTTTATATCCCTTCCGGATATAACTGAGGTCTTTGATGAGTCAATGTTAGGGGTCCCCCATGGCTCAGATACTTGGCTTGCATCTACCAGGAGCCATGAGTTCATATTGCTCTGTGGAACTCCCTAGTAGTTGAGACCAGGCAGTTTCCCTCTGTGTTGAACTTCAGATACAGTCATACCTCGGGTTACAGGCCCTTCAGGTTGCATGTTTTCGGGTTGTGCACCGCGCCAAAACCAGAAGTACCGGAACGGGTTACTTCCGGGTTTTGGCACTTTGTGCATGCACAGAAGCACTGAATTGTGACCCGTGCATGCACAGACATGGCGCTGTGGGTTGCGAACACTGCGGGTTGCGACCATTCCTCCCGCATGGATCACGTTCTCAACCCGAGCGTCCACTGTACTTTTTGTAATATGTATCAGCAGACCATTTGCACAAGCCGCTCTGATTTCATGGTTGAATTTTTACTGATTTTATCTTTTGCATCTTTCATAGCCCCACTGCCCACTGCGTAGAAACCACAGCGTTAAGCAGGCTATAATTTATTGCCGCAAATGAAATATTGCATTTGGATTAGAATTCTGTGTTAGATATCCCTCACAGAACTACAGGGATAGTACTGAGAGAAGGGATGAATCTTTAAACAAGGATAAGACCTCGGTCACTGTCATACATGCCTATGCATCCTTTTATTTTTCTACACTCTGTATTTTAGAACTCATCGTTGAGTGTGAGAATTGACTCCATGTATAGCATTGTGTCTGTGGTGAGGTGTGGTGGATTGGAGCAGTTACAGGTAGGTAGCCGTGTTGGTCTGCCATGGTTGAAATAAACAAACAAAAAACGGGTAATTAGATGATAGATGTGGTAAACCTGTTGACGATTGTTAACGACTGAAACTTCTCTTTCCAGTCTATTTCTGAAATTCTTTTGTAGCTGTTTTATTACAAAAGAATTTCAGAAATAGACTGGAAAGGGAAGTTGCTGAATTGCAACTTATTACCAAACTTAAAACCATGAAGAGACCTGGTCTGAATAGAGACATTGGAGTCTTATCTCATTATACATGATAAAGCTATTTTTGGCCATCTCACCCCTTGCTTTATCCTGTAAGACCAATTGCAGTCGTTAACAGTCGTCAACAGGTTTACCACACTTATCAGCCAATCACCCATTCCCACCACCCTTTTGAGTAATACCCCACCCCACCCTCTCACTATATATAAGGGTCTGGTGGCTTCTGTTTCAGTGTATCTGAAGACGTGTGCATGCACATGAAAGCTCATACCAATAACAAACTTAGTTGATCTCTAAAGTGCCACTGGAAGGAATTTGTTGTTGTTGTTTGGATTAGAATAGTTATATCTGTGGCAGTCCCCATTTACATGTCTAAAGAACTGCTAGACGAACTAGACCTAAGTCATCGCAGGGTAACTATGCCCCTGCAATCCAGTACTTGACAACTCTCATTTTGATGGACTGCTCGTATTTTGGGACCTCTGCCAATCATAATTAGAAAACTTACTGTGAACAGTAACTGGAACTGGTCCGAGCCAGTTGGAACCAGTTCAGACCGATTGGAACCGGTTCAGACCTGTTGGAACTGGTCTGAGCTGGTTGGAACCGGTTCAGACCAGTTAAAGCTTGTCCGAGACGATTGGAACCAGTTCAGAATGGTTGGAACTAGTCTGAGCCGGTTGGAACTGATCCAGGCCGGTTGGAACTGGCCTGAGCCGGTTGGAACTGGTCCGAGCCAGTTTGGAACTGGTTCAGACCGCTTGGAGCTGGTCCGAGACGGTTGAACCGGTTGAGACCGGTTCAAACCGATTCAGACCAACTAGTTCAGGGCGCTTGGAACGGGTTCAGGCCGGTTTGAGCTGGTGCGAGTCGGTTGAAGCTGGTCTGAGCCGGTTGGAAATGGTCTGAGCAGGTTGGAACCGGTTCAGATCGGTTGAAACCGGTTCAGACTGGTTGAAACCGGCCAAGAGCGGTTGGAACCGGTCCGATCCGGTTGGGACTGGTCCAGGCTGCTTAGAACCGGTTCAGGCGGGTTAGAACTGGTTCAGACCGGTTGGAACCAGTTCAGACCTGTTCTGCTCTGAGCTGGTTGGAACTGGTCTGAGCTGATCGGAACTGGTTTAGACCGGTTGAAACCGGGCAAGACCGGTTGGAACCAGTTCAGACCTGTTGGAACAGGTCCGAGGCGGTAAGAACCGGTTCAGACCGGTTGGAACTGGTCTGAGCTGTTTGGAACCGGTCCAGGCTGGTTGGAACCGGTTCAGACCGGTTGAAACCGGTCAAGACCGGTTGGAACCAGTTCAGGCCGGTTGGAACCGGTTGAGAACAGATGGAACCGGTTCAGACCTGTTGGAACTGGTCCGAGCCGGTTGGAACCGGTTGAGTCCGGTTGAAAATGATTCAGACCAATTAGTGCAGGCTGGTTGGAAGGGGTTCAGGCTGGTTGGAGCTGGTCCGAACCGGTTGGAGCTGGTCTGAGCCGGTTGGAACCGGTTCAGGCTGGTTGAAACTGATTCAGAGCGGTTGGAACCAGTTCAGACTGGTTGAAACCGGCCAAGAGCGGTTGGAACCGGTTCAGACCTGTTGGAAATGGTCTGAGCCGGTTGGGACCGATCCAGGCCAGTTGGAACCGGTTCAGGCCGGTTAGAACTGGTTCAGACCGGTTGGAACTGGTCTGAGCTGGTTGGAACCGGTTCAGACCAGTTGAAAACGGTTCCGACTGGTTGGAACCAGTTCAGACTGGTTGAAACCGGCCAAGAGCGGTTGGAACCGGTTCAGACCTGTTGGAAATGGTCTGAGCCGGTTGGGACCGATCCAGGCCAGTTGGAACCGGTTCAGGCCGATTAGAACCGGTTCAGACCGGTTGGAACTGGTCTGAGCTGGTTGGAACCGGTTCAGACCAGTTGAAAACGGTTCCGACCGGTTGGACCCGGTTCAGACCTGTTGGAACTGGTTCAGGCCAGTTGAAACCAGTTTAGACCGGTTGGAACTGGTTCAGACCAGTTGGAACCGGTTCAGACCGGTTGAAACTGGTCATAGCCAGTTGGAACTGGTTCAGACTGGTTGGAGCTGGTCCGAGCCGGTTGAACCGGTTGAGACAGGTTCAAACCGATTCAGATCAACTAGTTCAGGGCGGTTGGAATGGGTTCAGGCTGGTTGGAACCGGTTCAGAGCGATTGAAACCGGCCAAAACCAGTTGGAACTGGTTCAGACCGGTTTGAACTGGTACGAGCCGGTTGGGACTGGTCCAGGGTGGTTGAAACCGGTTCAGGCCGGTTGAAACCGGTTCAAACTGGTTGAAACCGGCCAAGAGCGGTTGGAACCGGTTCACACCTGTTGGAACCGGTCCGAGCCGGTTGGGACTGGTCCAGGCTGCTTAGAACCGGTTCAGGCGGGTTAGAACCGGTTCGGACCGGTTGGAACCAGTTCAGACCTGTTCTGCTCTGAGTTGGTTGGAACTGGTCTGAGCTGATTGGAACTGGTTCAGACCGGTTGAAACCGGTCAAGACCGGTTGGAACCAGTTCAGACCAGTTGGAACAGGTCCGGGCCGGTAAGAACCGGTTCAGACCGGTTGAAACCGGTCAAGACCGGTTGGAACCAGTTCAGGCCGGTTGGAACCGGTTGAGAACAGATGGAACCGGTTCAGACCTGTTGGAATTGGTCCGAGCCGGTTGGGACCGGTCAAGGCCAGTTGGAACCGGTTCAGACCGGCTGAAACTGGTCAAGACCGGTTGGAACCGGTTCAGACCTGTTGGAACTGGTCCGAGCCGGTAGGAATCGGTTCAGACCGGTTGGAACTGGTATGAGCTGTTTGGAACCGGTTCAAATCAGTTGGAACTGGTCCGAGCCAGTTGGAACCGGTTGAGTCCGGTTGAAAACAATTCAGACCAACTAGTGCAGGCTGGTTGGAGCTGGTCCGAACCGGTTGGAGCTGGTCTGAGCCGGTTGGAACCGGTTCAGACCAGTTGAAAACGGTTCCGACTGGTTGGAACCGGCCAAGAGCGGTTGGAACCGGTTCAGACCTGTTGGAAATGGTCTGAGCCGGTTGGGACCGATCCAGGCCAGTTGGAACCGGTTCAGGCCGGTTAGAACCGGTTCAGACCGGTTGGAACTGGTCTGAGCTGGTTGGAACCGGTTCACACCAGTTGAAAACGGTTCCGACCGGTTGGAACCAGTTCACACCTGTTGGAACTGGTTCAGGCCAGTTGAAACCAGTTTAGACCGGTTGGAACTGGTTCAGACCGGTTGGAACCGGTTCAGACCGGTTGAAACTGGTCATAGCCGGTTGGAACTGGTTCAGACTTGTTGGAGCTGGTCCGAGCCGGTTGAACCGGTTGAGACAGGTTCAAACCGATTCAGATCAACTAGTTCAGGGCAGTTGGAATGGGTTCAGGCCGGTTGGAACCGGTTCAGACCGATTGAAACCGGCCAAGACCAGTTGGAACTGGTTCAGACCGGTTTGAACTGGTACGAGCCGGTTGGGACTGGTCCAGGGTGGTTGGAACCGGTTCAGGCTGGTTGAAACCGGTTCAGTCTGGTTGAAACCGGCCAAGAGCGGTTGGAACCGTTTCAGACCTGTTGGATTCGGTCCGAGCCGGTTGGGACTGGTCCAGGCTGCTTAGAACTGGTTCAAGCGGGTTAGAACCGGTTCAGACCGGTTGGAACCAGTTCAGACATGTTCTGCTCTGAGCTGGTTGGAACTGGTCTGAGCTGATTGGAACTGGTTCAGACTGGTTGAAACCGGTCAAGACCGGTTGGAACCAGTTCAGACCAGTTGGAACAGGTCCGAGCCGGTAAGAACCGGTTCAGACCAGTTGGAACTGTTCTGAGCTGTTTGGAACCGGTGCAGGCCGGTTGGAACCGGTTCAGACCGGTTGAAACCGGTCAAGACCGGTTGGAACCGGTTGAGAACAGATGGAACCGGTTCAGACCTGTTGGAACTGGTCCAAGCAGGTTGGAACCTGGTTCAGATCGGTTGGAGCTGGTCCGAGCCGGTTGAACCAGTTGAGACAGGTTCAAACCGATTCAGATCAGACCAGTTGGAACAGTTCAGACCCAGTTCAGACCAGTTGGAACAGGTCCGAGCCGCTAAGAATCGGTACAGACCGGTTGGAACTGGTTTGAGCTGTTTGGAACCAGTGCAGGCCGGTTGAAACCGGTCAAGACCGGTTGGAACCGGTTGAGAACAGATGGAACCGGTTCAGACCTGTTGGAACTGGTCCGAGCAGGTTGGAACCAGTTCAGACCAGTTGGAACAGGTCCGAGCCGGTAAGAACCGGTTCAGACCGGTTGGAACTGGTCTGAGCTGTTTGGAACCGGTGCAGGCCGGTTGGAACCGGTTCAGGCTGGTTGGAACCGGCTGAGAACAGATGGAACCGGTTCAGACCTGTTGGAACTGCTCCGAGCCGTTTGGGACTGGTCAAGGCTGGTTGGAACCGGTTCAGACCGGTTGGAACCGGTCAAGACCGGTTGGAACCGGTTCAGACCTGTTGGAAGTGGTCCAAGCCGGTAGGAACCGGTTCAGACCGGTTGGAACTGGTATGAGCTGTTTGGAACCGGTTCAGATCAGTTGGAACTGGTCCGAGCCGGTTGGAACCAGTTGAGTCTGGTTGAAACCGATTCAGACCAACTAGTGCAGGCTGGTTGGAGCGGGTTCAGGCTGGTTGGAGCTGGTCCGAACCGGTTGGAGCTGGTCTGAACCAGTTGGAACCGGTTCAGGCTGGTTGGAACTAGTTCAGACTGGTTGGAACCAGTTCAGACTGGTTGAAACCGGCCAAGAGCGGTTGGAACCGGTTCAGACCTGTTGGAAATGGTCTGAGCCGGTTGGGACCGATCCAGGCCAGTTGGAACCGGTTCAGGCCGGTTAGAACCGGTTCAGACCGGTTGGAACCGGTCTGAGCTGGTTGGAACCGGTTCAGACCAGTTGAAAACGGTTCCGACCGGTTGGAACCGGTTCAGACCTGTTGGAACTGGTTCAGGCCGGTTGAAACCAGTTTAGACCGGTAGGAACTGGTTCAGACCGGTTGGAACCGGTTCAGACCGGTTGAAACTGGTCATAGCCAGTGGGAACTGGTTCAGACTGGTTGGAACTGGTCCAAAACTGGTTCAGACCGGTTGAATCCGGCCAAGACTGGTTGGAACCAGTTCAGAACGGTTTGAACTGGTCCGAGCTGGTTGGGACCGGTTCAGACTGGTTGAACTGGTCCGAGCCAGTTGGAACCGGTTCAGACCGGTTGGAACTGGTCCGAGCCGGTTGAAACCGCTTCAGACCGGTTGGAGCTGGTCCGACACATTTGGAACCGGTTCAGACCGGATGGAACCGGTTCAGACCAACTAGTTCAGGCCGGGTGAAGCTGGACCGAGCCGGTTGAAACTGGTTCGGACCGGTTGGAACTGGTCCAAGCTGGTTGAAACTGATTCAGACTAGTTGGAACCGGTTCAGACCGGTTGAAACCGGCCAAAACCGGTTGGAACCGGTTCAGACCTGTTGGAACTGGTCCAAGCCGGTTCAAACCGGTTCAGACCGGTTGGAACAGGTCTGAGCTGGTTGGAACCGGTTCAGACTGGTTGAACTGGTCCGAGCCAGGTGGAACCGGTTCAGACCGGTTGGAACTGGTCCGAGACATTTGGAACTGGTTCAGACCAGATGGAACCGGTTCAGACCAACTAGTTCAGGCCGGGTGAAGCTGGACCAAGCAGGTTGGAACCAGTTCAGGCTGGTTGGAACTGGTTCAATCCGGTTGGAACCGGTTCAGAACAGATCTAACCGGTTCAGATCCGTTGGAACTGGTCCGAGCCGGTTGCAACCGGTTGAGTCCGGTTGAAACCGATTCGGACCATCTAGTTCAGGCTGGTTGGAATGGGTTCAGGCTGGTTGGAGCTGGTCCGAACCGGTTGGAGCTGGTCTGAACCGGTTGGAACCAATTCAAGCTGGCTGAAACTGGAGTAGACTGGGTGCAAGCGGTTCAGACCTCTTGGAAATGCCCTGAGCCAGTTGGAACTAGTAAAGACCACTTGGAACTGGTTTGAGCTGGTTGGAACCGGTCGGACCGGTCGGAACTGGTCTGTGCTGGTTGGAACTGGTTCAGAACAGTTGAAAACGGTTCAGACCAGTTGAAACCGGCCAAGACCAGTTGGAACCTGTTTAGACTGGTTTGAACTGGTCCGAGCCAGTTGGGACCGGTCCAGGCCGGTTGGAACCGGTTCAGGCCGGTTGGAACCGGTTCAGACTGGTTGAAACCGGCCAAGACCAGTTGGAACCGGTTCAGACCTGTTGGAACTGTTCCAAGCCATTTGGAACCGGTTCAGACCTGTTGGAACTGGTTCAGGCCGGTTGAAAGCGGTTTAGACCAGTTGGAACTGGTCCGAGCCAGTTGGAACTGGTCCAGACCGGTTGAAACTGGTCCTAGCTGGTTGGAACTGGTTCAGACCGTTTGGAACTGGTCCAAAACTGGTTCAGACCGGTTGGAACCGGTTCAGAACAGTTTGAACTGGTCCGAGCCGGTTGGGACCGGTCTAGGATGGTTGGAACTGGTTCAGGCCAGTTGAATCCGGTTCAGACCGGTTGGAACCGGCCAATACCAGTTGAAACTGGTTCAGACCGGTTGGAACTGGTCCGAGCCGTTTGGAACCGGTTCTGAATGGTTGGAAGTGGTCCAGCCGGTTGGAACCGGTTCAGACCAGATGGAACTGGTTCAGACCAACTTGTTCAGGCTGGTTGGTGCTGGTCCGAGCTGGTTTGCGCTGGTTGGAGCCGGTTGGAGCTGGTTTGAGCCGGTTGAATTGGTTCAGACTGGTTGGAACCGGTCCAGGCCGGCTGGAACCGGTTCAGGCCGGTTGAAACCGGTTCAGACTGATTGAAACCAGCAAAGACCTGTTGGAACTGGTTCAGACCTGCTGATTTTGAGGCAGGTGAAATGACTGAGAAATGCTCTTTCTCATTTTCATAAGGTACGGCGTGTCCTTCTAAGCTGGTTTTTAGCACCCATTTAGCTCTGTCCTATTGGTGCTTCTCTTATTTTTTATTATTAATTTCTTCTTTTCCATGTTCATATTCACACCATACATTTAACATACTCTTATACCACTTCCCTCATGTTTTCTCACTACAGAAATGTGTCTCTGAGCCAGTTTGGGAGAGGGTGGAATAGTGCTGAAAGGATGAAGTTAAAAAGTAACAGTGACAGGCGTGGGGGTGTTTTTTAAATATCAACTAAAAGGGTAAATTGGTTTGCAGAAATTTAATAAATGGTGTTGCTTTGGGATGGGACTTCAACTCTGAAAGTTGGAATTGCTGTACAGTGGTACCTTGGGTTACAGACGCTTCAGGTTACAGACTCCGCCAACCCAGAAATAGTGCCTCGGGTTAAGAACTTTGCTTCAGGATGAGAACAGAAATTGTGGGGCGGCGGCACGGCGTCAGCAGGAGGCCCCATTAGCTAAAGTGGTGCCTCATGTTAAGAACAGTTTCAGGTTAAGAACAGACCTCCAGAACGAATTAAGTTCTTAACCTGAGGTACCGCTGTATATGGTAACTGAATTATATAAAAATGTCATTATCAAACTATTGATATCTCATCTATTAGCCCCCCAAAAAAGGGGGGCTATGTCCATTACAGATTACAAATCTGTACTCATGACTATACCTGGCTAAAATTAGTGATGCAGAATTTGTGGTCCTCAATACTACATATCACGGATGTCAGGGAATCAGGAGCAGGAGCACTGGGGAGGGGGGAATTGGAGAGCGAAGGGGAAGAATCCGAGGGCAGCGTAGGGGAGTATGACAGTGGCCCGAGAGATTCCATGAGCTTCTCCAGCGAATCAGAAGATTCCCAGAAGGGGGCTCCGATGGTCAGGGCAAGGGGGGTCCCAGGGGGGACGCACCAGAAACAAGGAGCCAGAGGGGAACCCCAAAGCAGCAGTGGAGGATCGGGACCAGTTTCCCCACCAGAGCGTACTGGGGGGGAAGAGTCACATGTGTCAGGGCCAGCGTCTCATCCGGAGGGGAGGGAGAGTGAGTCAGGGCTGACCACGCCTCCATCGGAGAGTGGGGGAATGGAGGGGAGGTCAGTTGCAGCTAGCCCACCCGAAGGGGGAAGCAGTGACAGCAGCAGTGAAACGGTTAGGAGGAAAACTGCTGGCTGGGCGCGCGCGCCAAGTTCAAATGTACAGGCGCGCGGGACAGCAGGAGACCCGGATGGGGAACCAGCCCCTAAAGCCCGCCGGAGGGAGGGAGAAGGCTCAGGGGAATCAGCGTCAGAAGAGGCTAGGAAGGGTGAGACCCCGGCAGGCAGGCAGACCCAGAGGAGGAAGGAGCAGCGGAAAAGGTGGAGCAAGGCGAGGGTCTTAAATTGGTGTACAGGGGGAGGAGATTCAGAAGGGTCATCAGCGGTCTAAAGCTTGAGACGTGGGGCTGCGCGCTGTGGCTCTGGAAGTGAAACTGAACTTCAATAAAGACTTTTGTATTTAATAACAAAGCAGCGTTGGTCCTCTGTGAGCTGGGACCTTGGGCAGCTCTGACAACATCACTCTGGACCATGATTTTGTTTCACCCTGAATGTGCTAGCTGGAGTTGCTGGGAACTGGAGTCCAACAACAACTGGAGGACCACATAAGTTTCCCACTTCTGGCTTAGGTAAAGCTCTAAAAAATTATACTCGTTGGATAGTCATTTCCAGAGGGTGATGGTTGGGGCCCCAATGTGGGATCCCTCTGGGTTCAATTTGATCCCACATGCTGTTTAACATCTATATGAAACCACTGAGTGAGGTCCTCCAGAGGTTAGGAAAGGAATATATTGTCAGTGATAACACACAGCTCTACTTCTCCTTAACATCTATGGGTGTGCGGTGGCCGTGCTGGACCATTGTCTTGTCTCGGTAATGGACTGGATGAGAACCAATAACCTGAAGCTCAATCTGGATAAGACAGAGGCACAGTTAGTGGGAGGTTCCCTAGAGTGGATGGATGGGAGATTATCTACTCTTGATTATCTTGATTATCTACACTCCTTCTGAAGAAGCAGATATGCAGGTTTCTTCTAGATCCATTGCTCTCGCTTAAGGCTCAGGTGGTCTTGGTGACATGGAGTGCCTTCCATCAGCTGTGGCTGGTGCTCCAGCTGTAGCCCTTATCTGGACAGAGATAGCCTAATTTCTGTCATCTATGCATTGGTAAGGGACGTGGGTGGTGCTGTGGGTTAAACCACAGAGCCTAGGACTTGCTGATCAGATGGTTGGTGGTTTGAATCCCCGCGACGGGGTGAGCTCCCGTTGCTCAGTCCCTGCTCCTGCCAACCTAGCCGTTCGAAAGCACGTTAAAGTGCAAGTAGATAAATAGGTACCGCTCCAGCGGAAAGGTAAACGGCGTTTCTGTGCGCTGCTCTGGTTCGCCAGAAGTGGCTTAGTCATGCTGGCCACATGACCCGGAAGCTGTACGCCGGCTCCCTCGGCCAATAAAGCGAGATGAGCGTCGCAACCCCAGAGTTGGCTATGACTGGACCTAATGGTCAGGGGTCCCTTTACCTTTACCTTATGCACTGTTAACCTCTGGGTTAGATTGCTGCAACGCATTATATGTGGGGCTACCACTGAAGACAGTTCAGAAACTTCAACTGGTAGAGAATTTAGTGGTCAGGTTGCTCACCGGAGCAAGACGCTTTGAGCATATTACACCAGTCCTGGCCCAACTGTGCTGGCTGCCAAATAGTTTCCAGGCCTAATTCAGAGTGATGGTTTTGACCTATAAAGCCTTAAATGGCTCGGGACCACAATGCCCCGAGAACCTACCCAGATTCTGAGATCATCTTCTGAGGCCTTTCTTCATGTGCCGCTGCCTCCTCGAGAGGTCTGGAGGGTGGCAACACAAGGATGGGTCTTTTATGTGGTGGCCCCTCACTTGTGGAATACCCTTCCCAGGGAGACTCACTTGGCGCCTTCATTTTATATTTTTACGTACCAGGCGAAAATCTTTCTCTTTTATCAGGCCTTTGGCTGATTAAACATTCTATGACCTTTTACATGTGATTGTGAGAGGGGGGAAGACCAGTTTAGCAAAAAACAAGAATCACTTTGCACAGCGCATCATGAAAAGACCACAATAGATGATGGTGTCTATAAGGTCTGATAGCTTTTCAGAAACTTTAGATAAATGAGTTTAGCAGTGATAAATAATTTGAACTCCTCTATTCCAGGAAAGTATAGCTCTGAGTGTGAAATGACAGGGGACAAATCGCAGGAAGTGGCTTTCACTATCACACATTGATCACGAGCTCCCAGAGGTGTTTTTGGAGAAGGAACGCTGAACGTGATGGCATTTCATATTGACTCAAAAAGGTGGAACTGACATTCTCATGCAAGCAGCGCTGGAGATGAAAGAAGACAACCTTTTTTTTCCTGGCAAGCTGGACAGCATTGGCTTAGTCTGCTCTAGTTCGAAAGAGCACCTTCTCTGTGTTAAGGAAAAAGCCAGACACAAATGCTGTCACAGGAGCTGTGATGGCAGTTTCTGCAGTACCAGCAGGAGTTGAGTGGGTGTGGAGATGGCATTTTTAGTTTTCAAGGAAAGGGATAACTAGCTGATGAGATAAATAGAGATAGAGATAGAAATCGAGATCCACTAGTCTTCTAAATTTCATCTAATAAATTATAGAACGTATAACATTTGAATTTCTCAGATTTTGAAAAATATTGCAACTTGTCCTGAGAAGTAAAGAAGCCACAGTCAGAATGGAAAATCAGGTAGACGAATGTCTTGTTGTGATTGACTGTTGCTCTTTCTTCTCCCTATATAAGCATATAGGATGCTGGAATGATAAAAAGGGAGGAATTATTTTAAAAATCCACCACCCTCAGATGAAAACCCCTTCTTTCCCCATACCAGTGAATCAGTCTCACTCTCCTTTGTTTGGGGACTGCAGCAGAAAAGAAACCAGCCCCATCTTTTTTCCCCCACCTAGAATTTGGAAACATCCCCTGATATTCTGGCAGCAGCAGAAAAACAGAGATCATTTAGCTGAATTCATATTATGAATGTTAGCTCTTCAAGCAGATACATTATTGAAATTCAAGAGAGATAAGAAAGCTCCTTAGTTAACTCTGGAAACTTTTCATTTTTATGGTTTTGGTTGGCACTGATTCTGCAGCACAGGAAAGCACACAAAGGTCCCATAATATTCCAAAGGATTTTAAGTAAAAAGCTATTTAAATTAGCCCCACTCCAGTCTGAGACGTTAATTTCCTACAGAAACTAAAAGGGAAAGGTCTCTGGGGTCTTATGAATGTTTCCTAATTCTAGCATTTGGTGCTGTTAAAAATACTTAAAACCAGTCAATTTTGCTTAAAGATGCCAACTGCATGAAAATAACCCCCCACAGTTTGAGCTTCAACTATATTCTAAAAGCTACAATTGAAACATTCTTAACATAAATGTTTAGAGCTCTGCTGTTTCATTAGGAAAAGGAATCAAACAGAATATGCCATATTATTTCATCAATTCCGCATTGCTTCTGATATGCAAAGAACGTTACAGCCCTTGTATTTCCGTTCACATTTTAAAATCTGGATTTTGAATTTGAAATTTGACCTCAAAATTCAGAAGCTGACACTTTTGCTTCTGTTGCATGCTTGCAGAAAGGTTACATGATTGATGAAATACCTGAGAAAAATTAGTAGAACAGCTTCCGCTTACTAATGCCATTGCATGGCACGTATCATATTCTGAACACTGCTTAGATCTGTTATCAAATACTGCAGTGCATCAACAATTGAAAATAATGTCAAATATAAAATATGGGTATCAGTCATCAAATATTTTCGACTTCAGTTACAGATGCCAACAGAATATTCAGTGAGTATTCAGCATCAAATGTTTGCAGTGTGATTTTTCTGGCACCCCTCTCCACCTTCCTATTTCTTGTCACAACAAAGCCTTTAGCTAACCATTCCCCTGACATTCTAGGGAGGCAGTTTCACATGCACATTCTCCTATTCTTAGGTGTGGGTTTACTCCCTGACACACTTTATTTTGTCTCAGCTCTAGAAAAAGGCTCTCCCCTTTCACACACACAGGACCAGTACCAGATTTCAAGGAGGTCCATGGGATGTTGCCCCCAGTAGCTCCCTTCCAACAACCCCTCCATATATACCTGCCCCATTCCCAGTGTCGGATTTACGTATAAGCTAAACAAGCTATAGCTTAGGGCCCCACTCTCTTGGGGCCCCCCAAAAAAAATTAAAGGAAAAAAAAACCTGGTTGTACATTTCCAAAATATAAGATAAAAAAACTAAACAAAATAAAACCTACATACAGCAACAGTGTCTTGTGTTGTTTAGGCTCCTATGATGCAAGTAATGGGGCCCCGCCTGCTAGCCTTCTCCCTAAAACATCATTGGTTTGCTCATTTTCTATATAGAGGGTGCCTACATTCTGCATGTGCAAATGGCTTTAGATACCTACAGCAACAATTTGTTGTTGACAAAGGACAGCTGGACATATAAAGGGCCCCATTACCTTCAGTAGCTTAGGGCCTCCTCAAATCTAAATCTGGCCCTGCCCATTCCCTAGTATGTTTGTGCTTCCCTGATCCCTCTACAGCTGCCACAGTGGTGACCTCAACACGTTTACCATTCTTTTGCTCAACGACAGACTTGGGTACTATGGCACCTTGTGCAAGGCCAAAATTTGGCACACACTCCAGTCCTTCTGCTGCCTTCCCAAAGGTGGGTGAGAAGGCGTGAGGGCCCTGGCAGGGTCCTAGAGCCCTCACACCACCTTCCCAAGCTGGGAAAGTGCTAACTAGGCCTTGGGAAGGAGATAGGAGGATTCTAGGACCCTGTCAGAGCCTGCTAGCCTCCTTCTCAAAGCTCAGCGCCTTGCTTGCCTGGCTTTGAGATGGCACCCCCTCTGCTCAGTGCTGAGTGTGTGCTCTCTGCTTGCACAGCCATAATCCATCCCTATTTTTCTGGGTCCAGAGTGCCTTCCATCAGCTTTGCCCCTATCTGGACAGGGATAGCCTAACTACTGTTGTCTATGCTCTGGTAGCCTCAAGGTTAGACTACGGCAATGCATTATACGTAGGGCTGCCTTAGAAGACGGTTTGGAAACTTCAGCTGGTGCAGAATTCAGTGGCCAGGTTGCTCACTGCAGCAAGACGGTTTGAGCATATTAGACCGATCCTGGTCCAACTGCAATTAGTTTCCGGGCCCAATGCAAAGTGCTGGTTTTGACCTATAAAGCCTTAAACGGTTCAGGACCGCAATACCTCAAGGACTGCCTCTTTCCATATCAACCTACCCGGACCCTGAAATCATCTTCTGAGGTCCTTCTTTGTGTGTCTCCTCCTTGAGAAGTCCAGAGGGTGGCAACACGAGAACAGGCCTTCTCTGCAGTGGCTCCCCATCTGTGGAATGCTGTCCCCAGGGAAGTTTGCTTGGCGCCTTCATTGTACACCTTTAGGTGCCAGGCAAAAACGTTCCCTTTTAACCAGGCCTTTGGCTGACCTGATGGACATCCTATACCCTTTTAAAATGTGGGTCTTTTGGGGGAGGGGTATTATTAGGTTATTGTTCTTATTTTGATTTTATATATTGTGATCTTTTCTGTGAACTGCCCTGAGACTTCCGGGTATAGGGTAGTATAATAATTCAATAAATAAAGATAAATAGTGGGATACTACCATATTGTGCCTGTAGTGCTCCCTAAGCAACCATTTGTGTGGAGTCACAGAAGACTGATTGGTTAGGAAATACCATATTTTTCGCTCTATAGGACACACTTTTCCCCCTCCAAAAATGAAGGGGAAATGTGTGTGCATCCTATGGAGCGAATGCAGGCTCCTTGGCTTCAGCGATAGCAACGTGAAGCCTCCGAAGCGCAGAGGGAGAGCTCCCCCCGCGCTCCAGAGGCTTCACGTTGCTTTCGCTGAAGCTGCCTGAAGCCCTCGGAGCGCAGCAGGAACTCCCGCTACACTCTGGGGGCTTCAGGCAGCTATCCACAAGCCTTCGGAGTGCAGCAGGAGCTCTCGCCATGCTCCAAAGGCTTGCGGATAGCCGTCTGAAGCCTGGAGAGAGAGAAGGGTCGGTGCACACCGATCCATCTTGCTCTCCATGCTTCACTCCGCTGAAGAGGCGCTGCATAGTTTTCCCTCTCTGTGCAGCGCCCCTTCAGTGAAGCGGGAGGAGAAATGGAAGGGGCTCTGTTTCTCCTGCCTCTTCGCTGAAGGGGCACTGAGCAGAGGGGGGAGATTCCCCACCCCCCCCGCTCTCCCCCTCCTATGGTGCATCCTATAGAGCGAAAAATACGGTACTTATGTGACTGGCCACTCAACTATGATTGCTTTGTTCACCCACATTCCACTGGTTTATGTCTCATGGAGGAATCTACTGCCACCGCCATCCCGGCTTTGTGTTTGTATGAAGAACATCTCACTGATCATACTGACTTAGCAATGTTAATGTCCATGGTCTGTGCATGTAAGGCAAAGCCGGCCAGCCACTTGCCAGTTCTTTTCTGTTCCCGGGCAGAATATTACCCAGACAGCTACTCATCGCCCTTGAACTCAGGAGAGTTCATAAAACGGGTTGGGATCCTTTGAGGTAGGAGGAAGTCAGGTAATATTAAAAATGTAAGAAATCTTGAGATAATATCATTTCACTTTTCTCTTCCATGGCACCTTTCATCTCCAAGGATCCCAAATTGCTTCATAACTATACATAATGGGTGCCATTAAAATTTTTATGCTCTCTGCAATGCAGCATTCACCTTCCTTGTAGAACTTTCTCTACCTCGGCATGTCATATTGAGTTTAACAATGGAGAGAAGTGTAGCAAAAGGAACTTGGGCTGCAAATCTCAAAGGGGCTTACTCGGGTGAGGAACTTTTAAATTCTCAGGCCCTGTGCCAGAGATCCTGTTCAATGCTTGGGGTCCAGATGGTACTTTGAGGCACATTCTACGATACTGTTCTAGAACCGGTTTGCAGATGCATGGTTGTCAATGGATGGAGGCACGGTATAGTCCAGGCTTCCTCAACCTCGGCCCTCCAGATGTTTTGAGACTACAGTTCCCATCATCCCTGACCACTGGTCCTGCTAGCTAGGGGTCATGAGAGTTGTAGGCCAAAAACATCTGGAGGGCCGAGGTTGAGGAAGCCTGGTATAGACAATGCAAGACAAAGAGCAGGACATAAGCAGCGCTCCAATTAAATAAGAAAACCATTGACCATCCGGTTTGACAGAAGTGTCTTGCTAATGGACATCTTTCCGCAGGGCCTGTAAGACGGAGATGTTCCGCCAGGCCTTTGGTCCGGGCCTAGTCTGACTCCCTTCTTTTTATGGGACCCTGTATGTAAGTGGCCCCCTTGGCTTTTTCTATCGGCCCATATGGGACCAGCACCGGTGGCCGGGCCTGGTGAACATTTAATATTCCTTACCCCTATGGTTGTGATTCATGGGTTCCCACTTAATTTTATTTTGACTTTAAATGTGATTTCAAACTGTATTTTAACCAATTGTTTGTTTTGTGTTTTTAACGTATTATATATTTGGCGTTAAAGGGATGTGGGTGGTGCTGTGGGTTAAACCACAGAGCCTAGGACTTGCCGATCAGAAGGTCGGCGGTTCGAATCCCCACGACGGGGTGAGCTCCCGTTGCTCGGTCCCTGCTCCTGCCAACCTAGCAGTTCAAAAGCACGTCAAAGTGCAAATAGATAAATAGGTACTATTCCGGCAGGAAGATAAACGGCGTTTCTGTGCACTGCTCTGGTTCGCCAGAAGCGGCTTGGTCATGCTGGCCACATGACCTGGAAGCTGTACGCCGGCTCCCTTGGCCATTGAAGCGAGATGAGCGCCGCAACCCCAGAGTCAGTCATGACTGGACCTAATGGTCAGGGGTCCCTTTACCTTTACCTATATTTGGTGTTAACTGCCCTGAGTCTGGTCTTGGCCAGGGAGGGCGAGGTATAAATAAAATTATTATTAAATAAAAAATAATTAAAAATTATTATTTTTTTATTAGTAGTATTATTATAATTCACCAGTGAGACATTTCACATGTAACTAACAGTTCATCTTAGAATGCAATACAAATTACAGCAGCATGACAGGGAGGGAGGGTTTTCTCTTCTAGCGACTGCTGAAAGTGCCAGGCATAGTTAGGTTTTAAGGCTACCTGGTGGACCAGAGTAGAGGCCTCCATTTCCTGGTCCACCAGCAAGGCTCTGCCCCTCTCTGGTGTCTATGACTGGGAAGTTTAAAATATGGATTTGGGCAGGAAATCTCACCCGGCAATGCAGCTGGCTGGATGGTCTTCAACAGGCAGCCATGCATCTGAGTCCTGGCCACTGGGAATGGCGGCTGGCCTGCGAAGTGCTGCAACAGCAGCCCATCCAGAATAGGGTAAGAGGCCAATGTGACCACTGACTGCTTTTCAGTGACATCCTTTTAATTTCAAACACTTTCTTTTGTTAGGCTTTTGGAATGGAAAACGTTTTCCACAGTCGACAATCGTTGAAATTATTGTTATCCTTTAATTGCAGCATACGCCTGCTCTGGGAATGATGTTATTCTTGCTAATCATAACCTGCCGTTATTTTCTTTATTGCTTCCTTTCACACACAGCAGTGTAAAAGCAGTTCTGAGCACGCTAGTAGTTGTACCGTTGAGGCAGGTTGCAAAACAATATTTGATGAGCAGCAAATAAATAGATTCTCTCTCTCTCTCTCTCTCTCTCTCTCTCTCTCTCTCTCTCTCTCTCAGCAAATCCCAAGCATTTGACAATACTTTTAAGTAGTGGTTGTTTGTTGACAAGAAAGAGGACTCTTCCAGACTTCCACTTGTCCTGTACCTAGAAGGCACGGATCTGAGTGGATTCCGCTTCTACCCCAGGCTTTCTAGACACCAGTCTGAGTTGTTTTTTGCTTGCCTCACCACTTCCCCCTTGATAAATTGCAGTAGATTGGAGCAATCATCAGTCCGGAAGAAACCTGATTGACAATTGCTCCAATTTGGCAGTAAATATTGGGTTTCCTCGGGGAAAAGCGGTAGGGCAAGGGCAAGTCTGGATGAGCCTTGAAATAGAAAAGGGAATCTGGCAATCAATATGCCTGTATCTTGCTTGCAATTCAAGCGAGGACTCTCTCCCTCCACTCCTTTCGAAGGTCACATTCCCTTGGGGGTAAATGGTCGGGTGCCAGATGTCCTCATTGTTGCAGATATTAATATTGCAGATATTCATATTCAAAATTTGGGAGAGAAAGACTCAAAGGCAACTCCCTTCAATATGGAGACTTTGCAACCTAATCCCTCTCACATGATCTAAAGTTACAAGACTCACATGTTAGCTATCAGAGAAAAACAACAACCAGTGAGTTAATAATTAACTTAGCAAGAGCTCAAAGTGCTCTTCTTGCTTCCAAAATAGCCCCGTGGGAAAACCCCATGTTAAACCTTCTCAAATATACCTTTACCCATTTTTCATTTCTGTGTCAATTAAACCATTATAATTAATAATCATTGGATAGCGTCAGAGCCAATGGTGGATGGTATTGAAGCCAGTGATGGGCAGGTTCAAAGACAATGCAGGTGGGGCACCCCTTTTCTCTCTCTTTCAGACAACCATTTCTCTCCCTGCCACCTCCTCTCATACATTTTCCTTCTCCTTGTCCAATGCAGAAAACTAATATGAGGGCCACATAACCCAACTCCTCACTGTATGCAGAAGTTTCTGCTTCCTGGAAGAAAATATGTGCAGGGTAGTGATTTCAGGGCTAACAGTTGTCACATCCATGGTAACAAGTGTACTTAGGATGTTCAGGTTACGGGGAGCCACTGCACTGTCAAATCACAGGGTGTTTCAGATAATTGCAGGAATCAGCAAATGGGCACAGCAGGTTATGCAGTTAGAAACTGACAGTGTTCTTGGTGCCAGGAGTGCCAAGCAAGAGGAAGGAATGCAAAATAATATGTGGGAAAAAGAGAACAGAAGTCCAGCGTGTGGTATCTGTTGCTGGGCTTTACCATTACATACGCCAGACAAGGAATCTGTAATCATACATTTGAATGCTCCTCAACCCAGAAGGTTTTATGAAAGCCAAATTTTCTGGTTGAGTCTAATGGCATGCAGTCCCATTTAGATATGACAATGCATCGGTTTTGCAATGATGCAGCCATTTCTATGGTGATTTGTTTCAAACTGTGTGTTTGAAACACCATTAGTCCACTTGACAATGGATGTCTCACTCAATCCTGGACAGTGGTACCTCAGGTTACCTACGCTTCAGGTTACATACGCTTCAGGTTACAGACTCCGCTAATCCAGAAATAGTACCTTGGGTTAAGAACTTTGCTTCAGGATGAGAACAGAAATCGTGCTCCGGCGGCACGGCAGCAGCAGGAGGCTCCATTAGCTAAAGTGGTGCTTCAGGTTAAGAACAGTTTCAGGTTAAGAACGGACCTCCAGAACGAATTAAGTACGTAACCAGAGGTACCACTGTATTTGCTTACTTGGAAGTCCCACTAATTTCAAATTGAAAATTTCAGTGACATTTAAGCCCAAGTAAATGCGAGTTGTGATGTAAGAGCAAGTAGTCTCCCCCTCTCATTTTTAAAGAAACATTGTTGCCGGAACCGTCTTATACACGGGGGCATATTATGCATGGAAAAATACGGTATATATATCCTGTCAAATTGCAAAAACGGAAGAAAAAGTCCAATCACCCAATACGGTCAGAATTGGAAAACATATCAATACATAATACAGCCGCCATGTAATTGTATAATCCACAGAGCTTTTGTAAAATTAGCTGTACATTTGTCAAACGTTACCTATCATAAAGTGACATTCAGGATGTCCCTGTAATAAATCAAAGAGACCCACCATCATTAAATACCCAGAGACACAATATGATGCAATAAGAAGATGTGAGATGCTGCCTGCAACTTGATTGATGGGTTCTCCACCTTACATGCTGTACCCATATGTCATCTGCTTAATGGCATAATTCTTGTGCATAATTCTTGTGTTCTGTATGCATTGGCATACAGAAAGGAAGAAACAAAGGAATTGATAATGCGCAATAAGGGGCATAATCAAGACCACAAACTGTCTGCAATCTGCATTACCAATAGATCTCAAATCCAGAGGTAGCCCATTTGAGGCATGATCATACTGAAGGGACTTCTGCTTTACAGAAACACTTGCCTCCCCGAAACATTTCTGAAAGGATTAGGAGAGAAGAGAGAAGATAGCAACAATGTTGTTGTTGTTTAGTCGTTTAGTCGTGTCCGACTCTTCGTGACCCCATGGACCAGAGCACGCCAGGCACTCCTGTCTTCCACTGCCTCCTGTAGTTTGGTCAGATAGCAACAATAACTGTGTGCTATTTCTACACATTTGTCCCAGTTTTGAAAAATTGGTTTGTATCCCATGGTTTTAATAGTGGAAAACAGTTCATACAACCAGTCTCTCTCTCTCACCACTTTTCTACCTGCAATCCCCTGTGCACCCCTTAAAAACCTCTATTGTACATGGCTGCAGCAGGAGAAGGGAATTGCCTGAAACTGATCAAAGACTTTGCTTTGGGGCATCTTTGAGCCAGTGTGGTTAAGAGCGGTAGACTCGTAATCTGGTGAACCGGGTTCGCTTCCCCGCTCCTCCACATGCAGCTGCTGGGTGACCTTGGGCAAGTCACACTTCTCTGAAGTCTCTCAGCCTCACTCACCTCACAGAGTGTTGTGGGGGAGGAAGGGAAAGGAGAATTTTAGCCGCTTTGAGACTCCTTCGGGTAGTGATAAAGCGGGATATCAAATCCAAACTCCTCCTCCTCCTCTTCCAGCTCCTTATTTCTAAAATGGGAAGAATAATAATACATGGGAACTAAAACATACATTCATACTTGGTAGGATCTCTGTGAAGATTAATATACTTTCCTTGGGTGGAGCTTGTGGCGATCACACAGGGTCCCTGGACGTTTTACCGTCTATTGATCCCTGTGCCACCACTTTATTTCTCGCTGCCCAGGCCCTACTTGGTAAATTACTGAGTCCAGTCAGGGTTAAGTTGGAACATAAACTTCTGTTTATTTATTGCAGTTTAACAAGCGTGTGGTTTCATAAACGGTCTCAGTCAATCACAATCATGGGCTGCCTATCCAGACCTATAACTTCCACTACCTGCTCTCGCTCACTAAACCACCTCTCAGATATTTACTTGTCTTCCTAGCTCCTAACTGTTCCTGACTCAGCTTATTTCGCTACACTAACTCAACCTACTCACTGACTCTATCCCAATTCACTCCCACTCCAACCAACCACCCAACTCCCAACAAACTCCTCCCTTTGCCCATCCCAGAGCTGGTTTTATAGTCCCTCTGACTCCACCCCCTTGGGTTCTGATTGGGTAACCTGTTTAACTATTTCACCTCCAGCACTCTCATATGTTAACATCACATAGCTTCCCTGATGAAGCTCTGTCTCTTAAGAACCTAAGGAGAGTCTGGTGGATCAAATAAATGGTCCATCTATGTCAGGGACTAGACTGATAGAGGCTGGAATGAGGTGGAATGGATACCACCACTCCCCTCCTGAACCTTCCCAAGAAGGGGAAAGCCGTCTTGATTTACAGCAGTGGTTTAAGGAGGGTCACAGCTCAGAGACAGCTGAACAGAAGAGTGTTAGGAGAAGAGAGGGGAGAGACAGAGCAGCCAGCTGACACGTTGTCAATGGAAAGCATTCCAGAGCCCCCTTCTCCCAGAACCCAGCATGTATTGAAAGTGCAACAGCAAAAGACATCAGCAACAATTGGCCCCTGGCTGCCACCGTAAGGGAAGGTGTTGTTGCTAGGAAGGGAGGAAGAGGAGCCCAGTTGGAGCAACCCCATCTTCCGAGTGGTTGCAGTTTCTAAATCTCTCTGTGAATTTTGAATAAATACATTGAACACTGAGGTCCAGCGCTGAGGGCCTTCTGGCGGTTCCCTCACTGTGAGAAGCCAAGTTACAGGGAACCAGGCAGAGGGCCTTCTTGGTAGTGGCACCCGCCCTGTGGAACGCCCTCCCACCAGATGTCAAAGGAGAAAACAACTACAGATTTTTAGGAGACATCTGAAGGCAGCCCTGTTTAGGGAAGCTTTTAATATCTGAAGCACTGTTGTATTTTAATATTTTGTTGGAAGCTGCCCAGAGTGGCTGGGGAAACCCAGCCAGATGGTCAAGGTATAAATAAATTAGTAGTAGTAGTAGTAAGACCTCTTGATTCCTGTTTCTGGAATCCAGTCGTGAGGGAGGGTGTTCGTAATCTCGCGAAGTCTGGAAGATCTGACAATCTAGTTCAGCATCCTGTTATCACTATTGACCAACCAGATGCCCAAGAGAAGCCTGAAAGCAGGACATGACCATAACTGTACCATGTCCACTTGTGACTCCAAGCAATGGGCAATCATGAGACATATTACCTCTGATGGTAGACTGGAAGCCCTTTCCAGTCTATATTAAAAGTTATTTCCCATATGCAGAGACCACAGTGGGGTTTGAAGTGTAAGAAAAGAGCAGGATATATTAAGAAACATGTTAATTGGGATGAAATTAGATAAGGCGCGACCTCAAAATGCAATTGTATGTGATTTGGGTTATAAACATCGATGTTGGGTGAGATGGGAAGTCACTAGTTTTGTTGAATTAGAATATAACTGTTGAGTAACAAATGTGATTATTGTCTTCCAAAGCAACTACTCTATTCCAAACTTAAAAATGGAAAGAGTAATGCTGAGGTTAACAAAAGAGGTTTAAAGACTGTATCAAGGCAAATCTAAAAGAATGTAGTATAAACACCAACAATTGGAAAACGCTTGCTTGCGAGCACTCCAATTGGAGAACAGCCTTTACCAAAGGTGTCATGGGTTTTGAAGACACTCAAACTCAGGATGAAAGGGAGAAATGTGCTAAGAGGAAGGCACGCTTGGTAAATCCACACTGTGATCAACTCCTGCCTGGAAACCTATGTTCCCACCATGGAAGGACATGTGGACCCAGAATTGGCCTCCACAGTCCCTTACGGACTCATTGTTAAAACTGTGTTTATGGAAGACAATCTTACTCAGCTACGAGTTATCGCCGAAGAAGAAGAAGAAGAAGAAACTTTCTATATTTAAAAAGAATAAAATATTATTATACTTAAAAAGACAATGGGTGTAGATCGTAGCCATTGTGGCTAGTAGCTATTGAGACCCTCATCTGCCATGAATTTGTCTAATCTTCTTTTAAAGCAATCCAAATTGTTGGCTATCACTACTTCCTGGGGGAGCAAATTCCCCAAGGATTCTCTACCACGAATTGAATTACACCCTCCCATTTGTAGAAAGGCAAGTCTGGACCCAACCCATTATAAATAATGGGTGAAACTATAGCAACTATTTAAATTTTTCACAGTCTCTCCTTAAGCTTTTTGTTTTTGGTTTCCGCTGAAAATAGATTCATGGAGCAGAATCTGTCCGCTTATCCAATAGTTTCTTCCCAAGACTCTCAAAAGGAGACAGACCTACTTGCTGGTTAGACATACTGAGAAAGGTCATAAAATTACAAATGCAAAACTACAATATTTCCTGTCCTTCACTTATCATATGAATTGCAACCTGTCCGGGTATGTTATCTTTGCTTCCTTGCATTAGACAAGCTGCCTTGCCAGTAGCTTTCCAGATGCCAATCTCCGTATGCAGGCCTGGTTACTTTGTGCTAAAACAGAATGTCTTGTACTTAGGTGATTACATTGAAATGCTTCTTCCCCTTCAAAGTATGGCAGAGGACAATGGGTATTGGACAGACTTTGTTAATGCTTCATTTATATGCAGAGCCATGAGCTGCACCATGTAACCATCAAATTAATGAAAGGCATTCCTTCATATTTAAAGTCTTTCTATCACACCAGATAGCAGGATGTTTTATTAAAATAGATGCCTTCTCATCTGTTAATGCTCAGAGATTATTTGGGATCACCAGTATAAACTTGGGCTTCCTTACTGTACTTTCAAGAAAATGAAAAGTGTTTTTTTTTTTCTTAAAAAAAAGGGGGGTAGGATCCAAAGGATAGAAATGCAAAAATTAACTAACTGAGTGAGAGCTTACCAGGGTAGCTTCTCCATTGTTCCAATAAAATTGATCTCTGTGGGCTTTTTTGGGGGGGAAACTAGCATATGAACAAGTAGGGTTGCCATATTTCAAAAAGTGATAATCCACAAAAGTTGTTGAGCTTTTTACCCAAAGTTGTTGAGCTATTTTTAAGGACCTTTGCAAAAATCTACACTTCTGACCAGGGCCAGATTTAGGTTTGATGAGGCCCTAAGCTACTGAAGGTAATGGGGTCCTTTATATGTCCAACTGTCCTTTTTCAACAACAAATTGTGTCTTTTTTGTGTGTGTTGAATATATGATATACAGCATAGCTGTCAACTTACAGATTTGAAAATAAGGGACGAGCAGCCTCCAAAATAAAGGATCAGCAGCCAAAATAAGGGATTTTGCTTAGCTTATACAGAAATCCGGCACTGATGGAGCCATGCTGCTTTTGCTGCGACTGACTGTGTTTTGCAGGGGGTTGGACTAGATGATCCTAAGGGTCTACAACTCGACCAAAGAAGAGTGGCAGACAAAACTGATGAACGACGTTGAGATGGCAAAACTTACAGGCAGAATTAGAAACCAGGAAGAGGACTTTTTAAATAAAGAATGGGGAAAGTTTATTTTAAAAGCTATTGTAAAGAGTTACATACATTGGTAGGATTGACAGAAAACTTGTAGTAAAAATGTGAACTATGGATTGACAAATGATTTATAAAAATAGAGTTATGAAAGGGATGCAGAGGGGGAAATCATTACATTAAGATGTTGCACTAGTTGGAGGGTATGCTAAGCAGCATGTCGGGACTGCCGTCATCCTGGCACGAGGAGTTCCATCGCCCCTTCCCCACCCGAGAGAGAGGGAGGGAGTGAGAGAGACTCTCACCCATGCCGCCCGCTGAAGCACCGCCCTTCTGCATCCCTCCCCATCCCCTCCTCTTCCTCCTCTCTCAGGCCGCCTCCTCAGCTGCTGCCGCCTCCGGCTTCCCCTGGCAGTGCGGTGGAAGTCTCGCAAGAGAGGGGCTGCCTGCCAGCCCGACACCACCCGTCTCCTCATGACGCACCCCTGAGGGGAAAAGGGAGAGACGGAGACATGGCAGCTCTTGCGCACGCACTCTCTCGCAGCGGAGGACCCCGAGCCACTGCTTCCCTCCCAAGCTGGGCAAGCATGAAACCCGGGAAATTTAAGGGACATCATAAATAAGGGACAGCAGCGGGACATGGCGCTGGGATAAGGGAGTTTCCCGCTAAATAAGGGACAGTTGACAGCTAAGCTATACAGTAATTTAAGGACCTAATAGGTATCTAAAGCCATTTGCACATAACAAAATAATGTATTTTATCAAAGTAATTAACTGAAATACAATTAAGAAGAAGTATATTAATAATGAAATACAATTAAGAAGTAGTATATTGGGGGAGGGCTGCAAGAGAGTGGGGCCACAAAGCTATAGCTTCTTTAGCTTATACGTAAATCTAGCCCTGCTTCTGACATAGGTTGTAATATGTCCAGATTTTCCCAGCATTTAAGTGAGTCCCACCCAGGCACTGTTACAGATGGCCAAATCCTGGCTAAATCCAGGAAATTCTGGATGTATGGTAACTCTAGAACAAGTTAAGTTGTGCACAGAATTTCCTGGATTTAGCCAGGATTTGGCCATCTGTAACAGTGCCTGGTTGGTACTTGTCAGAGCTGCCCAAGGTCCCAGCTCACAAAGGACCAACGCTGCTTTGTTGTTAAATACAAAAGTCTTTATTGAAGTTCAGTGTCACTTCCAGAGCCGCAGCGCGCAGCCCCACGTCTCAAGCTTTAGACCGCTGATGACCCTTCTGAATCTCCTCCCCCTGTACACCAATTTAAGACCCTCGCCTTGCTCCACCTTTTCCGCTGCTCCTTCCTCCTCTGGGTCCGCCTGCCTGCCGGGGTCTCGCCCTTCCTAGCCTCTTCTGACGCTGATTCCCCTGAGCCTTCTCCCTCCCTCCGGCAGGCTTTAGGAGCTGGTTCCCCATCCGGGTCTCCTGCTGTCCCGCACGCCTGTACATTTGAACTTGGTGCGCGCGCCCAGCCAGCAGTTTTCCTCCTAACCGTTTCACTGCTGCTGTCACTGCTTCCCCCTTCGGGTGGGCTAGCTGCAACTGACCTCCCCTCCATTCCCCCACTCTCCGATGGAGGTGTGGTCAGCCCTGACTCACTCTCCCTCCCCTCCGGAGGAGACGCTGGCCCTGACACATGTGACTCTTCCCCCCCACTACGCTCTGGTGGGGAAACTGGTCCCGATCCTCCACTGCTGCTTTGGGGTCCCCCTCTGGCTCCTTGTTTCTGGTGCGTCCCCCCTGGGACCCCCCTTGCCCTGACCATCGGAGCCCCCTTCTGGGAATCTTCTGATTCGCTGGAGAAGCTCATAGAATCTCTCGGGCCACTGTCATACTCCCTTACGCTGCCCTCGGATTCTTCCCCTTCGCTCTCCAATTCCTCTCTCCCCTGTGCTCCTGCTCCTGATTCCCTGACAGTACTGATCAATGAAAAGTTCTTTTCATGGCAGGTTCCAGTATGCAGAATGCCCTCCCTGGTGAATCTTTTCCATCCATATTAATCTTCAGGAGGAATTCGGAAGCATTTTTATTCAGCCTGAAATTTACTGCCCCCAATCGGGTGAATATGTCAATGTTGGCTTCTCTCGGTTTCTTATTATTCAACTCTTAAGTTCCTTTCTCCACATTTGCACATTAGTGTGCAATTATTATTATTATTATTATTATTATTATTATTATTATTATTAAAAACATCATGAAAATGCTTCAGCATTTCAGTGTGAATTTCTCCAATAATACACATGTGTGCATGCAATTCTGCCCAACATACACATTTTCACAAAGTAATTTCCCCCAATAGAATGCTTTTTTAAGCACACTTTACCCCAGGATATACATTTTTATTTTTATTTTTTACATATACAATTTTTCAACTGCATTGAAAAATCCAGAGAAGTGAAAACGTCAAAGGGTGGCTATATTTTCGTTTGCCTGTTGCCTTGGAAAATGCAAATTATATAAGGTCACCTTTAAATGTGAACTGAATTCAATTTCTCTTCCCCGCCCCCATTCCGCACAACCTTGAAAATAGTAGCTGTGAGGATAGGGGGTGGTTTTAAAATATTTTACATATTTTATATTTTCTGGCTGCTTTGTTTTTGTTCTTTTGCTTCCCTGAGCTCCATCATCATCATCGCCACTTCTACCACTGCCATCTCCTTTCATTTGACACTTAAAAAGCAACTCACATTTCAACTGAAAATTGTGGCCTCATCATTTCTGTAAATCATGGCAGCCAGTCTAAAATCCACAGTGCCTTGCCATCTGTCAATAAATCCACTAATGAGTCATGCTAACACAACCAGGCATTCTGCATTCTGGACATATTTGCATTTGTATGATGTATTTCCAGGGTTTGTTGCCAAGCTTTTTTTGTTTCCAAAACACGTCTGCATGGCAACAACTGTTTATTGCTGCCTTGAGACTACAAAACCCGTGGTACAGTGAAATCCCAACTAGCACACAACTACAGGAGAAGTCCCTTTCATGCAGCCTTAAAGGTACAAAACCCGTGTGAAAACTCCCCTCCCCTTTATGTTCTCCATTTTAATACGTGGGATTAAAAATACGGTAATAGATGAAAAAAATGAACTAGAACTTGCTGAAATTTAAAACCAGCAGCTAGGTTTTCCATGGAAATTCGCTGTTTGAAACCAGTGAGACTGAAAAAGGATACTCTTCCAGTAAGTAATAGTAGCAGTAGAAATGGTATTGGAAGGCAGCCCTGTTTAGGGAAGTTTTTAATGTTTAATGCTGTATTGTGTTTTAATATTCGGTTGGGAGCCACCCAGAGTGGCTGCGGAAATCAAGCCAGATGGGCGAGGTATAAATAATAAATTAGTAGTAGTAGTAGTAGTAGTAGTAGTAGTAGTAGAAAAGATGATTTAGACCAGGCTTCCTCAACCTTGGCCCTCCAGCTGTTTTGGGACTACAGTTCTCATCATCCCTGACCACTGGTCCTGCTAGCTAGGGATCATGGCCAAAAAACATATGGAGGGCCGAGATTGAGGAAGCCTGATTTAGACCAGACATGGCCAAACTTGGCCCTACAGCTGTTTTGGGACTACAACTCCCATCATCCCTAGCTAACAGGACCAGTGGTCAAGGATGATGGGAAATGTAGTCCCAAAACAACTGGAGGGCCAAGTTTGGCCATGCCTGATTTAGACCCTTCCCTTCAATGAATTCCTAGGAGGACTTCAAAGAAGGCACATGTTTTCTACCATGTTAAAAAAGAATCAAGATTATAGGGTTCATTTATTTATAAAAATTTCTAGACCACTTTTACGACAGATGTGTGTGTCTTCCTTGCTGAAATGTGCCCCTTAATTCAGATCATAACTCTTGCCTGTCTAGAAGGAGCAGAGAGTATAGAAACTCTCTAACTGCATAGAAACTAGTCTACTGTACAAATGCAAATTTCAAATTGGTTCAACCCATTTTTATCTCTAGCTCCATCTACCTCCATCCTCTGTACCCCTTTGTTGTTTGATACCATTACTGTCAGTTTGCATTTCTTAGTGCAGAAAGTCTTGATCTGATGTGTTACCTGTTCTGATTAGTTCAAGAGGGTTCTAGAAGGTTTCTTCTCTTGGTGAAAGAAGGCTTTCTTTCTATGTGAAAGAAACAGGCAGAAGGTTTTTGTTTGGGTTATTTCTTCTGGGAAGCTGAGTACAACTGGTTTAAAGTGGTTCTGTTATCTTTTTGTCAAGGTCATACTGACTATAAAAGTAGGGCCAGAAGGAGCTTGGGTCTCACTCACTTTCTCTTTTCTATCTCTTTGTTCCGGTATTCTGTGTGCTGTAGTGTTAAGGTTTAGCCTTACTATAAGTAATGGAAGTTTTATTGGAAGTGCTGCAACTGGATTTTTATGGACTATGCCAATCCTGAATGTTTTTTGGTTTATGACCAGTACGCTCATTTGCCTTCAGTAAAGTACAGCTCTGCTGGAACAATTGCCTCTGGTTTATTTTTTGGGAACTCTGCTATGTGTAGAATTTTTTCCTCCCCCGGCGCGATCTAGCAGTGGCATTGCATGACCATAACATACTTCCACTCACGCAATGGGACTTCCCATTCTTCTCCCTGACCCTCAGTTCTGCTCAGGTGGGTTGGGAATTCTCCAGTCACAGAGGCTGTAGGGAGCAGGAGTGGACTTTCTTGTGCCATTAGAAAAAAATTAAATCTTCTGAGCATTTGGAAATATTTCTTGAATACGTTACTAAAATAAACAGACAAACACAGACTGTGTAGTTCATCCCATTATAAGGGTTCAGCTATAGTTAATCATTTTTTGTTTTTTGTTTTTTGGTACACACACACACACACACACACACACACACACATTTAAATCTTTTATATCTCTAAAAAGAGCACAAGAGCTTCATATTTATGGCCTTTCAATTTTCCATTACTGCTAACGAGAAAAGTTTTCTTATTGTCTATATATAACTCATAAGGTTCAAGATTCAAGTGTCATATCTGACTGTGAATTATTCTTCATTGCCTGGCCTTCACAAATTAAAACACAGAAGTGTTTTCCTGTCTTGTAATTAGACAATTGATTTGAAAACACACACACATACACACACACACACAGAGAGAGAGAGAGAGAGAGAGAGAGAGAGAGAGAGAGACAGAGCTGTCCATCTGGTGGCCATGTTCTGAGAAACAGTGCTGGGATATTCCCTGTGTTGATAAAGGCACTGGCAGTGAATCCTTTCCTACGTTAAAATACAGATCCATTTAATGCAGGACAATGAAGGGGTACTTGAACTACAACTGTTCAACTACAACTCCCATCATCCCTGACTATTTGGCTGTGTTGGCTGGGTTTGATGGGAGTTGGAGTCAGACACTACCAGGAGGGTCACAGGATTCCCTCCATCATGTAAAAATCTGTGGGGGGGGGGGTGGAGGAGCCCACGTTGAAACAACCCTGCTTGTACTTTAAAAAAAATAAAATTCTTTATTGGAAAAATTAAAAATTGCAAAACTGCAAGCGCGCAGAGTAAGAGAAGAAAGGAAAAAAAACGAAGAAGAAACAAGAAATAGTACCCATGTAGAAAACAAAAGAGAATAACAAAAAAATTTGTGTGCATTACAAAAAGGGGGCTGGGATTTGTTATTATAGTTAACCAGACCTTAACCTAATATGGTATTTATAAAAATGAATTCCAAATATCGTTAAATTTGTCCATGGAAAATCTACATTTGTACACAACTTGTTCATGTGTAGCGGGTTTGTACATATTTTCAATCCAATCATTAAAGGGTGCTGCATTTTTATTTCCACCGTTCATCAATGCCAGTCTTTTTGACATAGTAAGGGTGCGGAGAGTCCAATCATATTGTCCCTTTGTTAGATTCCATGTATTGGGTATATAATTTAAAAGGATGTGTTCTTAAAACCTGCTTATACTTTATGCACCCATCCTGCAGTCTACATACACACAAACACACACACAAAGAGAGAGAGAGAGAGAGAGAGAGAGAGAGTAATACAAGCAGTAAAGTGATATTCAAGGCTATTAGAACAGATTTCAAATGATGAACCTGCTAGGAAATTAAACTGCTAGGCAATCAGACAGCATTACATTGTTCGGGTACACATGAATTACCCTGTTTTACTGATAAAGTGATTTCCATTTTCCCCATTTTTTACTGGCGTCTCTTTCAATTAGGATGGTCTCTCTTCAAGGAGAATTAGAGAGATTCTATTTGGCCCATGGTCTTACATCGTAAGTCCTTTCTCTGCTCTTCATTTTAGCTGACAGGCCAGTGAGTTTTACACTTCTGAAATTATATTATATGGATCATATCATTCCATTTATTTCGGGAGAACTGAACCTGTGCCATGCTTGTTATATCCAAAAGTGGGAAGAAGCAGCTTTCACATCTCATTCATTCAAGTGGAGTTACAAGTACCTATTTAACCTATAAATGTGGCGGTTTATCAAAGTATAAAAAGCTTTCTACCAGTTAGGATGAAAAGATTTAAAGTCCCATATTGTTCAGCATTTACTTGGATTTTTCATTAATACTGGTTGCTGTATGCAAACGGAATTTTTGGTGCGTGATTTGACAAAAAGGTAGTTCTTAAAGTGTTGCCTGCTTCATTTTCAGGTGGCCGTCTATAAAGGAAAATAGAGTGAAAATACTGAAGAGATAGAAATTTCATCTCCAAGAGGCCATCCTCATTTTCGATTCAATCTAAAAAGCAACTAGACTCAGTCTTCAACAATGTAACAGACTCTCCAAGTGTCCCTCTTTTCCAGGGACTGTCCCAGATTTACAGGAGCTGTCCTGGTTTCTGATTTGATCCCAGAATGTACCGCTTTTCTTTATGACATCCCTATTTTCATCTGGGGATGCGGGTGGCGTTGTGGGTTAAACCACAGAGCCTAGGACTTGCCGATCAGAAGGTTGGTGGTTCGAATCCCCGCGACGGGGTGAGCTCCCGTTGCTCGGTCCTTGCTCCTGCCAACCTAGCAGTTCAAAAGCACGTCAAAGTGCAAATAGATAAATAGGTACCGCTCCAGCAGGAAGGTAAATGGTGTTTCCATGCGCTGCTCTGGTTCACCAGAAGCGGCTTAGTCATGCTGGCCACATGACCCGGAAGCTGTATGCCGGCTCCCTTGGCCAATAAAGCGAAATGAGCGCCGCAACCCCAGAGTTGGCCATGACTGGACCTAATGGTCAGTGGTCCCTTTACCTTTACCTTTTATTTTCATCGGAGAAAAGTTGGAGAGTATGGAGTTATATGACCATCTGAGTCTTCTGAAGGCTGTATAGGAAGCTTTTTAAAATGTTTAATGTTTTTATTATCTTTTTATATACGTTGGAAGCCACCCAGAGTGGTTTGTAGATGGGTGGGGTGTAATTATTAAAATTATTGTTGTTATTATTGAATAGAATGCCCCTGTTTTCATTGGAAAAATGTTGGAGGGTATGGTGTAAGTAGCAACTGCAAAACATAAACATACTGGCTCTGTGCATGTTTCTTTGTCCCCCATAGAGTTGGAACAGACCCCAAAAATCATCTAGTCCAACGCCCTACAATGCAGGAATCTCAGCTACAGTATCCATAGTATATATTATTGGCCATAGATCTATTTTGAGTTCATATAACTCCTGTTTCAAAACAGATGCTCAGCTCAAGGTACTAACACTGGTGTTTAAAGCCATAAGTGACTTAGGCCCCAAATATCTGCAGCAAAGTATGACTGCAGGTATTGTTGATTGACACTCAACAGTTTCCTCACCACTGCTGTCATTTCCTTCTATGGATCAAGTTCATCCAAGGCAGCAAACCAATTACAGTTGTACCTTGGAAGTCGAACAGAATCTGTTCTGGAAGTTTGTTCGCCTTCCAAAGCATTCAAAAACCAAAGTGCGGCTTCTGATTGGCTACAGGAAGCTCCTGCAGCCAATTGGAATCCGCGGAAGCCCTGCTGTATGTTCGACTTCCAAAAGAGCGTTCAAAAACCGGAACAGTCACTTCCGGATTTCGATCGTTTGGGAGCCAAAACGTCCGAGAACTAGGCTGTTCGAAAACCAAGGTATGACTGTACAAGCAGGAAAATGCAATTAGTTAATATTGTAATAAGCCCAACAGTACATTTAAACATAATTTGCTTGTCTTGACCCCATGATCGTCGGATTCCCTGACCCCTGGACCATCTAACCACATGGATTGCTATTCACTGGGCCCTAGGACTGGACCTGACTTTGGATGCTGACTATGCCTCCAAGCAAGTACACCTCAACATAAAAACAAGATTCCAAGGAAAGTTTTGAACTTCCCTCCTCCCCTTTAGGGGTCCTATTGTTAACCATTTCCTCCTGAATCTCTTATGATAACCCAAAATCATTTACCTCTCCATTGTGTCCAAAATTCACCATTAAACTACAAATGATATTCCAATCCTGCTAACTGTTTATAACTTGCCTTAAAAACCATTGTCAATTTCCCCCATTCCTTATTAAAATTTTTGGTCTTCCTGATTTCTGACTCTTCTGGCCATTTTGGCCATTTCGGCATAATCCATCAACTTGATCTGCCATTCTTCTCTGGTAGGGACTTAAAGTTCTTTCCATCTCTGGGCCTATAACATCCACGCAGCCGTGGTCACATACATAAATAATCTTTTCTGCTCCCTTGGCACCTCAGAGATTGTTCTGGTTGGCTGGCCTCCCACTCCACCGAGCTCTGCATTTTGTGGCTCAGCAATGAGGCCATGACAGCTATCAGCTTTCTTATGCAAGTGGTAGAATTGCAAGAGAGCAATTCAGCCCTCCAGCCGAAATACTTGATGAGGACTATTGTGCTGATGGCCCCAATTCCATTCTCATATATGGAGCAAGCAATAAGAAGCTGCCTTATACTGGGTCAGACCAATGATCTACCTAGCTCAGTAATGTCTACAATGAATGGCAGACCTATGTCCCTTCCCCAATGTCTTGTCGCCAAACTCTTAAAGCAACTGAACTGTGAGTGGGATTGTAGCCAAAATGATGATCATTTATTCCACTGTCCATTATTATTACCTAAAAGGGAGCCTGCTCCTCCATTCTGCGCTGTTCCCTGGTGCCATGGTGCTGATATACTTTGGCATCTAACACTTAGCGAGAGGCTATAATAAATGACCGTCTTCTAGCTCTTGCATTTTGCCTTTAAAAAAAGAGAAAATCCTGTGAATTTGGAGCCAAAGCAAGTGATAAAAAACACACCGAGCCAATGCCACTCTTGGCATGCCAAGCAATCTTACAGAAAAGTCCCACTGGTGAGCCTGCTTAGGGGAGAAGGAAACAGGCCTCCGTGGAAGCTCCATTAAATCATGTCGACATTCATTTCCTATGCAACACCCTTTTCTCCCAGAATTTGAGTGTTTTTTATTTCCGACTTATAAGAAACCCTCCTAATGGTGCTAAAAAGACCTAGTTAGAAAAGCTGTGATTTTCTGTAAATCTTCCTTTCAATTCTCTTTAAAATGATGCATCAGGGACTAGTTTCAGTAGACCTTAGGTCAGGCATAGGCAAACTCCGTCCCCCTCAGATGTTTGGGACTACAATTCCCATCATCCCTAGCTAACAGGACCAGTGGTCAGGGATGATGGGAATTGTAGTCCCAAACATCTGGAGGGCCAGAGTTTGCCTATGCCTGCCTCAGGTGGACCCATGGACAGGGCCAGATTTAGGTTTGAAGAGGTCCTAATCTACTGAAGGTAATGGGGCTCTTTATATGTCCAGCTGTCCTTTGTCAACAACAAATTGTCACTGTTTTTTGTGTTGAATATATGCTATATGGTAATTTATGGACCTAATATGTATCTGAAGCCATTTGCACATATCAAAATATGTATTTTATCAAAGTAATTGATATAGAAATGAGCTAACCAGTGATATTTTAAGGAGCAGGCTAGCAGGCGGGGCCCATTACTTACATCATGGGAGCCTACACAACACAAAACACTGTTGCTGTATGTAGGTTTTATTTTATTTGGTTTTTTATCTTATATTTTGGAAACGTACATCCAGTTGTTTTTTTCCTTTAATTTTTTTTTGGGGGGGCCCAAGAGAGTGGGGTCCTAAGCTATAGCTTGTTTAGCTTATACGTAAATCTGGCACTGAGGCAAGCACTTTGACCTTTCTTTTACACTTTCAATTGGGGAAGTTAAAGAATGGCAAACAACATTTATGCCTTCACATGGCACAGTCTGGGCCATCATGAAATCAGTTGAATTATGGACCAACTGATTGCTGAAAGGACCACCTTGGTGTTTGATTTAAGAAAGGCTGAGCAGCAGCTGCTCCATAGAATCTTATCTAATTAGTTTGGGGCTTGGATTCAATTGAACTGGACTGCATCATAGAATCATAGAATCATAGAGTTGGAAGAGACCACAAGGGCCATCGAGTCCAACCCCCTGCCAAGCAGGAAACACCATCAGAGCACTCCTGACATATGGTTGTCAAGCCTCTGCTTAAAGACCTCCAAAGAAGGAGACTCCACCACACTCCTTGGCAGCAAATTCCACTGTTGAACAGCTCTTACTGTCAGGAAGTTCTTCCTAATGTTTAGGTAGAATCTTCTTTCTTGTAGTTTGGATCCATTGCTCGGTGTCCGCTTCTCTGGAGCAGCAGAAAACAACCTTTCTCCCTCCTCTATGTGACATCCTTTTATATATTTGAACATGGCTATCATATCACCCCTTAACCTCCTCTTCTCCAGGCTAAACATGCCCAGCTCCCTTAGCCGTTCCTCATAAGGCATCGTTTCCAGGCCTTTGACCATTTTGGTTGCCCTCCTCTGGACACGTTCCAGTTTGTCAGTGTCCTTCTTGAACTGTGGTGCCCAGAACTGGATACAGTACTCCAGGTGAGGTCTGACCAGAGCAGAATACAGTGGCACTATTACTTCCCTTGATCTAGATGCTATACTCCTATTGATGCAGCCCAGAATTGCATTGGCTTTTTTAGCTGCCGCGTCACACTGTTGGCTCATGTCAAGTTTGTGGTCAACCAAGACTCCTAGATCCTTTTCACATGTACTGCTCTCAAGCCAGGTGTCACCCATCTTGTATTTGTGCCTCTCATTTTTTTTGCCCAAGTGCAATACTTTACATTTCTCCCTGTTAAAATTCATCTTGTTTGTTTTGGCCCAGTTCTCTAATCTGTCGAGGTCGTTTTGAAGTGTGATCCTGTCCTCTTGGGTATTAGCCACCCCTCCCAGACAGAACCCTGTGGCACCCCACTAGTCACTCTTCTCCAGAATGAAGAGGAACCATTGATGAGCACCCTTTGGGTTCGGTCCGTCAGCCAGTTACAAATCCATTGAGTGGTAGCATAGTCAAGACCGCATTTTACCAGCTTCTTTACAAGAATATCATGGGGCACCTTGTCAAATGCCTTGCTGAAATCAAGGTAGGCTACATCCACTGCGTTCCCTTCATCTACCAGGCTTGTAATTCTGTCAAAAAACGAGATCAGGTTAGTCTGACATGACTTATTTTTCAGAAATCCATGCTGACTATTGGTGATCACAGCATTCCTTTCTAGGTGCTCACAGACTGTTTGCTTAATGATCTGCTCCAGAATCTTCCCTGGTATTGATGTCAGACTGACTGGGCGGTAATTATTTGGGTCCTCTCTTTTCCCCTTTTTGAAAATAGGGACAACATTTGCCCTCCTCCAGTCTGCCAGGACTTCACCTGTTCTCCAGGAATTCTCAAAGATGACTGCCAGTGGTTCTGAAATCACATCTGCCAGTTCTTTTAACACTCTTGGATGCAGTTCATCTCGCCCTGGAGACTTGAATACATCTAGACTAGCCAAGTATTCTTGTACTATCTCCTTAGTTATTCTGGGCTGTGTTTCCTCTGCTGAATCATTTGCTCAAAATTCTTCAGGTCGAGCATTGTTTTCTTTATCGGAGAAGACTGAGGCAAAGAAGGCATTGAGGAGTTCAGCCCTTTCTGTGTCCCCTGTTTGCATTTCACCATCTTCTCCTCTGAGTGACCCCACTGTTTCTTTCTTCTTCCTTTCCTTTGTTCTTCCATCAAAGTGCCCTAAACAGATTAGGGGACCTGTGTACATCCCAAGTTTTAGCACTTTGCCTCTTGATGTGGCTCTGATCCATATTGTCCTCATATTTGCTCCAAAGGCTGTCCCCCCCCCTGCAAATAGCAGGTGGGAGGGGGCAACTGTAACTCTAACAGAGAGCAAAGGGTTAAAACCTCTATCCACCATGACCGGGTCCCAGTTGAGTTTGGGCCCTTGCGCCTCCCAATTTACGTTAAAAAATATATTCACACAAAAACTAATTACCTGATGGTACCTAATTTAGTGCAGCCCTAGATTGGTGCCAGCTGCAACACCTAAAAACAATTATTTCCCCCTTCAAATCTACTTTTCTAGTAATATACAATTTATGTAAATTAAGCCCATGTATTAAAGCGCATGCAATTAACAAACGTAATTGCCTTTATTAGTCAACTAATTTATTTGAATGGGTGACTACCCAATACTTGAAACCTAATACACATTAAAAATCATGTATTCATTCTTAGGTAAAAGAGTCCATTTCATTCTTCTCTGGGTTGTATGGAACTTATTTTCTGTTTAATTAAAAAAAATATTTATTGAAATTTCAGAAAGTACATAATTATATGTGCACTAAACATGGTGAGACGTAAATAAAAGAGAAAAAGAGAAAAAGAATCCAGAGAAGGGAAAATAAAGGGGGGAGGTGAAAACCCCAAAATTGTATATTTTACAATATTATTGTACTTCCAAGATCTTAACCTATCACAGTATTTGTAAGAATGGATTCCAAATATTGAATTTGTCCATGGCAAGTCTATGTTTATATGCAAGGTGTTCATATGTTGCGAGTTTGTATAAGTCTTCAGTTGTATGAAACTTCAAGGGTACTTGGAAAGCTTGTTCAGACATTTCTGTCTGGTAGATTTAAAATAAGAAAGAAAAGATTTACCTTGCACACAGGTCAAAAAAGATCTGGCTCTTTATGTTTACAGCTGGGGAGATTTTTGCTTGTCTCCTGTTACAAAACTGTATTGGAAGTCATCCAAAGAGTGGTCTTCTCTGAGCAAAATACATTTGAGAATAGCCTCTTCAGTAACAATATGATGTGACTCATACAAGGCTTGGTAACATTTCAGGGACTGCACTATATATTTCAGAAGCATCCCATGAATGGGATACAGACAGATGGAAAAAGTCCAACCCCCTGACTTCTGGAAAAGAAAATGGCTAACCCCCCCCATTTGACAGAAGTGTACTAAATCTGTGACGATATTGGTCCCCCCCCCCCCCATGTGGATAAACACTATTAAGTAACAGGCAGATAGATCAAGATACTTTTGTGCTGGACACCATAAAAATTGTGTGTGTGTGTGTGTGTGTGTGTATACATACATATATATATATATATATATATATATATATATATATATATATGGGAGGAGTGGAATTAGATAAAAGGAGCAGGCAGGATAACTTCTGAACGAATTCTGCTCATTTCAGAAGGATATCTGCAGACATGCGAGAGGTGTCTCTGAGCAAGAAGCCTGTGAACTTTCAGGCAAATGGGTCCAGGGGCTTTTGTGCTAGGCTGGAAGGTGGGGTGAATTGAAATGGATTCACTTTCCAGTTTAAATTGTCCCATCTGACTAGAATATTGACCTGTTAGTCACAATTGGCCTTTTCTCACTCTGGTGAGGAAACCAGCGTTTGTCCACAGACAGCTTTCCGGGTCATGTGGCCAGCACGACTAAACCTCTTCTGGCGCAACGGAACACCATGACAGAAACCAGAGCGCACAGAAACGCCGTTTACCTTCCCGCCACAGTGGTACCTATTTATCTACTTGTGCTGGTATGCTTTCGAACTGCTAGATTGGCAGGATCTGCGACAAAACAATGGGAGCTCACCCCGTCGCGGAGATTCGAACCACCAACCTTCTGATCGGCAAGCCCCAGAGGCTCAGTGGTTTAGACCACAGTGCCACCCATGTCCCATTACCCCACTTTGACTTCTGCCCCCTTGTTTAGATCCCACTGCACCTATGTTAAATAAAACAAATCTCTCCAAGCAACCCCACTCCATCTTGGAATTTAGGGTTCATCCCCTGGACCCAGCTCTTTTTTTGATCATCCTACCAGAATGCGGGTGGCGCTGGGGGTTAAACCACAGAGCCTAGGACTTGCTCATCAGGAGGTTGGTGGTTTGAATCCCCGTGACGGGGTGAGCTCCTGTTGCTCGGTCCCTGCTCCTGCCAACCTAGCAGTTTGAAAGCACGTCAAAGTGCAAGTAGATAAATAGGTACCACTCCGGCAGGAAGGTAAACGGCAAATCCGTGCGCTGCTCTGGTTCGCCAGAAGTGGCTTAGTCATGCTAGCCACGTGACCCAGGAGCTGTATGCCGGCTCCCTCGGCCAATAAGCGAGATGAACGCCGCAACCCCCGAGTCGGCCACAACTGGACCTAATGGTCAGTGGTCCCTTCACCTTTACCTACCAGAATAGTTTTCACATGTTATTTCAGGGAGACTGTTTAGATGCTAGAAATGTATTGTTTATTCATTTAGGTATCTGTATCCCGCCTTCCTAAATGAAATCAAATTCAAAGTAGCTTCACATGCAAATCTAAATCACAACAAATTAATATTTCCAGCCGAATGCTTTAGTTAGAAAATGTTGAACTGTCACAGAGAAGCTGCTTATCTATCTTTCAGGGCAATACTTCCCCTATAAAGATTTTCCATGCACTGTTGATTGAAACAGAGGATGCAACAGCCTGTTCAGTGAATTTTATGACCTTCAGCCATACCAGGAGATTTTCAAAATGCAATCCTACACATCAGATGGGGTCTATTGGTTCTGCAGAGGGGGTGACTCACTCCTCCCTCTCCAACCACAGGTCTAATGGAAATTGCACTATAAAGTGCTGCAATTTAATAATAAGAATGTAAAGGTAAAGGGACCCCTGACAGTTAAGTCCAGTTGTGACCGACTCTGGGGTTTGCGGCACTCATCTTGCTTCATTGGCCGAGGGAGCTGGCGTACAGCTTCTGGGTCATGTGGCTACCATGACTAAGCCGCTTCTGGCGAACCAGAGCAGTGCACGGAAACGCCGTTTACCTTCCCCCCAGAGCGGTACTGAAATATACTCAGAGTCGCAAAGTGATTTCATGCTCTTTATTCAGCTCATAGTGGTGAGGAGGAATGAATGAAAGTCCCCTCAAAGTATCTGCTTTATATACATTATTTACACAATGGGCTGCACATGATTGGCTAATTCCGGAATTCTACTGTAAGCCAATCAGGTTGTGGATTCACTTCTATCTGGAGCATGATTGGGTGGTTCCTGCCAACCAATCATACTGCTGCATTGTTCTAGGACCAATCAGACTGCTGCATTCTGAATCCTATTGTTCTATGACCAATCAGACTGCTGCAGTTTGGATCCTATTCAACTCAGTACATAACAGGTACCTATTAATCTATTTGACCTTGATGTGCTTTCAAACTGCTAGGTGGGCAGGAGCAGGGACTGAGCAACGGGAGCTCACCCCATCACAGGTATTCGAACCGCCAACCTTCTGATCGGCAAGTCCTAGGCTCTGTGGTTTAACCCACAGTGCCATGTATCCCATTTCTAATTTCAGCATGGCACTGAATCGCTGGCAGGATCACAGCTGTGGAAGAAGGGCTAAACCTCCCTTCCTTATGGAAATTGGGAGAGAGGTGGTATTCGTTGCTATAAATATATGTAGGTAAATCCCTAGGGCCTCAGTAAGAATTACCTTTACATAAACAGTCAGGCAGAGTTCATCCTTTGATGTGGACTGATTAAATTATGTTGTAATGCAATATTCCAGTTTATGCTGAATATCTACCATATGGTGTAGATATCTGTTCCATCAACTCCAAAATGAAAGGAACAGGAGGGTATGGGCATAAGCAAATACACTGAAGTGGGAAAATGTTTCCCTTAAACATGGCATTCCTTAGCCCCCTTTTTTCAGTTAGACTGTTTGAAAAATAGAAAAAGCAATAGCTTGAGAGGTACATTTTCAATCATCTTGAAATGGCCTTTTACCCTAGTAATTTACTTCCAGACAGCACACACATTTTAAATGAATACTTCGCTAACATTTTTTTTTTAAAAAAGGGAAAGTGGTTAAAAGTGAAATGAACACATCACGTTCGAAAGATGAATGAGGGTGGGAAATAGAGGTCATTTAAATTATACGCAACAGATCTATAACTCATGGTGATGATAACACTGACAATGACATAATGGCAAGGAAGCTGGGCAAGAGACAGGTGGGGAACTACCAATTCTACAGTCCCTACTGCCTGAGATAGGAAACGTAGAGCAAGACCAGAAGTCGATAGTCACTGGTGTAATTGCTTAGTCTTCCCAACCTGGTGTCCTCTAGAAGTGGTTGGACTCAAACTCCCATCAGTCCCAGCCAGAATGGCCAATGGCCTGTGATGATGGAAATTGCAGTTTAGCAACCTCTTAAGGCCCAAAGGTTCTGCAAAGCAGTCATAGGTGAAGCTACTAAGAAAGCCTGTTTTAAATTTTGCAAGCTCTCCCAATATAGCTCAGATATCAGTGATAAAAATTATTATTATTATTATTATTATTATTATTATTAATTTCTAACTTGCCATTAACCATGATATTCCAGGATGGGTTACAGCCATTTAATAATCAAATGCAAATTAAAGTCAAGAGAATGAGGTGGAGATCTATATGGTGTCAAAAACCATAGAGAAGCAGGGCCTCTCCTGAACACCTGAAGATCTTACAGCCTTGGTTGGGTTCAAACAGACAATTGATAATCTCTATGGCTGCTAATAAAATCCCAAAGAACCATGGGAAAGGGGAAGGAAGAATGAATAACCAGTAGAGAAAGAAAACTGACAATAATGAAGTCACAGTTTTGCCCAGTGGTTCCTCATGAGAACCATTCCTCATCTAGTCCAGCATCTGGTTTTCACAGTGGCCATTCAGATGCCTGTGAAAAACCCTCAAGCAGGAACTGAGCACAAAAGCACTCTCTCCTCCTGTGGGTTCTAGCAACTGGTCTTCAGAAGGATCTTGGCGGCATCACATACCTATCATTGACAACCTTCTCCTATTCTGTACAGATGACTTCCTCCATCACAGCTGCATTGTCCGTATAGTAAAAGCTATGGTTTTCCCTGTAGTGATGTATGGAAGCAAAAGCTGGACCATAAAGAAGGCTGATCGCCGAAGAATTGATGCTTTTGAATTATGGTGCTGGAGGAGACTCTTGAGAGTCCCATGGACTGCAAGAAGATCAAACCTCTCCATTCTTAAGGAAATCAGCCCTGAGTGCTCACTGGAAGGACAGATCCTGAAGCTGAGGCTCCAATACTTTGGCCACCTCATGAGAACAGAAGACCCCCTGGAAAAGACCCTGATGTTGGGAAAGTTGGAGGGCACAAGGAGAAGGGGACGACAGAGGACGAGATGGTTGGACAGTGTTCTCGAAGCCACAAACATGAGTCTGACCAAACTGTGGGAGGCAGTGGAAGACAGGAGTGCCTGGCGTGCTCTGGTCCATGGGGTCATGAAGAGTCAGACATGACTAAACGACTAAACAACAACACAGGCATGTCCAACTCACAAGAGACTGTGATCTACTCCTACTATAAAAAAACTGGCAGTGATCTACCCATTGGATCCATCGCTCAGGATCACACAATTGACCAGGATCGAACAGGGACACCCCGTGATCGACTGGTAGATCGCGATCGACCAGTTGAAGATCCCTGATGTAACAGATAGCCCAACTCTTAAATTTGTTTATGCAACAGTCAGGAACACATTTCTTTCCTCTTACCTTTGTGTTCTATTTTCACTCAGCAATATTACCTGAGCTTCTGAGTGCACCGGGGATAATGATACTGAGGAGAGAATTAGCTCCATGGCAATTCAATAACTGAATTCTATTTAGATGCTGACAGCCTTAGAAACATGCCCTTTAAATAAATAAATATAAAGCGCAGACATCTAAACTGCTCCGAAGTGTTGCACAGAACTTCACCTGCCATGCTGATGAACAGCTGTGGCTTTTGCGTTCTCCTAAAAGGTGCCAAAACGGTGTGTACCCACGCATCGCACCTGGAAAGGTTTAATCAACCACTCACAGCACCTCCCAAGGACAGACATGTCAATGATATGCAGAACCGAGTAATATAATATTGACTTTTGCATACAGTATGGTTTAAGGGATGCTTTGATTGCTTAGCGGTGGAGGGCGGCGTGTCGAATCGTGAAAGTTAAATAACACCGTTCCAACCATTTCTAATGACTTGTTTCGTGGGTAGCAATGCACATCGAAATGTCCCATTCCAAAGAACATGCTATTGCACCTGTAAAAAAATAAAGGTAGGAGAAGAACTGAAAATTTTGGTTGCAAAGGTAGAAGTGGGAATCCATCTCCACTAAAAAGCAGGGGTGTGGGGTGTGGCAGGTCGTTGCACCTGGGACCATGGCTGGGATAAAGCTACCAGGAGAGGAATCAAGTTTTGCTATCAAATGTGTAGGTAAGTGATGGCAGAAAGTGAGGAGGAATTAAAGAACCTTTTATTGAGGGTGAAAGAGGAGAGCGCAAAATATGGTCTGAAGCTCAACATCAAAAAAACGAAGATCATGGCCACTGGTCCCATCACTTCCTGGCAAATAGAAGGGGGAGAAATGGAGGCAGTGAGAGATTTTACTTTCTTGGGCTCCATGATCACTGTAGATGGTGACAGCAGCCATGAAATTAAAAGATGCCTGCTTCTTGGGAGAAAAGCAATGACAAACCTAGACAGCATCTTAAAATGTAGAAACATCACCTTGCCAACAAAGGTCCATATAGTAAAAGCTATGGTTTTCCCAGTAGTGATGTATGGAAGTGAATGCTGGACCATCAAGAAGGCTGATCGCCGAAGAATTGATGCTTTTGAATTATGATGCTGGAGGAGACTCTTGAGAGTCCCATGGACTGCAAGAAGACCAAACCTATCCATTCTTAAGGAAATCAGCCTTGAGTGCTCACTGGAAGGACAGATCATGAAGCTGAGGCTCCAATACTTTGTCCACCTCATGAGAAGAGAAGACTCCCTGGAAAAGACCCTGATGTTGGGAAAGATGGAGGGCACAAGGAGAAGGGGACAACAGAGGATGAGATGGTTGGATATTGCTCTTGAAGCTACCAGCATGAGTTTGACCCACCTGCGGGAGGCAGTGGAAGACAGAAGTGCCTGGCGTGCTCTGGTCGTGCTCTGGCGTGCTCCGTTTAGTCGGACACGACTAAACGACTAAACAACAACAACAACAGTGTAGGTAAGGGTGGGAGACTGTGGTCTTCAGGATGTTACTGGTTGGCACCAGGAAGCTTACAGGCAGCACGCTTGGCTAACAGCCAAGCGAAATAGGCACGCAATGAGCTTCTTTTTCACTTCATTTATTTAATATCCAACAGAGCACTCCTTCAAGGCTGAACTGTTGCCCAGAATGCCCACTTCTCCACCCCAGCAGCCTACTTCTCCTTGACATCTGAATAGACCCCTCCTGTTGTCTACAGCGGCTGCCAAGGGACTTCTTTTGCCTGTTTGGTTTTCTGCTCTGCGACATGAATGAAACGCTTGGCTCTAGAGGAAGGAGGGTGTGGCGATCACACAGGGTCCCCAGACGTTTAACGGTCTATTGATCTGTGTGCAACCACTGTGCTCGCTTCCCCTCTGCCACCAACCCGTTACTCTCGGGTAAAACACTGAGTCCAGACATTTGTTAAAAGTGAATCAAATAAACAAATTTATTTTATAAATATTAACAAGTTTATGGTTTCTCAGATAATATTCCTGTCAATATCTTAACTTTAGTTTCTTTACCGGCCTATACCTTCCTAATACTTTCTGACTGATTATCTCAACTGTTTGACTGACTCCTCTTAACAAATTCTCTCACTCTCTCACATCAGACTAGCCCAACCCACAGACTTATCCTCTCTGTCTCTTCTAACTCCAGGCTGTCTATCTCTAACGCTAACTCCTCCCCTTGGGTTCCCATTGGTTAGTCATTTTACAATTAGTTAACCCTTTCCTTATGAACCCAGTATGATGTCACACACCTAGGAGGGAAAACGCCACAGAGTATCAACTGTCTCTGTTGCATTTGACTTCTGTCTCTGTTCAGGATTAGTGTCTCTGCTAGCTTGCTCCTGTCCCCCTCCTCCTATTATTTACCAGCTCTTTTCTTCTTCTGGCGTGTGTCCTGTCTCCCACCACCATGAACTTCAGTCCATGCTATCTTGATCTGCCTCCTCTTCAGAAGCATCTTGCCCTTCCCCCCCCACAAACCACCTCATCCGACCAGTCCCCGACACTGGGCTACCAATACCACCATTCCTGACCACTGATGGTGGTGATGGATGGAGCTGGTGGATGTTGAAGTGCTTTAACAGCTACTTTCTCATCCTTGGTATAGATTCTTCAAGTGCCAGTAAGGGAAGCATAGAGAACAATTGAAATGCATGTTCTAGGCTCTCCAAGCCTGTTTCTTCTTCTTCTTCTTCTTCTTCTTCTTCTTCTTCTTCTTCTTCTTCTTCTTCTTCTAAAAAAAATGGAGTTTATTTAAGTCGGAGAAATAAAAATAGGCTTGGCTTTGTAATGCACCAAAGAGTTCATGTCAACATTGTTACACTCTGACTAGATCAGGGCTGGCCGCCTTGTTTGTCGCCAAAGCACAGTGCTTCTCTCCTGCTGAGATGTCAAGCAGATGGGGACTAAATTAGGTAGGCCTTGTCTATCAGGCTCTTCCACGCCTGATGAGCAGCACATTTACTGATGAAAACACAGTGGGAACAATGAAACAGATCATGACAATATAGAGGTCTCCCCCTCCCAAGAAATCAGTGTTGTCTGCATGCATGCTGAAAACTTTGCTCAAATGTCCCCTCAAAGCAGCCTGATGAAGACTGAGCATGCTCACTAGTCTGATAATAAACTGAAATAATAAACTGAAATGAGTGTCTCCACAAGAATCATTCAGCCCAGACACTGAGGTCCAGCTCCGAGGGCCTTTTGGCGGTTCCCTCACTGCGAGAAGTGATGTTAGAGGGAACCAGGCAGAGGGCCTTCTCGGTAGTGGTGCCCACCCTGTGGAACGCCCTCCCATCAGATGTCAAGGAGATAAGTAACTACACAACCTTTAGAAGATATCTGAAGGCAGCCCTGTTTAGGGAAGTTTTTAATGTTTGATGTTTTATTGTGTTTTTTGATATTCTGTTAGGGACACGGGTGGCGCTGTGGGTTAAACCAGAGAGCCTAGGACTTGCCGATCAGAAGGTTGGCGGTTTGAATTCCCGCGACGGGGAAAGCACATCAAAGTGCAAGTAGATAAATAGGTACCGCTCTGGCGGGAAGGTAAACAATGTTTCCGTGCACTGCTCTGGTTCACCAGAAGCGGCTTAGTCATGCTGGCCACATGACCCGGAAGCTGTACCCCAGCATCCTCGGCCAATAAAGTGAGATGAGCGCCGCAACCCCAGAGTCGACCACGACTGGACCTAATGGTCAGGGGTCCCTTTACCTTTAATAATCTGTTGGGAGCTTCCCAGAGTGTCTAGGGAGATGGACAGGGTATAAATTTATTATTATTATTATTATTATTATTATTATTATTATTATTATTATTATTATTATAACTATTTCAGTATATGTGTACTCAGATGGTACATTTGTTGAATATAACATGTGAATAACACCTATGGGATTCCCCACTGAAAGACCGCAGGCAAGAAGAATCGCATGGCTGTTTCTGCTATATTCAGTCCAAAAATGTGGTCTTATTGTAACCCTTTCTTTTCAAAATGACCTGCTTTCATTGGAGCAAAAACATCCCCCCTTCTTGACTAGGAACATCTATCATAGTTTTAACAGTATTTCAGAAATGACAGGTACCTTATTTTGATAAGGTGACACATTACTGCTTCCCTTTCTCCCCCTCATCCTTTTCCCTTATACCCTCTATGCAGAGAGTAAATTACTCTATCACGCTAAGCAAGTATCAAAGTCAGACCCCATCTTAGTTTTCTGTTTCATATCCCCTTGAATCTGTCGTCTTGCCGTTTGAAGGACATTTCTAGTAGCTTTCTGGTAGCAGCACTCTCGGAATCAAATATTTCTGTTGACTATGGCTAATGATCACCCTAACTGGATTTTTTATTTACTCTCCCCACTGCCCCATAGTAGTTTATTGCTTGGAATTGCAGTGCTGCTGAACGACTGCCATGGGTTGCTTAGGAGCCAAATTTACTTCCTCCTCCTCCTCTTCTTCTCTTTTTAAAAATGAAATGACTGTGAATGTCAGACTCAGCTGTTTAAGATCAATTTTACATGTCAAATTTAAATTGCATTCTTCACAAGGAGAGGGAAAAGGGAGGTGGAAATGGCACGAATATGAGGAGTTCAGATTTCTCGGAGGACATTTCTGAAATGTCTATGGGTCAGCCATAAAATATGTCCTTTAGACTCGAAGGATTTTGGATTGCAAAGGGAACTTTCCTCTCGGTTTTGAGGTCTAACAATTACAACAGCTCTATCGTAGTGCAATATATGATGACACGATCTAGGGAAATACAGCGGAATGGTATGTATGCGTAGAATAATAGAATCAAAGTTCATTTGGGATTCTACTGCACTTGCACAACAACATCTGAACAGAGTGTTGGGGGGGTGGACTTCTGGCCAGCCTCCCTGCTCAATAAAGGAAATACCGTATTTTTCGGTCTATAAGACGCACTTTCCCCCTCCTAAAAAGTAAGGGGAAATGTGTGTGCATCTTATGGAGTGAATGCAGGCTGCGCACTGATCTCTCTTGCTCTCCTGGCTTCAGGGATAGCCACACAAAGCCTCCGGAGCGCAGTGGGAGGAGCGCTTCTCTTGCTGCGCTCCAGAGGCTTTCCGTTGCTTTCGCTGAAGCCAGGAGAGTGAGAGGGATTGGTGCGCACTGATCCCTCTAGCTCTCCTGACTTCAGGGATAGCCATGCAAAGCCTCTTCAGGGCAAGAGGCTTGGCATGGCTATCGCAGAAGCCAGAACAGCAAGAGGGATCTCTGCTTTCGCTGCACAGCGATCCCTCTTGCTGTTCTGACTTTGCTTCGCTGGAGAGGCGCTGCACAGCTTTCCCTCTCTGCACAGCGCCTCTTCAGTGCTGAAGAGGTGCTGCGCAGAGAGGGAAAGCTGCACAGCACCCCTTCAGCAAAGCGGGAGGTGAAACGGAGCCCCTTGCATTTCTCCTCCCGCTTTGCTGGAGAGGCGCTGCGCAGAAAGGGAGAGAATATTTTTTTTCTTGTTCTCCTCCTCTAAAACTAGGTGCGTCTTATGGAGCGAAAAATACAGTGCGCAGGCACAGCATCTCCAAATGACTGTGTAGCCCATGGGTAGGCAAACTAAGGCCTGGGGGCCAAATCTGGCCCAATCGCCTTCTAAATCTGGCCCGCAGATGGTCCGGGAATCAGCGTGTTTTTACATGAGAGAATGTGTCCTTTTATTGAAAATGCATCTCTGGGTTATTTGTGGGGCATAGGAATTCGTTCATTTTTTTTTCCTTCTTCAAAATATAGTCTGGCCCCCCACAAGGTCTGAGGGACGGTGGACCAGCCCCTGTCTGAAAAAGTCTGCTGACCCCTGGTGTAGCCTATGATGGAAGCGCTCCTGTGAGAGAGAGCCTACCACCCATCTAGGTCTTTGCTTGCCTTGTTGAACTGCTCTTCCAGTTGATATGTTTCTCCTAATGACTAACTGTTCTGTGGTGCATACATACACGAGGCATTATCAAACTCTGATCCAATATAATTGTGTGAAAATAGCTGAAAGACTCAGTGTCATGGCATCCCCATGGCATGTGTCACGTGTGATAAAAAGGGAGATGTGGCCAAAACCTGAAGAACCAGGCGTGCAGCCTGGGAGTCATTTTGGACTCACAGCTGTCTATGGAGGCGCAGTTAAATTCTGTGTCCAGCGCAACTGTCTACCAGCTCCATCTGGTACACAGGCTGAGACCTGCTTGCAGACTGTCTTGCCAGATTGGTGCATGTTCTAGTTATCTCCCGCTTCGGCTACCATAATGCGCTCTACGTGGGGCTACCTTTGAAAGTGACCGGGATACTACAACTAATCCAGAATGCGGCAGCTGGACTGGTGACTGGGAGTGGCCATGGAGACCACATAACACCGGTCTTGAAAGACCTACATTGGCTCCCAGTATGTTTCCGAGCACAATTCAAAGTGTTGGTGCTGACCTTTAAAGTCCTCAACGGCCTCGGCTCAGTATACCTGAAGGAGTGTCTCCACCCCTATCGTTCATCCCGGACACTGAGGTCCAGTTCCGAGGGCCTTCTGGCAGTTCTCTCACTGCGAGAAGCCAAGTTACAGGGAACCAGGCAGAGGGCCTTCTTGGTAGTGGCACCTGCCCTGTGGAACGCCCTCCCATCAAATGTCAAGGAAATAAAAACTATCTGACTTTTAGAAGACATCTGAAGGCAGCCCTGTTTAGGGAAGTTTTTAAAGTTTGATGTTTTATCATGTTTTTAATATTCTGCTGGGAGCCACCCAGAGGGGCTGGGGAAACCCAGCCTCCATCTGCCACCGTGACACAAAGTGGCCAGCCAAGCCAGGAGGCACCACGTCCAGCCTCCGCCTCTTCCCCGCCAGAGGAGCTGCCCTCCAACTGCTGCCTGCCTCCTTCAGCCCTGCCATCAGTGCTGTCCTCCCTAAAAAATCTCTGGGAAATGGGGGAAGGGCACCAGAGGGAGCTTTGCACCACGGCGCCAGATATGCTTAAGACGGTCCTGAATTGGTGCATCTTTTTGTATGATTCAGAGGAGAACCTAGAAGCCACCCCACGGGATGGATTCAGGGAGGACATGACTTGGCTCATCTCTGCAGAATAATGTGTGTCTTGTAAAGAATGGAAGACTGTAGAGCTAACCAGGTCTGTTTACTGTTAGTCTTAGAAACTCCACTGGGAGGGACTGCCCAATTAGCATGTTAATGAACGCAGACCTCTGATGCACTCTCTGAGAATGGCTGAAAGCGACTAATGAATATTAATAGCAAGGGGACATTCACATGCATTTGGAGTGGAAGGAAATGGGAATTATCCAGTGCCGATATCTAAACAACAGCCTGTTTTTGTCTTTGTCTCGAAAGAGAGGCCCTCGATTTTAAGTAGCCGAGGATTTAATTCCAATGGTTTGTTCATACCCGGGGCTTATCCCTGAGCAGCAGGTCTGCCACCCAATGTCAGCTGAAGTATTAACACAGGCTTTCAAGGGTAATTGACACTTAATCCCTAACAAACTGCACCTCATTAAAGAGGTTCAGACAACCCTTGTCAGGCAACCAGCTGATTCCATGGGGAGCACGATATATTTGTCCTAAGTCACAGGGGTGGAAATTGGGATGTCTGCCTTGATAGGCACACATTATTATTATTATTATTATTATTATTATTATTATTATTATTATTATTATTATTTTATTTTTATTATTATTATTAAGATACTTTTTGAAATAATATATGCATGTAGATTAGCTGCTTTGTAGGATAACCAGCTTCATATAAACAAATGCTTAAGTCTTAATGTGTGAACGGGGTTAATACCATAGAGTGAACAGTCCTGCCAGGCTTAGCTATGTCCACTTCCCCCTATGTCCTCCCCCCAGAGGAACTAGGTACAGTATCCAAGCCTTTGTTCCCCCTTCCGTCTACATGCGAACTTTGGTGTGTGAGGAGCTCTGAGCTGTTTTTTCCAGCCACATGGCTTTAATAAGCCTCTAGAGTGGTACCTCGGGTTACAGATGCTTCATGTTACAGACGCTTCAGGTTACAGACCCCGCTAACACAGGAATAGTACCTCGGGTTAAGAACTTTGCTTCAGGATGAGAACAGAAATTGCGCAGCGGTGGTGTGGCAGCAGCAGGAGCCCCCATTAGCTAAAGTGGTACCTCAGGTTAAGAACAGTTTCAGGATAAGAAAGGACCTCCAGAACAAATTAAGTTCTTAACCCAAGGTACCACTGTACTGAGTTCCTATACCAATAATTTAGGAACTTTTACCACTTTCAAACTAAGCTAAGTTCTGCCTGAGTGACTTTTCCGAAGCACATGAATCTGGCTTTTGGAGAGTTTGTGAGTACAGTGGTACCTCGGGTTTCATATGCTTCAGGTTACATACACTTCAGGTTACAGACTCCGCTAACCCAGAAATAGTACCTCAGGTTAAGAACTTTGCTTCAGGATGAGAACAGAAATCGTGTTCCAGCGGCGCAGCAGCAGTGGGAGACCCCATTAGCTAAAGTGGTGCTTCAGGTTAAGAACAGTTTCAGGTTAAAAACAGACCTCCAGAACGAATTAAGTACTTAACCCGAGGTACCACTGTATACCATTTTTTCAACTTACTGCACATGTGGTCTTTTTCCCTATACTGGGGGAAGAGGGAAAGAAACTTTTTAAGAGGACATTTTGGAACTCACGTGGAGGGGCACGTATTTTAAATGTCAACCAGTCAGAGAACTATACACAGCTATACACAGTTTACAAGGTTTAAATCTTTACAAAGTTATTATCCTGTAATTATTTCAAGTTCAGTTGCTACCTCTTTCCAATAATTCCTTGTCTTCAGACAAAGCCAGGGAAAATGTGGGCCATTTCTGCTATTTTGCATCTCCAGCATGATTAATTTGTGCTCTTATGAACATGGTGAAGCCATATGGATGTCAAAATACCGATGGGGAAAAAATAATAACAGTTTTATTTCAAATTTACCTTAATTGTTTGTTTGTTGTTGTTTAGTCGTGTCCGACTCTTCGTGACTCCATGAACTAGAGCACGCCAGGCACTCCTGTCTCATAGTGTCAAATCTAGGTTCAAACTCTTCCTGGAATTTAAACACCCAAAATCATTTCCCAATTGGTTTGAGAATAGGTATCGATTGTTCTATTTACAACAATAAGAACCTTGTTTAGCCTTCTCAGTAATTTTTTATGATTTTGAATAGTCAAAGTTTCAAAGACTCCACCCTTCCTGAATTTGTCCATTTTAAAAAATAACCTGAAGACACTATGCAACATGCAAATATATGTCCCACAGTACATAATTAAAACATAGGAGGCAGTGACAGGCACCAACTTGGATGACTATAAAAGGATTAGACACATTCATGGAGGGTAAGCCTGTCAATGGCTATTAGTCGCAATGTCTGTGCTCAGTCTCCACCAGTGGCAAACTGTGGGTTGCCAGCACCCAGGGCTGGATGGAGAGGGTGGTAGGAGGAAGGGAAACAGACAGAGTACGCATGCACATTCAACTGCCTAACAGTGTCTGCATCACCTAGGAGATTGCAGCCACGGAGATAAGAAAAGAAGAGTCGTTCTGTTGTCTGGAGAGGTCAGTTCCTGGTTCACATGGAGAAGCCGTTTTCAACGGAGCCCAGCGATGGAAGCCCACAGCTGTATTGAGGCAGCACTTGGGGTTGAATTTTTGTGCCCCTAACAATTTTGTGCCCGGGGCAACTGCCCCTGTGCCCCTCCCATGCTACGCCACTGGCCTCCACAGTTAAGAGGCCGCGGTAATGTTTCTGAATACTAGTTGCTTGAAATCATATGAGGGAAGAATGCTGTTTTACTCAGGTCCTGCTTGCAAAATTCCTTAGGCATCTGATTACGTTTCCGAGCACAATTCAAAGTGTTGGTGCTGACCTTTAAAGCCCTAAACGGCCTCGGTCCAGTATACCTGAAGGAACGTCTCCACCTCCATCATTCTGCCCGGACACTGAGGTCCAGCGCTGAGGGCCTTCTGACGCTTCTCTTGCTGCGAGTAGACAAGATACAGGGAACCAGGCAGAGGGCCTTCTCGGTAGTGGCACCCGCCCTGTGGAACATCCTTCCACCAGATGTCAAAGAGAAAAACATCTACCAGACTTTTAGAAGACATCTGAAGGCAGCCCTGTTTAGGGAAGCTTTTAATGTTTAATAGGTTATTGTATTTTAATATTCTGTTGGAAGCTGCCCAGGGTGGCTGGGGAGACCCAGCCAGATGGGTGGGGTATAAATAAATTATTATTATTATTAGCCATTGTGAGAACAGGATGCTGGACTGGGTGGGCCATTCAATTGCCCTTGTGTTTTTATATAATGTCATTCATAGTACAGTTGTACCTTGGTTTTCAAATGGAATCCATTCCCGAAGTCCATTCGACTTCTGAAAATGTTCAAAACCAATCGGAAGCCGTGGAACCTGAGTCAGACATTTGGCTTCCAAAAAATGTTTGCAAACTGGAACACTCACTTCTAGGTTTGCAGTGTTTGGGGGCCAGAACGTTTGAGTCGTAAGGCATTTGGGAACCAGGGTACGACTGTACAATGGTACCTCGGTTTAGGAGCAGTCCTGTTTACGAATGATTTGGTTTACGAACTCCACAAAACCGGAAGTAGTGTCCCCGTTTGAGAACTTTACCTCGGTCTAAGAACAGAATCTGAATGGCGGAAGGACACTGGCGACAGGAGGCCTCATTCGGGATAGCATGCCTCGGTTTAAGAACGGATTCAGTTTAACAACGGACTTCTGGAACGGATTAAGTTCGTAAACTGAGGTACCACTGTACATTTAAAGAAAGCTAGGAAAGCAGCATGCATGCTTTATCTGCAAAGTTTCATAGTCCCGATAGAATAAAAATATGCATCAATGTACATATTTTAAATATGAATTTGAATGTGCATCTTCTCTCAAAATGCAGACTTACATGCATGTTTGATCTGCTGAAAACAGAGAACTGCATCACAACATTAAGAGAAGTTTAAATTTGGTGCACAGCTAACTTCTAGACCAAGAGGTGATAGTCAGATAATTTCATATAAGTGTACATAAAGAATGAATCCCTAAAGCATGTGTAAATGAGCCATATGTTTCTTTACTTTCATTTGCTTGAGAGTATAATACTATTGAAGAGTTCTTCTTTTTTAGGTTGTGTTTCACAGGGATCTTGTTTTTGCAAAGGATATAGGAAAACACAACAAAGCTGTCAGCATACACTCAAGCTGCTCATTTCCTACAAAACACACAGAAAGAGTTGATTTTGATGCCATCACTTCAACCTAGAGCTCCAATTTTGACATTTAAAGCTCCTTGCAAAACAACAGCATCCCTCTTCTCCTACCCACAAACGCTCCTCTTGGTCTTGTCTTTGGAAATTTCAATCACAGAACTAATTCGAATTTGCAGAAATCATTGCATTTCTTTATTTAGTTGATTCATTTCCACGCTGCCCTTCATATGATTCGATTCACAGTGAAAGGTGAAATATAGAATGCAGACAATAGCAGCGAGGAAGAAAAGTGGGAGCCATCTAAAGAAACCAGTGCGGCTCCAAAGGAGCTTACAGGTGAGCTGAGATTTAAGAAGGGCAGGCACACTGGCATCTGTTTGTCTCGAGAGACAATGGAGTACTCCTCCAGGGTGAAGTCCAACTGCTGGAGAATCACAGCGCCTGCTGGTGCTGCAGAGGCCAGTAACTCATAACCAGTGTGCTGCGTTAGCCGATGTGGTCCAAAGAAAAGCAGAGAAATATGTTTGGCAACCGCTTGGCTACAGGACTCCAGATTTGTGTAGGGTTTACTCATTAACCTTTTCTTCTCCTTTCCCCCCTTTTTTAAATAAATATATTTTATTAAGTTTCTTACAAATATAACACATGTGGGTTAAACCGCTGAGCCTAGGACTTGCCAATCAGAAGGTCGGCGGTTTGAATCCCCGCGATGGGGTGAGCTCCCATTGCTCGGTCCCTGGCCTGCCAACCTAGCAGTTCGAAAGCACGTCAAGTGCAAGTAGATAAATAGGTAAGGTGGGAAGGTAAACGGCGTTTCCGTGCACTGCTCTGGTTCGCCAGAAGCGGCTTAGTCATGCTGGCCACATGACCCAGAAGCTCCCTTGGCCGGCTCCCTCGGCCAATAAAGCGAGATGAGCGCCTCAGCCCCAGAGTGGTCCGCGACTGGACCTAATGGTCAGGGGTCTCTTTACCTTTACCTTACAACAAAAAAGAAAGAAACAAAATCACAAATATAAACAAAAAAGAAAATTAAAAAACGAATGACAATAAACACCTAAACAACACAAATTAATTGGTTATTTCAACTTCTAACCTCATAAACATATTTTGGCCTTCCTCTGGTCCCTCCCATCTGAATTTCCTTGTATTTAAATGTAGCAGTTTTCTAATATCATTATTAAAACACAATATTCCAATTAAAGTAAAATTTCTTAACTTTTCTTGAGGTTCTAGATCTCATTTATTTAACTAACTCTTAATTTAGTCCTAGGCCTATTTGGTACTTTCAAGTAATTTCTAATTTTTAATGTCACAGTATTTATTCAAATAGTCTTTGAATTTCTTCCACTCTTCTTGATATTCCTCTTCTTTCTGGTCGCAGATTCTGCCAGTAAGGTCAGCCAACTCCATATAGTCCATCATTTTCATCTGCCATTCTTCCACAGTTGGTAGTTCTTGTGTTAACCTTTTCTTCTCCTGAAGATGTCCCGCACATCAGTGGGTATGGATTATTCCTTGGGGCTTACTCCCGAGGCCTTTCGCATGAATGAGTATAGCTGCAAGGCAACAAAGGTTTAGGACAGCCATAGGCAAACTCGGCCCTCCAGATGTTTTGGGACTACAGCTCCCATCATCCCTGACCACTGGTCCTGTTAGCTAAGGATCATGGGAGTTGTAGTCCCAAAACATCTGGAGGGCTGAGTTTGCCTAGGTGTCCTACTCCTGGATGGGCTACCTATCCAGGTTGCTGAACATCATCTGCCCCTCATTTCCCTTTACAGCGCATGCAGTAACCAGTTGACCATTGTACCCAATATTGGTCTCATCCGCTCAATCTGCCAGAGCCTATCTTTGCATGCAGGGGGGTAAACAAGTTCCCAAGTCACTGAGGATTTAAGATTCTGTTTAATTGGAGGTCTTTAAACAGAGCTTGGATGGCCATCTGTTTTGGATGCTTTTGCTGAGATTCCTGCATCGCAGGAGATCGGAGTAGATGATGATGATGATGATACTACTACTACTACTACTACTACTACTACTACTACTAATTATTTATTTATATCCCACCCGTCTGGTTGGGTTTCCCCAGCCATTCTGGGTGGCTCCCAACAGAATATTAAAAAGACAATAAAACACCAAACATTAAACACTTCCCTAAATAGGGCTGCCTTCAGATGTCTTCTAAAAGTCAGATAGTTGTTTATTTTCTTGACATCTGATGGGAGGGTGTTCCACAAGGCAGGCATCACTACCGAAAAGACCCTCTGCCTGGTTCCCTGTAACCTCACTTCTCGCAGGGAGGGAATTGCCAGAAGGCCCTTGGAGCTGGACCTCAGTGTCCGGGCTGAATGATGGGGGTGTACCTTCAGGTACACAGTGGTACCTCGGCTTAAGTACTTAATTCATTCTGGAGGTCCGTACTTAACCTGAAACTGTTCTTAACCTGAAGGACCACTTTAGCTAATGGGGCCTCGCGCTGCCACCGCGCCGCCGGAGCACGACTTCTGTTCTCTTCCTGAAGCAAAGTTCTTAACCTGAAGCACTATTTCTGGGATAGCGGAGTATGTAACCTGAAGTGTATGTAACCCGAGGTACCACTGTACTGGGCCGAGGCCATTTAGGACTCTAAAGGCCAGCACCAACACTTTGTCCCTTCCACTCTATGATTCTGCAATCATAAACAATGAAAACATCAATAAAATTGTAAATCATTACCAACCCTTTACATCTATCCAGCAGGTAATGAAAGAGTACAGATGACCCAACCAAAAGATCTATTTAGTCCAATGCCCTTGAACTAATTCAAAGCCTCTTGTTTTGCTAATAAAAAATGCCATAGTTTTATTTGAACTAGTGCCATGCTGAAACCTGCCCTCGAACTTCTCAAAGGTCTTCTCCACATGAGAAAAAGGCTACCACTTTTACAGGGCATTCTAGATGGACTCTTCCAGCATCCTCAGATTTTGTAGCTGGAGTCAGAGCCTTCCCCTCCCAGGGCAAGTGGGAAAAAAGGACCTGCAAGGCAGGGAGTAGTTCTTTCAGGACTCACAGCCAAGATGGTGAACAATAGTGAGGACACATCACACAATTCGTTCCCTCTTAAACTAAGAAGAAAGTTGTATTGCATCCTTAGTAAGGATTAATTTGCAGTAGGTGAAATACTCAAGCCCCATTGAACACTGTGGGACTTACTTCTGTGTCAAAACACAGGAACTAAAATTTGATAAATTGTCCGATAAAAGCACAGCACAGAACACACCATTTTAATATGTAATTCCACCCTTTCACCAATAATTACAGACCTCCCATCTCATTTTTACACATACCTACCATATGTCACAATGTACATAAAGGAGTAGAGCATGTGCATTTATGTGTGTGAAAGCATTGGCAAACCACCTCTATATGCATGAGTAATTTAATTAGCCATCCTTAATGGGTAATTATGCATGGCAACGGGTGCTCAGGGTTGGGTGTGAAAATGTTGCTTGTGTATGCAATTATCCAATTTGTGCATGACACAAAATAGTTGTATGGCAAAAGAAAGTTCAAAGTGACTATGTCTGGCGTTAGGCCAATAATAATATTATCATTATAAATGCATAAATTTCATTGAAACTTGGTGCCTTAGAATGTGAAATCTCTGTTCTCAGTTTTTGTATCAGTTCAGAACTTGTGATCCAGCTGATCATAACCTATAACACATTTATTGTGCTTTGCAAGATGCTCAACTTCAGTCCTCCATCCTGAGAATCGCAGGAAGTGGCAAATAGTGCTTATCATGCCTGTGCTTTGCCATTATGTATTTCTGATCTAGAATTGTGAGTTTTGAGCTGCTTATGTAGTTGAGGAAGGTCTGTGGTCCAGTGGTAGAACATCTGTCTTGTATACAGTTTTGGATTAAATCCCTGGCACCTCTGTTGATCCCTGTACGAAACTACAGAAGGGGCGGAGGAAGGGGTGTGTGGTGGGGGTGGTCTGCCCCGGGTGTCACCACTTAGGGGGGTGACAAAATGCTGGCTGGCACTCACTGTGGGGCATGCCTGAGCCACGTGCCTCTCCTGGGAGTGACATGGTGGCTTGGGTGCCTGCATGCTCCACACTGCCCCAAACGGTCCGCTCACTGCCTCCCCCCCCCCCAGCTGTAGTTCGGCTGAGTAGGAGGAGGCAGCCATGAATGAATTTTATTATTTCGGTCACAAACCAGTCCCAGCCCACATACAATATCAAGGAAGTCATAAAACACGATAGGGATACATTTGAATTTGCAATTAGGTATATCAGGGACAATACAGATATAGCAACAGTTAAAAAGTATATAAATTAAAACTTAGTCACTAACATATAACCTAAAATTATCATTTAAGGCCTTAATCATTATGATAGCACAGCTTGTTCCCTAAGTTTTATGGCAATCGCACAGAATTTGGCTACTTTTAACGTGATCTCAGGATCCTTGTCCTCTACCAGGGATTTTAGAAATTGAAGTTTGGATTCCTTTGGAGATTTTTGCATAGCGGGGGTAATAAATACCAAGCGTATATCCCCGTAGAAACGGCAGTGTAACAAGGCATGAGAGACAGTTTCTACCTCCATCAAGCCGCAGGGGCAGACTCGTTCTACATATGGTTTACCCTCGAATCTGCCCTGTAATAAGGCAGATGGCAGCATGTTGACTCTAAAGAAGGTAAATGACCGTCTGTGAGGCAGGCAGACTCTTGGGAGGCCCCGCGGAGCATTCTGCCCCAGGCACCCAATCGGCTTGCTCTGCCGCTGACTACAAAGAACCTCTGCCCATCAAAGCAGGCAATCATATGCTAACCGTAGCAACGGCAGCTTCTAATGTTCCTAACAGCACAACATTGGTCCAAGGGTGTGTTCTGGAGGCATGTGATACAAAAACTTTGTGGACGATCATGCAAAACGTGGAGCAAAGTTGATCTCTGTTGGTCCAGAGGGTCGGACTAGAAGCAATGATTGGGGATTGCATGGAAGCTAAATGTTAGGAGAAGCATCCTGGCGATGGGAGTTGTTCAACAGTGGAAAAGACTGGTTGTGGGGTGATGGGCTCTCCATCATTGGAGCAGTGGTGGAACTATCTGCTCTGGCACTGGGAGTGGCGTACCTCCGGGGGCGTGGCTGGTGCGCATCCCAGGGGACGTGGTGCGTGTCCCAGGGGGCATGGCGATGTCACCCCCCCAGGGATGGCACCTGGGGCAGACTACCCCCCCACACACACACCATCATCCACCTGTGGACTGGAGGGATTTAAACAGAGGTGGGGGGGCACACCTGTCAGGGGTACAGTAGTTGCAGTGCAGAGCTTGCATCAAGGAAAGGGAAGCACCGAATGACCTCAAAGATCCCATCCAAGTCTATGGTTCTATGATTTTAACCCAGGCTGGTCTAGATCTGGCTAGTGGTTGGATGGGAGCCTGACTGGGAATCCCCTGAGTGCAACAAAGGTAGGATATATAATGTAAGCAGTAAACCACCACCACCAGAACAATTCAGCAATTATGGGCCGGTTCACTCCAGTGGGCCAGATTTCCAGCATCTGCATCTGGGAACCTGAGACCCTCCAGATATTGCTGAGATCCATCTTCCATCAACCCCAGCCAACATGACCAATGGTCAGGGATGATGGAAGTTGTAGTCTGGCATCGTCTGGAGGGCCACAGGTTCCTTGCTGAATCTAGGGTCCCTGTAACCTGTCCAGGGTCCTGCTGGTGAAGGATGGGAAAATAATAATAATAATAATAATAATAATAATAATAATAATAATACAGTGGTACCTCGGGTTACAGACGCTTCAGGTTACAGACTCTGCTAACCCAGGATGAGAACAGAAATCTCGGGGCGGCAGGAGGCCCCATTAGCTAAAGTGGTACCTCAGGTTAAGAACAGTTTCAAGTTAAGAATGGACCTCCAGAACAAGTTCTTTACCTGAGGTACCAGTGTAATAATAAAAATAAAACGTTTCTAATTGATTACATTTATATCCTACCATTGTTGTACATGTGCTTGTATACATGTACTCAACACATAACTGAGGATACAAATGCTGTTCTTTGCTTGTATTTATTGTTTATGTTTTCAAAATCAAGAAAACATAATTTAAAGAAGAGGAACCACCACCTTCTTATAAGCATCTGGTTGAGTTCCCTTAGAAGGAGGAAGTTGTACTGCGTGGTCCTTAGACTGATAGAGCTGGGGCCTTCTTATGTTCTTAGCAATGCTGTTTTTCTAAAAGAGAGAGAGAGAGAGAGAGAGAGATGCCAGAACTCACAATGAACTCACCTTTGTTCTCTTATAAATAGCAATGGAGTCCACCTGAGAGGTGCTGGAACTGAGTTTTGGTGAGTTCCAGCTGAAAAAGCCCTGGTTCTTTGAGGGGGGAGGGAGAGAGAAAGAGAGAGAGAGAGAGTAAATAATGCCTACAATTATCTCCATCTGGCTGGCTGAATATTTGTTACCTAATATTTGTAGAATGCTTTTGAAAATCTCCCACCGAGGAGTCAAGAGAACTGGGGACTCTTTGATTTTATTATTAGCATTAATTACCGACTTGGAGTTCCTTCTTCACGAAAACTGACTTGTTCACTCCCCTTAGTTTTTAAACAGTCAGGGAATGGGGCTTCAGAGCACATCTCGTGAAAGAGATACTGCAAAGGAAGTGGGCACATACTAATTTGCATGCCTTCGAAAAGAACAACAACAACAACAATGCAGTTATCGGAGCACAAAAGGGTCTGACTCCGTAAGAAGCTGCGCTCAGCTCAGAACAGTCAAGGAAAATTGTCTCTGGGGGAACTTGTAAGAAAAGAAAAAGACAAGAAAAAAACAATTAAAGAGAAGGTTTTGCAGTAAATAAGTGAATAAATCTGCTTCAAAAATCTGGAGGACATTATTGCTAGAGATACACATTAACTTACAGAATGGGGAAAAGTTCTGTGTGTATACATATCTGTATATCTATTTCTATCTGTGTGTGTCTGTCATACGCTTCAATATTTCTCCAATGAAAATAAGGATGTCCTATTTAATAATAATAATAGCCTATCTGACTGGGTTACCACAGCCAGTCTTGGCAGTTTCCAACATATATGAAGACATATACATAAAAAAACTAAAAAAACAATAAGCATTAAAAAACTTCTTTATACAGGGCTGCCTTCAGATGTCTTCTAAAAGTTGTATAGTCACTTTTCTCCTTGGCTCGGGGGTCGCATAACTCCATACCCTCCAACATTTATCCGATGAAAATAGGGACATCTTAAGGAAAAGTGAGACATTCCAGGATCAAGTCAGAAACTAGAACCAGGCAGAGGGCCTTCTCGGTGGTGGCGCCCGCCCTGTGGAACACCCTCCTGTCAGATGTCAAGGAAACAAACAACTATCTGCCTTTTAGAAGACATCTGAAGGCAGCCCTGTTTAGGGAAGTTTTTAATGTTTGATGTTTTATTGTGTTTTTAATATTCTGTTGGGAGCTGCCCAGAGTGGCTGGGGAGGCCCAGTCAGATGGGCAGGGTATAAGTATTAAATAATAATAATAATGATGATGATGATGATGACGACGACAATGGCTTCTCTAAATCTGGGAATGTCCCTGGAAAATACTTGGAGGGTCTGGTGTGTGTGTTTGCATGCACTGACGCACCACCTGACTTGTCGTTTCTATGAAGGCATACTGGGTATTCTGGAAATGTAATTGTAGGCAGACCTACAATTGCCTAAAAATGGCAGACCTGGGTAATGTTTATTATGATACCTGAGAGGAAGATCACCTATGCATGTCACTGCTTCAGGGATGGGCAGCTTTCACCATCCTGGACCAGTGACCATGCTGACTAGGGCTGATGGGAGGTGGACCCCAGAAACACATTGAGGACTACAGATGGAGGACTGCCTGCTGAGGGCCTTAAGTGCCCCACCCTGGCCTCTCTCCACCTGACTTGGGGCGGGGCCTAACAGGCTCTTAAGTAGTGCTGCTGCTCCTCAGCAGAGAGGGCTCCTCTTTTAAACTGTTTTTAATTTTTATCTGTGCTGTTTTAAATGAGACCATCTTGGCTGTGAGCTCTGGAAGACTTGCACCCTGCCTTGCTGGCCCTTTCCCATCTGGCCTGGGAACGTGGAGTGCTGACTGACTCCAGCTACAAAAGCTGTCGCTGTTGAGCAGATTCTTGGGCTGGAGTATTGTTCACGGGGGGTTGAGAGAGCTGTTGCTGTTATTGATATCATTTGTTGTATCTTTAGTTTTAGATCTTATGATTTATGTGGAAATTGTTTCTATTTGGTTGTGTATAGTGGTACCTCTGGTTGCGAACGGGATCCGTTCCGGAGCGCTGGTCACATTCAAAGGAATTTGCAACCGGAGGTGCTGTTTCTGCACATGTGCGCAGCGTGGCTTAGCAAATACTTCCGGGTTTGCCGCGTATGTATCCCAGAGGATACGTAACCGGAGGCGAACGCAACTAGAGGTACCACTGTACTTTTTGATGTGTTTTATTTATTGTTTATGACTTCTGTTATGTTTGTAATTATGTAAATCTTGTCATGTTGTGAGCTGCCTTGAGCATAGTTTCTTTTTTTAAAAAAATATTTTAATTGAACAATTTTAACAAAACAAATTATCAATCAATATACCGTATTTTTTGCTCTATAAGACGCACCAGACCACAAGACACACCAAGTTTTTGGAGGAGGAAAACAAGAAAAAAAATATTCTGAATCTCAGAAGCCAGAACAGCAAGAGGGATAGCTGCGCAGTGAAAGCAGCAATCCCTCTTGCTGGTCTGGCTTCTGGGATAGCTGCGCAGCCTGCATTCGCTCCATAAGATGCACACACATTTCCCCTTACTTTTTAGGAGGGAAAAAGTGAGTCTTATACAGCGAAAATTACGGTAACCAATTACATTTCCCCCCTTTTTTATTCCCTCCCATCCCACCCTCCAAAGACTTCCCTCAGCTCCCCTCTCTGATTTGTTTGCACTTATTATTATCTGCATGTTAAAAAATTGTACATATCCTTACCTTATCTATCCTATGTTCTGCTTGATAAATTTTGATGTATTGTTTTCGATATGGGCCAATGGCCGCAATAAATAAATCTATCTATCTATCTATCTATCTATCTATCTATCTATCTATCTATGTTCTGCTAATAAATTTGTGGATGTTTATTCAAAACCTGCCAAGGAATCTAAATCCTTTTGTTGTCTTTTTAAATAGTTTGTAAAAAGTTCCCATTCTTCCTTGAAGTCACGGTTGTCCTTCTCTTGTAGTTTATATGTTAACTTTGCCAATTCTGCATAGCTCATCAATCTTTCTTGCCATTGTTCTTTCGTTGGGACTTCCTCATTCTTCCATCCTTGTGCTATAATAATAATAATAATAATAATAATTTATTATTTATACCCCGCCCATCTGGCTGGGCCTCCCCAGCCACTCTGGGCGGCTTCCATAAAAACCAAAAATACAATAAAATATCACACGTTAAAAACTTCCCTGAACAGGGCTGCCTTAAGATGTCTTCTGAATGTCAGGTAGTTGTTTATCGCTTTGACATCTGCTGGAAGGGCGTTCCACAGGGCGGGCGCCACTACCGAGAAGGCCCTCTGCCTGGTTCCCTGTAGCTTTGCTTCTCGCAATGAGGGAACCGCCAGAAGGCCCTCGGCGCTGGACCTCAGCGTCCGGGCAGAATGATGGGGGTGGAGACGCTCCTTCAGGTATACTGGACCGAGGCCGTAACAAGACTCTTGCCGCTGTTATAGCATACATGAATAAATACTTTGTTTTCTTTGGCATGTCTTGTCCTAAAATCCCTAAAATCCCTAAAAATGCTTCTTCTTATTTTTTTTTTTACAAATGCCATTTTGAACATTTTTTTTCAGTTCAGTATATATCATCTCCCTTTTTTTTTTTTACTTCTCTACATTCCCACCACATATGATACAAAGTGCCTTCTTTTTCCTTACATTTCCAACATATGTTTGACCCAGTTTTATACATTTTTGCCATTCGCCTTGAGCATAGTTTCAACTATGGAAAGATGGCATTCAAGCAAAATGATGGTGATGATGATGACTACAAGTTCTCCTAGCATATGTACCTTTCATGAACCCTCTAGGCCAGAAGGGAAGAGGGAATGTAAGAAACCTATTTCCTGCACTCCTGTGCTTTCTGGTGGAAATGGCAGAAGTTACCTCTCCCTTTTAGGTATAGAAAACATGGTTGAAGTTTAACATGTTGCTGCTAGTTGTGTTACTTTAATTAGTTTATGTTAATAAGGAGAAACCCAAAGAACACTGCTCTAAAGATTTGTTATTTTAATTAGCTAAGTGAAGTGGCAGAAAATCCAGCGTTAGATGCTATCAAATATACTGGCCTCAGTTTCTTTCTTTCTTTTTTTTTAAAAAACCACTTTATTGGTTTTATAAATACAAAGTACAAATAAAAACAAATTAGTAAAAACATATCTGTATGAGGAGATTCTCTGAATCATGAGACTCCCCACCCCCCATCCCATCCATGGAGTTTTATTTTAAGCATCTATATCTATTCATCCGTACTCCAATTTTTATCTCAAACCATATTGTCCACAGTATTTATTTTTTTTACACTACAAGTGAGTCAAAATCCTGCTCTTGTTTCCATCTGCTTACAGCGGTCTCTTAAGTAACATAATTTTTTCCCATTCTTTTAGAAAGTTTTTATCCTCTTGGTTTCTGAGTTTTCCAGTCAGCTTTGCCATCTTGGCTAGTTTTGCCATTCTTCTCTGGTAGGGATATTCTGGTCTTCTTTCCAACTCTGGGCTAATAACAGCCGGGCAGCTGTTGTTCCATACATAAAGCGTCTTTTCTGCTCCTTTGGTGTGTCGATACCTGTAATTCCTAATAAAAATGCTTCTGGTTTCTTATCAAAAAGTTATTTTAAGCAATATTCTTTTCTTTTCATTATATATCATCTCCCAGAAAGCTTTTATTACCTTACAAGTCCACCACATATGATAAAAGGTACCTTCTTTTTCTTTACATTTCCAGCAAATATTTGAACTTGTCCAATATATTTTTGCTAACTTAGTAGGTAGGTACATCATTTTCATGTACTGGCCTCAGTTTCAATCTAGCTAATCCAAGGGAAGGGAAGATAGGGATGTGTTGGAACCAGGCAGAGGGCCTTCTCGGTAGTGGCACCTGCCCTGTGGAATGCCCTCCCATCAGATGTCAAACAGATAAACAACTACCTGACATTTAGAAGACATCTGAAGGCAGCCCTGTTCAGGGAAGTTTTTAATGTGTGACATTTTATTGTGTTTTTAATCTTTGTTGGAAGCCACCCAGAGTGGCTGGGGTACAAATAAATTATTATTATTATTATTATTATTATTATTATTATTATTATTATTATATTGTGACAACATAGTAGTAAAAGCAGCAATCCTCTGAAACACTTAAACACCACCAAACCAGTGATGTGAGAGAAATTAGATTAAGTTCACATTTAAAAGTGAATTGACATAATGCCCACTTTCCAAAAGAATACACAAACCAAAACACAGACGTCTTTTAAAATTTGCACTTCTCTGAAGTTCTCCAGTCAAGTAGCATGTACAAAAATGAAACTGGGTAGATCATGAATAAAATGCACACATGAGTGCAAATAACATGCCAAAATTAAATTAGGGAAAGTTGCCTTGTAAAAATAATGTATACAGTGGTACCTCGGGTTACAGACGCTTCAGGTTACAGACGCTTCAGGTTACAGACTCTGCTAACCCAGAAATAGTACCTCGGGTTAAGAACTTTACCTCAGGATGAGAACAGAAATCGTACAGCGGTGGCAGCAGGAGGCCCCATTAGCTAAAGTGGTACCTCAGGTTAAGAACAGTTTCAAGTTAAGAACAGACCTCCAGAATGAATTAAGTTCTTAACCCGAGGTACCACTGTATTGGGCAGAACTGCAGGCAAATATGTGTATATTAGAAATTCATACTAAAATGCTGATCAATGTTCATGAGGACTTGTGTGTCCCTTTCTTTTTTTTCTTCTTTTTTAAAAAAATGCAAACTGAGGGATGTGAAACCTGCCAAATTTCAGAAACAGTCACTTAAACAGACATTCATATATTTATGTGTATACTTGTGTGCTGATACTAAAAAGCTCTGTTAAGATGGAACTCTGAGCACACCAGGCAGAGTATTTTCTGTACTCTTCTCAGTGGCTGCTTCAAACATTTTTGCTTAGGCAAATCTCTCCAGACACGTAGACGTTGAGAGGTTTTCATCTTTTCCTGTTACATTTAATTATCTTTTAAATGTTTTTAATTACTTGTTTTTAATTGCTTTTGTTAATTGCTTTTAATTACTGCTTTTTTAATTGACAGTTTTAAGATTTCTTGTAAACCGCTTGCAGGTTTTATTGCAATCAAGTGGTATATAAATTTCGGTCAATAAATAAAGACATGCTCTGATAGTATGCATCTGAGTTGGCTGTTCTTGGAGAAACGTGAGTGCTGCTGGGGGAAGTAGAAAGAGCCACCATGAAAGTTGAAGTTTATGCTGATCCCAACATACAACAGCCACAAAAAGGGATGCAGGTGGCGCTGTGGTCTAAACCATTGAGGGCTTGCTGATTGGAAGGTCGGCAGTATAAATCCCTGCGACAGGGTGAGCTCCCGTTGCTCTGTCCCAGCTCCTGCCAACCTAGCAGTTCTAAAGCATGCCAGTGCAAGTAGATAAATAGGTACCACTGCGGCGGGAAGGTAAACGCTGTTTCTTTGCACTCTGGTTTCCATCACGGTGTTCCGTTGCACCAGAAGCGGTATAATCATGCTGGCCACATGACCCAGAAAGCTGTCTGTGGACAAACATTGGCCCCCTTGGCAGAGGCAGAACTACATGTTTCAGCACCCGGAGCAGTGCACATGCTGTGCACCCAGGGGCGGTGCTAGCCATGCGCTGAGGTGGTGCTAGCCACTTGGGTCCCAGGGGGGCTAGCCGCCCGCCTGCAACTCTCCCCCGACTCCTAAGCTGTCAAAACAAAGGGAGAAGGCTTCTGGGAAATGGTGCAGCCCCCTTTCTCCCGACGGCTCGGGACTCTACCCCAAGCCGTCGGGGGAATGGGACAGCTGTGCTACTTTGCCAGTGGCCGTCCCCCTTCGTTTTGACAGCTCAGGAGTCGGGGGAAGCTTGGGATTTGCAGGTGGGCAGGCGGCGCGCCGAATGTTACCCCTCCGGGATGACGTCCGGGGCGCACCGCACCCCACCGCACCCCCTTTCTCCGCTACTGTCCCTCCACCTGAGAGCGAGATGAGCGCCACAACTCCATAGTCGCCTTTGACTGGACTTAACCATCCAGGGGTCCTTTAACTTTACCTGTACAACAGCCACAGGCAGGAACTGGCTGCAGATGCATTCGAACTCAATGCCATATCCACCTATAACACAACCATCAACCTGCCCTTTTAAATGAACTGACCTCACCCAACAAGCGTATAATGCTGTGATGCTCCTTCTATCAAGGACAGGAACATCTTATTAAAATCAGGTTTGACTGGAGGACACACTCTTGTATTTTTTCCTTAGCCTTCTGGCATGAAATTTGCCTGGTACAACTTAGCATAATCCATGAATGCATATCACTTATGTGTAGTATAAGGGTGCAACTTATTGTGCCCCCTAGAGCTTGATTGAATCCCTAGAGTTTGACAGGTGATGTCACACGATGCCCCACTCAGTTTTCCCCTTGCCCCTATTAACTGGTTCCCCGCCCCCCGAACCTCTGCCTACTGGTCCATGATAGCCTGAGGGGTCACATGACCCCCAGAAGGCGTGTCATGGCAGTTCTCTGGGTTAGAACTTCTTGGGCACATCTTCCTGGGCAGGTCATTGTCAAACTCTAGGGGATAATTCAGACTCTAAGGGGGCAGGGCTTAAGCATGTGACATAAAGTAGTAGTACCCTTATACTACCGCTGTAACTTTTATTTTGCAGTGAAGTTCATGTCCAGTGTGGTGTAGTGGTTAAGAGCGGTAGTCTCGTAATCTGGGGAACCGGGTTCGCGTCTCCGTTCCTCCACATGCAGCTGCTGGGTGACCTTGGGCCAGTCACACTTCTTTGAAGTTTCTCAGCCCCACTCACCTCACAGAGTGTTTGTTGTGGGGGAAGAAGGGAAAGGAGAATGTCAGCCGCTTTGAGACTCCTGAAGGGGAGTGAAAGGCAGGGTATCAAATCCAAACTCTTCTTCTCTTCTTTTGTGAAAGTTAGGACTGGGCACTGAATTTAGCTGAGCCCTGAGCCCTATACAGAGGGCACTGGTCTCCCACACCAGGCTTTCTATGGCTGTGTAAACACCATACATTTAAAACACCCGCATCCTGGCAAAATAATCCTGGGAACTGTAGTTTGTTAAGGGTGCTGTCTGGGGTGAACTATAGTTTCCAGGATAATTTGCAGTGTGTGTTTGTGTGTGCTTTAAATGTATGATATGTGTATAGCCTGCATTTCTGCAGCCTAATTTAGAAGAGGAGAAGTAGTAGTATTAGTAGTAGTAGTAGTAGTAATGTTGTTGATGATGTTAAACTATACAGAGTCAGAAAACTTGCTCATCGACTACAAATCTACTAGTTCCCAGATTACCTTCTGTCCACACCTGCTGTACAGAAGACAAATGCTGTATTAATACAAATTAATGCTGTATTCTTAGTTTTAGATTTTATGATTTATGTGGAAATTGTTTTCCATTTGGTTCTGTACTTTTTGATGTGTGTGGCATAGTTTGTCTGAGTATCTTATATTGTGTGTGGCATAGTTTCTCTGAATATCTTATATGACTCCACCCACCCACACATCCATTATCTACCCCTGACCAGAAAAGCCTACCAAATTTTCCAGGTCAGGTCAGGACAGGACTTCTCCTGAACAATGACTTCGTCCTTAGGCCTTAGACTAGTGCCTCTCCTTTTGTGCTCATCATCATCATCATCATCTTATTTGTATGCCACCTTTCCATAGTCAAAACAGTGCTGAAGGCAGCTCACAACATGTCAAGATTTACATAATTACCAACATAACAAAAGTCATAAACAATAAATAAAACACATCAAAAAGTACACAACCAAATGGGAAACAATTTCCACACAAATCATAAAATCTGAAACTAAGAATACAGCATTAATATCAATCACAATTTAAAATGGCATAGATAAAAAATAAAAGCAGATTAAAATGAAAAAAGAAAACTGCAATAACAGCAGCAAGAATATTATTGGCCCAAAAATCGAAGCAAGAAGAGTTACCATCGATCGAAGAATGGAGGATGAAGTTAATGGACTATGCAGAATTAGATAAACTAACAGGAAGGATTCGAAACCGGCGAGACCAGAAATTCACGGAAGACTGGAGTAAATTTGCGGACTATTTGAAAAGTAATTGTGAAGGACAGACGACGTTTGTAGGGTTGCAAGAAGTTTTGTGAGGAGTATTATTGGAAGTATTGTAAAAATGGATAAGGGGGAGGATGATTTGTTAAGAGATGTAAAGGCAATATAAAGTTAAGAAATGCATAAGAAGTGGTTAAAACGGTGGATCATCAGAGGTGCTGATGGAAGTCCAAAAAGATGGTATAAGTGATAAGTTCTGTGGTACATTTTATAATTTATATGTTAAAATTAATAAAAATATTATAAAAAAATAAAACGAAAAAAGAAAACAAAAGCAGAGCCCTCTCTGCCCAGTAACAGCAGCAGCACTCCTTGATGAAGCCTGTCAGGCCCCGCTCCAAGTCAGGTGGAGAGAAGAAGGGAAGGACCCTTCAGGCTTCCAGCAAGGCAGTCCTCTTCTTTCCTGAGCCAGCATCAGACAGTGACTCACAAGCCCAAGGCTGGCCATTCCTGCAGTATACCAGTTGGAAAACCTAGACTTAAGACTTAATAATTTCTTCTGTCTCATCTGGTCCATTTCCCATCCAATGCATTATGGAAGTGCCACGGACAAATGCTGGCCTGCCTTACATTAAGAACATGCATCCACTCTAATTCCAAATATATCAGGCTCTCCTGTTCTCAGTAAGGACAATTTAGGATAAAGCCTGTCTCGGTGCCAGAAAGAACGCCAGTTGTAGCCAGGACTGAATGGAAATCCATAATGGATGTCAAGTTCTGTTGATAGTAACACTTTGGTTTACTAATCTCTGCTTCTCTTCAGCAAACAAAGTGCTGAATACCAGGGGAAAAATAAAACTCCTTCAAAGGATGACTTGCACTGAAAGAAATGAACCACTTTGGATCGAATCCAGCAAACGTTTTCACAAAGGGAAACATTCCACAATATCAGTTCTGCAAAGCATGTTCTCCCTGAAAAGAGAGCACGTGTTGCGGTGGGGCCTGCCACCTCTGATGCCAGGCAGGGTTGAATATGACGACCTGAGGCAATGATTGGATGGCTGGGTTGCTGGGGCAAATTGCATGTTGCAATGTGGTGGGTGGGATCGAAGGTTTTAAATACTGGGGCACTCAGCTTATTGCTTTCTCTTTCGCTGTGTGCATCCGATCGCCCGCCCTGAGTCCAGGGTGTTTTGGTTGACCTTGCTATGCCTGTCATGGGGTCGTCTGCCATTGGGGCAGGGGCCTGGTAGGAATGTTGTCCATTTGGCTGATTGGCTGAGCCATTTGGTTTTTGCCTACTACGTAGCAAATCGTCACAACTTGTAAGGTTGCGGTTAGGCATTGGTTATAAATTGGTTGGAGGAGGGGTAAGGATAGGCTGGGCCTGCCCCTCTAATGCTGGTGCGGAAGGGAATTCTGTTAAAGGAATCCAGGGCCTTGCCACGATTTCGTCCGAATCCCTGAAATGGGACCAGGGCCGGCAAGCCCTGGGGAGCATGTGGGTGAGCAGTGAGGGCCTGTGACTCAGCTCCATTGCTCCCCAATATTGTTTTCCCTTCACTGGCTTCCGAGGGAGTTCAGAAGTCAGTTCTGTCCCAGGCGGGGGTACAGATAGTCTTAACCAATGCCTAAGCAACCACTCACAGATTTATGTAATTTAATAAAGTTGTGGCCAAAATTATGCCAAAAACCTTAAACAAAAATTATGTGTGAGTTGTGAGTTATTTGAGGGGTGGCTTGGGGACCTCGACACGCAACTGGTGACTGATCCTCAAAAAAGAGAGCCTGGAAAGTAATGTGCCTAGAACTGCATGGAAAATAATATCCTAGACCAGCCTCTCTAACCTGGTGTTCTCCAGTTGATACTGAACTCCAAAACCCATCATCTCAAGCAGCATGGCCAGTGGTCAGGGATGATGTGTGTTGTTGTCCAACAATATTCTGGAGAACACTAGTTTAGGGAAAGCTGCATTAGACCCATTGTCACCAGGACATCTCAATTCACTGTACAATTCTATGCTTGCATACTTAGACTTAAAGCCCACTGAGGTCAAAGGGACCCACACCATGGTAAATATTCACAATAGGATTGCAGTATCCTAACTTTTGTTGGGTTGTTGGCATCCGGCTGTCTCAGGAGATAATGGAGGAGTGTACAAGCCTGGGCAGTGTGTATGGAGGTCCTGGGCTGCACAGATGACAAGATTCTCCCCTCTTGGTCTTGCTGATGTGGTCCAAAGCAAAGCAAAGCAAAGCAAAGCAAAGCAAAGCAAAGCAAAGCAAAGCAAAGCAAAGCAAAGCAAAGCAAAGCAAAGCAAAGCAAAGCAAAGCAAAGCACCATTTTGGTTGGAGGAGTTGCTGGAAGGAAGCATACAAGATACCATCCAGCCATATTTGGGACTCCACTCCAGATTTGTGTAAGGTTTACTCCTTAGCCTTTTCTTCTCCCAAAGATGTCCCACAAGGCAGCAGATATGGATTCAGGTTTACTCCCAAAGTCCTTCTCACAAACAAGAATAGCTGCAAGTCAGTGGAGATTTCCTTCTTGTCAATGGGCTACCTTCCCAGGTTGATGAGCCCCATCTGTCCCTAATTAGGGTGGTAGTAGGGTGGTACTGTGGTCTAAACCACTGAACCTCTTGGGCTTGACGATCAGAAGGTTGGCGGTTCGAATCCCGACGACGGGGTGAGCTCCTGTTGCTCTGTCCCAGCTCCTGCCAACCTAGCAGTTCTAAAGCATGCCAGTGCAAGTAGATAAATAGGTACCACTGCGGCAGGAAGGTAAACGCCGTTTCTTTGCACTCTGGTTTCCATCACGGTGTTCCGTTGCACCAGAAGCAGTTTAGTCACACAGGCCACATGACCCGGAAAGCTGTCTGTGGACAAATGCCGGCGCCCTTAGCCTGAAAGCAAGATGAGTGCCACAACCCCATAGTGGCCTTTGATTGGACTTAACCATCTGGTGGTCCTTTACCTTTTAACCTTTAGACAGGGGTCAGAAAACTTTTTCAGCAGGGGGCCGGTCCACTCCCTCTGACCTTGTGGGCATAGCTGTCAACGTTTGCCTTTTTTAAAGGGAAATTCCCTTATTCTGAATAGGATTTCCCTTTAAAAAAGGGAAAAGTTGACAGCTATGCTTGTGGGGGGCCTGGACTATGCATTTTTTAAAAAAGGACACATTCTATTCATGTAAAAACACGCTGATTCCCAGACCGTCCACGGGCTGGTTTTATTAGGTGATTGGGCCGAATCTGGCCCCTGGGCCTTAGTTTGCCTACCCATGCTTTAGGATCTGGCCCTCATTGCTGTGGGAGACCAATGCACGAATCCCTCTGCATAGGGCTCAGGGCTCAGCTAAATTTAGTGCACAGCCCTAGCTTTCACAAAGATCCAAAGTAAAGAACCTGCATTCCTGACCGTCCCTTGATAGCCTGCTGGGACCAATTTGCAAGATACTTTGAGAGCAAACCTGCTCACATTCAGACTGAACTTGACACCACAGTTATTACAGGCTTGAGGGAGGTGTCTCAAGTGCCACTGAGTGTGTATAAGTCAGATGCAATTTACTGGGTGGCTCTGAGAAGTGGTAAAAGCTTACTTGTGGGTGGTTGTTGTTGTGTCAGCTAACTTAAAGAAGGTGCTTCTGCTGCACCTCCTTCCCCAAAGGTTCTATCTACACCTGGAAGTATGTGACAACTACCACCCATCATACTTTGGGTGCAAGGTCACAAAGAGGGTGATGGTTGCTCAGCTTCAGGTGTGCTTGGAAGAAGATGACTACCTAGTCCTGCACCCATCTCAGTTTGGCTGCTTCAGTTGTCAGCCTAACTGCTGCATTCTGCAATAGCTGAAGTTGATGAACCAACCTGAAGGACAGCCCTACATTGAGGAATGTACACTAGCCCAATCTTAGACTCCTTTTTATGGATATGGTATAAAAATAGCACTGTCTCATTACTTTCTTTTTAATTAGCATTCTATAAATGTAGATTGTTTTCAGAATGAGTTGTGTGTTCTGCACACAACAATGTTAGCAGTTCAGTTACATTTTCTCAGCATATCTTAGGCATGGAACAATGCAAAGCACACTTTATTTATGGAGTGACTCAAATTAATTCCATTCTTCCTTCTTTGTGTTAATTGTTGTTTAAAAACAAAAGCTCAGAAGCAATATAGTCTTCTGCATAACAAATCTCCAAGAAAAACAACAACAACAAATGAGCTGAAATCACACTGTGATCGTAATAGAACTAGGGCTGTCACTGGTGCATGTAATAGTGATGGAGTCTGGTGACACTGTGATTTAATTCATTGGATTAACTGAAAAATCTTTGTAGAATGCAACAATATCTTCACCTTAGAGCAGGGATGGGAAATGTGGGGTCCAGGAGATGTTGATGCACTACAACTCCCGTCATCCCTGATGGGACTGATGGGAGTTGGAGTCCAAGAACAACTGAAGGGCATCCATGCCTTAGGGAAGTATAGTTTGGAAATAGCTGGTGTGGTTCCATTAAAATTAAACACTTTAAAATAATGAATTTCAGTGGGAGAAATTTAAGCACATGCCTAGCTCTTCGTTTGATAGCCATGAGACTTAGTAGTTGCAGGGGATACACTCTGTGTTTGCAAAATTCACAGGAAAGCAAACTGTGCTGCTTCACACATTTGAATGCTGAGATCTCCTTCCTTTCTCCCTCCCTGTGCCCTTCCGGCAGGGCCTGTAAAATAGTGCATTCTGCAAGGTGAATAAGACTGTCTAGTACTGATGGTGGAGATCCATAACCATATCCTGAGGGTTGTGCAGAGAGGGAACTACCCACATCCTTGTTGTTGTTGTTTAGTCGTTTAGTCGTGTCTGACTCTTCGTGACCCCATGGACCAGAGCACGCCAGGCACTCCTGTCTTCCACTGCCTCCTGCAGCTTGGTCAAACTCATGCTGGTAGCTTTGAGAACACTATCCAACCATCTCATCCTCTGTCATCCCCTTCTCCTTGTGCCCTCCATCTTTCCCAACATCAGGGTCATTTCCAGGGAGTCTTCTCTTCTCATGAGGTGGCCAAAGTATTGGAGCCTCAGCTTCAGGATCTGTCCTTCCAGTGAGCATTCAGGGCTGATTTCCTTCAGAATGGATAGATTTGATCTTCTTGCAGTCCATGGGACTCTCAAGAGTCCCACATCCTTACCCTTGAAGAATCTTACATTAGCCTTGCACAGAACATCTGCCAACACGGGAAGCATTGAACAGGATAACGCTTGTGAGACATTTTTGCCATTCTTGATGTGACACCAGGTTCTTCAAGATTTTCTCATCTACTGAATCTCAGTGACCAGGTGATAGGACTCCTTTCAAAGTGAGTCCCTCAGTCCTTTCCATTCCAACTGAAAGGATCAGGAGAATAGAGGCAATAAGGTGGAAGCAGATAAGATGCCATTTTTTCCCATGAAAAAGAGGTGCCAGAACTCACCATGACCATGGCACCCACCTGAGAGGTACCAGAACTGAGTTCCGGTGAGTTCCAGCTGAAAAAAGCCATGGGTGGAAGGAAGAATGTTCTTTAAAATAGCTCAAAAACTTGTCTTTTTAAAAGATTTAGAAGAGGAGGAGGAGGAGGAGGAGGAGGAGGAGGAGGAGGAGGAGGAGGAGAAGAAGAAGAAGTAGAAGAAGAAGAAGAAGAAGAAGAAGAAGAAGAAGAAGAAGAAGAAGAAGAAGTTGTTGTTCAACATCTTTTGTGTCTGGATTTTGAAATATGGCAACCCTATTCAAGGGTAAAGTGGGACTGCTCTATCTAGGGTCTATTCCAAAAAATAAAACAGAAGGAGCTGTACATTTCAAAATAATCTCTGCAAAAGCTAGCAAGCTGCATTGCTGCAAGGGGGAAAAAATGGCTGCTGGAAAGAATGGTTGCTTCGTGTTTTAATTAGTAGCAAATGGATAGTGTACACACACAAACACAAACACACACACACACCCTGCACATCTCCCCCAGCTGCTTTGGAAAACAATGCACTCTTTTGACAGGTAAACTTGCTTGACCTCAATCTTCACTTGCCACAAGTGGTGTTAATTGCTTGACATTGGAAATATTCTTCCACAATGACAACTGACATAGCAGGGTCTTTTAGAAGGAAATAAACATGGTGCTGGAGAACAAACAAGAAACAACCTAAGAATTATAAAGTCTTGGCTGTTCACCATTGAGGAATTGTGACTTGACTGACCCTCTACCTTGAAATAACTGATCAGCTAAATGATTGCATTTAATATATCTGCATATTTTCAACCCACACTTTCAGCTATTGAAGGAAATGTGCAGTAACTCTTAGCCTTTGTTGGGACAGAAAGCCACCTTTAATATTCCCTTTTTGTTCTTAATTTCAGTATCACATCAGAATCAAACATAAATAAGCATTTGTTAGATTGATTATACTTCATAGTACTAGCATTAGTAGAAGCAGTGCTAGTAATAATATTAGTATCAGCAGCTCTGGGTGAGTCAGGATGCAATCTTAGGACTGGGAGTCATTTTGGACTCACGGCTGTCCATGGAGGTACAGATCAACTCTGTGTCCAGGGCAGCTGTCTACCAGCTCCATCTGGTATGCTGGCTGAGACCCTCCCTGCCCGCAGACTGTCTGGCCAGAGTGGTACATGCTCTGGTTATCTCCCGCTTGGACTACTGCAATGCGCTGTACATGAGGCTACCTTTGAAGGTGACCCGGAAACTACAACTAATCCAGAATGAGGCAGCTAGACTGGTGACTGGGGGCGGACACCGAGACCATATAAGACTGGTCCAGAATGACCTATATTGGCTTCCATTACGTTTCTGGGCGCAATTCAAAGTGTTGGTGCTGACCTTGAAAGCCCTAAATGCCCTTGGCCCAGTATACCTGAAGGAGCGTCTCCACCCCCATCGTTCAGCCCGGACACTGAGGTCCAACTCTGAGGGCCTTCTGGCAGTTCCCTCCTTACAAGAAGTAAGGTTACAGGGAACCAGGCAGAGGGCTTTCTCGGTAGTGCTGCCCACCCTGTGGAACGCCCTCCCATCAGATGTCAAGGAAACAACTACAGTGGTACCTCGGGTTAAGAACTTAATTCGTTCTGGAGGTCCGTTCTTAACCTGAAACCGTTCTTAACCTGAGGTACCACTTTAGCTAATGGGTCCTCTCGCTGCCACCGTGCCTCCAACACATGATTTCTGTTCTCATGCTGAAGTGAAGTTCTTAAACCGAGGTACTATTTCTGGGTTAGTGGAGTCTGTAACCTGAAGCGTCTGTAACCCGAGGTACCACTGTAGCTGGATTTTAGAAGACATCTGAAGGCAGCCCTGTATAGGGAAGAATTTTAATGTTTAATGTTTTATTATGTTTTTATATTATGTTGTAAGCCGCCCAGAATGGCTGGGGCAACCCAGTCAGATGGGTGGGGTATAAATAATAAAGTTGTTGTTGTTGTTGTTGTTGTTGTTGTTGTTGTTGTTCTTCTTCTTCTTCTTCTTCTTCTTCTTCTTCTTCTTCTTCTTCTTCTTCTTCTTCTTCAACAGGATGTCCCTATTTTCATTGGAGAAATGTTGGAAGGTATGCATTTGAGCCCTGGACATGAGGTTTCCTACCTCTGTGTTGGTAGTTGGGTCAAAAGCTTTTTTCTTTGACAGCATGGATTTAGCCTTGCATTTTAAAAGTAATCCACACACTACAGAAATGCTCCGGAAGATTAGTTTGCCCCTCTTTGCCATCTTTAATATTTGTGAACAGCAAAAGCAGCGGCATCCCAACTGCCCATGTTAACATTAGCAATATGTACCTTCCTCACAATACTGTAGTGCTTTTACGCTGCGGCTAATAGTTGATCAACTGGAGAAAATAGATTTTTTCTGACATTTTTATTTGTTCGCATTCAATAGCGTCTGCTTCAACAATAAGCCCTCTAATGTGCTGGAAAACGAGCTTTCGCCTTCAGTGTGTTGGAGAGGCAGCCACACATACCTTAGCTATTGGGGATAGTCTTGGGATGCAAACAAAGGCATTGGTCAATTGAATGAGCGAAGGCAGAGATAGTTGTGTTTGCATTTCCCATGTACATCTTTGTCACGTGTCGAGGTCCCCAGGACCACCCCAATAACTCACACATCACAAAGAAATTTTTGTTTAAGGTTTTTGGCATAATTTTGGCCACAACTTTATTAAAATACAAAAATGTGAGTGGTTGCTTAGGCATTGGTTGCGACTATCTGGGGAACAGAAGGGGGGCAGACTGACATTCCGCACGCCTGCGGAAGTCAGAAAAGGGGAATACATTTGGGGGTAGCGACGGAGCAAGGAACCTGCCCTCAGCCCTCCCCAAATGCAACCAGGGGCTCTTGCATGGCCCGAGCCCCTTGACAGGGTGGACAAAAGCAATAGTGAGCCCCTGTATTCCTTTAATGGAATCCCTTGCAGCAGCAGCATTAGAGGGGCAGGCACAGCCAATCCATGCCCCTCAACCAACCAAACCCTGAACCAATGCCTAACCGCAACCTTACAAGTTGTGATGATTTGCTACGCAGTAGGCAAAAACCAAATGGCCCCAGCCAATCAGCCAGATGGACAAAATTCCTACCGGGTCCCTGCCCCAAGAGCAGACGACCCCATGACAAGCATAGCAAGGTCAAAGCGAACAACCCTAAATATAGGGAGGGGGGACGGGCAATCCGATGCACAGGGCAAAAAGAGGAAACTCTACGCCTCGTGCAAGGAGTTTTAGCATTTCTGGCTGTCAATCAACAAACGGCAACATTAACTTCTTCCCAACAACAAGGGAAGCCCAATCACAACAGTGGCCAATGGTCAATTAGCCCGCCCCACAACTTTGGAGTGTCTTGTCGGCCCCCACCGCAACACGTGCTCTCCATGAAGGAGAACATGCTATGTCCGTAAAGTGGGGAATATTAGCCACCGGCTTCCTTGGAGCCCCTGTGCAAGAAAACAGAGGTGGGGAGAAGGAAAAGTAAGTGAGGAAGGGACAAAAGCAAAATACCAAGAGACAGAACATCCCAGACTGTTTATTTATTTTAGTTTGTGGTTCCTCTTAAACCAGGGGTGGAGAAACCTTTAAAGCCAAAGGGCCACATCCTCTTGTGAGTAACATTCTGGGGGCATTTGCCAGTCGTAGGTGAGACCAGAAGCAAAAAGTGGGTGGAGCAAATGGATGTGACTCTTACCCTGTACAAACGTCATTCCATCCATGCAAAACCCATGTCTCCAGTCTCCATCAAGCAAGGGGCACAACCAAAGGTAAGGACATGTTGCAGCCATGCCAGCTCCAGCTGTCTCCAGCTGTTTTTGGACTACAATTCCCATCATTCCTGACCACTGGTCTTGCTAGCTAGGGATAATGGGAGTTGTAGTCCAAAAACAATTGGAGACCCAAGTTTGGGAAACACTGGGCTAAGCAAATGCAGTTGAGGAGGGTTCAGTGCAGGGCTAGTGAAGGGTGTGGTCTGGGGAACAAGTGTGGCCTGAGGGATGTTCCAAGGCCCAGATAAAGGAAAGTCCCAAGGTCCTGGGGACGTTCCACCCCTGTAATACATATGGATTGAATTCCATTAATGTGATTTAAAAGTGTTTTGCATTCCTTGAAAGATACATTAAAAAATAGTGTTGCACGCCACCCCAATCTCCAAGCGATGCAAGATTCCAAGGGTTCCGGGCATTTGGTGTTTCCTTTGGGAAATGGGACACAACAGAGACTGTGGTGTCTTTATGATATAATGTTTATTTACTGAAATATACTCAGAGTCAAGAGTGGATTTCATGCTCTTTATTCAGCTCTTAGCGGTGAGGAGGAATGGAAGTTCCCCCAGAATGTCTGCTCTATATACATTATTTACACAATGGGCCCCACGTGATTGGCTAATTCTGGGATTCACCTGTAGGCCAATCTGGTTGCGGATTCACTTCCACCTGGAGCTGGACTGGGTGGCCCCTGTGGACCAATCAGAGCGCTGCATTCTGGACCTTATTGTTCTAGGACCAATCAGACTGCTGCATTCTGAATTCTATTGTTCTAGGACCAATCAGACTGCTGCATTCTGAATCCTATTGTTCTAAGACCAATCAGACTGCTACCTTTTGGATCCTATTCAACTCAGTACATAACATTTATGCATATATTGAACTTGAGCCTGAGATGGAGGGGTTCACAGCATTAACACCCCAAAAGTGTCCCATAGCTGCTGCCTTGAATTCAAGCAGAAATCAAACGTTGCTCCCAAACGTTGCTCTGACTCTCTCTCCAGCTTGCTGCTTTCCTTCCCAGTTGTATCACTGCCACAAAAAATTCAGAATTCTGGCTTTGTCTGTTGAAGGGGGGGGGGCACAAATTTGCCATCTCACACCAGGCACCTTAAACCCCCATCACCTCATCAGGAAGCTAGCTTGGTTTATTTATCTTCTAACACTTGTGGACCCAGGGATTAAGTGGTCTTTCACCCCAACCCCCAAACTCATAACAATAGATTCCAAGTTTAGCATATGGGGGGGGACCACTAGAAGTTTACAAATATTAATTCAGCCTTAAAAACTGTCATTCATTTGCAGTTTCGAAGCATTGATTACTTCCAATCAATCTTTATTGGCTTACATGTGCATTGGATCAATTAGACATTATGCAGACATGGTTTCATTTTGTCCGATGAAACTGTGGCAAACAGCTACTTTATAGGGTTTTTAAAATGACTTTTTACAAAATTGATTTAGTCTGCAATGCCAAACACACTTACTATGGAGTAAACCCCAACAAACACATTGCCAAACATAAATTAGTAAGTACACAATAGCCTGACAAAGTTAAGTTGTGGATATGCAAATGTTATACAGTGGTACCTCAGGTTACATACGCTTCAGGTTACATACGCTTCAGGTTACAGACTCTGCTAACCCAGAAATAGTACCTCGGGTTAAGAACTTTGCTTCAGGATGAGAACAGAAATTGTGCTCCGGCAGTGCGGCAGCAGCAGGAGGCCCCATTAGCTAAAGTGGTGCTTCAGGTTAAGAACAGTTTCAGGTTAAGAACGGTCCTCCGGAATGAATTAAGTACTTAATCCGAGGTACCACTGTACTCAGGGACGTGGGTGGTGCTGTGGGTTAAACCACAGAGCCTAGGACTTGCGGTTTGAATCCCCGCGACGGGGTGAGGTCCCATTGCTCCGTCCCTGCTCCTGCCAACCTAGCAGTTTGAAAGCACGTCAAAGTGCAAGTAGATAAATAGGTACCGCTCCGGCGGGAAGGTAAACGGTGTTTCCGTGTGCTGATCTGGTTCGCCAGAAGCAGCTTAGTCATGCTGGCCACATGACCCGGAAGCTGTACGTCAGCTCCCTCGGCCAATAAAGTGAGATGAGCGCCGCAACCCCAGAGTCGGTCACGACTGGACCTAATGGTCAGGAGTCCTTTTACCTTTACTACTGTACTCAGTTTAGCACATTATGCAGCACAAAGTCATTTGTAGTCACTTCTGGTTGGATTGAAGCCTGTTATTCCTTCTTATCTGGGGAGGGTGACCTCCATATAGAATACTAGCTTCGGAAACTATGCAAGATTTGCATCAGATACTCGTATCATGCTCTCCATCTGCTTTTCACCAATCTCTTCTCCAAAACATGGTGCATTAATGGAACATTGTTTGGAACCAGCTTTGTTGGTGAACAATTCCACAAGAGTGGGCTGATACTCAACCTGACATAACTGATCCCATCGTGACATTTTTCTAATGAAAGAAGTCAACTTCTTACAAGTAGTTCATTGTTGTCTGCCTTCATTGTCCCTTTGTTGTCGCCCAGCAAAGAGAGAATCTCAATACGTACAAACATTTCTTTTGTTACTGTGCAACAACCATTTCTCGGGCTATTCTGTTAGTTTCATTAGTTGCTATCTCAAAGCGTCACACACACACAGGCTTGCTCAAATGACATTTCTAGAGTGTCGCCATCTGTTTGCCAATTTAAACTGGGATCATTGTTTCCTTTTTGACAAGAGCAGCAACTCGGGGGGAAATGAGCAGCCTCTCCCCAAAAGATAACTGAACAAACAAATATGACCTAGTGAAGTTGTTTGAAGAGTGCTCCTGAACCTCAGCTGTGCTGGCTCAGTACAATGTTTCTACCTTTGCAGTTTTTCCCTCAGGAAAGTGCTCCTTTGTTCTCTGTCAGAGAAATGAAATACATTCTGTGAAAATTGAAATATGTTCTATTGTGAGGGCATGTTGATACCTACTGAGAGGCAATTGACCCTGCTACACCAAGTGGCTTTGAGACTTACTGATGCATCCAGAATATGGGCATAACTTAATAGATATGCTTCCTTCACAATGCCTCTGATATTTCAGGTGACTTCCCTCACTTCCTTTCTGCTAACATAATTGTTGTCTATCAGATTGTAGCCATTTCTATATTTCTGGGGGCACACTCTCCAAACCACACATTATTGGCTTTCTTCTTCTTAGACACAATAAAAGCAAACAGAGTCCAGTTATTATTTTAGTAATCAGGGTCAAGTTATAAAGATAAGTCCTGAGGCTTAAAATATCAATTTACAAAGAGTCTGTAATCCAATATTTGTTGAGGGATGATACTCCCAAAACTACCAAGATTGTTTCAGGGTATTTAGCCGAGATCTTTAAAGCTAAATCTAAAGTTGCCTGATTTATTCAATGGTGGCCTTCTAGTCTTTTATATATACAGTTGTACCTCGGGTTACATACGCTTCAGGTTACATATGCTTCAGGTTACAGACTCCGCTAACCCAGGAATAATACCTCGGGTTAAGAACTTTGCTTCAGGATGAGAACAAAAATCGTACTCCGGCGGTGCAGCAGCAGCAGGAGGCCCCATTAGCTAAAGTGGTGCTTCAGGTTAAGAACCGTTTCAGGTTAAGTACGGACCTCCGGAACGAATTAAGTACTTAACCCGAGATACCACTGTCATATGTGCTTGGATTATCAATGTATTTGGATGACTTTGTATTATTTTATTGTTTAAACTTATGCTAATAAAGGCCAATAACAATAGCAATACTGAGCTAGGTGAACTAATGGGCTTAATTATTATTATTATTATTATTATTATTATTATTATTATTTAATAAAATAAACATATAACAAAAACCAATTCAAGGTTCAAATATCGAGATTGTTCTGAATCTCCTGACTTCCCTCCATCCCTCCCATGGGTCCTAGTGATAATATTTACATCTGCATATCAATGCTGTTCAAATTTTGTCTTTCCAAATTGTCCATACTTTCCATTAATTTACAAGTGTGGCTAAAATCCTGCTAATGTTCTAAACTGCTTACAATGGTCTTGTAAATAAATTGTAAACTTTCCCCTTTCTTTTTTAAAGCTCTTGTCTTCTTGATTTCTGAGCTTCCCGGTTAATTTTGCCATTTCAGGACCAATGGTCTGACTCTGATGAAGTTTGCTTGTAGCAAAATTTGAGGGCACCTCAATTCCCTTCTGGGTTTGTTTGTTTTTCTGCCTAGGGGATGAATGAGCCTGTGTAGAAATAATAGTGACATCCCTGGCATTACAATGACTTCCTATCATATTCAGTATCCCACTGTCAACCATCATCAATGCACATCATCTTTTAGAGACTTCTGTCTCTTGTACTCGTATCCATTGATTCTGTCACAAATCTTTCATCGTAAATAGAGGCTTTCTCTAGAAGATGTGCAAAGTTGTGTCCACAGCCCAGCATTGAAGGCAAACAACACAGCTCTCTGGGTCTGCAACAGGGCATTCCATCCTAGTCCCTTTCCCTTACAAGAGCTGCATTCAGACATCTGTGGACCCCATGGAGAGACCAAGTGTGACAACATCATTGTCTTTGCCACCACTGGTCCATCTCAGTATCTGAGGTAATGGTGGTGAAGTTATGAGCTGTGACAGATGAAGCAGGAAGATTAGAAAACCAAACACTGATGAGGGAAGAACCCACTTTACCAAAGGATTCACTAAGATGTCATTCACTTCCTTCATGGTATGGTTTGTTAAGTCACGAAAAACAGAATGTTCTGGGTGATGAGCCATTTCATCAACCTGGGCTGCTGTTGCTAGGTGTCATCTTGCAACTTGCCAGCAGGTAAAAGACTTGAGGGAAAGGACCTATAAACGAAAGCTTTGGGACAACCGCTGATCCACAGTTATACATAACACTAGAACATGAGTGCTGCTGTGCTTAACCCTAGACGGTTAAGTCCAGTCAAAAGCGACTATGGGGTTGCGGTGCTCATCTTGCTTTCAGGCCAAAGGAGCCGCTGTTTGTCCGCAGACAGCTTTCCGGGTCATGTGGCCAGCATGACTAAACCGCTTCTGGCACAATGGGACACCGTGATGGAAATCAGAGTGCACGGAACACTGTTGACTTTCCTGCCGCAACGGTACCTATTTATCTACTTGCTCTGGGGTGCTTTCGAACTGCTAGGTTGGCAGGAACTGGGACAGAGCAACAGGAGCTCACCCCATCATGAGGATTCAAACCACCAACCTTCTGATAGGCAAGCCCAAGAGGCTCAGTGGTCTAGACCACAGCACCACCCACGTCCCTTTAAAATGTGACCCTCTGGACCTCTCTGTCTTACCGCTGGAACTCTTCCTAGGCCACAACCCGCACCAACCTGGCTGTAGGCCTCCCTTGTGCCTTTGCCTTGTGCTTTGGTCCAAAGGTGTCTAACAATCTTCTGGATAGCTCAGTTGGTTACAGTGTGGTGCTAATAATGCCAAGGTTGCAGGTTCAATCTCCGTAAGGGGCATCTGCATATTACTGCATTGCAGGGGGTTGGGTTAGATGATACTTCATGTCCCTTCCATCTCTGCAATTCTAGGATTCTATGAAAACTGTAATAATACCATTTGCTTGCCTGGATAGAAGAAGAAATGTGTGGTTTGTTTGTGCATCTAGTTCATGTGGCTGGCACATAGTCTATGACACAAAGGTAAGAGTCACACATGTTGCTCTGCCATCATAGCAATAATAATGATGATAATGATAATGATAATGATAATGATAATGATAATAATAATAATAATAATTTATTTATACCCCCGCCCATCTGACTGGGTTTCCCAATCCACTCTGAATGGCTCCCAACAGAATATTAAAAACACAATAAAATATCAAACATTAAAAACTCCCCTCTACAGGGCTGCCTTCGGATGTCTTCTAAAAGTCAGATAGTTCTTTATTTCCTTGACATCTGATGGGAGGGCATTCCACAGGGTGGGTGCCACTACCGAGAAGGCCCTCTGCCGAGTTCCCTGCAACGTCACTTCTCGCAGTGAGGGAACCACCAGAAGGCCCTCAGAGCTGGACCTCAGTGTGAAAAAGGGGAAAGGTTATCTTCCCTGTGCTAAAAGATACTTGGCAAATACACAGGAGGACAAAAGGGAATATATAAATTCAAAATACCATCATCATCATTTTTAATTTGTAGACTGTCTTTCTATCTTACAATACTCAAGGCAGTTTACAAGCTGAAGAAACAAAAAATGTACCATACATCTTATAACAATCTAATGCAATACAAAAAATGTGATAATAAAACATAACTTTTAAATAGGCAACCTACATCAAAAACTAACATTCAACAATCATTAGAATAGTATTACATAATAATAACATATAAAAGTTTAACAGAAATCTACTAAACAGTTACAATAAATAATTTCTAAACTATAATCAGTAAAACAATGGCAAGCCACAGTGCATAAAATACTACAATACAAATTGAGAAGCAGAGACTAGAGGGTGGGGCAAGGCAGGTGGAAAGAGGCCTTGCCTGATGGAGTCTCTCCCCTCACAGTTCTTCCTCCAGGAACAGCTCCCTTATGAGAACTCCTAGGGCCGGAGGGTGGGGCAAGGCAGGAGGAAAGAGGCCTTGCCTGAGGAAATCTCTCCCCTCACTACTCAGCAGTTTGTTTCTCGAAGATTTTGGTCGATGCCTCATTGGCTATATGCTTCTCACCACACTAAATACCATTCATATGAATGTGTACCTCGACACAGCTTCATCAGGGACACTCACTAGTGAAGCAAGATGTACCAAAGCTGCATGCAAGAACTCTGTGCCTGAGGCACAACAGATTATTTGAGCCTATATGCCTCCGCTTCACATTCCATATCAAAAGACATCTTCTATACCAGAGTGAAATGCGACACAACCTTAAGAGATACTCATAGGCTGGTATCTAAAAGATCTGGGTAGTGAGTTCATATCAATACCTGTAACTGTCAATATCTAACTTCGGTTCACTCACCTCTGAATTCCTCGCTGCGTTGACTTCCTGGCCTGCAGTCTTCTGAGCCCACAGTGCTCTTATCAGCTCGTGTTCTTCTTTGTCAATATCTCATGGCCTACATGATTCGCCGAGCAAAATTAGAGCTACCACCTAGAGCAAATTTGGGAAGAAATGAGGCTGCAACACTGGACAACAAATCCAGAACGCGGCAGGTAGACTGGTGACTGGGAGCGGCCGCCGAGACCACAGAACTTGAAAGACCTACATTGGCTCCCATTGCCTTACCAATTCAAAGTGTTGACCTTGAAAGCCCTAAATGGCCTCAGCCCAGTATACCTGAAGGAGCGTCTGCATCCCCATCGTTCTACCTGGACACTGAGGTCCAGCGCTGAGGGCCTTCTGACGGTTCCCTCCCTGCGAGAAGTGAGGTTAGAGGGAACCAGGCAAAGGGCCTTCTCGGTAGTGGCAGCCGCCGTGTGGAACGTCCTCCCACCAGATGTCAAAGAGAACAACAACAACTACCAGACTTTTAGAAGACATCTGAAGGCAGCCCTGTTTAGGGAAGCTTTTAATGTTTGATGGATTACTGTATTTTAATATTTTTTGGGAAGCTGCCCAGAGTGGCTGGAGAAGCCCAGCCAGATGGGTGGGGTATAAATAAATTATTATTATTATTATTATTATTATTATTATTATTATTATTATTCACATTTACATGGGAGGAAATCCAATGGGACACGAGAACTTACTCATTCATAAACAAGGTGTAGGATTCTTCTGAGAATGATACAGCATTTCTTAGTCTATTAAAGGTGGAATTTCAATGTGTTTATACATAAGGAATAGTGACCTGCTTTTGATCTCATAGCCGCCTGATGAATCAATCAAAATCAAGCACTCTCTTCAGAGAGCATAATCATCAGACTTGTGGAACAGAGCTTGCCTATTGATCTTTTATTAATCTAATCTCCCCTTTAGCACTGTCCTATCATTAGACTTCTTCCACCCCTTGCAGAGCTCTCACCCTACAGCAATGACAGCTGGAGCCATTATTATTATATTGACAATGCTCTCATTAAACAGTTGCATTACCATATATTATCAAAATACAGCCGTTCGGTGGTGTGACAGTGAGCAAATTCATGTCCTTCAGCTAATTATGAAACTGACATGACTGCCCCTGCAGTTCTACTGGAACAGGAGTATTGGATAATGAGATATATCAAACAATATCTCTGTTGTTTTCATCTAACCACTGCTGGCTGCTTTCATTATGGGCAGATTAGTTATATAATGTTTCACAACCACGCAGGGATTGGGGGTGGGTGGAGAGTGCTTCATACAACTTGCATTTCAAGAAAGAAAATCAAGTTTTCTCAAAGCTGGATTGCAGTATTTCTTGCAGGAGTGGAATCAGAGATCACAATCCCCACTTGTGTGTCTAGATTACCTACATGAAGGTGATGGCATTCCCCCAACCTGGCACAATTTAGGTTTTTTGAACTACAGTTTCCATCATCCCCTAACCATTCTCCATAGTTCAGGAAAGACATTAACTCCATGGTATTCACAAAATAATAATAATAATAATAATAATAATAATAATAATAATAATAATAATAATTTTAAGCAGTGTAGGAAGTGGGGCAATTGAGAACTGAGAAGTGATGGAGGAAGATGGCACACCTAATCCTTTCCTCACCTGCTTTCCCCTCACCATTCAGGCTTCCAAGTGTATATTTCTAAAGAGCAAATGCAAAGCTGATATCCTGGACAGGAAATAGTTGCTTGCATTGAGAGTTTTGAAGCAGAGAAAAAACAGGCGATGAAAGGGTTAAGCATTTTCTGCTGCTTCTGCATTGGGGAGAGAGAGAGAGAGAGATGATAGATAGATAGATAATTTTCTGTTTTACAATTTAGAATATTCATTTAAACAACCTTAAAATATCAATGACTTCTCTTCTTCTCTTTCCATGGTTCATTTGCATAACGTTAATCCCTGCGTATTTTATATAAACTAAACCCTTCAGCATTCCATTCGTACATCCACCAAAACCTTTACACTGTTGAATTTATCTTAATGCTGCCACAATATACACAATTTTCCTCCATATATTCAGTAAACATTTTCCAGTCTTCTTCAAATGTCTCTTATTCTTTATGTTACATCTGCAAGCAGCGCATATTCCTTCAGTTTAAGTTGCCATTCTTCTTTAGTTGGGACTTTGCTCGTTTTCCATTTTGGGGCTAACAAAACATGGGCTGCAGTAGTAGCATACATAAAAAAACATTTTTGACACCTGGGGATTTCCCTCTGAATTATCCCCAACGAAAAGGACTCTGTTTTTTTGTAAAAGTGCTTTCAACCATTTTTTCCCCCAACTCATTATAAATTATTTCCCAATACACTTTTACCCTTTTACAGGTTCACCACATGTGAAAGAACGTACCCTCAACCTCTCCAGCACTTACCTGATTCAGTCTTATACATCTTAGCAAGCCTAAAGGTAAAGGTAAAGGGACCCCTGACCATTAGGTCCAGTCGTGGTCGACTCTGGGGTTGCGGCGCTCATCTTGCTTTATTGGCCGAAGGAGCCGGCATGCAGCTTCTGGGTCATGTGGCCAGCATGACTAAGCCGCTTCTGGAGAACCAGAGCAGCGCACGGAAATGCCGTTTACCTTCCCGCCGGAGCGGTACCTATTTATCTACTTGCACTTTGACGTGCTTTCAAACTGCTAGGTTGGCAGGAGCAGGGACCAAGCAATGGGAGCTCACCCCGTCGTGGGGATTCGAACCACCAACCTTCTGATTGGCAAGTCCTAGGCTCTGTGGTTTAACCCACAGCGCCACCCGCTTCTTACCAAGCCTACTTGGAGTTAAATACCATCTGTACATCATTTTCAAGTACCTCTCCTTCAAGGAATTGTAAACTTCTGAATCGTCCCTTACAGATGATGTTTATCTAAACATAAAAAATAGTGCTGAATCCAGTGTGCATGTAACAGACCACCACCAACCCACAGCTCGCTATACAGTGGAGCCTCTACTTACAACCATAATCCGTTCCAGAGGTCCGGTCATAACTAGAAATGTACATAAGTAGAGGCGCACTTTTCCATAGAAAGTAATGGAAAAGTGAACTGATCCGTTCTAGACGATGAAAAACACCCCCTAAAACAGCAATTTAACACAGATTTTACTGTCTAACGAGACCATAGATCCATAAAATGAAGGCAATAATCAATGTACTGTATTATAAAATAAATAAGACAGTATTGTAGATGGAAGAAATTGACTTTTTTTTCCTTATGTGCGCTGAGGGTGGGCTTACCTGGCTACAAGCTAGGGGTGGGGGCAAGGGTCAGTAAAGAGCTGATTAACTTCGGCCAGGGTCACTTTGTTTTCTTGCCAGGCCAGGATCTTCTCTGGACTTCCTCAGGTTAGTTCCTTGGTGGGGTTTGGGGCTTACAGGTGGCACCAATTCCACAGTTTCGGGGGTGTGATGGGGGCCCTCTCCCCGGCGGCGGAGGCCCCAGCGCTGCTCTGCAGCCAGCCAGGTGAGCTCCAGGCTGCTGGCAAGGCCTCTGTTCGTATCTAGAGGCGAGTTCATAAGTCGAAGCACCCACTGAAGGTCGTAACTGGAATCATATGTAAGTAGAGTCGTATGTAAGTCGAGTTTCCACTGTATTTTGTCTAGCGTGGTTATCTTCAGTGAATGGAACTCAGTCAGGTCTTACCAATACAGTCATACCTCGGGTTACAGACACTTCAGGTTGCATTTTTTCGAGTTATGGACCACCGAAACCCGGAAGTACTGGAACGGGTTACTTCCGGGTTTCAGCGGTCGTGCATGCGCAGAAGCACCGAATCACAACCCACGGGTGCGCAGATGCGCTGCTGCGGGTTGTAGACACTGTGGGTTATGAACATGCATCCTGCACAGATCACGTTCGCAACCCGAGTGTCCACTGTATTTTCATTCACCTTGCTGTCTTATATTTCAGGTATATAAATATGCCTTGTATTTATTAAATGGGTAGCAGGTAATGCTAAAATGGGCACATTTTGCAAAGGTAATCATTCTTTACTTAACAGATAAATGGTTAGGATGCAACAGGTAAGTGACTTGATATTATGCTGCCACCGGTTTGTAACAACAAAGTGCTAATGTATATATTTTAACAAAAGACTTCCTTCTCCAATATCGTAGAATATAGGAAATAATGTACAACATTATTTTTTTTAAAAAAAGTCTTTTCTATTTCCTTCCCCCCTCCCCCTGTGGTCAGAAATAAAAAGCACAATGAACATGTATAAAGAGCTGATGAGTCCCAAGCAACCAGGTTCTCATCTTTGCAAGACTTTTATGGAATGTAATTAGATAATTACTGCTAATTGCTATAATGGGAAGGAAGAATATGATGGGTGTATAAGAACAAAATAAGTTCCAACAGTGTGAGAAATCTCGGCTTCTTAATCAGGCACCATGGGGGGATAATATATAATTTGCCATGCAGCGTTGCAAACTTATAATGTTTCTTAGTTTGCAGCTTTTACTAATACTTGCCTATTTATCACAACTTGATATTTAGTTTCTTTACCTGCAGGGCCTAGGAAATTTGCTACATCCATTATTTAGTTTTAAAAGTGAACTTAATGTATTTTCACATATTCATTAATTTGAAACTTTCATCTGCTTTATTTTAAAACAACCAGGCAGAGGATCTACAAACAATAAGTCCCATGGGTTGCAGCAACTGAGGGGAGGTAATACTCTGATGAGAACCATTTTGCTTGCGGGAGATGTGGGTTAATGATATCCCCCAAGCTATTTTCCCAACTGAAATCCAAATCACACCTGTCCCCAATGCAGCTGTTTACCAAGCTTGGGAAAATATGCAGGTACAATATGGAGACTGAGCCAGATGTGTTGATGGGTTGACTCAATATAAACCAACTTCATGTGTGAGCATCTTTGACAGGGCAGATTATAGCTCTGGGGGATGCAACTCATACTGGGGAGAAGGCATGGAAGAAAAAGATTCAGGAGAAGTGCCCACAGCCCTGATCTCCTGATCTAATTCTTCCCTTTTGCATGTCGAGGTCCCCAGGCCACCCCAAATAACTCACACATCACACGGAATTTTTGTTTAAGGTTTTTGGCATAATTTTGGCCACAACTTTATTAAAATACAAAAATATGAGTGGTTGCTTAGGCATTGGTTGCGACTATATGACCCCAGTGGGGACAGACTGACATTTTGCAAGCCTGCGAAAGTCAGAAAAGGGGAATAAATTCTGTGGATAGCAACGGAGCAAGGAACCTGCCCTCAGCCCCCCCCAAATGCAACCAGGGGCTCTTGTGTGGCCCTAGCCCCTTGACAGTTTTCGGACAAAAGCAATGGTGAGCCCCTGTATTCCTTTAATGGAATACCCTTGCAGCAGCAGCATTAGAGGGGCAGGCACAGCCAATCCATGCCCCTCGACCAACCAAACCCTGAACCAATGCCTAACCGCAACCTTACAATTTGTGACGATTTGCTACGCAGTAGGCAAAAACCAAATGGCACCAGCCAATCAGCCAGATGGACAAAATTCCTACCGGGCCCCTGCCCCAAGAGCAGACGACCCCATGACAGGCATAGCAAGGTCAACGCGAACAACCCTAATTCTAGGGGGGGGGGGAGACGGGCAATCCGATGCACGGAGCAAAAAGAGGAAGCTCTACGCTTCGTGCAGGGAGTTTTAGCATTTCTGGCTGTCAGTCACAGAATGGCAACATTAACTTTTTCCCAACAACAAGGGAAGCCCAATCACAACAGTGGCCAATGATCAATTAGCCTGCCCCACAACTTTGGAGTGTTCTGTCGGCCTCCACCACAACACGTGAAGGAGAACATGCTTTGTAAACCAGCATTTGTGTTTCCCATCAAAAACACCAACATGGTAGACCCAATCTAGTGTTTTGCCTAAAGCTTCTCCTGGGCTTGGCCACAGTAGTTAATACATTGGTTATTTCAATAGCAGATTACTACAATGCCACTCTTACATGGGGCTGCGCTTGCACTCGATCCAGAAGCTGCAGGTAGTGCAGAATGTTGCAGCACAATTGCCAACAGAAGTGAGACCTTGTTTCCATCTCACACCTGTACTCAGAGACAAGGCCGGATCTAGGTTTGATGAGGCCCTAAGCTACTGAAGGTAATGGGGCCCTTTATATGTCCAGCTGTCCGTTGTCAACAACAAATTGTCACTGTTTTTTGTGTTGAATATATGCTAGATGGTAATTTATGGACCTAATAGGTATCTAAAGCCATTTGCACATGCAGAATGTAGGCACCCTATATATAGAAATGAGCAAACCAGTGATCTTTTAGGGAGAAGGCTAGCAGGCGGGGCCCCCTTACTTACCTCATAGGAGGCTACACAACACAAAACACTGTTGCTGTACGTAGGTTTTATTTTATTTGTTTTTTATCTTATATTTTGGAGATGTACATCCAGGTTTTTTCCCTTTAATTTTTTTGGGGGGCCCCCAAGAGAGTGAGGTCCTAAGCTATAGCTTGTTTCGCTTATACGTATATCCGGCACTGCTCAGAGATCTGCAGATTTGCTATTGGTTCCAGTTCGAGGTGTTACTATTATTATATAATGTCCTTTATAAACATGAGCCAGTTAATAAATCCTTGGCCATTGGCTGTGCTTGCTGACACTGGTGGGTGTTGGAATCCAACAGTATCTGGGGTTGGAGTGAGGGACAGATGTTTCCCACCCCTGCATTAACATGAGATACTCAAACACCAATGCACACCTTGAAACGTTCATATGCTTTATGACCTCAGTGTACCATTGTAATCAAACAAGGAGAACCAATTGATGTGCTTCAGGAAAACCAAATGATGTGCGCACCATTACCTGTGTGCTTGGGCAGGCAGCAAGCAAAATATTCCTACTCATCTTTCTTTGTCTAGTAAAATACAGTAGAATGTTCCCAACACAGTGAAGAGTTCCAAACCTGTTAGTTTTCCAGCTGCAGCAGTGCTTAGCAAAAAAAGCAAAAAAACCATTGGTGCACTGGTTAACAACTGCTGCAGCAATAATTCTGCTGTGATGACAAAAATCATAGACAGCCACAAAGAAAAACTGCTGATGCTGAAAGCCTCCTGGATGCTTTGTAGATTCAGGCCTTTAAGGAAGCACACAAAGGACACGATTCATCCTTTCCTTTGCATCCTCTTTTGGAGTTTCTCCATAACAGGTTAAAATAGAGTTGACTTGAAGGAGTTGCCATTTGAAGGCCATAATGGAAACTGATATAATGAGAGGTAACTTCATTCACAATTCCACATTAGAGCCATTGTACAAGGGCCAGTTTTAGAAAGGCAGCAGAATCTATCACTTGATTTTTTTTGGGGGGGTGCTCAATATGTATAGAACTATTTATTGGAATAGCAATGAAACACATGGGCTTCCACCTGCATCTTGAAGTGGTACAGCCCAGGAAAAAAGTTTTATTGTCTCTTTCTGCTGAAACATGTCTAAGGCTGTGCACTGGATTTGTTCCAATACCAAAATATGAACCCACCTGGGGTCCCCATAAGGCTCTATAGGTCAAAGTCAGAACTTTGAATGAGGCCTGGAAACTAATTGGTAGCAAATGCAGCTGTGCCAGAATCAGTGTTATGTGTTCAGATCAGTCTACTCTGGTCAACAATAATCTGGCCACTGAATTTTGCACCAACAGCAGTTTCCGAACCATCTGCAATGGCAGCCCAACGTATAACACATTGCAGTAAATGTAACCTACAGATTACTGCAGCATAGACAACAGGAGTTAGGTGAGCTGGGCCACAAACCTATGTTGAAGGAAGGCCCCTTGCACCATCACAGTCACCTGAGCCTCTAGAAACTAGTAGAGCTAAAACAGGCATAGGCAAACTTCGGACCTCCAAATGTTTGGGACTACAATTCCCATCATCCCTAGCTAACAGGACCAGTGGTCAGGGATGATGGGAATTGTAGTCCCAAACATCTGGAGGGCCGGAGTTTGCCTATGCCTGAGTTAAAAGCACCCCAAGCTACACTCTTGTTCCTTCAGAGGGAGTGTACTTTGCTCATCCAGAGCAGGCCACACCACAGCCATCTTGTAATTCCTAATAACTAACAACTGCCTCCAACCGGGGAGGTAGAACACAGTTGTGGTGGCCATTTTGGCTTCTGAACGCCAGTTCTTGAAAGTTTACATTGACTGCTAATTCTACATAGCCAAATTCAAGGCGCTTATGCCGATTTACAAAGTCCTAAGAAACTTGGGACCTAGATATTTGAAGGACCCATACTGACTTGCCTGCAGGTTAAGATCTATGGGGGAGCCCTCCTAGTGGTGCCCCAGATATCTGAAACATGTTCTGTGACAACCTGAGGGGAGGGCCCTCCAGTTCTAGAACTCTCTCCCCTCTGAGATGCAACTGGAACCAACTTTGAAGAGTTATTATTATTATTATTCTCGCTGCTAGCTAAGGCATGCTAGTTTGCTCAGGTATTTACTTAGTGTTGATGCTGTTAATTATTGTTTTACGGATGGTTGAATTTGGAAATAAAATTTTTATACGTTTTATCTTATGTACTGTTATTTCAGAATTGTCCAGGTACCCTGTTGTAGGAGTGTGAATGTAACTTAATGGATTAAAAATGGATTACCTCAAGGAGAAAGATGATGTGATTGTTTGTTACATGCAGGGAGCTTTTCATGTGGGAAAGCGTTCCAAAATAAAACCTCCATACCTACTGCCTGAAGAATTTTACCACCTCAGTCTGTATAATTTTGTGGAGCTGCTTCTACTCTAATCCTCAAATGGGATATCATTTGGAAGAAGTGCACCAGGAAGTAATGATCTTTGCATCTGATTAAATTGTCTCCATTATTCAATGCTCTTGGATAGCAAGATAATGTCAGTCACGTAGGTGCTTGCAGTAACACAACAAAAAGCAACAGCTTAAGCTTCAAAAGGTTTGAAGGACACCCTGAAAGCGGGGGATGAAATAAGAGGAAGAAATGGATGATTAATATTGTTGCGGTTGTGGCCCATCCTATGAGACCTCTAAATTCGCTTCTAGAGACCTGTTGCTTCACTTTATTTAGTCATCATATTTAGAAAACATCCCATTTTTGTTCTGTCAGGGGCTGCAGACCATTTGTTTAGAGAAGTGCTGTTACAGATATATACAGTGCTTAATCACCACCGACACCTTATTGTGAGTTTCCAGAAATAGGCCTGAAAAAACACCGCCTAGACTAGAGAGATTTCTTTGGAGACAAAACATTTTTAATAATAGAAGTGATGGCCCAGAAATGATACACTGCAGGGAAGATGAAGAGGAAGAATGGATAGGAGGTGGATGTTAACTAGACCCTGAGATCTTTCCTAAATGAACTTATACTTTTAAGAAAAAGGATATGTGGGAGGAGAACTTAAGATTCTGGGCAGTCTGGGAATTCAAATACTGGATGGCGGGAAACCATGGAAATCCACAGTGTCTGGCTAGGGAATTCCCCAGCTGTTGGCCACTTGACCCCAGCGTTGCTCTTTGGGGATGGGAGCCTGGCACAACAGGCCACAACAGCCAGTGTGTGAGAAGGTGCATAAATTCGTCCTTTAAACTGTTCCTTAGGCATGTGCATAAAGGTAAAGGGACCCCTGACCGTTAGGTCCAGTCGTGGCCAACTCTGGGGTTGCGGCGCTCATCTTGCTTTATTGGCTGAGGGAGCCAGCGTACAGCTTCCAGGTCATGTGGCCAGCATGACTAAGCCACTTCTGGCGAACCAGAGCAGCACACAGAAACACCGTTTAACTTCCCGCCAGAGCGGTACCTATTTATCTACTTGCACGTTGATGTGTTTCGAACTGCTAGGTTGGCAGGAGCAGGGATCGAGCAACGGGAGCTCACCCCGTCGCGGGGATTCGAACCGCCGACCTTCTGATCGGCAAGAACTAGGCTCTTTGGTTTAACCCACAGCGCCACCCGTTTCCCTAGGCATGTGCATAGCTCAGCACAAATAGACATCAGAAAAAGGAAATGACCTAGGCAAATAAGCACTTTCAAATTATTATAAAATTTAAATTTGCTACTAATAACTAATGAACAGGTATTAGCCAAATAACATTCAGTGATAGCAGGGATAGGTGAAATCTGTCGGTTTTGGTCTCCCCCCAGTTTCTCATTGTTCCAATTTCCAATTCAGTTCTCAAAATTCCCACACCAGTCCACATTTTTTTCAGAAATGGAAAAACCATTTTGAAAATTAATCAGCATGGGGTAATTCCCCACCCCTCTTAATACATTTCCTATACAGTGGTACCTCGGGTTACATACGCTTCAGGTTACATACGCTTCAGGTTACAGACTCCGCTAACCCAGAAATAGTACCTCAGGTTAAGAACTTTACTTCAGGATGAGAACAGAAATCCTGCTCCGGCAGCGCGGCAGCAGCTGGACGCCCCATTAGCTAAAGTGGTGCTTCAGGTTAAGAACAGTTTCAGGTTAAGAACGGACCTCCGGAACGAATTAAGTACTTAACCCGAGGTACCACTGTATAAACATGAATTGAATCAAATTTCTGCCTACGTATTTATGGAATTCACAAATAAAGCGAACTGGAAGAGAAAGACAATAAAGGATCTATAGAAGTGCATTAGTAAGGGTGCTCACTGGTTCATTTTTCATACAATTTTAGTTTAGTGAAAGGTCTCCTTATGAGGAACAGCAAAATAATCTGTGAGCCCCACAACTAAGAGGCCAAAAATAGTCCTCCTTTTGGCTCCTCTATTTTATGTAGTCTAATTAAGAAGTTTGCCTGAGAGCAAAATGTCTTAGGCCACATTCACAGCATGCATTTAAGGTATTATGATACCACTTTAAATGGTCATGGCTTCCGCCAAAGAATTCTGGGAGTTGTGTTGGTTAAATGGTTTGGAGAGTTGCTAGGAGACCCCTATCCATCTCACAAAGCTACAATTCTCAGAGTGGTTTATAACCAATCCCTCTTCACAGTTCTTGATGTCTCTTATTAAAAGATCTCCGGTCTGGGAATTGGAGAGCCATTATGTAACCATGCTGTGACAGGCCCAGCCCCCAGGGATCATAAGGAAGGAATAAAGACTCTGACAACGTTATATGGAATTAAAATTAGGCCACAACTTTATTAAACTTCCGAATGTAGGAAGACCTTGGCTTCGGCCTTGGGCATGTATCCCTCCCAGCCCCCCAGCCAGGGGGAACTGGGGCTCATCAGCGTAAATGGGATATGAGACGTAAGTGTAGCAGGCAGCCCAGCCCATATCTCCACACACAGGGTAGTTCACTGACGACCTTTCAGTGTATGGCCGGTGACAGCAAAAACATAACCCCTTTAAGAGGGGACCCTGGAATTGCCATCGCAGGGAGCTGAATCACCACTTCATGCCCCCCCATATAGGGAAGAAAAGACTAAATGATTCCACCCAAGGCTGTAACTGCCAAAGTTGTGACGAATTGCTATGGGGAAGACAAAACCTGCCAATGCAGGAAAATTTCTTCCCGGTCCTTCAACAGCAACCAGTCAAAGCGCCAACTAAACAGGAAGAAAAAGTTAACCTGCAAACAAGAAACATTAAACAAAGGGAGGGTAGGGAGGGTGAATCTCCAGAGCCGATAGCCTGGCTATTATCGGCTCCACCCCCTATTTATAAATGGGGCTGGCCCCACCTCCCAGTGTGTTATGTACTGAGTTGAATAGGATCCAAAAGGCAGCAGTCTGATTGGTCCTAGAACAATAGGATTCAGAATGCAGCAGTCTGATTGGTCCTAGAACAATGCAGCAGTATGATTGGTCCGCAGGAGCCACCCAATCCAGCTCCAGGTGGAAGTGAATCTGCAACCTGATTGGCCTACAGGAGAATCCCAGAATTAGCCAATCACGTGCGGCCCATTGTGTAAATAATGTATATAAAGCAGATATTTGGGGAGAACTCTCATTCCTCACTACTATGAGCTGACTAAAGAGCATGATATCCACACTCGACTCCAAGTATATTTCACAGTGAGAAACTTGATTACTGAGGATGAACCTCCAAAACTGAGACACAAGCCAGCCCCTGATTGCCAGTAAGCTCCCTGAGAACTGTAGCCCCACATGTGATCCCACAAAGAGAACCCACAATGTTAAGTGTGAGTGCTCACTGTTGCCCAGAGAGAACAGCACTAGGCTGATCTCCCACACCAAGAAAACCAGCATATCAGAAGGCTACGCTGAACCCTTTTCTCTGACATGCTAACTTTCAACCTGTGGGCAGACCTATTTTTCCTTCAGAGAACCATTCAGGTGTTCTCTACCACCTGCAATGTGAACCAGGGCAGCTCTCCTTTAAAAAGCCCATCTCCTTTTCGCAAGAATATTTTGCATTTGATTATGCAAGAGTTCAAGGAAGATATCCTTTTAAAAACAGAGTTATGGAGTGATGCATTTCTTGCAATGTTTTTGAATTTGCTTGAGTTTGCAGAGATATGAAACACGGAGATTCACTACCTATGTCACTTTTGGGTATGCTTGACAAAGAAGCACAACAGTTTGGGCTCATTCTTATCTATTATCTTTCTAGATATTTATTCTGTGCTTGTCATTGTGATTCTGAGCTTCTGTGATTGATTTAGTCACTGGCAGTATAAGACTATCTATAAGCCGTTCTATTAATCCTAAAGCTCTCTCATCCATCATCTGCAGTTCCTTCAGAGGAGTTATAAAGGAAGAAATTTAGAAGTGTGATTTAACATGGTCTGAATTAATATTTTTCCCTGTGCAACCAGATGGCCTAATTGATGGAGAACCTAACGGCATTCATGTCCTTGTCTCTAGAATGTTCGTTCTTAACTCACTTCATAATGTCACGGCACAGAAAATGTTGAAAAAAGATAGAGTCAGATTTGAAGTTGACAATAGCAATGGGTGTTCTTTATGCTACCTAAACTGATGTCAGAGACTGGGCAGATGAGGAGGAGTGGTAGAGACCTCCACTCCAAGAGGCTTCTGGGCAGGAGGAAGATGATGGTAGTATGGACCCAGGTTCATGGTGATGACGAACAGGACACACCCAGGAAGAAGAAGCAAAGAGCTGAGAAATAATGGAGGGTGAGGAACAGCAGGAGGGTAGCAGATGCTCTAGTCCTGAACAGAAACAGGACTCAGAAGTGGGAGAAACACTACAGCTGACAGTGGACACTACATCACTTGAAAGCCTGGTAGAACCTCCTCCTTCAAGGACCAGGTGCTCCCTTCGTATCATGGAGCAGAAAGTCAAACAGAGACAGATAGATTCCTTTGTGTGGACAGGCAGAGTCCCCCAAAACCCTGGGCGGCCTCTGTGTGGAATAATGACTCAAGGCAACGTGCTATGAGATTAAAATTGGCCACAAAATTATTATGTTTCAGATGAGGGTAGACCTTGGCTCAGGCATTGGGCGTTTATCCCTCCCAGTCCCCCGCCGGGGATCTGGGGAACATCAGGACTATCCAGAGTGTGTGTGGGGGGGTGGGCTGGCTCTGGAGAACATACGTTCAAGCAGAGAGAGCCCGCCTCCGTTACGCTGCCATAGCAGGGGAGAGCAATGACAACCTCTCGGCGTATGGCCAAAGCCTCCCCTCAAAATAACCCCTTTAACAGGGAACCCTGGTATTGCTGCCACAAAGAGCGGGGGGGGGGCGTGGGTCACCGCTACATGCCCACCCCCCATTCAGGGAAGATAGACTAAAGGATTCCGCCCAAGGCCCGATACCGCCAAAGTTGTGATGTTTTGCTACGGGAAAGGCAAACCTGCCAAGGCAGGAGAATTCCTTTCCGGCTCTTCAACAGCAACCTTGACATAGCAGCGCCCGCATACCTGTGGAGAAGAGGTTAACCTGCAAAAGAAGTCTTAACTGAGGGTGGGTAGGGTGGGAGAAGCTCTTGAGCCAACAGACGATTCCCAGGTAAGATCCTCCCCATATTGTGTGGGCAGGGTGGTCCCTCCCCCTACCTGGCCTAATCACCTTGGCAACGCCTCCCCAGATGGGATTGGGCAACTGTCTGAGGTAGGCAGAGACCTCCAGGCATCCCACCTGGAGAAGGCAAAGCCAAGCCTGTGCTAATGGTGCCACATAGGGTCCAGGGGGCTGTGTGGGACCACGCAAATGGCGCCCCCATTTAATGTGGGGAGTGGTCATTAGTGGCCACCGTAGGCAGTAAGGAGGGGTTTGGAAGCTAGGAAGTATCACTAGGGGGGTGGAGCAGACATTCTGAGTAGCGTCTCGAGACAGAGGGAGAATAATTCATGGTCTCTCTGTGTATTCGGTTGATTTAAAGAAAAGAATTGGAAGAAGCTCTCCACATCTCTGATATCACTAGGCAGCTAGCCCCTTGAGTCGTGACAACTGATAATGCAGTCTGAATTATATTTCGCAAAGTCCGGAGTCTTGTGACCAATATGCATGTACCATTCAAGTTACCTTTAGCAAGGACCTGCCTGCTTAGCTACCTAGGAATATGGATAGCTGCATTGCAATGATCCAGAACATTAGTCCATCTTGTTTGGTGTTGTTTACGCTGATACACAGCGGATGGCTAGGATTTCAGATGAGAGTGTCAGGGATCAAAGCTAAGACCCTCTGCCTGCGGAGTGTGAGATTGACTACTGAGTTATGGCTCTTCCATCTGCAGCCTCCCTGCACGCCTCTCATTGCCTGGGTTTGACAAGTGTCCCCTCATGCCCCCTCAGCACAATGTCGTGGGAGAAACGGCCTTCAAGAGGGCTCTGTCTTTTGTCAGAACAGTAAAGCCACTTCCGAGCTAGGGAGGAGGTGGGGTTGCAGGCTTCATGCCCCTTCCCCACACTCGCGGGGGCTGGCTTCAGCCCCCACGATACCTGGGGAATCCTCGGCCGTGTCACTGCCGAGCCAGCCTATCGGCTGGCTCAGGGGGCGTGGCCTAGCTGCATTTAGGTCCGGCGTGGCTGAGAGACTCCCTCTTTGCCGCGCCCGCTGCAGCCAGACAGGTTTTCCCCCTTCCCTTCCACCCATTAGGCTAGGCTCTCTGATGTTGCTATGAACTGCGGTTGGTCGCAGTCAAGGGGCCTGGTAGGAATTTTTCCAATTGGCAGATTGGCACCAGCCACTTGGTTTTCTCCTACCTCGTTGCAAACCGTCACAACTTGCGGTATTGGCGGTTAGGCATTGGTAGGGTTATTATTCTATTGCTATGCAGATGAAGGGGGGGGGGAGGAAGCGCCATCACCTTCCCCAAACAAGGGTAGTCCGTTAAAGGATTCTGAGGGGCGTGGCCTTGTTCTAAGCCTATGGAGGTGTGGGCTCCCGGCACACCCCCAAGCGGTAACTCTGGGGGGAGCTCCTAGTTGACGTGCCTCAGCAGGACTCCCCCTACTGGTGGTTAACCCTCAATGGACTTCTAGCAACTGGGCTGAAGCCGGTTAGTTGTTAGGACCAATGCCTAAGCCAATACCGCTCAATTCCTGTAATCAATAAAGTTGTGGCCTAATTCGACCCATTAACCCGAATTCTTGTGTCTCGTGTCTTTATTTCTGAGGGGGGAGGTGGGAACTCACCACGCAACTGCTGTAGCAAGAAAGAAAGGAGAAGTGAGAGGTGTGGGGAGTGGACACAGTAAAAGGTGGGGAAGGATGAGGAAGAGCCAAAGCTCTTTGATAGCATCTGTCTTGAACATAGAAGGTCTCAGGTTCAATCCCTGGCATCTCCTCATGGGGATGGGAGAATAAATAATAATAATAATAATAATAATAATAATAATAATAATAATAATAATAATAATTTTTTATTTATACCCCGCCCTTCCCGGTTCAAAAACCGGGATCAGGGCGGCTAAGAACAAATTTAAACACTTTAAAGCACTTAATTATAAAAGCAGAATAAAATACAGTATAAAAACATGAATAACAATAAAAGTCAAAAGTCAAAAATCAATTAAATAATCCCCGGGGCTAGCTGGCTGAATTGGTCCTACTTGGGCCAGTGAGGTGGTCAGGGGAGAATTAGCTGTTGGAGTTTCAGAGTGGGCGATCTTCATAAAAGGGGAGGGGGAGGGAAGAGAAGGGAAATAAAAGATCAGGCTGAATTCAAATTAAAATTCAGGTGGAATAGCTCTGTCTTACAGGCCTGATGGAAGGAGGTTAAATCCTGAAGTGCCCTGGTCTCATGGGACAGAGCATTCCACCAGGTTGGAGCTATCACTGAAAAGGCCCTGGGCCTAGTGGAGGATAGTCTGACTTCCTTAGGGCCCGGGACCTCTAAACTATGGCTATTCATGGACCTTAAGGTCCTCTGCATACCAGGGCATACCAGGAGAGGCTGTCCCATAGATACGAAGGCCCTAAGCCACAGAATCCTCTGTCTGAAATCTTGGAGAGCCATTATCATTCGGTGTGGACCAGGGCTTAGCAACCTAAGGCCCATGGGCCACAAGCGGCCCACGAGGGCCATTTAACTGGGCCCACGAGCCGCCCCCAAACCGAGCTGCCTGCTTGGTGAGTCCCCGCACACTGTGCTAAATTGGCGCAGTGCAGGAACTCGCTTCCATGGCACTGGAAATCTTGTTTGTGCAGACCCTGGAAATTGTATGCGCGTGCACAATCCAGCCCATGGAAGGATCTTCACTGGAGTGAATCAGCCCAGGCGAGGTAAACCTTGCCAACCCCTGGTATAGACATTGCTGAACTAGATGGACCAAGAGCCTGAATAAGGCAGGTTTCTATGCTCCTAAGACAATGAAGGGTAGGGGAATCTATGACCTCTTCCTCATATAGGTTTGCTTGCTTATGTAGCCTGGCTAAATAAAAATTTTTTAAAGCCCTCATGCATAGCAATGGATTTATATCTCCAAAATCAGAACCCTTTGTAATTAACTCTGACAAGGATCTGATTCAATTGTCCAGTATGCTCTCTTCAGTCTTTAATGAGAAGTGGATAAGAAACAAAAAGCAGTGAGTTAATAAGAAATTAAGGAAAATAGCTGAATGGCCAGGCTTGAGGGGAATTACGAGAAGTGTCTCGGCTTAGATTGGAAAACCACATGGGGAAAATAAAGGGTAATTAAGAAGCAGATGGGGCGTCTTCCCAGACGAGTACAAGAAGACGGAGAATTTCAGTGTGAGGAATGCAGTGGAATGTGTGTGTGTGTGTGTGTGTGTGTGTGTGTTGCTTGGAACTGCAGCTGCATAGGAGGTGAGAGGTGTCTCTAATAAATGTTGGCAAAGGACTGTACTAAGCAAAGTTATTATGCATACAGGAATATGCTCTATCACATACAGGATTCTATTACGCATACAGGAATATGCTCAAGGAAGATGCTCTATCACAGAGAGCCAGTGTGGTGTAGTGGTTAAGAGCGGTGGACTCATAATCTGGTGAACTGAGTTCGCTTCCCTGCTCCTCCACATGCAGCTGCTGGGTGACCTTGGGCTAGTCACATTTCTCTGAAGTGTCTCAGCCTCACTCACCTCACTCACCTCACAGAGTGTTTGTTGTGGGGGAGGAAGGGAAAGGAGATTGTTAGCCGCTTTGAGACTCCTTAAGGGGAGTGAAAGGCGGGATATCAAGTCTAAATTCTTCTTCTTCTTCTTCTTCTTCTTCTTCTTCTTCTTCTTCTTCTTCTTCTTCTTCTGGCATAGCAAGGGATGTACAGATCTATCAGTTTTGGTTTCTCTCTGTTTCCAAATCATCTTCAAGGGCAGCCCCATGGGAAAGTACATTGCAGTAATCCAGTCTGGCAACCAGCAGAGCATGGAGTATCATGGCCAGGATGTTGTGGCTGGCAAACCAGCCATAGCTGGAAACAGGGTCTCGTAGCCACTGAGGTTGCCTCAGTCTCCAATGACACTGCTGGATCCAAGAGAATTCCCAAACTACATACCTACTGGGTCGAGGTCCTCTTAAGAAGGGGGCACAGCACCATCTCCTTCAAGGCATTATTCCTCCCATGAAGCAATAATCACTGCCTGGGTATACCCATAGCCTCCTGTGGTTAGCTCTAACAAGTGATGATGGGCAAGCATCAAGGAGGCAGGTGATCTGCACTTGTTCGCATCCTTGAGATGCAATAATCTAAACTGACTCAAACCGTGCTCTGGACACCTCTATCAGACTTCACTGTGACATCCAACACTAAGCAATTTTGTCCCTAAAGTGCCTTAGAAAATAGTTACATCATGCTGCCGTGGGTATCACAGCAATAATAATAATAATAATAATAATAATAATAATAATAATAATAATAATTATTATTATTATTATTATTATTATTATTATTATTATTATTATTATTTATACCCCGCCCATCTGGCTGGGTTTCCCCAGCCACTCTGACCGACTTGGCCACAGCCCATTCCCCAGTTGGCCAAGTTCTGCTGGACTTGTTGATGCAATGGTGGTGGTAGAAGTAAGCTTTCTTCTTCTTCTTCTTCTTCTTCTTCTTCTTCTTCTTCTTCTTCTTCTTCTTCTTCTTCTTCTTCACTGTTGCTGCCACCACCACAGGATAGGCATGATGATGTGTTCTCATCTGTGTTTGGTTAGGTTCAGACTGAGGTTTACTCCACCTGCAGTCCAGCTGTCAACCCTCATGTTTCATTGATTCAGGATTCAGGATCCCTTCTTGCATCTCATTTGATTCACATGTCGCTGGCCAATGTTTAGAGCTGTCAACTTTTTCCATTGTAGACAGCATCTTACACTATTGGGCCTACAGGGTAAGGTAGGCTGGCATCCCGACATACGACTGAGAAAGAAATATATGGACTGATTTGAGATGTCTTTTGAATTCTCATAAAAGTTTCTGGGATAATTTTATGGTTACAGTAGACTCCTACCAGATTATACAAAACAGTCATCAAGACCAAGGGTTCGGCATACAGAGAGCACCAATGAACAATGCAATGGATGGATATTTTATTGTAAGAGTACGAGAGATTTTACTTTCTCGGGCTCCATGATCACTGCAGATGGTGACAGCAGCCATGAAATAAAAAGACACCTGCTTCTTGGGAGAAAAGCAACGACCAACCTAGACAGCATCTTAAAAAGCAGAGACATCACCTTGCCAAAAAGGTCCGTATAGTAAAAGCTATGGTTTTCCCAGTAGTGATGTATGGAAGTGAGAGCTGGACCATAAAGAAGGCTGATCGCCAAAGAATTGATGCTTTTGAATCATGGTGCTGGAGGAGACTCTTGAGAGTCCCATGGACTGCAAGAAGATCAAACCTATCCATTCTGAAGGAAATAGAGCGCTCACTAGAAGAACAGATCCTGAAGCTGAGACTCCAATACATTGGCCACCTCATGAGAAGAGAAGACTCCCTGGAAACGACCCTGATGTTGGGAAAGATGGAGGGCACAAGGAGAAGGGGATGACAGAGGACGAGATGGTTGGATAGTGTTCTCGAAGCTACCAGCATGAGTTTGACCAAACTGCAGGAGGCAGTGGAAGACAGGAATGCCTGGCGTGCTCTGGTCCATGGGGTCATGAAGAGTCGGACACGACTAAATGACTAAACAACAACAACAACTGTTGGTATATAAGGAGATACTGGCAGCCCACACTGGGACAAAAGCACAAAACATACTATGGTTGTTTTGCTGGTTGGCCTTTTTAGTAACCTATCTGTGAGACAGTCTAGCTTGATATAGCCAACATGATGTCATTTGGATGCTCTTTGACTACAACTTCTGTCTGGTCAAGGATGAATGGAGCTGCAGGCCAGCAACATCTGGTGAAAACTACATTAGCTACCCCTGAACTAGGCTAAGAAGTGGTGACTTGGGCATGACCACCTAGTGAGCTTCACTGAACTTGAAATTTGAAAGCGGGTGCCTCTTATCCAGCTCTCCCACTCTGGCTATTGCTCAGCAGATACGCCCTGTAAGAAAACAAAAATTCCTGGTTTCTCATCATAATGTAACTGGGAACAATTGCTCTAATACCTCATTACCGCTGAATCTGTTGCAATAATGTTTGGTCTCTCAAGGCAAACCTCTTATGCTCTGTAAAGATTTCTAACAAATAGTGGTTCAATCAATGCTAAGAGTTTGTGGGTGCTTTCTGTTACAAGTAAACATTGTGTTGGGGACAGACACCAAACAAATAGTCAAACAGTTGCTAGGGTCATAAAAACATGTTTCATGACTAGATTCTGATCATTCCAGAGCTAATTTTTGACAGGTCATTTTTACTTTCATCTCCCTCCTTCCCCACCCCATCTGATCATAATTTAAACTTAAAAGAATAACAACAGACCCTAAAGACCATAGGTAGCAATAAAATGCCTAATGACAGCTTTTCATAGTAGGAGCATATGGTTTATGCCATCTCCGGATGAGAAGGCACAGAACACACACTTTCATGGTCCATTGGATTCATTTGAGCAAGCAGCACAATGACAAGCTGTGATGTGGAATCAAGGTTGGCTGTTGCAGAACTTGGCTTTTGCAGAAGCTGACTCTAAACTCTGAAAACTCAGCTGAAAGCAAGGCTCCTCTGAAATTGGGATGACAATAGCAGCAGCAGGGGAGGAGAAAATATCTCTCAAACCCCTTAATTAATTAAAATATATCCCCTTTAAAAAATAATGTTCACCAAGTTGGGTTTCCATTATCTGCTGCATGTCCTCCCCCCCTTTCACTTCCAATATGTACTGTATATCAAAGATCACATATATACAGTTAACAGAAAACGTATAAATCAAAGTCGAATGGGTGCTGGAAATGAAAAGAGAAAGGAGATACTTTTGACCACATGTGGTGGTCCTGTAAGATAGAAAAAGCTTTCTGGGAAATGATATATAATGAATTGAAGAAAATGTTTAAAATTAGTTTTATTTATTTTTCAAATCAGAAGCTTTTGTTTTAGGGATAATTGGTTTAGTGTTTCCTAAAGACAAAACAACAACACACACACACACACACACACACACACACAACAACAACAACAACAACAATAGTTTATGTATGCTACAACAGCGGCCAGGATGCTTTGTGCTTAGAGACGGAAAGAAGATTGTGTACCAACCAAGGAGGAGTGGCAGATTAAATTAATGAACTATGCTGAAATGGCAAAGCTTACGGGAGTTATAAGGAACCAAGAGGAGAAAGACTTCATCACAGACTGGGGGGAAATTGTGGATTATTTGAAATGTTATTGTACACATATAAGTTTGTTAGCAGGGTTAACTTAAACCAAACAGTTAAAATGAAATTCAAGGAGAAATCAAGGATTAACTAATAACTGGAATAATGAAGAAAATGCAATGACAGAAATTAAAATAATATAAGGAACCACAAAAGGGGTGGGAGGAAGTCAAACTATTGATGTTTATTGTAACGTTGGATTTGTACTGTTGTTCAAATATCTTTTAAAAAATGAAAAATAAAATTTATTAAAAAATAAATAAATCACATGGTATACATGGCAATGATCGTCTTCTCCCCATTGCCTTCTCTTGTTTGCATCAAATAAAACATAAGCCCAACCGTATAATACATTATTAACTCAAAAGTTTCTAAGATGATGGAAATACCCATCTCCTTGCTGTAATATTAATACCCCACTATGGGAAAGCAAAGCCAAACAAGTGTATTTCCTTCTGCCGACATGCAGTTAGATCAATGGTATAAAAACAAACAAAGCAAATGTTGCTAGTAAGAAACATTCAGCACAAGCCTGAATATCAATGGCGTTTACAACCCGAGGGATCATAGAAAAGCGTATTAGCCATGCTGTAGAAAACTGCATAACTTTTTTCAGAATCCTCCTCAGATAAATTCCATCATTTTGTAACATATAGATGCTTCGTGATGTTTCTGAATTGGATAATCCCTACACTACAATGGAAAGTATGCTCGCATAATGCAAAAACGGAGCTTGGGTTCGCAAGCATGGATTGAACTGAGGTTTGAGGGCTGAATCCTAATGCAAAATTGCTTCCGAATAGGACTGGGGCTGCCTGCTCATTATACTCTTTCCCATGCTAAGCATACATAACTCCCTCAACCATTGCTCATCAGGCTTGGTTTCCATTCCTTTTATTGTCTTGGTCACCCATTTCTGCACACATTCCATCTTGTCAATATCCTTCTTAAACTCTAGCGCCAGAATTGGATGCAACACCTCGGGTGTGGTTTGATGAAGGCGAAATAGAGCGGTACTCTGACTTCCCTTGATCTGGACACTAGACTTCTGTTTATGCAGCCTAGAATGGCATTGGCTTTTTTATCTCCTGCATCACTGTTGACTCATGTTAAACCTGTGGTCTACTAAGGCCCCTAGATCCTGAGAGAACTGTATTGGCTCCCAGTACATTTCCAAGCTCAATTCAAAGTGTTGGTGCTGACCTTTAAAGCCCTAAATGGCCTCCGCCCAGTATAACCGAAGGAGCATCTCCACCCACATCATTCAGCCCGGACACTGAGGTCCAGCTCTGAGGGCCTTCTGGTAGTTCCCTCACTGCAAGAACTGAGGTTACAGGGAACCAGGCAGAGGGCCTTCTCGGTGGTGGTGCCCGCCCTGTGGAACACCCTCCCATCAGATGTCAAGGAAATAAACAACTATCTGCCTTTCAGAAGACATCTGAAGGCAGCCCTGTTTAGGGAAGTTTTTGTTTGATGTTTTACCATGTTTTTTAATATTCTGTTGGAAGCCACCTAGATGGGTGGGGTATAAATATTATTATTATTATTATTATTATTATTATTATTATTATTATTATTATTTCACATGTAGTGATGTCAAGCCAGGTCTCCACCACTCTATATTTCTGCACCTGGTTATTCCTTCCTAAGTGCAGAACCTTAGAATTGTCTCCACTGAAATGCATTTTATTAGTACTCCAACCTGTTAAGGTTATCTTGAATCCCGATTCCACCTTTATGAGGTATAAACTGCCCCTCCGAGAGAGAGAGAGAGAGAGAGAGAGAGAGAGAGAAGTAAAGATAATTGGCTCTGTTGCTTTAAAAATATCTGTGTGTGTTTCTCGAATCAACCTTTCCTTGGAGAATTTGCAAAAAAAAAACACACGCTGGCTGTGGCAGCAGGGATTTTATCCTTGTTTTCTTGTCATTAATATTGCATTATGGTTAAGCACTGTGCAGCAAGGAATTCAATACCCCCAAGCTCACACTTCTACCACATTTATCTGCAACGTCCTTTTAATTCATATTTCAGATAAGCATATTCATCTTATGGGCAGAGCTCTCATTGGGAGTCAACCCCACAAACAGGCCAGCAGATTGCAGATAGAAAACCTTCTTTGCTTGTTCAGATGGCTAGCAGCTCAAGGTGGCTGGCGATCGATCAATAAAAACTAATATAAAGTGTATGTATTCTATAAAAATAAACAGTTTGATCATGATCATCATCATACATGTAAAGCCAGCAAACTTAAAAGTTGAAGCATAAATCGGGTCCTCCCTTAAAGAGGGCACGTATTGCGGTGAGACCTGGAAACTGACACCCTGTGTTGTGGGTGGGTACGATTGGTCAGCCAAAACACCCGATTGGTAGGTGCCTCGTAGCTGGGTGCAATCTGGCCAATGGGATGCAGTCTAAGTGGTTTGAGGGACCTATTCATACCCATACACATGACCCAGAGCTTCCTCTTTCGGTGCATGTATTTGGAACACCCGTCCACCTCTCCCTACTTTTAGGGTTTTGCGCTTGACCTTGCTATGCCGTCGTGTGTCATCTGTCGTTGGGACAGGGGCACAGCAGGAATTTCCCACACTTGGCTGATTGGCTGTTGCCATTTGGGTTTCGCCTGCTGCGTAGCAAAGCATCACAACTTGTAAGGTTGCAGATAGGCTCTGGTTCAGGTGATAGGGATGGGAGAACGCTCTTGCCATCCCTGTGTGAAGGGTATTCCGTTAAAGGAATCCAGGGACTCGATGGTTTGGTCAACATGTGAGAAGGGGTTGTGCCCATGCCTGAGTCCAGGGGGACATTTGGGTGGTGGAGTTAGCCTGTTCCTGGCTTTCCGCTTATCCAGGTGTTCACCCTTGGCCGACCTATGCTGGAACCCTGGGTCAGTGCTACCTGCATGGCAGGGAGCTAGTCGAACCAGAGCCTATTCAACCAGTCACTTTCTGTAATCAATAAAGTTGTGGCCTAAATTCTGCCAAAAACTAAAACCAAAATTTGAGTCAAGTGTGAATTTATTTAGGGGGGAGGTTTCTGGGTCTGAACACGCAGATGGCAACCTAGCATGCTGTGGCATTCGTATGGAGCCACTGGTCGTCTCACGGACTATTGACCCGTACACCACTAATCCACTGCCACCAACCGGGTTCTCCCTGGTAGATCACTTAGTCTTAATCAGGTTCTTAAGTTAACAATGAAGATTGTAGTTTATTGCAAACACAAATAAACTCTAAATGCATTCGAAATGCTGTTACCCTTTACCTTCTTAGTCTTATTTTATTCTGTCTCTAACTCTTCTACCTCCCCTCACACAAGAACCAACTGCACTAACTGTCTCTCTATTTCCATCTGTCTGCCAACTGCTTTCCCAACTGCCCTTTCCCAACCAACCAACTAACTAACTAAACCTCAGGCTAAGCCCTTTTATAAACAGGTAGGCTCCGCCTCTCGCTTTTCTATTGGTCTACCTATTAACCCTTTCTCTCCTCCTGTGAATGGTCAAATGCCACTATGATGATCACATAGGGTCCCCGGACGTTTGACGGTCTTTGATCCCTGTGCCACCACTATGATCACTTCCCCGCTGCCACCAACCCGTTTCTCTCGGGTACACATTGAGTCCAGACAGTTTTTAACATTAAAACAAATAATCAAGTTTATTTTATAAGCATGAACATGCTTATAAGCATGGTTTCAGATAATTTTTCTTGTCAGCTTCTTATCCTTAGTTTCTATACTGGCCTATACCTTCCTAATAACTCCTAACTAATTATCCCAACTGTCTATCTGACTCCTCCTAACAGTTTCTCTCTCTCACACACACATCAAAACTCGACCAACCCACAGACTGATCCTCCCTCTTCCTTCTCCAACTCCTAACTGACTTCCAAACAACTCCAACTGTAACTCTAACCCCTCCCCTTGGGCTCCCAGTGGCCAATCACTTCACACTCATTTAACCCTTTCCTTATGACCCACCTAGGAGGGCTAACGCCACAGCCACACATGCCCTCCAACATTCCTCAGGGTGGAGGCCAGCAGCCATGGCAAGGCAACATAGAGGCAATGAAATGGTCCCTCGCAGCCATCGCTACAGCCGACTTTGCCTGGAACAAGCCTGGAACAAGCCTGGAACAAGCGCCGGCTCATCTTTCTCCCAGTGGCTGCTCTGGCAGGGGAAATAGAGGCATTCTGGGATCAAATCAGAAGCCGGGATGGTTTTTGTAATTCCAGAACTGTCCCTGGAAAATCGGGTTACTTGGAGGGCATGACCTATTAATAAAACTTCAGAAAAGCACCAATAATTCCTAATATCCACCTTCAGCAGATCTGGGCCTTCCACCTTCAGATAAGCATGGTGTGCACCTTTTAGGAACATACTCCTAGATATACCAAAGAATATGAGGATGATCTTCTTGTATGCAACCGTGGCAGCAATAATCTTAACAGCCCCAAAAATGAAAAGGAGACTCCACTCCAACCAAAATGGACTGGCAGACGGAATTATTAGAATACACAGAATTAGCAAGGATGACAGGAAGACTTAGAAATAATACAGAACAAATGTTTACTAGAGAGTGGGACATTTACATAAAATATCTTAAAGAGCATTGTAGAAATGTGAATTCTCTGGCGAGCTTAGAATAACCCCTGTATGAACATAGAAAACCTTATTGAAACAAAAAATTGGGAGAAGTTTGGAGCGATTATGAAAAGTGTGCTACCTAAAAGAAAGCTGGGACTCTCAATAGGTTGCCTGGAAGTCATAATAGAAGTTGTATTGTAAGAAGTTGTTGGTTGTTGTTTTTTGTAATTTGTATTATCCTTTGGTTTTTTCTTTGTTGACTGTTTCTTTTCTTTTTTATAATCAATAAAGCATTTTAATTTTTTTTAAGGGAACATACCCCACTGCTTCAGGGCCTTGCTCCCTCCCTGACATTGGTACAAACTCTTTTTTATTGACAGGGCTTTCAGAAGGGTTTGGCCCGGTATGTTTGAAAGAACACCCCCCATCATTCTGCCCAGACACTGAGGTCCAGCTCTGAGGGCGGTACCTATTTATTTACTTACATTTTGACGTGCTTTCGAACTGCTAGGTTGGCAGGAGCTGGGACCGAGCAATGGGAGCTCACCCCATTGTGGGGATTCGAACTGCCAACCTTCTGATCAGCAAGCCTTAGGCTCTGTGGTTTAGACCACAGCGCCACCCGTGTCCCAACATTACGACCATATACTAAATGGAATCAGTGCACAATAAGCACCCCAGACTTTAATACAGTGGTACCTCGGGTTACAGACACTTCAGGTTATGGACGCTTCAGGTTACAGACTCTGCTAACCCGGAAGTAGTACCTCAGGTTAAGAACTTTGCTTCAGGATGAGAACAGAAATTGTGTGGCGGCAGTGCAGCAGCAGCGGGAGGCCCCATTAGCTAAAGTGGTACCTCAGGTTAAGAACAGTTTCAGGTTAAGAACAGACCTCCAGAACAAATTAAATTCTTAACCCGAGGTACGACTGTACTGCTGAGAAATGAAATATTTTGTAAAAATATTTTTTGTAAAAAAAAGCTGCCATATTTTCTACTTTAATCAATAGGATTTGAATGGCATTGTTTAAAGCCCAAAGTTTCAAGCACTGGAACTGAAACTGTTACTAATAATTGGATATTTGTCTATTTTGACTGGCTAAAGTAAAGCTTAATCTTAACCCGCCTGATATTGAGGTCTGAAGGAAATGTGGTTGTAGTATTGGCATCTCTCTGCCATGGGGTGGAATGGGGGATTCACTATAGCAGAGATTGCCACTTCACTCCTGCAGGCAGAAAACTGTGGATCTGCCAACTTGCGCCTTGCATTAATTGACAGAGTGAGGTTTATTGTGTTGCAAATTTAGTTGCAACTCTGAATAATAAAGTTTATTCTGCCACAAAGTTTGCTTGTAACTGGTGACTGGCAAACTTCTCCTGGCCTGGTTCAGAAGGGCCCTCAAGAAAGCAATTTGAATTTAAAATAAATCCCCAAGATAAACTATCGGGGATGAGTGTTGCTTTCAACAATCTCCTAAAGGCCTCATTGCCAGCCTGTCTCCCCACTGCCCCCCCATCTCTTTTCAAAATTGCTCAGTGGGATCTGGTGCAGAGAAGCCTATCACAGCAAAGGAGTAGATGCAAAGTCATCAAAATAAAAATGGCATTTCCTTCCCAGTATTACTGTTCAGAGCCACCAAAGTAGTTTAAAGATCATCTCATCTCATTTTTGACGTTGTTAAGAATTCCCTAACAAAGTCAGATGCTTGGCAAACATCTCAGTAGCTGCCTGTGAAGCTTCAGCTCCAAGTCATAAGAGTAGGATTAAAAAAGGTAAAGGACCCCTGACAGTTAAGTCCAGTCGCGAACGACTCTGGGGTTGCGGCGCTCATCTCGCTTTAATGGTCGAGGGAGCCGGCGTTTGTCCACAGACAGTTTTTCCAGGTCATGTGGCCAGCATGACAAGCCACTTCTGGCAAAACCAGAGCAGCGCACAGAAACGCCATTTACCTTCCTGCCGGAGCGGTACCTATTTATCTACTTGCACTTTGACGTGCTTTCAAACTGCTAGGTTGGCAGGAGCAGGGACCGAGCAATGGGAGCTCACCCTATTTGAGGGATTCGAACAGCCGACCTTCCAATCAGCAAGCCCTAGGCTCTGTGGTTTAGACCACAGCGCCACCCGCATCCCTCATAAAAGTAGGATAGGTACCCCTGCCCGTACAGGCCAGTCGTGTCCGACTCTAGGGTTGTGCGCTCATCTCACTTAAGAGGCCAGGAGCCAGCGCTGTCCGGAGACACTTCCGGGTCATGTGGCCAGCATGACGAAGCTGCTCTGGTGAGCCAGCACCAGCGCAGCACACAGAAACGCCATTTACCTTCCCCCTATAAAGCGGTACCTATTTTTCTACTTGCACTTAGGGGTGCTTTCGAACTGCTAGGTGGGACCGAAAGACGGGAGCTCACCCCGCCACGGGGATTCGAACCGCCGACCATACAATCGGCAAGTCCTAGGCACTGAGGTTTTACCCACAGCGCCACCTGCGTCCCCTTAAAAGTAGGATACAAGAAGCCTAAAAATTAGCAATGGTAACAGCCTATGCTTCGGAACGTTTCCTTGGATGTAAGTTCTATTTATTCCAAAGGGATTTACTTCCAAGCAAGTGTGCTTGCAATGGTAGCCTCCACTACCCCATTACTGTCTCAGATAACTGCTTACAACTTGCATAATGCACAAAAGCAGCTTCCAATGTACCTCACTGGGCTGATAATTACAATTTGGTGAGTAATACCAGTCCACTTATGCCCTTGCTATTTGATAAAAGGCAACTTTGAGTGATTGCTCTTTGAAAGAGAAGCAACAACAGAGCATTGCAGTCCCAGTTGCAGTGCCACCCTCCTCTTGACAGTGGTTAAATTAAGGAGTGACAAAGTGAACTCAAACAGATTATAATCTGGATTAAAAATGGCCACAACTTTATGGACTACAGATGAGGCTGAAACTTTGGCTCAGGCATTGGGTGTGTAGTAGATCTATTCCAAACTTCTCCCAGAGGGCTAAAGCCGTTTCAGGGTCATGCCAAAGATTATGCCCTTCACCCCCCCCCCCCAAAGATGCTGATCTCCAGAGGTGAAGATCATCCTCCACTTGAAGCTCAATGGCCCATCTCCCCCATGCTTGGCTTTGGGACAGAAACTTTCCCCGAGACCCCTCTAATGGGATACCCTGAAACCACTGCTGGTTCAGGACAGGGTGATGCCACAGGGTGATGGCAAAGAGTGAGGACGAGGCACCAACTGTCTCCCACCCAGGAAAGGGGCGAGTAGCTATTCTAGTACAGAGAGCAGCACTACATGGTCAACAGGACGGAGTGTGCAGCTCTTGGTGGACTGTACCACTTCAGTTCTGTGAAGGAATAGATTTCTTTACAGTGAAGTGAAAAGCCACAGTGTGGTGTTCGTACAGAGCCCCCGGTCGTCTCATGGACTATTGACCCGTACACCACTAATCCGCTGCCACCAACCAGGTCCTCCCCAGTAAATCTCTTAGTCTTGGTCAGGTTCTCAAGTTAACAAAGAAGAGTGTAGTTTACTGCAGACACAAACAAACTTTAACTGCATTCCAAAAGTTGTTACTCTTTACCTTCTTAGTCTTCTTTTATCCTGTCTCTATCTCTTCTACCTCCCCTCACACAAGAACCAACTGCACTAACTGTCTCTCTATGTCCAACTGCCGGCCAACTGCTTTTCCAACTGCCTTTTCCCAACCAACCAACTAAAACCAACCAACTACCCGCACCCAAACCTCGGGCTAAGCCCTTTTATAAACAGGTAGGCTCCGCCTCTAGCTTTCCTATTGGTCTACATTTTAACCCTTTCTCTCTCCCCGTACAGACATTTTCAAATGAATGGGCAAACGCCACCCACAGCATCACATGTCATAGCATATAACATTTACCAACCTTCTAGTGACACCCAAGTAAGTCTTTGCATTAGACCAGGGATGGGGAACCTGTTTCTCTGCCTGACTGCAGCTCCCATCCTCAACTAGGACTGTTACGTATTCTTGCTAGGGCTTATAGGCATCCAACAACATTCCTTCATAGATAATTAAGAACATACCTTTCTTTGAGACCTCGTTGTGGTCTTTGTGGAAGTTGTTCAGTTTAGTTGTGTATTTTTTTAATGTTTCCTTTATTGCTTGACTGCTTTCCTTATACTGTAGTTGAAGTAGATGTGGGTTCATGAAAGACCCAAGGCAACGATTCAGCTTAAAGGCTTTATTGAGGCCTCCGGAACAAACCGGGGAAACAGGGGAAAGGGTCTGATTTATATACATTTTGGCCAACCCCTGGCAACACCCACCTAGTGCATGATTGGCTGCTTTGCACCAGGCAGTGAATTACAATGCAGGCCAGGCTTCCGAAGCCTGCACTGTGATGCGGACTCAAGCTCAGAGCAGGAGACATTATGGAATATACCCAACATGTATTTTTTCATGTCATAAGCCACCTTGAGCATGTTTTGAACTGTGGAAAGATGGCGTACTGATATAATTATGTATGTATGCATGTATGTATGTACAGAGCCCTGAATAACTTGGGATCCAAATAATTAAAGGAGCACCTTCCCCAGTATCTACCAACCTTGGCTTTGAGATCATCAGGAGAGGTTCTGCTGGTGGGCCTGTGGGACCTCCTTGGTAGTGGCACACCAGTTCTGGAATTCGCTCCTGGTGGACACTTTGTAGGCTCCCCACTCCCCACTATTATCTTTCAGACAACTGTAATATACACTGTAATACATACTTGTTTGACTGAGCCTTGTGTACACAGCTGGAGTGGAGCTCCAAATAATGCAAAAGTCCACTGTCCACTGTGTTGTATTTCATCACAGAAATGGGTTCTAGCTGTTCTTTTATGTGGCTTTCATTAATTTTTTTTGTTCTTTGTTAGCCCCCCTTGACCCCTATAGGGCTGAAGGGTGGGATACAAAAACAGTAACACTCCCCACCTCCCTGTTTTGGAGACCAAGTGAAACATGAGACTAAGCCCTAGTGAGGATGCCACAGCTAACTCCCCAGTGCGCTATCTGTATCCGCATCTTCTCTTCATGACCCTTTACAGTGTCCATAGGGAGGCATCAATGTACATAGATGTGGCTGACACATCTGCTGTGTAAGGTGTGAATCAGGCCTAAGTGATTTTTGTCATGCCTTCCCCCTTCTGTTATTTCTAGGCTGATGAAATCCCCATGAGATCTTGCAATGGAGCTAAAGCGTACGTACTGTATTCATTTCCCTTCTTGTGTCTGAGTCAGGCTCTGTTGAAATGAATTATAGTTAGAAATGGGCATGTTAGATATGAATTTGTTATAAATTAGGGGGAAAGAACATGGTGAGTGTATTTTTAAGCCACTAGCCATGACATGTGACGTCTGATATTTACAGATAAATATACCTATCGGTTTTGCAGCGACAACCGTTTAGGTACCTGGAAGTAGAAATCAGCATATGATAAAAACAAACCAATCCTGGGCCACATAAAGGAAAGGACAACAAAGTAAAACTGCAGTACTCCCCAGCCAGCTGCCATATCGTTGACCAGGCCTGTGGCCAGGCCACAATGACCGCTCCCCACATTAAATGGGGGGCGCCCTTTGCGTGGTCATGCACAGCCGCTGGACCCTATGAGGCACCATTAGCACAGGCTTGGCTTCTCCTTCTCCAGGTGGGATACCTGGAGGTCTCTGCCTACCTCAGCCAGTTGCCCAACCCCACCTGGGGAAGCGTTGCCAAGGTGATCAGGCCAGGTAGGGGGAGGGACCACCCTGCCCACACAATACCTGGGAATCTTACCTGGGAATCATCAGTTGGCTCCAGAGCTTCTCCCACCCTAACCACCCTCAGTTAAGACTTCTTTTGCAGGTTAACCTCTTCTCCACAGGTAGGCAGGCGCTGCTACGTCAAGGTCGCTGTTGAAGGGCTGGAAAGGAATTCTCCTGCATTGGCTGGTTTGCCTTTTCCGTAGCAAAATGTCACAACTTTGGCAGTATCAGGCTTTGGGCAGAATTCTTTAGTCTACCTTCCCTAAATTGGGGGTGGGCGTGTAGCAGTGACTTACGTCCCCCTTCTCTTTGCGGCAGCGATACCAGGGATCCCCATTAAAGGGGTTGTTTTGAGAGGAAGCTTTGGCCGTACGCTGAGAGGTTGTCATTGCTCTCCCCTGCGACGGCGGCATAACGGGGGCGGGCTCTCTCTGCTTGAACATATGTTCTCCAGAGCCAGCCCATCCCCCCACATACTGGATAACCCTGATGTTCCCCAGATCCCCAGCGGGGGACTGGGAGGGATAAACGCCCAATGCCTGAGCCAAGGTCTACCCACATCTGAAACATAATAAAGTTGTGGCCAATTTCAATCCCATAGCACATTGTCTTGAGTCGTTATTCCACACGGGGGCCGCCCAGGGTTTGGGGGACTCTGCCTGTCCACGCAATGCAGACTTACAGGAGAGGGGGAACCACTTTGTGGAGTTGAAATCTGCAAGGTCATGCAAAGAAAAAGAAGAAAGAAAGAAAAGATGGTCTCGGACACATTAATAAGAGAATCTCCTCCTTCTTTGCTTCTGACAAATCTTGATTACAATTGAGCATATTTCTGTAGGCAATTTGAACCGTTCCACCTAAATATAATTTAAAAGGGAATGCAGCTTTGAAACATGGCATACACCAAGGCGATGTATGTGGTGTGTTTTTTTTTTAATTTGGAAAGAGTTCTTAGGGTTTTGATCAAAGTGATGCAAAGTGAAGAATGTCAACCAATATTTATGAGCATTAGCATAATAGTGATATGATTAATCTTCTTATGCCTTTTCTATTTGACAGGATTGTAGATAACATGGGTTGTTGTTAGCTCCTTATTCTAAATCAAGAGCCCATTTGTTACACCTGCCTGGTGAAATATGGGGCACACAAACCCTCAGTCACTGATGAAGAGCATCCTAAGGTCCATATGTCACTCAATGCACATGATTTCTTTACACTTGATTGCTTTGCAGCTGGCGTCACATTTCTGCTTAGCTTTCAACTTCTATTCCATACCCTCCAACTTTACTCCGATGAAAATAGGGACGCCCCATTCCATAATTATAATTTTACTATTTAGACACTACACATCTATCTGGTTTGCCCCAGCTACTCTGGACAGCCTCCAACATCTCTGATAACATAATAAAACATTAAACTTTTTTAAAAAAAACCCTTCGCTATGCAGGATTACCCTCAGATAGCTTGGGGGGCAGATAACTCCATACCGTCCAACATTTATCCAATGAAAATAGGAACATCTTAAGAGAAAGCGGGACAATCCGGGATCAGATCAGAAACCAGGATGGCTTCTCTAAATCAGGGACATCCCTGGAAAATAGGGGCACTTGAAGGGACTGCTAAAAGGGAAAAGGGTAAAGGACCCCTGGATGGTTGCAGCACTCATCTCACTTTCAGGCCGAGGGAGCTAGCGTTTGTTCACAGATAGCTTTCCAGGTCATGTGGCCAGCATGACTAAACCGCTTCTGGCACAATGGAACACAGTGACAGAAACCAGAGCATATGGAAATGCCGTTTACCTTCCCACTGCAGAGGTACCTATTTATCTGCTTGCACTGGTGTGCTTTCGAACTGCTAGGTTGACAGGAGCTGGGACAGAGCAACGGGAGTTCACCCCATCGTGGGGATCGAAAGCACCAACCTTCTGATCAGCAAGACCAAGATGCTCAGTGGTTTAAACCACAGCGCCACCCACGTCCCTTTTTAGGAGGGTCTGCTATTCCCTAGATTACTATATATTTTATTATTTTATTATTATTTATTAAATTTGCAAACTGCCCTTCACCCACAGATCTTAGGGTGGTTCACAACATTTTGTAACTGGTATCTGACTCTGTTGGGGGGGGGGGGGAGAGACACTTGGTCAGCTCAGGTCAGAGAGAATGTGACCAGATGGAGTCTTAGGGACCAGACAGAGGAACCCTCAGCCTGTGTCCCAGAGGATTCCTACCACTGAGTTTGCACAGTTGGACAGCAGCTCTTCTTCCCAGTTCATTTCCGAGCACAATTCAAAGTGTGGTGCTGATCTTGAAAGCCTTAAATGGCCTTGGCCTAGTATACCTGAGGGAGCGTCTCCACCCGCATTGTTCAGCCCAGACACTGAGGTCCAGCGCCCAGGGCCTTCTGGCAGTTCCCTCACTGCAAGAAGTGAAGCTACAGGGAACCAGGCAGAGGGCCTTCTTGGTAGTGGCGCCTGCTCTGTGGGACACCCTCCCATCAGATGTCAAATAAATTAGCAACTATCCGACATTTGTAAGACTTCTGAAGGCAGCCGTGTTTAGGGAAGTTTTTAATGACTAATGTTTTAATGAATTTTTAATCTTTTGTTGGAAGCTGCCCAGAGTGGCTGGGGAAACCCAGCCAGATGGGTGGGGTATAAATATATTATTACAGTGGTACCTCTGGTTGCGAACGGGATCCGTTCCGGAGGCCTGTTCGCAACATGAAAAGAGCGCAACCCGCAGCGGCGCGTCTGGGCACACGTGGGTTCCGATTCGCTACTTCTGCGCATGCGCACAATGCCGTTTTGAACTTCTGCGCATGCGCGAGCGGCGAAACCCGAAAGTAACCCTATCCGGTACTTCCGGGTCGCCACAGGACATAACCTGAAAGAATGTAACATGAAGCGGACGTAACATGAGGTATGACTGTATTATTATTATTATTATTATTATTATTATTATTATTATTATTGGTTTTTGGAGTGGAATCTTTCCCAGTCATAAGATGGAGATGCTGGGAATTGAAGCAAGGACATTCAAAGCATGTGCTCTGACAATGAAGGCAACACTTTCTCTATGGCACGATCTCTGTGGTAGCCCGTTCATATAGGCAAAGCATCACTGGGTGCTGTACTAAAACATCAAGTGATGTATATTCAAATGGGAACCAGGTTTGATGCCAGGGATTGGCTGGAAGAGGAAGAGAGGTGGCAGCCAATAGTCCAAGAGGCACCTGAGAGGGAAGCAGACTTCGAACCGGGTTCAGACTGGTGGAGCAGGGAGGAATCATCAGCAGAGAGTGAGGGCGAGAGGCTACCAGCCACAGACTCCTAGAGGAGAAGCAGGGGCTGTGTCTCCTGTCCTGCAATACAGTTCTGATTCAGCTCCTTCCCCATCCCCCTTATCAGCACAGGAAAGAAGAGTCGAGGAAAGGCTAGAACAATTAAGAAAAGCTGAGTCACGGCGAAAAAATGCATAGATACAGGGGAAGAGAGGACGGAACTTTAGCTTCTGCAACTGACTTGCTTAGCTGACGGATGTGCCATGAGCTGTCTCCTTGGTTACTGGGCAATAGAGTTAATTACTGTCAAGCCATGCCTGTTTCTGCTTACAGCATTGAACCACAGACGGAAGGGCTTTTTTTGGCAGCCTGACACCTGATGACTGGCAGATGAATCTATGAGCTGACTATATGTATGAGATTATATGAAAGTTCTGTTACATCTCCGATATCCCATTCATACATCGCTCCATGACTGCAACATCTACTGATGGGTATGCTCTGTGTGAACCACCCGATAGGTGTGATATTATCCTTAACTTGTCCATCATTATCTAGGCAAAGGGGGTAATGGAGCAAACCAATATAATCTTCTAATTCAGCTTGTCTCAAAAAACCCACAACAACCTGCAAGGAACATTAGGCTATTCTAGTTCTGCTCACCGTGTACATAATGCCCATGAATGAGGGAACAGATTTGCAATAAGTGGAATACTAGATGTAGCCAATTCTTTTGCAGTTGAATAGATTTTGAATCCAGTCCTAATATACAGCTTTCGGTAATGACCACAGCAAAAATTCACAATATCCAACCTTAGCCCAAGCATGGGGTTGGCACTTACAGCATTTAGGAAGCAACTTAACTGCTATAGATGTGACCATAGAACAGATGCCTGCTATCTTCTTTTCCAGGCTTCACCAACTGGGCTGTAGCAGCTGAGATTCATGGAAACTGAAGTCCAAAACATCTGCAGGGAAGCAGGTTGAGGAAGGATGCTCTAGCCCAGGGATGCCCAACAGGTCGATCACGATCTACTGGTAGATCCTCGGGAGGTTTTGGTAGATTGCGGTCGATCCGTGGGTCCCTTTCCGGCCCTGCCCCCTCGCCCCGCCCTCCATTGCATGATCTGCAGAATGGAAGATGGAGTTTACTGATTCAGGTGGATAGCCGAGTTGATCTGTCATAGTCATAATAAATAACAAGATGAAAGATGAAAAAAATATTTTTAAATAATTCCAGTGGCACCTTAAAGATCAACTACAGTGGTACCTCAGGTTAAGTACTTAATTCGTTCCGGAGGTCCGTTCTTAACCTGAAACTGTTCTTAACCTGAAGCACAACTTTAGCTTAATAGGGCCTCGCACTGCTGCCATGCTGCCGGAGCACGATTTCTGTTCTCATCCTGAAGCAAAGTACTTAACCCGAGGTACTATTTCTGGGTTAGCGGAGTCTGTAACCTGAAGCGTATGTAACCCGAGGTACCACTGTAAATATAAACTTTCAAGGTATGAGCTTTCGTGTGTAATACACACTTCGTCAGATACTCTGGAGCAGAGGTTGCTTCAACCTTATAACTGTTGATGACTGTTATGGCAGTTGGTTCCACAGGGAAGGGCAAGGGATTTTTAAAGCGATAGATGACCAAAATAAGCTTTAGTATGTATAATGGGACATGAATCCAATATCTCTATTCAGGTCTCTCCATAGTTTTTAATTTGGTAATGAGTTGTAATTCAGCAACTTCTCTTTCAAGTTTATTTCTAAAATTCTTTTGTAATAAGACAGCGACTTTAAGATCTTGTATAGAATGTCCTGGGAGATTGAAATGTTCTCCTATTGGGTTTATGATTCCTGATGTCAGATTTATGCCCATTTATCCTTTGGCGTAATGTTTGTCCAATATAGAGAGCTGAAGGGCACTGTTGGCATTTGATAGCATATATAATGTTGGAAGATGAACAATTAAATAGTCCTGAGATGGTATGTTTGATGTTATTGGGGCAAATAATGATGTTATCCGGGTGTATGTGGCAGCAAAGTTGGCATCTTGATTTATTGCAGGCTCTTGTGCCAGTGTCCATGTTACCGTATTTTCCACTCTATAAGACGGACCAGACCATAAGACGCACCTAGTTTTTGGAGGAGGAAAACAAGAAAAAAAAAATATTCTGAGTCCCAGAAGCCAGAGCAAGAGGGATCGCTGTGCAGTGATCCCTCTCGCTGTTCTGGCTTCTGGGATAGCCGTGCAAAGCCTCTTCAGGGCAGCGGGATGAAGTCTCCCCCTGCCCTGAAGAGGCTTTGCATGGCTAAGCCAGAAGCCAGAACAGCAAGAGGGATCACTACACAGCGATCCTGGAAAAGCCCCCAAGATCCCTTTAAAGAGTCTGCGGAAAAGCCAGCAAGAGCTGCACGCTCTTTAAAGAGCCGCGTGGATCGTGTGGGGGCTTTTCCAGGCCGGAGCCAGTGTTGAAAAGGCCCTGGCTCTGGTTGAAGCTAATCTAACTTCCTTAGGGCCCGGGACCACTAGGGTGTTGCTATTTATGGACCTCGAGGCTCTCCGTGGGGCATACCGGGAGAGGTGGTCCCATAGGTACGAGGGTCCTAGGCCGTGAAGGGCTTTAAAGGTCAAAACCAGCACCTTAAATCTCACCCTGTACTCCACCGAGAGCCAGTGCAGCTGGAAAAGCACTGGGTGAATATGCTCCCATGGCAGAGACCCCATGAGGAGCCTCGCTGCAGCATTCTGCACTCGCTGGAGTTTCTGGGTCAGCTTCAAGGGCAGCCCCGCGTAGAGCGAATTACAGTAGTCAAGCTTGGAAGTGACCGTCGCATGGATCACTGTGGCCAGGTCGGGGCGGGAAAGATAAGGGACCAACTGCTTGATGCGGCAAAGGTGGAAAAATGTCGCCTTGGCTGTTGCTGTAACCTGCGCCTCCATGGAAAGGGAGGCGTCAAGGATTACACCCAAACTCTTAATGGAAGGCAATGGCACTAATTGGGCCCCCACAAGAGAAGGGAGTTGGTCCCTCATCCCCATGCCATCCCGACCCAGCCATAGGACCTCTGTCTTCGAAGGATTTCGTTTCAATCGGCTCCCACGAAACCATCCAGCCACAGCTTCCAAGCGTCTGGTCAGTGTGTCCGGGGCCGAGTCGGTGTGGCCATCCATCAGCAGATAGAGCTGAGTGTCATCAGCATATTGGTGACAGCCCAGCCCAAAGCTCCAGACAATCTGGGCAAGAAGGCGCATAAAGATGTTAAAAAGCATCAGGGAGAGGATTGCGCCCTGCGGAATCTAAGAGATGTTGCAAATCTCTGAGGATGTGTTGAACTGTTTTAACTTGAGAGCTGTATGTGATTACTAGTGGTGTTCTATTGTTTTCTCTTTTGGGTATCCGTCTGGCTTTGTTACTGAGTGAGGCTGTTTGTTTCCCCAGCGATTTGTCGGTGAGTGGCAGTCCCTCTCCCTCCCCCCCAAACCCTTAAAATCAGGGTTTTCCTCCTCCCTAAAAAAAAAACTGAACAACTTTGACCTGAACCCCCCAAAATGGGGGTAGATCACTGCCAGTTTTTAATTCTGTAAGTAGATTGCAGTCTCTTGGGAGCTGGCCACCCCTGCCTAGCCTAGCCTAACAGGATTTAGATGTTGCGGAACTACAGCTCCCATCATCCCTGAGCACTGGCCATGCTGGTTGGGGTGCTGGGAGCTGAAGTACAAAAACACCCATAGGGCCACAAATGCCCTACACCCCTGTAGTAGATAGTTCCACTTTGCTTTCAGCAGGGCAGCAGGCTGATGAGTGTACTCAAAATTTACACCTAGGCCTAAGTATCCTGTTGAAGGAGAGACTGTTGGAGAGGAAAAGCATGCCTTTTTCAAATTTATAAAGCAACAAACTTGTGGACAAAGGTAACATGGTTAACGGTTGTATCTAATGGGATTATTTTTGGTTTCTGAACACAACACATAATTGTGAGAAAAACATGAATCCTTGGTGGAGTTCATGTTTTGCTGGAGTTGGAATGGCTCCTTTTCTTGCTGTGCAGGCAGGGTCCATCTTCAAATCACCTAACCCGAGCAGTGGTGGACCTTGAGGTCTCAAATTTCAGCAGCACCCTGTGCAACACCAAAATTTGGCACTCCCGCGTCTTGTGCCCCAGTGTCCCTTGCAGCCCTCTTGAGGCTCCATGCCCAGTGCGGCCACACTGGCCGTGCTCCCCTAAATCTGCCTCTATCCAGAGAGGGAAAGGCCATTTTACTCTTCAGACCAGCTAGTCAAGCAAGGATTACCTCTCAAAGCCCACAACTCCATTGATGCAGCAAGAACACATGACATGGTTATCCCATCTCTCCCACAGAGCAACTATAAGGTTGCAAATTGAAAACAGCCCCAGCAGGAACAAATGGAACATCACTAACATGAACTGCATTAGAAATGGACATGTCAGGAATTCTATAGGGAGCCCTAGCTACCATCCCACTTGTACTATGCCTACAAAAGTCATTGATACAGACATGACCCAGGCAGCTGAAAGAGGAAGGGGACGACTGGCCTCCAGGAATAATTTCCATTTCCCTCTAGAGGTCCCTGGATGGCAGCCCTGGTACTCAGTATAACTTAACCAAAGAACATACACAAAATAGTTTTTTCAACAGAGGTTCCTAGATACTAGGGATGGCCCCTCCTTCTCCTAGTGTGCAGGTAGGGTGCATTTTCAAATGACTTCTGCAAATATGTGCTGCAAATCTATCTACATTATAGGTGTGTACTGATTTATGTAGGCTCCAGGGTACTCTTTCCCAAGTTCACAACAAAACTGTAGACACGACAGAGTGGTCGCCACATTTCTCTCACACAGAGTCCTTGAAAATGCCCTGACTAGGACATCATCCAAATTAGGGGGCACCGACCCATAGCCCCAGGTCCTCAGATGGGCTACCAGAACCATCAATACCTTGGTAAAGACTCCGGGGGCAGAGGTGAGTGGAACAACCCTTCCCTCCTGGGTGTCAGGGACTGGGCTGCGGAGGAATGGTGGAGACCACCCCCCCTCCTCCTGAAACTTCCAGAGAAGAAGAAGACAGTATAGGTTTATAACAATAGTTTGCAGAAGGTCACGGCTTAGAGATAGATGAGGGGCAGAGCTGAAAAATAATGGGAGAAGGGGGGGAGGGAAGAGAAGTAGAGCCAAAGCAGCTGGCTGACATGTTATCACTAGAAAGCATTCCAGAACCACCACCTCCCAGAACCTGGCGGGCCTTGAAAGTAGGAGAGCAAAGATCTAAGAGACAAGTGGCCTTAAGCAGCCACCGTAAGGGGTGGTGGTTGATGATTGAGAAGGCAAGGGGGGAGGAGATTACACTGACCTTTCTAAGCCTCTCTCTGTGAATATTGAATAAAAGACTTTGGTAAGAGCTTTTCCTGTCTGCCTTCCTGCTGGCTGCCGTGGGGTGGGGGGGTCGAATTTTCAGACATGTGACACTGGGTGAAGTTGTTTGAAGAAGGACCCCCACCTACACACCAGGAGGAAAAGCCATCTGAAGTATCAGCACTGCCATCTGGGAACATCTTTGGAAAGAGCTAAACATTGGTCCCTACATCTGTGGCTAATGTATATGACTGATGAGCTCAGCATTCCCATTATCCTGGGATGCTATTTCAGATTTCAGTAAGTGTGGGGGAAGTGTGAGACCTCATCTGGACCATGTCTCAGGTGCAATTGCTGGCATCTCTGTTGAAAAAGGCTCTCAGGTAGCAGGCCTGGGAAGGACCTCTACCAGAGTCCTTGGCAAGTCACTGTCTGACTGTCAGAATAGCAAATGCTGGGCTAGAAAGACTAATGATCTGGATCACTATAAAGCAGATGTATACGTTCATAGATATGTAAGAGATTTCAGTAGCATGGGGACAATATTCTCATTAAGGTTTAAAGACCTCCTGTTGGATACATTCAAGGTTACATTGCAGAATTTTAAGAACTTTTGTTGTGGTTACTTTCTGTACTTCAGAATAGCTACAGCAATGCAAGAGGAACAGTCCCACTTTCTAAGCTTCTGCCTTTGACATTGTAGCTAGCATCAATACATTTTAATAATAGTATCAAGGTTATTTTGCAGCAGGAACTCACCGGGACTCAGTTCTGGCACCTCTCAGGTAGGCACCATTGCCGTTACAAGAGAACAATGGAGGTGTTCATGGTGAATTCTGGCACCTCTTTTTTTAGAAAAATAGCACTAACAACATCAACAACAACATTTATTTGCAACATTTTTACCCTGTTCTTCAGCTGAAAAGGAATCACAAAAAGCCAATAAAAATGTTGTAGTGGTCAGAGTGTTGGACTATGAACTAGAAGACTAGGGCTATGAAACTCACTAGGTGACCTTGGAGCAGCCATAGTCAGAGTAGGCCAATTTAAATGAATGGACATGACAAGTTTGCTAATTTTAATAACTCAAGTCTCAGTAGAACTTGGTGGGATACAACTCTCTCTCTTTTTTTAAAAAAATATTTTTTATTAAGCAGTTTTTATAACCACACAAACATAAACCTTTCTTCCCCGACTTCCTCATGCCTCCCTTTTCTGTATTCCAGGTTCTAATCACTTACTCAGCAAATCTTCCCTTATTTTAATTTAAATTTAAGCTAATCTTCCTTATTCTCCTTGTCTTAACCATTACTAATAGTAACCATTTACTTTCCAGTCCAACATCATTCTAACTTTCATTAATTTTGTAATGTTTCTTTAGATAATCCTTGAACTTTTTCCATTCCTCTTCCGCTGCTTCTCTTCCCTGGTTTCGGATTCTGCTCGTCATTTCTGCCAAGCCCATGTAGTCAATCACCTTCATCTGCCATTCTTCCAGTGTGGGTAGATCTTGTGTCTTCCAGTACTTTGCAATGAGTATTCTAGCTGCTGTTGTAGCATACATAAAGAAAGTTATATCCGTCTTTAACACCCCTTGGCCGACAATACCCAAGAGAAAGGCCTCTGGTTTCTTAGGGAAGGTATATTTAAATACCTTTTTAAGTTCATTATAGATCATTTCCCAGAATGCCTTAATCTTCGGGCACGTCCACCAAAGGTGAAAAAATGTACCTTCTTTTTCTTTACATTTCCAACATTTATTATCAGGCAAATGGTAAATCTTTGCAAGCTTGACTGGGGTTATGTACCACCTATAGATCATTTTCATAATATTTTCTCTTAAGGCATTACATGCCGTAAATTTCATCCCGGTGGTCCACAACTTTTCCCAATCCGCAAACAAAATATTATGACCAATGTCCTGAGCCCATTTAATCATAGTTGATTTAACCGTTTCATCTTGTGTATTCCATTTCAGCAGTAAATTGTACATTTTTGACAAATTCTTAGTACTGGATTCTAACAATTCAGTCTCCAATTTTGATTTTTCCACCTGGAAGCCAATTTTACTGTCCAATTTAAACGCTTCATTTATTTGGTGATAGTGCAACCAATCTCTCACCTTCCCTTTTAGTTTCTCAAAACTCTGCGATCTCAGTTTGTCCCCTTCCTTTTCCAAAATTTCCCAGTATCTTGGCCACTTCGACTCCATATTTAACTTTTTAACTGCCTTAGCTTCCATTGGCGACAGCCACCTTGGAGTTTTGTTTTCCAGCAAATCTTTATATCTGGTCCAGACATTTAATAGTGCTTTTCTGACAATATGGTTTTTAAAACTTTTATGCGCTTTAACTTTGTCATACCACAAATATGCATGCCACCCAAAAATATTGTTAAAACCTTCCAAATCCAAAATGTCTGTATTTTCAAGAAGCAGCCAATCTTTTAGCCAGCAGAAAGCTGCCGCTTCATAGTACAGTTTAAAGTCTGGCAGGGCAAACCCCCCTCTTTCCTTTGAATCCGTTAATATCTTAAATTTAATTCTGGGCTTCTTGCCCTGCCAGACAAATTTAGATATATCTTTTTGCCACTTCTTGAAACAGTCCATTTTTTCCATTATTTGTAATGCTTGGAACAAAAACAACATTCTTGGCAATACATTCATTTTTATAACTGCAATTCGACCTAACAAGGAAAGCTTCAAATTTGACCAAATCTCCAAATCTTTTTTCACTTCTGTCCAAGTTTTTTCATAATTATCTTTAAATAGGTTCACATTCTTAGCTGTCATATTTATACCCAAATATTTGGTGGGATACAACTCTCAAGTCCCGGGCAAGTAAGATGTAACTGTGAACAACTCAATAGAGATAAAATTGTACTTTTGTGCAAGACAGAATGGACAGAACTATCAGAGTCACCGGCCCAATAATGAAACGAGTTTAGAACATGGAAATCTACCTGGGTGGGGTTAATTATTATTTGTCACAGCTTCAACTTTGCACAAGGGTTCAAATCCTGTTTGCCTGGTTCCATGCTTGAGATGAAATCTAATAAATGAAATGAAATGAAAATGCAGCTGAGAAACTGAATAGATTATCCACATTCCCTCCATAAATGTGGCTCGTTCTCCTGAACAAAACTGCCTCTGAATCAGGAGTTGGACATCAGGTAGAGGCTGGATATTGTCAGACTCTAATAAGCAGTCCCAGCTGGCATGACCAATGGTCAGCGATGATGGGGGTTGTAGTCCAACAATATATGAAAAGCACCAGGTTCCCTTCCTCTGCTTCAGTGTACACATATTAGACATGAAAGGTGGTTGGAGGATGGATGGTGGCTTAGAGATTGAGGCTGAATCCTGACAAGACAGAAGTAGTGTTTTGGGGGGACAGGAGGTGGGCGGGTGTGGAAGACTCCCTGGTCCTGAATGGGGTAACTGTGCCCCTGAAGGACCAGGGGCGCAGCCTGGGAGTCATTTTGGACTCACGGCTGTCCATGGAGGCGCAGGTCAATTCTGTGTCCAGGGCAGCTGTCTACCAGCTCCATCTGGTATCTGCCTGCAGACTGTCTCGCCAGAGTAGTGCATGCTCTGGTTATCTCTCGCTTGGGCTACCGCAATGCGCTCTATGTGGAGCTACCTTTGAAGGTGACCTGGAAACTACAATTAATCCAGAATGTGGCAGCTAGACTGGTGACTGGGAGTGGCCGCCGAGACCATATAACACCAATCTTGAAAGACCTACATTGGCTCCCAGTATGTTTCCGAGCACAATTCAAAGTGTTGGTGCTGACTTTTAAAGTCCTAAACGGCCTCGGTCCAGTATACCTGAAGGAGCATCTCCACCTCCATCATTCTGCCCAGATGCTGAGGTCCAGCTCCGAGGGCCTTCTGGCGGTTCCCTCACTGCGAGAAGCCAAGTTACAGGGAACCAGGCAGAGGGCCTTCTTGGTAGTGGCACCCGCCCTGTGGAACGCCCTCCCACCAGATGTGAAAGAGAAAAATAACTACCAAACTTTTAGAAGACATCTAAAGACAGCCCTGTTTAGGGAAGCTTTTAATGTTTAATAGGTTATTGTATTTTAGTGTTTTGTTGGAAGCCACCCAGATTGGCTGGGGAAACCCAGCCAGATGGGTGGGGTATAAATAATAAATTATTATTATTATTATTATTATTATTATTATTATTATGACTGGTAGTTATTATGACTGAAGAGGAGACCTCTCCAGAGCCTTTCCTACTAATGGTATGGTCTCATCCACACTCAAACAATGGTGAAGAAGGTGTTTCTAGAAGCATTTGTTGATTTCATTGTTGGCTGCTGCAGAATAATTGGAGAAGAAAACGCCATTTCAAAGCAAAAGCCTATAGCTACTGCGGCTGAGCTTAAGTAGGTTCAGGGGTACTGCAGCTCTGACACATCATTTCTCTCAGTTTCAGATCTAACCACATTTCAAACTGACAAGCAAATGGTGTTGCTGAGTTGCAGTGTAAATTTCTCTGTTCAACAGAAGGCATCGTGTCTTAAAAGCCCCATGCAGTATGTATTGGAAGTAGTATCATACCACTTTAACAGCCATGGGAATCCTGGGAAATGTAGTTTGTTAAGGATGCTGAGAGTTGTTAAGTGACCCCTATTTCCTCACAGAGCAACAATTCCCAGAGTTCCATGGGAAGAAGGATTGACTGTTAACCCTCTCTGAGGACTGTAGCTGTTAGGCTGTTGTGACTATTTTCAATTTCTTTTCCAGCAGCCTATTTAAAAAGAGAGAGAACGTAGTAACCATAACATTTCCCTTGTCACTTCTTTTTAACTGAGAAAACAAAACAAACAAACAAAAATCCATTGAAAAGTGAACCAAAATTGCTAACAGTTTAAGACTAGGAACAGCATTATTAAGATTCACTTTGCCTACACTGTAGACTGATAAAAGGGGGGGGGGGAGGAATGCTTTGGGGAGATAATTGGTTTCATGTATCACATTCCTGAATATATCCTTGAGATTATTTAGTCACAGTTATGATGAAATATGATTTTTAAAACACAGGAAATGCACTGAGATTATGAAAAGCTATTGTGATGTTACTTTGGGTGCATATGAACATCTCATTTTTTAAATATATGATTGCAGTGTTCACATTTTTCCATTTAGGGAGATCTATGTAATGAGATCCTGTTCATTATGAAAAAAGATAGGAAGAAACCATTTTCATTCATATTACTTGTTTCAATAATGCATTCCCACCAAGATCTGATTGGATAGCATTGTATACAATTATCTTACCTGTATAAAAACACGGTCTAAAAGCAGTAACTGCAGCAGAGGGAAATTATTATTTCATGTTATGAATATTTAAAATACAATTTATTTTCTAAAAGAGGGTAATTCCCAGCTTTATTCAAATACATAGAACAGCAAAGATTATTACCTCATTAAATAAATACAAGAAATAAAATGCACTTAGGGGGAAAACCATTTTTTTCCTTAAAAAAAAAGAGAAGATAACATGGGTGGTACAATGAATGGTTTTATTCTGCTGTGAAATTGAAGTTCCGTTTTCAATTTTTAAAAACCCAATATGTGAATTGCAACTTCAGATATTTATATGTCTCCATAGATGAGAAAAGTCATCTGCATTTCTTATTCCAATTTATTCTCTCTGAAAGATGACATCAATCAGGAATCATCATGTGAAATTATATCTCAGGTCTTTCAAATCTGAACTGCCGTGGTGAAAAGCATGGAACATAGTATACTGGATTCACTTTCCATTGTGTGTTTGTTTGCTTTATTTCAGAGGAAGTTCCAGGAGTAGCAATTCACAGGATCTATTTTCTCATTAGATGAGAATACTGGTGCCAATGCTGTTTCTTTGATGTGTGCTTTTCATTTTACACTGCAAGCTACCTCTACACATGTTACAAGCATTCATGTGAAAATGGGTGCAATTGTTGATTCCCCCAATATAATTTTTTATTGATTTTAAGTAAGCAAGAACAGTTCAAATATTGCAAACATTCCAAGCCTCAGTTGTAACTAGTAGACATTTCACGTACGTAGATCATATATTGAGTGCACAATCATATAGACAACTCTAAATAAAATTTCTAGGTGAGCTATTGATTAACATTCTGCCGCCTTGTGCACACAGATGTGCAAACTACATACTTATTGATCAATCCTATTGCCCCCCCCCCATCTACCTGAGAAACTTACCATGTGAAGAGATTTGAGCTGGTTGTTCCAGCTCAACTGTATGGCTGAACTTTTGCCACTTTGTAACTAGCCTAAGTATTACTGGGCTGCATCAATAGGAGTATAGCATCTAGATCAAGGGAAGTAATAGTGCCACTGTATTCTGCTCTGGTCAGACCTCACCTGGAGTACTGTGTCCAGTTCTGGGCACCACAGTTCAAGAAGGACACTGACAAACTGGAACGTGTCCAGAGGAGGGCATCCAAAATGGTCAAAGGCCTGGAAACGATGCCTTATGAGGAACGGCTAAGGGAGCTGGGCATGTTTAGCCTGGAGAAGAGGAGGTTAAGGGGTGATATGATAGCCATGTTCAAATATATAAAAGGATGTCACATAGAGGAGGGAGAAAGGTTGTTTTCTGCTGCTCCAGAGAAGCGGACACGGAGCAATGGATCCAAACTACAAGAAAGAAGATTCCACCTAAACATTAGGAAGAACTTCCTGACAGTAAGAGCTGTTCGACAGTGGAATTTGCTGCCAAGGAGTGTGGCGGAGTCTCCTTCTTTGGAGGTCTTTAAGCAGAGGCTTGACAGCCATATGTCAGGAGTGCTCTGATGGTGTTTCCTGCTTGGCAGGGGGTTGGACTCGATGGCCCTTGTGGTCTCTTCCAACTCTATGATTCTATGATTCTACTTCCCTCCTATACTTCCACAATTTACTTTGCTGTATATTTTGTGACTTTAAATTACTGTACTGCTGGGATTCTCTCGCCAAGAGTACTTGTCCCAAAGTTGGATTTTGGCCTCCAGGGAATCCTTCCTTCCTTCCTTCCTTCCTTCCCAATCAAACAACCAACCAACCGACCAACCTGCTTTTCTCTATGTCACACAGACAAATGTCAAAGAGTGGTTTCACCCCTCATCTGCATCAGTAGATGTCTAGCAACTATTAATTGCCATCATGGTCCACCAATGCTCATTGAAGAAAACATCCATGGCCATCTGTCATGGATGCTTTAGTTTAGATCAGGGGTCAGCAACCTAAGGCTCATGGGCCACAAGTGGCCCATCGGGGTCGTTTAACTGGCCCATGGACCCCCGCTGCCTGCTCGGTCAGCTCCCATGCACTGTGCTAAACCATAGCTGTCAACTATCCCTTATTTGGCGGGAAACTCCCTTATCCCAGTGCCGTTTCCTGCTGCTGTCCCTTATTGATGATGTCCCTTAAATTTCCCAGGTTTCAAAGGAAGCAGCTCCTCTCCTTCCCTCCCTGCCGGCCAGGGAGGAGGGAGGCTCCAGCTGTGTTGCTTGGCTGCGTTGCTCACCCAATAAGGAGTCTAAGATGACTGGGGGGTGGAGCTTGCATGCCTTGTGCCCGGCCGTGTTGCCTGGGGACTCGCCTTTGCTCAGCGCTTCCCAGCGGAGAGGTGACGGTGGTTTTCCTTGCTGCATCCCCTTTGCCGGGTTGCTGCACTGTGGGAATCACCGCTTGAGGCTTCGTTTGGCTGCTGGCTGGGCTTTCTGCCTTTGGCTCAGAGGGGCTCAGAAGTTGAACATACCTGTGCTTGGAATCGGATGGATATGTCATCGATAGCCCACTCACCCTTGCCGGGGAAAAGGTCTGTCTGGAGCGGGGGCACATGGTGGAGGAAAAGGAAAGGAGCTGGTTGAGTACAATGGCGGGTGGCGATCTCGTGGGAGGGGGGGCTTTTGGATTTGTTTTGGAGGCTCCTTCGATTGATTGTTATGAGGGAAAGGAAAGGAGCTGGTTGGCTAAAATTCCTTATTTTGGCTGCTGATCCCTTATTTTCGAGGCATCTGGTCCCTTATTTTCAAATCTGTAAGTTGACAGCTATGCGCTAAACTGGTGTGGAGCAGTGCGGGGACCACCTTCTGCGATGCTGGCCAGCTTCCCATTGGCTTCAGGAAGCCCCTGCAGCTAATGGGAAGCTGTGCACGCCTCCTCCGTGCCAGAAGGAGTGCTGGAAATAGCATTTGTGCATGTGTGTGTGTGCACACACCATGGCATCTGCAGGACCGTGAATCTGCCCAAGCCACAAAAACTTTGCCGACCCTTGGTTTAGATTCCTGCATTGCTGGTCAAATCAGTTATGATCAAATGGGCACAAGATATAGGGCACAATATACAATTTGAGTATTGGGAAAAGCTGTGGAAAGTGGATTTGAAATTTACAGATTGTTCTCTTTTGAAAGAAAATTATATGAAAATGATGTGTAGATGGTAAACCACACCAATACAAATAGCAAAAATGTACAACACCCGGTCAAATATATGTTGGAAATGTAAAGGAAAAGAAGGTACTATGTATCATATGTGGTGGGAATGTAGAGAAGTTAAAAATTTGGGGGGAATGATATATAATAAATTGAAAAAAAATGTTTAAAATGACATTTGTAAAGAAATCAGAAGCATTTTTGTTAGGGATTTTAGGACGAGACCTGCCAAGAAAAACAAAGAATTTATTTATGTATGCCACAACAGCGACAAGAGTCTTGATAGCACAAGGGTGGAAGAAGGAGGAAATCCCAACGAAAGACCAATGGCAAGAAAAACTGATGAGTTATGCAGAGTTGGCAAAGTTGACGCATAAACTATGTGAGAAGGACAACCGTGACTTCAAGGAAGATTGGGAACTTTTTACAAACTATTCAAAAAAAGAAAAAAGGCCTTGGACTCCTTGGCAGGTTTTGAATAAACACCCACAAACTTATTAATAGAATATATGACAGATAAAGTAATGATATGTACAATTTTTAACATGAAGAGAATAATATGTGTAAACAAATCAGAGAGGGGAGTTGAGGGAAGTCTTTGGTGGGGGGGTGGGGGAGGGATGGGGAGGTAAAAAGGGGGGAATAGTGCAATTGATTAATTGGATTGATAATTTGTTTTGTTGAAATTGTTTAATAAAATATATATTTAGATTCCTGCATTGCAGCAACTTGAATGAGATGACACTTGGGGTCCTTGCCGACTCTTCAGTTCTATGATTTTATGATCTCTTCCAGCCACATGCATCCATAGAGCAAGGCATTTAGCTGTTAGATATTCAGAAGCCTTGGGGTTACTAATTCTTCCCTTGTCATGGCTCAATCACAGCCCTGTTACATCATGTATGCCTTGACAGAAGTCACAGAAAAGCATCAGCCGTCCATTACAATTTCTCACATACCATAAATGAGATCTACCTCTTTGATGTAGACTTCCCATGTCTCATTTGGCAGATTTGTCATATTGTCAGGACTTCAATTGACCCACGGTTTCCCAGAACTTGTTTGCCATTCAACTTTGGGGCTCGTGAAGTAGGAATAGCTTATAAATATGTACCAAGTACTATTTCCAGCACTAAGGGTGCTTCAGACTGTGGCGTTTGCCCGTTCTTTTTAAAATGTCTGTACAGGGGGAGAGAAAGAGTTAATAGATAAACCAATGGAAAAGCCAGAGGCGGAGCCTACCTGTTTATAAAAAGGCTTAGCCTGAGGTTTAGTTAGTTGGTTGGTTGGTTGGGAAAAGGCAGTTGGGAAAGCAGTTGGCAGACAGTTGGAATTAGAGAGACAGTTAGTGCAATTGGTTCTTGTGTGAGGGGAGGTAGAAGAGTTAGAGACAGGATAAAAATAAGACTAAGAAGGTAAAGAGTAACAACATTTTGAATGCAGTTAAAGTTTATTTGTGTCTGCAATAAACTACACTCTTCTTTGTTAACTTAAGAACCTGACTGAGACTAAGTGATTTAAAGGGGAAGGACCTGGTTGGTGGCAGCGGATTAGTGGTGTACGGGTCAATAGTCCACGAGACGACTGGGGGCTCCATACAAACGCCACACAGACATTCAGAATACCTGCTCCATCTTGACTCTCCTGAGGCATGTATTTGTTCATGAATTTCACCAGGTTACAAGGGTCATTGCAGTGATTTCCACAACTGTGGCAATACGTTTATCAGTCACCATAATAATAGGAACTGCTTGAAGGAAGCGACATTTATATTCCTGGACAATCCCAGTCCATGGAATGTATCAGCAGAGACTGCCTGGTTCTCAAAACATATTGCATGGATGAGTTTTTTTTATATATAAAAAAGTTCGAATCAGACTGATTCTCAATACAATAAGTAAACATTATAATTATAATGAGTGAGGAAGCATTAGGCACGCACCTCCTATGTAAAATAATAATAATAATAATAATAATAATAATAATAATAATAATAATAATGGAAACACATCCTAGAAGATTGCTATGTGGGTGTCTTCTCATTACCAAGGCAAGATTCAAAGGAAGGAATGTCAAAGTTCAAGAAAAAGAAGAGAAAACAAGGGAGAGAAGATGATGGAGGTGGAGAGGATCTTTGATAACTGCCTCTTTGGTGTACAGAGCATTCATAGGGGTGGTCCAATTGGCTGAATTTAAGTGGAGATGAGTGGAGCCAAGTTGTTAAGGTTGGTGCTAAGAGCTTAGACACTGTTTGGTGACTCTATTGTAATGGACTAAAGTGAAGTCTTTTGCCAACAGAGCATTATAGGGCACTGGAGTCTTGTTAAGACACTGAGAGGCCCAGGGCAAAATGCTTATTTGAGGGCCCCTCCCTGAAATCCCACAGCACAATCCCACAGCACTTTGTGTCAGTTTCATTTCCTCCTCAGCTGGAAAAATATATATAATACTTGGAAAAAACCCCAGCTATATTTGACATCAGAATATTAACATTTTATGACTAAAGTTAAAGAAAATATTTACACAAAATGACAAGCTGCATTCATAATATTTAAAAAGTCATCTCATCTTCTCCCCGCCTAGTTTTCTTGTCAACAAATTCAGTGATGAGATTACCAAAAAATATTTCTCTCAGAAGATCCCAATCTATAGATAGAACAGATAATGATGACTGTCTTGACTGTAGCTTTGTGGAATGTAACTTATTTTTTTTAATAAACACTAATTTGGAGAATGATGTTTCTCCTTCAGCATTCAAAATTGGCAGAATTAGATAAAGGCTGAGAGCTATGATAGCATCTGGGGAAGCTTCAACCAGATCCTTACTGTAAATTATCTTCAAATGACTATGTGCAGTAGTCTCAGATCCATCACACACTCCTGCAGTATCTAAGAAATGAATAAAACATTTTAGTTTAGAGGATGGAAAATTTGCAGATCATTTGGGTAAGCTCTCACAAAGGCTTCTGCATCCTTTTCCAGTGTACCATTATTTTGGGAAGAACTGTTCAGTTTTTCCAGGAATCCAAATATATTCACAGCTTCTATGAAAGCACGGGAAATTATCAAAGACACAGTAGTATGCTTCTACCCTAAATTTGTCTCTTCCTCTTTTGCAGTCACTTTTTCCATCTGAGAAAACAGATCTGTGTCTCTGAATATACAGATTCCACTTGATTACTCAGTTTCTTTGCCTCTTCAAATTATTCAAAGTTGTTCTGTATATCAACCTGGACACTGAGGTCCAGCTCCGAGGGCCTTCTGGCAGTTCCCTCACTGTGAGAAGCGAAGCTACAGAGAACCAGGCAGAGGGCCTTCTCGGTAGTGGGGGAAGAAGAAGACGAAGAAGAAGAAGAAGGGGAGGAGGAGGAGGAGGAGGAAGAAACAACGAGAGAAACAGCATCTCCCTCCCCTGACACAATATAAAGGGGCCTGGGTTTTGAAATTTTTGTGGACACAGTCAAATCTGTGAAGGACTTTATGCCAGAATACAGCATAAAATATATTTCAAATGTTTAAAATTTCTTTACCAAAGAAAATTTCTAACTTCTTACTTAACCTACATTTCCCTTTGGAATCATTCACAATCTTTATCAAGGCTTCCAAATTACAGTCATAATAGATGGCAAGAGTTTGTGTAGCATCTTCTCTACAGGACTATCTTGTTTGAGACTGGCTTTTCAATGTGTTTTTGGGTGTATTATTGTTATCTGTGGGTCATTGATCAATATCGCCTTGAAGTATTTTCCGCCTGTGTTGGGCTATCACACTATTGCCTTAGGCTTAGGGGCTAGTGTTAGCTTCCAAAACACTCATATTGCTTGTGGGGTCAGGCAAGTTCCCAGCACATGTGCAGGGTGGATGAAAGTTTCCAGCAGGTGGAAAATTGGTGCTTGGATTCCTACCAAACTCTGGTAAGGAAGCCTGTAACCAATACGAATTGTGGCCATTTCTAATCCACACCAGTCTCCACATCGTTGTTGCTCCCAAACAACACACCTCGCTACATGTGGAGACACAATGAATACACTTCATTATATGCACTTGTTTCTGTGTTTATAAGACGGCTGCAATGGCAAAAATTTAAAACTCTTGCCGCAACGTAATTTACCAGGGATTAAATATTGTGGGGTTTCGAATAAACCATCCATTTTATTTGCCCTGATGGTGCCAAGCAAACCTTCCATGCACTCTCCTTTGGAAAACAAATTGCGTTCAAAGCTATCAGATTAATGACGCTTATAAATAAATAAGAATCTTCCATTTACTGTTAATAGAAGACCAGCTGGCATCCCACTGTTCAGCCGGAGGGGCAGGAGGTGCCGACAGAGATTGGTGATAGGTTGCCGAGTCATTTTTCATTTCCTCGCTGCTGCAGAATGCTTGCAAACGCTGCGATGCATAGATCTCTTCCTGAATGTTAGTTATCACACTTGCCTAACAGAAAAATAAGTAATTAAAGTTTAATACGCAGCATTTAGACTATCTACATCTCTCTGGAGGCTACTCAAAGGAAATTTGGAAAGAATGAAGCCAGGGTTTGTGTGTGTGTGTGTGTGTGTGTGTGTGTGTTTAAATAAACCTATTTGATACCCAATTCTAATCTCGTCAGGTTTGTATGGGAAATTGAATAGGAACCTCGAGGGGCAGGAGTCGCGTGGTTCCAGTACGTTTCTGCTTAATTAAACAGGACACATGGAAAATTGTATACTTGCTCAGTGGAAAATCTGTAGTTTTCATTGATTCAACATGGGAGATAACCAGGTTTGCACCGGTGGCTCTGACTACAATATGTACTTATCTAGAGGATGTTATGCAACATTTTGGACCTTACTTGCTTATGTAACCTGGAGCTACTTCAGTTAAGTAGATTTGGCTTCATTTCTGTGCTTTGCATCTGTTCAGCATTGAATTATTATGTACAACTGTACAACTTTCCTTCTCCTGAGCCATCACAGCCTACCAACTATGACAGGGGGCCCACCATTGGTTTAATAAACCTGCTGCCCTCCCCACACCAGTCTAGGACTGCAAAATCTAGGGTGGGGTCAAGAGTATGGCCTATATGTTGTATTTTGTTTGGTAGGTCATGCAGACCTGTGCTTAAAGTGAGTTTTCTATTTTTTTATTTTTGAAATAATTCTTATTGGTTTTACAAAATAAATCACACAAAGCGTGTTCTCCTTCACGGAGAGCAAGTGTTGCGGTGGGGGCCGCCAGGACACTCCAAAGTTGCGGGCGGGCTAATTGATCGTTGGCCACTGATGCGATTGGGGCTTCCCTTGTTGTTGGGAAGAAGTTAATGTTGCCATTTGTTGATTGACAGCCAGAAATGCTAAAACTCCTTGCACAAGGCTAGGGCTTCCTCTTTTCGCCCGTGCATTGGATTGCCCGTCCCCCCCCCTCCCTAGAATTAGGGTTGTTCGCTTTGACCTTGCTATGCCTGTCATGGGGTTGTCTGCTCTTGGGGCAGGGGTCCGGTAGGAATTTTGTCCATCTGGCTGATTGGCTGGGGCCATTTGGTTTTTGCCTACTGCATAGCAAATCGTCACAACTTGTAAGGTTGCGGTTAGGCATTGGTTTATGGTTTGGTTGGTTGAGGGGCAGTGGTTGAGTGCCTGCCCTTGGTAGGTTGAGTGCCTGCCCCTCTAATGCTGTTGCTGCAAGGGATTCTGTTAAAGGAATTGGGGGCTAACTATTGCTTGTCCACTCTGTCAAGGGGGCTCGGGCCATAGCAGTGAGCTCCTGGTTGCATTTGGGGTGAGGGCAGGTTCCCTGCTCCATCGCTACCCCCAAGTATATTCCCCTATTCTGACTTTCGCATCGTGCGGAATATCAGTCTGTCCCCCATGGTGGGGGCAGATAGTCGCAACCAATGCCTAAGCAACCACTCACAAATTTGTATTTTAATAAAGTTGTGGCCAAAATTATGCCAAAAATCTTAAACAAAAATTCTGTGTGATGTGTGAGTTATTGGGGTGGCCCTGGGGACCTCGACACGCAATTAACATTTTTTTAAAATATTAAACCTAAAAAAAAAAGATTCTTCCGAATCTTAGGACTTTCGTCCTCGGGTCCTTTAAATATCTTAGTCAACTGCATATTATAGTTCATCCAAACTACAGTCCTCCAATATATCCAAAGTCTTTGTAACATTGCAAGAGTTATTCAAAGCCTGCCAGAGAGTGTTTACAGTGTTCTTTTAAAGACAATTATATTTGTCCCATTCTCTACTGAAGTTTTGATCCTCCTGATTTCTGATTTTCCCAGTCAGTCTAGCCATCTCTGCATAATGAAGTAGTTTCATTTGCCAATCCGCCTTTGTCGGCATATTCTCCCTTTTCCATCACTGGGCAAGCAGCATCCTTGCAGCTGTAGTCGCATACATGAACAGTCTTCTCAAATTCTTCGGTATATCTGCACCTAAAATTCCTAAGAGTAAGGCTTCTGGTTTTTTGACAAACATTATTTTAAACATTTTTAAAAATTCATTATATATCACTTCCCATACTTATCTTTTTTACCATTCCACCACGTATGATAAAAAGTGCCCTCTTTTCCCTGACATTTGCAGCAGTGAGTTTTCTAGGATTAAAAAATTAGAAAACGTTCTGAGAAAAATTGTAATTGTGTATGAATTTTCTTGCAGATCAATGCAGAAATCTGTTAGGACAGACTTATGAAGACATGCCAAATTGATATAGAAAGGAAATATGCTGGCCCATCCAACCCCAATATGAACATGGTAACTTTGCCTATATTGTAGGAACATCAGTGGAAATGTTCATGAAGTGTCTTATCAATACTGATACAGATGTATTTCATTTACAGTCTTCTGTTCTTATTTTAAGACAGAATACAGATGATTCTCTGGTGTTCTCCAAGCAGTGACCACACCCAGATCTGCTTAGGTTCAGCAAAATGACCTTGTCCTGTACCTTTGGATCATTTTTCTGGAATTGCACTGTGCATCAAGAATAAATGGTATTTAGACATTGCTTCCACTTCATCTATGGAACATTCGTGCAGAATTCATGAGGGCATTCATGAAAACCATTATTGAGGTAACAATTTTTGATGTTCCAGGCCCAGAACAATGATGAACAATGATCTCAGTAACCAGGGCCTTCTTAAGCATATGCGGTGCTGGGGTGCAAAGATCCGTCTGGCACCCCCCCCCCAGCTTCCCAGAGTTGTGGACCCTTTTTTAGGGGGGGGCAAAGTTGTTGGCCACCTCAGCTACAACACAGGAGCCCGAGTTGGCAGCGGTGGCAGCAGAGCAAGGCCGGAGCCGAGCGCCTGGGGGTGGGGTGGGCAAGCAGAGCCCAGCACAACAGCAGTTGAGCCCAAGGCTCATGTGAGCAGCATGTGCTGAGTGGGCCTCTCGGCGGCCCGCCAATCCCAGGCACGCAGGAGGGCGGAGCTTGCCCACAGCAGAAGAGCTGTGGTACTCTGATGGGCTCTTCTCCACTAGGCAGCAGCTGTCAGCTATTCCCAATCCCCGGACTCCAAATCTCGACCCCGGACTCTTGACCTGGCGCCCCTGCGAGCCCGGTGCCCAGGTGCCCTGCACCCCTAGCACCTATGGGTAAGAAGGCCCTGTCAGTAACAACAACCCTGTAAGGCAGGTAAATGGGAGGGGAACGAAGTGAGAGGCTTTCCTATAACCACCAAACAAGTCCATTCCAGAGGAGAAACTTGAATGGGAGGTTTCCTTGCTCCTTGCTCTTAGCTATAATATTATGCCGTCTTCCTACAGCAAGACAACACTGTATTGCAAGTCGCACGCAGTGTCAGGGTGGTCCCCCGTCCTACTCATGATTAATAAAAATTTGCATAAAGAGTAGAAATGCTGATTGATTTCTAAGGTTGTAGTCAAGGGTGCGGAAATCACACAGCCCAGCCACTTTGCTTTCCCGACCTTAAATAAATTCACCGGCACTATTCTTTCCTTTAGCGCCACCACAATGCTATTATACATGTGGCGTATTACATGATGAAGTGTTCTTCAGATAAAGGCACTGCAGGTGTTGGAGCTTAATGGGTTGTTCATGTACTAGAATTCAGTCATAAACCAGAAGAGAAAAAAAGGTGCTGTGTCGGGGAGGGGAGCTGTTGATGAAGCAAAATGCTGAGCTCAGTATTATAACACTGTGTTGAATTGATGATCTTTGTGCTTTGCTATTTAGAGTGCCAGTTTCCAGAGTTAACAGTGCAGCTGGCAGCTGACCTCTTATTCACCAGCATCCTCGACTAGATACAGACAGTGCTGCTGCCTTCTCCATGAACTAAATTCTGAAAATGACATTGTCTGTTCTTCTTTGGTGATCACTCATAGCAGAGTAAGATTGTCTTCCATAAGCATGGTTTTAAGTGACTGTGGAGGCCAATTCTGGATCCACACGTCCTTCCGCAGTGGGGACATAGGTTTCCAGGAGGGAGTTGATCATAGTGAGGGTTTGCCAAGCATGCCTTCCTCTTCCTCTTCCCATATGCGCCTCCTCCCTCCAATGACAATGTGTAGATCACTGCCAGTTATTTTATACTGGGAGTAGATCACAACCTCTTATGCGTTGGACTTGCCTGCACTATACAATTGGTAACCAACAAGATGCCTTCTAGATGCTGTAATTCCATTCCCATTTTCCTAAACCAGCAAGGGCAAGGTTCAGGGATGATGGGAATTGTAGTCTACTAACATCTGGAGTAGGGATGTGGGTGGCGCTGTGGTCTAAACCGCTGAGCCTTGGGCTTGCCGATTGAAAGGTCAGTGGTTCGAATCCCCACGACAGGGTGAGCTCCTGTTGCTTGGTCCCTGTTCCTGCCAACCTAGCATTTGGAAAGCATGTCAAAGCGCAAGTAGATAAATAGGTACCACTCCAGCTGGAAGGTAAATGGCGTTTCCGTGTGCTGGTCTGGTGCCGGTGTTCCATTGCACCAGAAGCGGCTTAGTCATGCTGGCCACATGACCCAGAAAAACTGTCTGCGGAGCAGACAAACGGCGTCTCCCTCAGCCTGTAAAGCGAGATGAGCACCGTAACCCGAGAGTCATTCGCGACTGGACGTAACTGTCAGGGGTCCCTTTACCTTTTCCTTTTACCTAACATCTGGAGTGCTCCATGTTGGCTAACCCATGTACTATTTATATACAAGAGAGTTAATTAAATTGTTTTGCGGGTGTCAAATCTGATAAAATCCACAAGTCTTTGTTTCTCAGCGAGCCTCTGGTCTGTTTTTGCAGAGATCCTTTTTCACAAATGGCTCCCGTTCTCCCCCATTTAGCAATGCAACCTCAACATCTTGTCAGATTCATTTATTCCTATTGGCAAGCTGGTTAAAGGCTTGTAACAGGGTGAAGACCTTTCGCGGACCCCGTGGGCTAGTGAGGGCAGACCCCTGAAAAAGATAGAAAAAAGGAGGCGTCAGATTAATTGGGGGTAGATGCAACAAAACGGTGCCATCTCGGCCATCAGGGATTTGAAAAGGAGTTCAATAGAGAGAGAAGCTGAAGGAAACTTAATGAGCTGCATGGAGACCAAATGCTCCAAATCTCCTCAAAAGGGATTGAGGCTAGATGGAAGGGCAGAAACATATCAGCTAATTCACTGACCAACCTCTCTTGCAGTTTCTGGATAGCGTCTTCATAACTAGAATCTGCTTTCAAAGTTTGGGGGACCATGTGTGCAGTGAAAACTGTCCACTCTATAGTTCAGATCCTTAACTATGCTTCTATAGTATGTGGCACATTGGGTAAAGCGCACATGTTTGTTACTTTACGTTTTCCCCTCCCCAAGCCATTTCTATAAAGGTAAAGGGACCCCTGACCATTAAGTCCAGTCGCGGACTACTCTGGGGTTGCGGCGCTCATCTCGCTTTATTGGCCAAGGGAGCCGGCGTACAGCTTCTGGATCATGTGGCCAGCATGACTAAGCCGCTTCTGGCGAACCAGAGCAGCGCATGGAAACGCCATTTACCTTCCCACCGGAGCGGTACCTATTTATCTAATTGCACTTGATGTGCTTTTGAACAGCTAGGTTGGCAGGAGCTGGGACCAAGCAATGGGAGCTCACCCCGTCGTTGGGATTCGAACCGCCAACCTTCTGATCAGCAAGTCCTAGGCTCTGTGGTTTAGACCACAGAGCTACCCACGTTTTTCTGGGGGTACTCAAGGGTATGCAGTGCCCACACCTTTCCCCATCCCCTGAAGAAGAATAGCATTGTCTATACCTGTTACTTAGCCTGCGATAACTTAGATGAAATTGCTGTAAGCTGATGGACCCAAGTCTACAAGTATGTCAGCAAAGGGATTTTACCTTTTACATTTTACTCGTACTAGAAAACAAGACATGGGTTATGACAGAGGATTTGATCCACATTCTTAAACCCAGGGCTTTTTCTTTTTTCCTTAGCTAGAACTCAGCAGAACTCAGTTCTGGCACCTCTCTGGTGGGCGCCATTGCCATTATAAGAGAACAAGGAAGGTGTTCATGGTGAGATCCGGCACCTCTTTTTCTAGAAAAATAGAACTGCTTAAACCTAAATTCTAATTTAGGGTTTAGAATTCTAAATTAGGATTTAGAAGTTTAAAAAGCCTTTCTCACTGCTGTGGAAATCCATAGCAGTGCATGTCTACGCCTGGCCTCCTCAGCCAGAATTATTCTCTGAGAATAAGCATCTCCTTGGCCCTGTCTCAGAGCCCACAGGAAGTAGGGAAGCTGGAAGGTGGAGGTGAATGGCTAGCCAGCAGCTGCCGATGGGAACTGGACCCTGCGATTGGTGGTGAAGTTGCATACTCTGGCACCAGGGGTGGAGAGCAGACGAGAGTGTGGCTGATGCGCGTCCCGTGTGGCATGGCATCCCGGGTGGCGTGCGCCCTGGAGGCATGGCACATTGCCTGCGGTGGCGTGGTATGCCGTCTGCTAGGGCGTGGTGTGCCGTCTGTAGGGGCGTGGCGTGAGTCATGCAGTGGGGGGTGCACAGTGCATGTCCGGGGGGCGGCCACGATGGTACCCCCTCCCCGACGGTGCTGGGGGTGTTGCGCTCCCCCACCCCACCCCCATTCCTCCACCAGTGCCTGTGATGAGTGAGTGGGTAGCAGGCTGGGCCTGGGAGGGGTCACGATGAGTTTTGGGGCCCGTGGTGTCAGGTCTGCCAGGATCCACTGCCAACGATGATCTCTTCTGGGGTGTTTGTTCTGGGTTCCCAGTAAACACAGCTGTGGCCAACATCTTAGTTTTTCCAAAATGCAATGCCCTGGATATTTTGTCAATCCATTACATTGTGGGTAAACAAAACAAAACAAAACCTGGTGCTGACTTCAAAACATAACAGCCATCATGCTTTGTCATGTGTGTTGTTGTTTTTACCCACAATGCTGTGGGACAATTGAACTTCTGGAGCACCATATTTGGGGGAAATCACAATGCTGACCACAGTCATGGCTGCTTGGGATTCATCAGATCATACACTGCCAATGAACCCCACCATCCTGGAGTCGGTCTGGAATGTACCCATACAGAATATCTGCCAAGGGCTACACAACATTCCAAATTAGTAAAATAGCATTTAAAAGGTATAATAGAGATGGATTTTATTTGTCTTTCAGCACAGTTACAGCATAGGCTCCCATGGTGCAGAACACTATTTTCTGTTGGAAACTGCAAAGTTAAACAGCTTTCCCAAGCCTCCTGTTCGTGTCCACCATTTTTCGGAAATGTCAACATTTGAGCGATTGGCATTATGGGAGCCTGGCATACAGTTTGGAAAGGAGGTACCATGCTGTGGGTGTCAGAGAGGATGTCATACATCAGCAAAACAATATTCACCAGCTGGCATCTTGTAAGTGACATTTTTAATTAAAAACATATTTTTTAAAAAGAGTTCACAGTTTATACATCGTGATATGTTCCCTTTTGGGATCACTATTGAGCCTGAATGTTAGCAAGTGTGTGTGTTTGGGGGGGTGCTATTTATTTATTTTCTTTCATTGAATCAAATCAGCATGTTGATTTTCCAACAAGACTCTGCTCCGTCTCAAGAACAGGTTGTGTGCACATTTGCTACCACTCTGGGAGTGCAAATTTGCTATGGAATGACTTCTGCTATCACACAAGACTTTGAAATTTCTCAGTGCTAAACTATACATAAAACAGTTATGCTTCATCTATGTGTGTAACTTCTATATGGACCATAGCTCAAAGGTAGAGTATCTATGTTGCATGCCAAGGGTCTCTCGTGTCTATAGGTAGGACTAGAAAATGCTCCTAGTTTCTCTGTTCCTATGTTCCTATGTCAGTCTTTTCAATCTTTGTTATGTTTTGTGCCATAGAAAACAGCCATACTATATCCTATTTTGAGCCACATGCTCCTAATGAATGTCGATTAATGTCAGTCTTGGGGAATCAGATCCCTCTCCCAGTGGCAATAAAAGATGCAGATAAAAGAAAAGGAGAGTTCTTACCACTTAAAAGGTAAAAGGACCCCCGACAATTAGGTCCAGTTGTAACTGACTCTGGGATTGCGGTGCTCATCTCGCCTTATTGGCCAAGGGAGCCGGTGTACAGCTTCCAGGTCATGTGGCCAGCACGACTAAGCCACTTCTGGCAAACCAGAGCAGTGCACGGAAACGCCGTTTACCTTCCGGCTGGAGTGGTACCTATTTATCTACTTGCACTTTGACGTGCTTTTGAACTGCTAGGTGGGCAGGAGCAGGGACCGAGCAATGGGAGCTCACCCCGTCACGGGGATTTGAACCGCCGACCTTCTGATCGGCAAGTCCTAGGCTCTGTGGTTGAACCCACAGCGCCACCCGCGTCCCTTACCACCAATTAGTTTATTCAATAATCACAGCGAGAGACAAAGGAATGCATCTCTCTCTAGAAACTGTGTTACTCCAAGCAAAGTCCCACCCCCTCCATCTCTACTAATCCACGTCACCCCTATGTCGACTAATCTGAGCTTTACTGTCGCTGAGCTTTCTGTTCTACCACCCTCAATGCCCGCCTAGTTTTGGGAGGCCGGGTCAGGAATGCTTTCCAAAGACACCGAGTCTGTCAGCTGTCTCTCTCCTGGTGCTTCTTCTTCCTGCTGTTCCTCTTCCAATATTTCTCAGGTTCTCCCTTCTGCAGCTTCTGAACTATGCCCTTCTGCAAACCACTCTTCTAAATCTATGCTGTCCTCCTGTCCTCGGGAAGGTTCAGGAGAAGGGGGTGTGGTCCCCACCATTCCTCCTCAGTCCAGTCCCTGACAATTAATTTCAGAGGTGGAGTTCCAGGTGAATTGGAGCTGGGATTTAACAGAATCTGTGAATAGTCCTGACAGCTCCCCAAATGTCTGTATGCTACATTAAGCTTTGACTAAGATGTGCAGAGGACTTCAGGGCATTGGACAGGTTGCTAATGTTAGTAGTGGGTGCTTTCATACATGTACAGTGGTACCTTGGTTCTCAAACGTAATCCATTCCAGAATTCCGTTCCAAAACCAAGGAGCACTTTCCCATAGAAAGTAATGCAAAATGGATTAATCCGTTCCAGACTTTTAAAAACAACCCCTAAAACAGCAATTTAACATGAATTTTACACTCTAATGAGACCATTGATCCATAAAATGAAAGCAATAATCAATGTACTGTACTATAAAATAAATAACACAGTATTGTAGATTTTTTTTAAAAAAAAATCTTACTTCATCTGATGATCATCATTGTTTGGAGGGGGGACTTTTATCCATTTCCGCAGTCACACAATCAGCTGAACTGGGTTCCACACACTCACAAAACCAAATTAACCGAAAAAGCCTCAAAAACAAAAACACAAAATAAATAGCAAAACCAAAAGCGCCAAATACAGTGGTACCTTGGTTCTCGAATGTAATCCGTTCCAGAAGTCTGTTTGACTTCCGAAATGTTCGAAAACCAAGGCGTGGCTTCTGATTGGTGCAGGCGCCCCGGAAACAATAGCCAACAGCCGCATTGGACGTTTGGCTTCTGAAAAAACATTTGAAAACGGGAACACTTACTTCTGGGGTTTCGGTGTTTGGGAACCAAGGCGTTTGAGAACCAAGGTACCATTGTACTTTGGAGCTAAGTGTGGCTGTAATGTTACGGATTGATTTCAGGCCTGTGACATGTCCCTTCCACATGCTTACAGAAAGCATGGCAGAGGAAGTGGGACAATACCTACGAGTCTTGCTGCCATCCAGCAACTTCCATCCATGTGCTCAGGCCAAAGGACTAGTGCCAAAGGACCAGCGTACGCTTGGCTTCTTCATATGAGCAAAAGCTTTGAGGCAATCAGGGTTCAAATTGCATGGGGAACCAGAATGAGCAGGCATCAAGACATGGTACTAGTCTTCCCCTGCCCCTTTTCTGTGTGTATCAGTAGTGGGGGGCATGATGGGACAGTGGCACTCACCTGACAGCCTAACAGCTGAGATTTTTCTGCTTACCAGAAAGAGAGGAGAATGGTCAAGGTGGTCAGGAGTTCTGTGTGGTGCATATGCACTGGCAGGATGTTAGTTTTGTCCTGCCAGTGGGTTCACACTGCAGCACCCTCCCCACTGGCTCACCCCTCAATCTCTCCCACCCATTAATCAGCAGTGACTCAGCTGCCGAGAGATCAGGTGAGTGCCACCACCCCACCATGCCGCCTGCTACAGCTGTGGTTGTGTGTGTGTGTTTGTCTCACACGCCACTAGCATATTTCGAAATTTCCAGTGTTAATTTTGAACATGGTTTCATTTAACAAAGTAAAGGCGGTTTCTTAGCGCTGACTCTGATTCAGAGATCAGGCATGCATAACTCTAGCCAAGGTGTTGCAGACTGGAGAGAATGGATGGGTATCATTTAATTTGGTAAATTTCTAAAACAGAGTTTCCCATTGTTCAAGTCTACTTTGATGCTAGAGCTTTTGATTTGGCAACCATTATCTCTAACCCTGGATGTATAGGGGTTGCTTAAAAGTTTACTGTTTATACATCATGATGTATTTCTTTTCTGGGTGATCATTATGGAGCACAAGTTCAGGCACACCTCATTTAATTATTCATTCATTCCCTGCCCATCCGGCTGGGTTTCCCCAGCCACTCTGGGCGGCTCCCAACAGAATATTAAAAACACGATCAAACATCAAACATTAAAAACTTCCCTAAACAGGGCTGCCTTCAGATGTCTTCTAAAAGTCAGATAGTTGTTTATTTCCTTGACATCTGATGGGAAGGCATTCCACAGAGCGGGCGCCACTACCAAGAAGGCCCTCTGTCTGGTTCCCTGTAACCTCACTTCTCGCAGTGAGGGAACCACCAGAAGGCCCTTGGAGCTGGACCTGAATGACGGGGGTGGAGATGCTCCTTCCGGTATACTAAGCTGAGGTGGTTTAGGACTTTAAAGGTCAGCATCAACATTTTATTGCACTTTGATTTAGGTGCTTCACAGATATTGTTCCTTACAAGGAAGCAGCTGCAGATGCAAGTAGCCCAGCCACTTCTAGGGGAAGGAATTCCTCCCACCACCACTGCCCCTCTTCTTGCCATGAGAATGGACCTGGCCAGTGGTGTAATATAGTTTGCTGGCACCTGGGACATGTAGCCGTGTTTTCCAGGGGGCATAGTGTAGAGGATGAATAGAGCCTGTTGCGCCATCCCAGCCCTCGCCGCCAACACCACCAATGGGCAGGGATGATGGGAAATGAAGGTCCAGTAATATCTGGAGGGCCACAGCTCCCCCCAGCCCTTCTATAGATGTTGCTACTTTGCCTGCACCATTCACGAGAAAATGTTGGCGTTGCTACTTTTAATTCAGATAATTTTACATGTTAATTCCAGCTTAACTCTATACGAGACCCATCGCTCTGCTCCAAGATTGTTATCTTGTGGCTATTTTGTGCCACATGCAGTTCAGTTTTTCAATAGCTGTAATTTATTTTTTCTTGCCTTGTCTCCTTATTGCCATAATTGTGGCTGAATGTGGATAATAGAAGAAGGGCAATCTGAAGGCTTGGTATTAATCACCCTTTCATTTTTGAATGTTGTGGAAAATTAAGCGGTAGCCAAGAGTAATTTGCTATGTGACAACTTTTTATTATTATCTTGAATGGTGGGATTATTTTTTTCCCTAGTGTTTAATGCAAACATTCCAACTTATATTACTCGCTCAATTGAAAAAGGTTTTCTTCTTGCAGGGAAGGAAGTTAATGTATTTTTACCAGAGCAACACAATGTAGACATAATGAATGGTCTTCTGTAGGTGCAAGTATGGATAGGTGGTTCTGTCAATATCAGTTTCTTTCCATTTCTCTCCCCGCCCCCGACTCCTAAGGACATAGAACAGGCTGTAAATCTGTTCCTGGATATAAGAACTACCTTCAACCACACCTCCTTCTTGTCAGGATTCAGTCGGACTTTGCATTCATCATCTGAGCCGTTTCTTCATGTGCTTCCTCCATGAGAGTTCTGGAGGTTTGCTGCATGAGAATTGGCCTTTTCTGTGGTGGCTCCCCATTTGTGGAAGAGCCTAGGGCTTGCCGGTCTGCTCTGGCGGGAAGGTAAACGGCATTTCCCTGCGCTGCTCTGGTTGCCAGAAGTGGCTTAGTCATGCTGGCCACATGACCCGGAAACTGTATGCTGGCTCCCTCGGCCAATAAAGCGAGATGAGCGCCGCAACCCCAGAGTCGTCCGTGACTGGACCTAATGGTCAGGGGTCCCTTTACCCTTTACCTTTACCTACTAAGGGAGTCTCACCTGGCACCTTCATTATATATCTTTAGGCACCAGACAAAAACATTTCTCCATAACCAAGCCTTTGACTGATTAACATTCTATGGCCTTTAGGCTCCAACAAATGTTGGAAGCACACACAAAAAAAGAAGGCATGTCTTTTCATATGTGGTGGAATTGTAAAATAATTAAAAACTATTGGGAAAGGATATATAATGAAGTGAATTTTTTTTTAATTATTTCAATCTATTACTTGCTATTTAATAGGGGGCTATTAATTTGTGTTTGTTTTCATTTTATTATGTATTTTGTGTTATCATTTTGTATTGTTATGTTGTGAACCATCCTGTGATATTCAGAAGAAGTATAGTATACAAATTTAATTAATAATAATAATAATAATAATAATAATAATAATAATAAGTTTCTTGAGCCTCAGCAAGCCCACTACTGAACTTTACGAAAGAGATCGGCTCAGAGAAGGCGTTAATTCCAACGAAGAGTAGGATTGTATTCTCTTTTTATTTTTTAATTATTTCAATTTATTACTTGCCCTTCAACCATCAGGTCCTAGGGCGGGCTACAAATATTTAAAATTCATTATTAAAAACAGTTAAAACAAATTACAGTCATAGGAATAGGATGGTTCAGTGAAGGTGCCAGATTCACCTCTGTGTGGAGGGAGTTCCGCAACCTAGGACCAGCCAAGGGGAATTTTCTCTTCCAGGCCACCACCACCCCTGAACATCTGAGGATGGTGGAACCAACAAGAGGACCCTCTCGGCTGACCTTAACACCCAAGAGGGTCTATAGGGTTTTCCACATTTCCACATCAGGTTGAAAATTTATTTTTTTAAAAGAAGTCCTCATGGAAAATTATCAGCATTTTAATGCACATTTATCCTAAAATACATATTTCTGTGTGTAATTTTGTTGAGCATATCCATTTATTTATTTTTTGCAAAGTACGCTTTCTCAATATTTACATTTTACCTAATAAAATGCATTTTTATGCACACTTTCCCTTAACATACACATTACTGTTACGAAAAAGGAGCAATGCTGAGTTCTCCAGATGGCTGGAAAGCCAAACAGGATGTTGATGTTTTGGGACTGTACCGTGGGAACAAAGGGACAGTCTATTCTGTGCACTGAGCACCGGATGTTAGCTCAGAGTGTCACATGACCCTGTACTGGAAGTACATGGGAGGAGTTATTCTCTCTCTGCTGTTGGTGTTAAGAGAGTGCAGACACGTTTTCTCTGTACTGCTGGAAAGACAGAAATAAAGGCATGTAAATACATTTCTGTCTCTCTCTCTCCCCTCCCTGGGAATGAGGGGGGGGGGAGGAATGGTGTGTTCTTCTCACGTTTGAGGAGGATCACCGAGATCTCGCCTTGTCTTGCCGGGAGCTGCTGACGGGGGAGATCAACAAGGAATCCAAGCCGGGCACCTGGAGAGTGGCCAATTCCTCTGACTAAGGCTTGAATTCCGACAATTACATGGTTGGAGAATTCCATTGAAAAATTCATCTCAAGGATGCCTGTGTTTCAGTTCATATATTCTTTAGGAAACATTATGTAGACTCCCTTTTAAATGCAAATTCAATGCAATTTCCAGGTGCAGGCAATGTTGCCTTTCCAAGGTACAACAGGTAAGGAAGCTTTGCGTGGACAGGCGGAGTCCCCCAGATCCTGAGCGGTCCCCCCCGTCATGTGGAATAACGACTCAAGACAATGTGCTATGGGATTAAATTGGCCACAACTTTATTAAATTTCAAATGTGGGTAGACCTTGGCTTAAGCATTGGGCATTATCCCTCCCCAGTCCCCAGCCGGGGACCTAGGGAGCTTCAGGGTTATCCAGTGTTTGTGGGGGGGATGGGCCGGCTCTGGAGAACATATGTTCAAGCAGAGATAGCCGCCCCCGTTATGCCGCCGCCGCAGGGAAGAGCAATGACGACCTTTCGGCGTACGGTCAAAGCCTCCCTTCAGAAAACCCCTTTAACGGGGAACCCTGGTATCGCCGCCGCAAAGAGGAAGATGGACAAAAGGATTCCGCCCAAGGCCTGATACCGCCAAAGTTGTGACGTTTTGCTACGGGGAAGGCAAAACCTGCCAATGCAGGGGAATTCCTTTCCGGCCCTTTAACAGCGACCTTAACGTAGCAGCGCCCGCATACCTGTGAAGAAAAGTTAACCTGCAAAACCTGTGAAGAAAAGTTAACCTGCAAAATAAGACATTAACTGAGGGTGGGTAGGGTGGAAGAAGCTCTGGAGCCAAGTGAGGATTCCCAGGTAAGATCCTCCCTCTATTGTGTGGGCAGGTAGTCCCTCCCCTACCTGGCCTGGTCTCCTTGGCAACGCTTCCCCCAGGCGGGATTGGACAACTGACTGGGGTAGGCGGAGACCTCCAGTTATCCCACCTGAGGGAAGGCGAAGCCAATCCTATGCTGATGGAGCCACTCCAGATCCAGGGGCTGCGTGCGTCCACGCAAAGGGCGCCCCCCGTTTTTATGCGGGTAGTGGTCATTACTTGCTGGCTAGTCCTTATTCCATCGTAATTTTATTCCAAGCCAAGTATTTGCTTTTCTTCTATTATTGGGTGAATTAATGGTTCTCTTAAATTATACTGAACTAATCAGTGCTCCTTATCTGAAAATTACACTGGAAGTGTTACAATTATTATTGGCATTTAAAAATTTGCTTAAGAGATAGTGATACAGCTAGCTCCAGGTGAACTCAGATTCTGCCTTATCCCCCTTTGTGCCTTATCATATGCTGAGCCACATAATAATATCATAATAAAAGCACAATTCTATGAATGTTCAATCAAAAGTAAGACCGCAGATGTTTATGGCACTGACTCCCCATACTTTATATAGAATCACAGCCTAATTTATCAAGGATTGACAGAGCCATTTTTCATTTCAGTAATTTAATTATTACACCGTTATCTTCCACATTAGCTAATCTGGACCCCATCAGTTTAGGCAGCTGTACTGCATTGTTTTCATTTAACATAATTTTTATTTTATCTTACAAGTATAACATTATAAAAATAACATTAACACATATCCACAATTAAGAGATTTCTCTGAATTTCTGGACTTCCCACCATGAGTTCTGTTATTCAGTCTTTTCTACTGCATCTTTTTCTATACTCCATATTCTTTTTTAACAAAAAAGTTCATTATCTCCATAATACCCATTACATTACAAGTGTTGCTGCAATCCTGCTAATGTTTTCATTTGTTTACAGTGGTCTCTAAGGTAAATTATATATTTTTTCCCATTCCTTGTTAAAGTTTTGGTCTTCTTGGTTCCTGAGCTTTCTGGTCAATTTTGCCATTTGCCAGTCTTCTCTGGTAGGGACTTTACTGTATCTTCTTTCTATCTCTGGGCTAATAGCTTCCGTGCTGCCATTGTTGCATACATAAATAGTCTTTTCTGCTCCCTTGGAATATCAGCACCTAGAATTCCAGCTGTAATGCACTGTTTGTGGGGCCTCTTTTGAAAGCTGTTCGGAAACTTCAGCTAGTACAGAATTCAGCTATAGAGCCGTTGACCGGAACATATTGAACATTGCAAATGAACTTGGAAAAAGCTTCACTGAGTGCCAGTTCATGCAAAACACTGATTTTAACCTTTAAATGGCTGAGAACCCAGGTACCTGATGAAATATCCAGGAATAGCTTGCCTGGTGGGGCCCGACCATAAAAATAGCCTCTCAGCAGCAGTGTTGCTGCTGCGGACTGGGTGAAGGAGGGGTGAGACAGTGAAGAGGTTGGGGCTAGGCAGTTCTGCAGAGGTGCTACTGCTATTAGGGAGCTCTTCATCCAGCTAATAATAATAATAATAATAATAATAATAATAATAATGTAGCAAATCAAATTATAAATCAAATAGAACCAATTACATTTCCCCCCTCCCTCCCTCTCCCACCCTCCAGAGACTATCCTCAGCTCCCCTCTCTGATTTGTTCATACCTATTATTCTCTACATGTTGTAAAGTTGTACCTTACCTTATCTGTCATATGTTCTACTAATAAAATTGTGGGTATTTATTCAAAACCTGCCAAGGAGTCCAAGTCCTTTTGTTGTCTTTTTAAATTATTTTTTAAATAGTTCCCATTCTTCCTTGAAGACACGGTTGTCCTTCTCATGCAGTTTATGTGTTAATTTTGCCATCTCCGCATAACTCATCAGTTTTTCTTGCCATTGTTCTTTCGTTGGGACTTCCTCATTCTTCCATCCTTGTGCTATCAAGACTCTTGCCGTTGTTGTAGCATACATAAATAAGTTCTTTGTTTTCCTTGGCAGGTCTTGTCCTAAAATCCCTAACAAAAATACTTCTGGTTTTTTTACAAATGTCATTTTGAACATTTTTTTCAATTCATTGTATACCATCTCCCAATTTTTTAAAACTTCTCTACATTCCTACCACATATGATACAAATTACCTTCTTTTTCTTTACATTTCCAACATATATTTGACCCAGTTTTATACATTTTTGCCATTTTTACTGCTGTAATATACCATCTATACATCATTTTCATATAATTTTCTTTCAAAAGAGAACAATCTGTAAACTTCAAATCTACCTTCCACAGCTTTTCTCAATCCTCAAGTTGTATGTTATGTCCTATATATTGTGCCCATTCAATCATGAATGATTTAACCTCCTCATCTTGCATTCCCCATTCTAGCAGAATGCTATATGCTTTCTTCAATAACTTCACTTCTTCTTCTATAACCTCCTTTTGGAATCTAGAGATTGTATAGCTAAACCTTTTTTTGTTATCTTCCTTATACATCTCATATAATTGTCTGTAATGCAACCAACTCTGGACATCATCCAGCTCCTGTTCTTCGGAGCACCTACTCTCATATAAATCTGCCCAGTGAAGCTCCCTGAATGTCAGGGATGGGACTGAAGAGGAGAGGTGGTGATCGCCCCCTCCTACTCCTCGGCTTCTTTTGGAGGAGGAGGGGGAGTGGGGGGATCTCCCCCCCCTTCTCCAGTAGTTTCTGTCGGAATACGCCTGGGGGTCACACGCAGCCCCCGGGATGAGACAAACCTCTCTGGTGTCTTCCTGATGAAGCGCAATCCCAGGACACTCAAAAACATCAGTCCCAGTGCGCGCCAGCGACACGTATCTTGAAGACTATGTGCACACTCTTAACCAGCAGAGTTTAGCAGAAACAAAGTGGGGTGTTTGTGTGTGCATTCTAAGTATTTATTAAGCAATATATACAGGACAAAGAAATCATGACGTTCTTTCGCTTCTTTTCCAAGAGGCAGAGAAAGTACAACCGTACAATGGAGCGGAAGAGATAAGAGCGGCTTCCGTTCTCACACTTTCCAAGCCTGGAAAGTAAACACAGGCATGTGATATAACCATCACACATCCAGCAATGGAGGAGTGAAATGCTGACAGTTTCAAGAGGGAGACATGATTTCCTTACAACAGAACTCAAGAGCTGCCAAGTTATGAGGTGTTGGGAGAAGGAAGGGGAGTAGAAGTGCCAGCAGAGACATCCTTGGAGAGCATAGAGCGCCACCATCCCCGTGTACTTGCCACTCACTTAGAATTCAAGAGCAAAGGACTCAATGACAATTGATTCTTGAGGTCTCCCATAGAGCCATGGGCTGTTGCTGGGGAAAGAAGGGGAGAAGCTCACAGTGAGCAACGTCACAATGGAGTTAAGGACTGGATTCTTTGTCTTGCACCATGATGAGTGAATAAAACCATAAATACAAGCTTTCTTGTTTCTTCCTTGATCCTTGATGCTACCGGGGGAAGAGAGAATCCCCCAAGCCTGGCACTAAAGGAAAGATGCTCAATACCAATGAAGCTCAATGCTAGCAAAGAACATTGGTAGAGTTCCGACTTAGATACCCTTCTGAGGTACTTCTCAGGTGAGATGGGTGTCTACCAGGTCTTGTGAACTCAGTGGTGACACCTCAGCTGTGAAATTCCCACTCTTGGCATCAAATTTTGTAAACATCAGGTGCCTGGTGAAAATAATCTTATTTTCCTATTCTTTAATGGTGTTCAAGGTGCTGCAGCTGCTGAAAACTACTGATACTTTATTTATCTGTTATTTACTTATTTATTCATGCATGCATGCTATTATAAATGTTTGTTGCAAGCTGACTTGGAAATATTTTATTGAAAAGTTGCCAGAGAAATGTTTTAAATCAATCATTCTCTCTCTCTCTCTCTCTCTCTCTCTCTGTGTGTGTGTGTGTGTGTGAGAGAGAGAGAGAGAGAGAGAGAGAGAGAGAGAGAGAGAGATTTCTGGGCACTTTCTCCAAAATAGATTTAACCTCCAAGCACTTGTAAGGTAAAAAGGTAAAGAATCTCTGGAAGGTTAAGTCCAGTCAAAGACCACTATGGGGTTGCAGTGCTCATCTTGCTTTCAGGCCGAGGGAGCCGGTGTTTGTCCGCAGACAGCTTTCTGGGTCATGTGGCCAGCATGACTAAACCACTTCTGATGCAATGGAACACTGTGACGGAAACCAGAGTGCACAGAAACGCCGTTTACCGTCCTGCCGCTGTGGTACCTATTTATCTACTTGCACTGGCATGCCTTTGAACTGTTAGGTTGGCAAGAGCTGGGACAGAGCAACGGGAGCTCACCCCATTGCAGGGATTCAAACCGCTGACCTTCTGATCGGCAAGCCCAAGAGGCTCAGTGGTTTAGACCACAGCACCACCTACATCCCTACTTGTAAGTGATGAGGTTAATTCTAAATGTGCAGGTACAGGATTTCTTTCTCTCAATTACATTAACATATTGAAGACAGGGGTCTCTGGAATTCTGGTACCCCATGTGAAACCACCTTGCTTGTCTCTATAGTGGGGCATTGTTCTGGATCAGAATCAGGAACTGAGTCATGAGGGCACACACAGAGTCAAATTAGCTGCAGGAATGCTGAGGTTTCACATCTGCCGAAACCTATGTAGGATGAATGAACAGGACAGAGACATAGAAGATGATGCACTGTCAGAAATCTCTTGGAGAGCTTGCTTCATTTAATTCCCATATAACATACTGACAGGAATGATGTATCACTTAGTACTTTAAAAGATTCTTCAAACAGGCAGAAAAGTGATGAACAGTTCTTTTGACCCTGGCACCTGGCATAATTATGATTATCTGCACTATTTAACCTCCAAAGAATTGGACATCGTTCATGGTCTGTTACTTTAGCTATGATGGTTGATAATCTATATATGCAAGTCATTGAAGGTCACTCAACCTTAGAGCACTTCCACTGCAGTTAGTTAGCCTTTTCTCCCAATAATACCGCCAGTCCCACAGCTCTGTTGCCACTGCCCTTTTTGCAAGGCTTGGCCGAGAGATGAAAATCAATTTTGCTTCATATCTCGGGTGTAGAAAGATATGAATAAATCAATTGCTTGGCTTGAACTATTAGTCTGGAGGCTGTCAGCCACTGGGCCACTCCAAGAAGAAATGGAAATAAACTAAGAGTGCAGTCCTTAAAACAACAACATCAACAACCCATCTAATACTTACCTAGAATTAAAATCAACTGAAATCAGTGGGTTTTCTGAATAAATATGCATAGGATTCGGTTGCAAGGAGTGCAGAGCCAAAGGGTAATTAATTATGGGGAAAATGTTTGGCTAAATACATACAGTCGTTTGATGAAAATTGCCTATTATTTTTTCAAATGAAGTAGTCCATTCATACATCCCCCTTTCCAAGATTAGAGCAAAAAACATTAAAAAATAATTAATTTAATTAATTTTATAATGAATGATTTTAGAGTGTTGTGTTGTACTGTTGTACTGTTTTATTGTTGTTAGCCGCCCTGAGCCCGGCTTCGGCTGGGGAGGGCGGGATATAAATAAAAATCATTATCATTATCATTATCATTATCATTATCATCATCATTTATTAAATTTGTACACCACCCTTCATCCATAGATCTCATGGGGTTCACAACATACAAATACAAAACAAAAACACAAAATACATAGTAAAAGGAAGAACAAAAAACAACAACACAGCAACCCACAAACCAAGAAACTCTGATTATCGTCCAGAGGGCATGGTGCACTGAAGATAGGAAGATGGTTTATGAGAGGAAGCTGATAAGTGTGGGAGAAAAGAGGTAGGCCAGGACATCAGATTATTGTTCTCCTTTTTCTCTCCTCTTAGCCACTCTGGCTATAGCCTAATCTTTTCCTGACCGTATACAGTGACTAAAGCCTAGGGTTTCTAGATGAGTAGTGTAATTATTTGGTGGAAGTCGAACTGTAGTAGAATGGAAACAGTGCTGCGTGTGATCAACAGTAGATCTCTCTCTGGACTACAGATGGGAAAAGGGATGTTTTCCCATTCCACCCTGTTTCATCACGCACAGCACTGCTTCCATTCTACCACAGTTTGACTTCTACCAAATAACTACACTCTGCTCAGTTAGTAGTCTGACAAGACGGAATTGTGTAATTTATGTAATTAATTAGGTTACATCGTCAGCATGTTATTCTACCCCATCTGATTTAATGCAGAGGGGAAACAGGGCAAATAGGGATCAAAACGTAATTCCCATTATGTAACATTTGCAGACTGAAGGCAACAAGAGCGAATATGGATAACATTCTCTGGATCGTGGAAACAAGAAGAATTTCAGATGAAAGAAGAATGGCAGACGAAAGTAATGGACCATGCAGAATTGGACAAAATGAAGGATTCGAAACCTGCGGGACCAGAGATTTACAGAAGATTGGAAGAAGTATATGAATTATTTGAAGAGCAACTGTAATCAACAAATTACACTAGTAGGACTACAAGAAGTTTTGTAAGGAGAAATATGCGAAGTGTTACAAAGTAGAAAAAGATAGAGATATTGGTTATGAGTTTGAAATGTAATAGGGAAGATAAGAAATGCATATTGAGAGTTTAGATTGGAAAATTTTCAGACAGGATTGATGGAAGTCAAAAATTTGAATAAGATGTAAAAGTATGTTTAATTACTGTTAATTACTGAGAGCCAGTGTGGTGTAGTGGTTAAGAGAGGTAGTCTCGTAATCTAGGGAACCGGGTTCGCGTCACCGCTCCTCCACATGCAGCTGCTGGGTGACCTTGGGCCAGTCACACTTCTTTGAAGTCTCTCAGCCCCACTCAGCTCACAGAGTGTTTGTTGTGGGGGAGGAAGGGAAAGGAGAATGTTAGCCGCTTTGAGACTCCTGAAGGGGAGTGAAAGGCGGGATATCAAATCCAATCCATTTTCTGTTGAAAATGATATGTTAAAAAAAAACTACTAAAAATTATATAAAAAATAAAAAGCATTCTCTGGATGGTGTTCATTCTCGGACAAGGGAAGAAGAAGGGAGCATCATCCATTTTTTCCTCTTTTGTTGTCCTTGTTGGACTTTGCCAATGTTCCCTTGTCTGCACAGTACCACTTCACGCTGTGGGTGAATACTTCTGCACCTCTCCCCAGGAATGTTTCTCTATTTCCCAGAAAATGCTGTCACACTAGGATGGTAAGTGATGGTGGTGGATATAAGAATCTTCCTTCATACTTACTGCTTCTGGAAAGCTAACACTAAGACGTGATTTGGCTTCACATCATTCAGCTCTTCTACATTTCCCCTTAAAATGTGAGTACTGAGAATAATCCTATCCTAGCTTAAACCCCTGACACACTACTTTTCTGCTTGCTGGAATGTGATTTTGTTCCATCACCTGAGCCTCCACCTGCAGATTGACATTATACAATTGAGAGAGAAAGAGGTATCAGTCTCCCAGTCTCCACAGTTTCCCCTGCAATAGGAGTTTGCTTGGGATCAGCAGTTGGTGTAGTTAGTTACACACCGCCCCTGCCCCAACGTACGCATTTCCCAAAAAGCGGGCACAGATTTGCATAACATTTCCATATTGAACTATAAAGCCTTAAACGGCTCAGAACCACAATACCTCAAGGACCACCTCTGCCCATATGAACCCTGAGATCATCTTCTGAGGCCCTCCTTCGTGTGCCTCCTTGAGAAGTCCGGAGGGTGGCAACACGAGAACGGGGCCTTCTCTGCAGTGGCTCCCCATCTGTGGAATGCTCTCCCCAAGGAAATTTGCCTGGTGCCTTCATTACACACCTTTAGGCACCTGGCAAAAATGTTCCTTTTTAACCAAGCCCTTGGTTGATCTGATTTACATCCTATGCCCTTTAAAAAAAGGGGGGTATTGGGTTGTTGTTTTAATTTTTATTATGTATTTTGTGGTTTTATATCTTGATTTTACTCTGTGAACCGCCCTGAGACCCCCGTGTATAGGGTGTTATATAAATTCAATAAATTATTATAATAAAAATATCTCATTTATATACGGTGAAAATTAAGAAATTAAGAAATAATTAATAATTAAGAAAATTAAGAAATAATTACTATGGTTTGAATAGAAATGAAATATCGCCCACCATGGCTGCAAAGACTGACTTGCTCAGTGAACTGTTGCGGTCAGGGCTTTTTTTTTTTTCTTCCAGGGGGAACTCACGGGAACTCAGTTCCGCCACCTCTCAGGTAGGCACCATTGCCATTCTAAGAGAATGAGGGAGGTGTTTATGGTGAGTTCCAGTACCAGTTTTTCTAGAAAAACAGCATTGGTTGTGGTCCTCACTGTTGATGGTCAAATTATAGGCCCCTGCTCTCTCTTATATTGCTTCCTTTAAGAATTTTTTCTCCATGAGATTTACTAGACATATTGGATAGCTTGCAGTAACGCAGACCTTGAAAATAAACCAGTGGTCTCATGATACTGTAAATGATTTAAAGCAGCTGCTTTACATATTTAAATCAAAGCCTGGAATCAATAAACAATTATTTTTATGCATCTGTGTTTGTCTGGGCCTTCTTTGGATTCCTCGGTTAATCTTGAATTAATTTTACTTATGCAACAGGCATAGTGACATAATTGGTGTTCATATGGCAAGATAAAATAAAGCACATCAAAAATTCTAATCTAATCTAAAATCCCAATATCATGGTAACAGATCAAAGTCACATATTTCATTTTTATAACCAAGTAACGAGATTGCTTGTTCTCTGGTTTAGCTCCAATAAATTATATCCAGTGGTAGGATGAAATAGTACAAGAAGGGCCATCCGATGGGAACATAGTTATCTGCATGTATCGTATTAAACTGAGATTTTCAGGGTAGCCAAATATCAGTTCCAAAGTTTAGCTTAATTCCTCCACATTATGACAATAGAGAAAGCAGCAGATTGCAATTGCTGTGCAATTCCAAAGACCTCTTCAACGTGCTTTCCATAAAAGCAAAGGTGGAACATGCATGACACAGTTAGCTCAACACCTGATTTATTTATTCTTTAGAATGCTTCTATCCCATCTTCCAGCCCTGATAGGCTTTTTAAAAAGCTTGCAAAAAGATTAAACTTTAAAGAAACCTTCCCTATTGTTGTAAGCAAAATCTGCCCTTATTTCCTTATGGGGTACACAAGAGCCCTTATAGAGTCCTTTGTAGGTTCTCCATCGGTAGAAGAAAATAACAGAGGTCATCCAGAGAATATTGAGAAGCAAAGCAGCTAGGAAGCCTGATCTTTATTAAGCTGTTGCAACAGGGTGCTCCCCCCACACACAGGCGATAGGAGGAGGACCACAAACCATGTGTGCTTGCCCTTGTATAGCCATTTTGAAATTCCCTGCCCTAGAGCTCAAGACCACCCCTCCATACATCATACATACATCACAGAAGGGATGTAACCCAAGACCACCCGCCACAAACATCATACCTACTTCATAGAAAAAGCGGTCTACAACAGAAATTTGAATGTTGCTGTTTTTCCCGTCTGCCAGGTTATCTGATAATGCCTTATCTGATTGCCTTTCCTGGTAGTCTGACCATTCCTTTGAAATGGTGATTACCCAATTCCTGAGACAATGGGAAGGTTCCCTCACCCTCTCCCTGGCAAAGCCAGTGTGGTGTAGTGGTTAAGAGGGGTAGACTCGTAATCTGGGGAACCGGGTTCGTGTCTCCGCTCCTCCACATGCAGCTGCTGGGTGACCTTGGGCTAGTCACACTTCTCTGAATTATCTCAGCCTCACTCACCTCACAGAGTGTTTGTTGTGGGGGAGGAAGGGAAAGGAGAATGTTAGCCACTTTGAGACTCCTTCAGGTAGTGATAAAGCGGGATATCAAATCCAAACTCTCCTCCTCCTCCTCCTCCTCCTTCTTCTTCCAGACCATGTGGTTTATATATTTATGTACAGTGGATGCTTGTGTTGCAAATATGATCCATGTGGGATGCACGTTCGCAACCCGCAGCGGCGCGTCCGCGCACACACAGGTTGCAATTTGGTACTTCTGCGCATGTGCAAAGTGCGATTTAGCGCTTCTCCGCATGTGTGACTGCCGAAACCCAAAAGTAACCCGTTCCAGTACTTCCGGGTTTCGGCCGTCTGTAACCCCCCAAAAAACGCAACCTGAAGTGCCTGTAACCTGAGGTATGACTGTACGTGTTTGCTTGGTACATTTATGAACATTCATTATATATATAAGACCTTAAAAATTTTATTACACTATGCAGGGCTGCCTTCAGTTGTCTTCCAAAGGTTGTATAGTTACTTATCTCCTTGGCTCGGGGTGTGTGTGTGTCTCATAGCTTCATATTCTCCAACATTTTAGTCTCTGTCATCTGGACTTCAATATCATTTCACCCTGTTGAGCTCCTTCACAGGAAATGGAAAGCATGTGGTTCTTTCAAAGGAGACCACCTCCTGGATAGCAAGATTAATGATCCATTTTGAAGATTACACTGTTAACACTGAAGCAGAAGCCGCATAAATCAGTTCCTGGCAAACCCCAACCCCCCCCCCCAACTTCAAATGGAATTAAAATGTCTCTAAACTATGGCACTGCTATTGCTCACTATCACAATGGAAGAAACTCGATGGGCAGAACACAAATAAATTGTCATATCTGGTTTTAATACTGGATTATTATATGGATATAACCAGTGCTATTTTCCTAGAAAAAGGTGCTCACCATGAACTTCTCACTTGTTCTCTTAGACTGGAAGTGGCGCTCACCTGAGATGTGTTGGAGCTGAGCTCTGGTGAGCTCCGGCTGAAGAAAGCCCTGGTTATAACCCGTCCTGAGTCCTTATGGGGAAGGATGGGGAAGAAATCCTGTAAATAAAATCTAAAAAATAAATAAAACCAGTAATCATGATTTCTGTACTACACTGCCTTGTGGGATCATTCAGTTTTTAACAAACTTGGAAAATGGTGTTAGGATATCTATCTGTCTATTCCTTCCAAAAAGCAGGACGTCAAGAATAAGTTTGGCTGAAAGTCAGCCGTTCTAGAGTCTGTTTTCGAACATGTGGTTCAGAGCTCTGTTGAAGCTTGGTAAATGGCTGCGGGTGATGCACACTGGGGCAACAAGATCCATAAATAAGTGTTTGGCAAGCAGTACATCCTTTCTTCCACCACCACATTTCAACAGCCAGGTGGAGGATCAAATTACTCAATGCAGGAAGGCCAACTTTCACTAGCAGTGACTAATATGATTTTGATTTGTTATTGTTATTTTGCAGATTCAGAACACCATGCGGTATGACATGGCGGCAGTGGCGTAGTGTGGGTTGTCAGCACCCGGGGCAAGGCAAGTAATTTGCGCCCCCTAACCCGTGGATTTGCGCCCCCTAACCCGTGGATTTGCCCTAACCCCCAGATGTTGCGCCCGGTGCGGCCGGCCCCCCCTGCACCCCCCACGGTACGCCACTGCATGGCGGGGACACCCACTCACCCCTGTTCTCTTTAACTACTTAAAGCAAATTCAGCCCAAAATTATAGCATTTCCTGGCACCTCTAAGGGAAGTGAAAGGACCAGCCATATCTATGTTGCTAACAATCACCAGATGACTGCGTTGCTGACAGCATTTTGGTGCTCTGATTTCAGGTACTCCCAAATAAGTCTGAGCACAATTCTTGAGTGGAAGTGACAGCTGGCTTCCTAGTTTCGAACAACAACAGCTCTTCCTTCCAGTTCCATAGAACAGCTCTTTTTCAGTTTGAATGAGATTAGTTGCAACAGTGATGGGAAATTTGGGGAGGTAGGAACGACGAGGCGGCCATTTTAATAGATATCAGATGATCAAGGGAAGGGTTTCAATTCCACCATTTTTGTTCAGATCCTTGAACAAAAGATCCTTGTTCTTTTAAGATGTTTCCATTTGAGGGTTTAGGCTAATTGATGCCTCATCCCAGACACCCTAGCAGAGATCTCTGTCAGCATGAGATGAAATCTGAGAATTCAGCATTTTAGTCGATTGTTGGAGCCGACAGCAGTAGCAGTTCATCAGTGATGATGAACAAGTGAAATGATTGCATAGGATCTCTGTCTGAGACCAAATAAAGGTAAGTTTACTGAACTGTATTAAGGACCAAAAAGAAGCTGGGGTGACACTGCTTGCTGTTTAAGAGCAATGCACTTTTGTATTTTGCAACATTTATTTGTAACTTATTTTAAGACTGTTCTGCAGTAACTCATTCTTGTGCTGGAGAGCAAATTTATTTCTCCTCTGCACAAGGTCCAGAGCAGGGATTCCATTTGCAGCGACTCTAACTCATAGAACAGAATCCTGAAATGTACTTAACTGTGACTGGATAGTGCCCACCAAGTAACAAGGGAAATGTTTTCTTTTAAGCAAGTTTTATATTTTTCCCATTCAAAAAACTTTTCAATTGTTTTTTTTTTATATTATTATTATTATTCCTCTTGGAATATAACAAAAGTTCTCATCCCTCCCTTTGTTGCTTCTGTACAGTAGATGCTATTGATTACTAAGCAGTTGTTCATTTGTTCTCTGTGAACAGAACTTCCTTGTATTTGTCACTCGTGGTGCTCTTTGTTCTCCTTTGTCTGTTACTGGTCCACTTACAAGTTTTCATTAGTTTGTATCGACTTCATCCCCCATTTCCCCTGTAGTCTCCATTAATTGTTTATTCTCAGGTTCTCAATAGAGGCACCATGTAAAAATGTTTTAAACAATTACTTCGTGACATTTTAGTTTTTAAAAAGAAAGAGGGGGAAAGGATGGGACTGAGAGAGAAACTGCTCATAGATAGATAGATAGATAGATAGATAGATAGATAGATTAGATAGATAGATAGATAGATAGACAGATAAATGGAGACCTCAGGACAGTGGTGGAGCTTCATGCTCCAGCACTGGGGGGTGGAGAGCAGGTGGGAGCGGGGCTGGTGCGCGTCCTGGGGGCGTGGCACACCATCTGTGGGGGCGTGGTGCCCGACGCGGGTGGGGGAACAGCCGCAATGGCACCCCATTGGGATCATGCGGCCGGGGGGTGCACTCCCCCCGCACGCCTCTTCCTCCGCCAGGGCCTCAGGGCTGGAAATTTAAATGTTGTTGTTACCCACCTTTCACCATAAGGTCCCTGAGCAGGTCACAACGATGTAAAATGCAACATTAAAAATATTTTGAAAGACATTCCTATCACAACTGGGATGGGCCCATTCATGTGTGTGTGTTTGTATGTAATCTCAAGTGTCAAAGGTCAGGAGTTAGAGGTGTGTCTTCGGTGTATGATGCAGACCCCCCAAGTGTTCTTATTTTCCAGGGACAGTCCCGGATTTACAGAAGCCACCCTGCTTTCTCATTTGATCCTGGAATGTCCTGCTTTTCCTTGGGCTGTCCCTATTTTCATCAGAGATATGTTGGAGAGTATGGAGTTATGTGACCTCACCACCACAAACCAAGGAGATAAGTAACTATACAACCTTTGGAAGACATCTTTGGAAGACAGGAAGGCAACCCTGTGTAGGGAAGGTTTTTAAGAAATGTTTAATGTTATATTATGTTTTTATATATGCAGGAAGCCATCCAGAGTGGCTGGGGCAACCCAGTCAAATGGGTCAGGTATAAATAATAACAGTTATTGCTATTATGGAACAGGACATCCCTATTTTCAGCAGAGAAATATTGTAGGGTGTGTATGATGAAAGCTATGTAGAGAAGGTATCAGCTGTATAACGACGGTATCAGGTACACCTCTGTAGGAAAGGAATTCTGCAACTTAGAGGTTGCACATTTTTATTGTGAGAATCTTTTTGCAAGCTTTTTAAAAAGCCTATCAGGGCCAGAAAATGGGATAAAAGCAGAGTGACTGAGGCAACTGAGACAGATGGATGAGTTGTTGTTGTTGTTGTTGAAGAATAGGACATCCCTATTTTCACCCGAGAAATGTTGGAGGGTATGGCAGGAGTCTAAACTCTTGGAAATGTGCACGTTATAGCATATTTTGAAATCTGGGCAAGCTCAACAGCTTCTTGTTTCTTGATGAAAGTAATCTACCAGAGTTCAAGTCCCGCCTCGATGTATTAAAAGCACAATTGCCATACAGGGTAGCAGGGAATGTGTCATATATGCTACTCCCTGTGCATTAAAGCTTGCTTGATTTGGTTTTTTTACCCCCAAGCTGGTAACAGAAGGTCTTCTGTTCTTCCATATTGTTGAAACAGAAATAACAAGGCTGTAAAGAATGGGCAACGGCTTCAGAATTCTGCATTACTGGCTTAATACAGCAATACCTAATTGTTTTGCAGCTCTAAATGGCTCTCTTCTGCGAGGAGTCGTACAAAATGTGTCACTGCCGGTCAGTGAAGACCAGCAAATGGGATCACCAGTATGTAGCAAGGTACTGCGGGGAGGGGCGAGGAAGAGGGGAGCTTCCTCTGTTTTGCAGCACCTCTCAGTTTCATTTCATCAAAGGTGTTTATGTCACACTTAATAAGATAAGGGACAGCAGAGGCCTCGACAGTAGGACTCCAACAGCACAGCAAATAACTAGATAACCAGAGCAGCCTGGGAATGAGCACTGACTTACATTTAACGTTTTGAGATGTCTGGAGAGACATTGTGCAGAGCCAAAATAAAAATAAATACGCACCCACGTTAAATCATGCTGGGTTTAGAATTATTTCTTCCAATTTTACATTGGCTGATGGTATTGCAGCCGCATTGCGTCATCCTTTCAACCATACTGTAGTTTTCCTGTTGTAACTAACGTTAATCTCATTGGGGGAACCATTGGTCAAAAAGCAGGATAAAACCGAATGAAATAGTGAAATACAAATATTCACCCTGATCCAACTAGGGTCCAGATGCTCACGGAAACAAAATAATAGCTGGATGGGTAACTGCATTCACAAAATTGGTGCTACATATGCAATTCCATATCCTGATCCAAAAGCCAGGGCTGCAGACTTAATAGTGCTTTTTTTAAAAAAAATGCCAAAATTCTGCCAACCACCCATTCAGGAGCAGGAGCAAGGAAGCTGTGTTATGTCCTCTTCCTTCTCTTCTCAATAAAACAGCTGATTGGGATTTTAGCAATGTGGATTTAGCTCCAGATCCCCTGCACACAGTTTGTTTTTCAGAGCCACTTATATCTTGATATTTGGCAGAGCACTCCTATGGGAGCTAGGGGCTAGTCTACTTTTTAAGCCCATTTCTTTTCTTCTCAGTGGCTTTTCTGGCATGCCCCCCCCCATTCTGGGAGCACTTGTCCAAGCAGTCTTCTTCTTTGGCGATCACTTGTAGCCGAGTAAGATTGTCTTCCATAAACACAATTTTAACAATAAGTCCATAAGTGACTGTGGAGGCCAATTCTGGATCCACACGTCCTTCCACAGTGGTGACATAGGTTTCTGGGCAGGAGTTGATGACAGTGTGGATTTGCCAAGCGTGCCTTCCTCTTAGCACGTTTCTCCCTTGTGTCCCAAGTTTGAGTGTCTTCAAAGCCCATGACACCTTTGGTAAGGGCTTTTCTCAAATTGGAGTGCTCCCAGGCATCTGTTTCCCAATTGCTGGTGTTTATACTACATTTTTAAAGATTTGCCTTGAGAGAGTCTTTAAACCTCTTTTGTTGACCACCAGCATTACACTTTCCATTTTTAAGTTCAGAATAGAGTTGTTGCTTTGGAAGACGATAATCAGGCATACACAACACCTTGACCAGTCCAATGAAGTTGATGTTAAAGAATCATTGCTTCAACACTGGTGATCTTTGCTTCTTCCAGTACACTGGTGTTAGTTTGCCGGGCGGAAGTTCAATATCTTCTGTTGACATAGGAAGGAGTCTTCAGAAGGGTCATCTTGAGTAATGATTCTGGAGGCTTTGTCAGAGCCGTCTGGAGCTATCTGTTTGCTTTTGCAAAAAATCCTCCTTTTTAATTACCTACATCTGTGTGATCAAGCTGGGAACCTGGACTCCTGACACGTGCTAAGAGGAAGGCATGCTTGGCAAACCCTCACCATGATCAGCTCCCTCCCAGAAACCTATGTCCCCACTGTGGAAGGACGTGTGGATCCAGAATTGGCCTCCACAGTCACTTATAGACTCACTGTTAAAACTGTGTTCATGGAAGACAATCTTACTCGGCTATGAGTGGTCACCAAAGAAGACGGAAAGTCTACATGGACTGGCAACAGTTCTCCAGAATTTCAGAGAAGAATCTCTCCCTTCCCCCCTTGGACATGCCTGGGTTAGAAGCAGGGATGCTCTGCATAGAAAGCAGATATTTCTTCTACTGAGCTACAGCCATTCCACATTTTACTTGTCTTGATTTTGGAATTCATTGCCAACCTTTCATACTTCCTGAGCAAAGTAAAATATTGGTTTTGCTTGGCTGATGTCAAGTCTAAAAGAAAAACTTTTGACGAGGTTTATATTTTTGTCCACTCATTAAAGCAGACAATCAACTGAGCTGGTTCCTCTTCTTAAATGATAAATTTGAATAAGTGTGTTGGGACATATTATGGCCTTTTCAAGTGGGGTTAGTCAGTCATTAATTCAGAACGCAACTTATTATCATAATCTTTTGCACATATACTGTGAGGCATACATTTAGCCTCATTTGCATATGCAAAACGAGACACCATTATTTCATTAATTTTAATGCTGCACTTTAATCCAAATGAGATTAACACGTTTCCTTAAAAGGTATTGACAACATATGTTTGTTAACTACCCATTAGTGTGTTAGCCTAATATTAGAAAGGATGAATTATGATGAATAGAAATTATTCATTTGAATGTGACAGATATAAATGAGGCACACATTCATCCATAATTCATATTTTCACACATTTTTAGACAGACTGTGGCATTCCTACTATGAAGCGAGCTGGATAAAATTTACTTGAAAGGTGCTATTCTTTAATATTAAAGCTCATAACTCAAACAAATATGCCCCCCTCCAATTCTCCTCCGCAAATTTTTTTCAAGCAAATATCCTCCAAATATCTTGCAATGTGTGAACAATGAATATTTGATGTTCAGCATTAGTGTTTGGCATCCAATTATTTTTCACTAGCATTCAACATTTGAAAGAGCTTTTGACAGCTAATATACAATAGAAGCCAGCCTTTTAACAGCAGCTGACAGCTGATTAGCAGTAGGATTAGTTCATTTTGTAGTAACTTCATTAGTTCATTTAACCAATCTGGAAATCTCTCCTTGAATGAGGAAAGGGAATCACCAATAAGTTTTCAAATTTCATTGTCAATTGGCCCAAATCCAAACTTGACTCTGCGCCCCACCCCTCCTAAAGAATCCATTTTAATCCTTCTACATGAGATTACAGTGGTACCTCAGGTTAGATACGCTTCAGGTTACAGACTCCGCTAACCCAGAAATAGTGCTTCAGGTTAAGAACTTTGCTTCAGGATGAGAACAGAAATCGTGCTCTGGCGGCGCAGCAGCAGCAGGAGGCCCCATTAGCTAAAGTGGTGCTTCAGGTTAAGAACAGTTTCAGGTTAAGAATGGACCTCCGGAACAAATTAAGTACTTAACTCGAGGTACCACTGTATACTCTTATTCAATATGGGGGGGGGGACTTGAAGACCCTACAGTGAAATGCAAGTGATTACGTATAGACAAGTAGGCTCTGCAACAAAATGTTACAGTGCCTTTTCCCAGGATATTTAATTCCACTTTCCCTCTCACCAACTGTGCCCATGGAGCATGCCCAGTCCTCATTGTTTCCTCTTGAGCGCAGATGGTCTCAGTTTGGCTACACAAGGTCTTCCAATCAGAGAACTGACTTCGCTGTCAATAGATAAGTGAGAAATGGGGAGCTGTAACAAAATGTTGCACTGCATTCTCACTTTCTAACAGCCAGCCAGCCATGGTACCTTACAGCATGCTACAACCTACAGTGGTACCTCAGGTTACATACGCTTCAGGTTACATACGCTTCAGGTTACAGACTCCGCTAACCCAGTGATTCAGGTTAAGAACTTTGCTTCAGGATGAGAACAGAAATCGTGCTCCGGCAGTGCGGCAGCAGCAGGAGGCCCCATTAGCTAAAGTGGTGCTTCAGGTTAAGAACAGTTTCAGGTTAAGTACAGACCTCCGGAACGAATTAAGTACTTAACCTGAGGTACCACTGTATAAGCAACACAAGCAAGTCAACTCACTTTCTACACCCTTGGTTATTTTTTCTCATTTCCATTTTTTACAATTGATGCTCAGCTACCTCATACCCTCCAACATTTCTCGGATGAAAATAGGGGCATCCTATTCCATACCCTCCAACATTTCTCCAATGAAAACAGAGATGTCCCTTCCAACATTTTCCCAATGAAAATAGGGATGTCCTATACCATACCCTAGGGACATGGTTTAAACCACAGAGCCTAAGACTTGCCGATCAGAAGGTCGCTGGTTCAAATCCCCGCAATGGGGGTGAGTTCCCGTTGCTCAGTCCCTGCTCCTGCCAACCTAGCAGTTCGAAAGCATGTCAAAGTGCAAGTAGATAAATAGGTACCACTCCAGCAGGAAGGTAAACAGCATTTCCATGCACTGCTCTGGTTCGCCAGAAGCGGCTTAGTCATGCTGGCCACATGACCCGGAAGCTGTACGCCGGCTCCTTCGGCCAGTAAAGTGAGGTGAGCGCTGCAACCCCAGAGTCGGTCACGACTGGACCTAATGGTCAGGGGTCCCTTTACCTTTACCTATACCATACCCTCCAACATTTATCTGATGAAAATAGAGACACGCTAAGGAAAAATGGGATGAAATCAGAAACCAGTATGGCTTCTGTAAATGGAAGCTTCAGGAAGCCACTGAACTTGGTCAGGCCTCATTGGGCTCATTATTTGGGTGTGAGTGGCCTCTCTGTTGTTGTTTTTTAATGTTTTGTACTTCTGCATACCTTGGAATTCACTCAAGCATCCTTCTCCCTCCCTTTTGATTCTCAGCGGTCTCATTTTGGCTCCTGTTGGCACTCAACCACCCTGAGTTTGCTGTTAGAGGGAATGACTGTATGACAGGCAGACAGGAAGCAGGTATGGCAATGCAGACGTTTGACTTTCTATCTTTTTAAAATATTATACAGTGGTACCTCGGGTTAAGTACTTAATTCGTTCCGGACTTTGCCCATGTGTCACCTGAGAAACTTTTTTCTGTATGGAAGTGCGCTCATCACAGCCACCCTTCACTTTCATAGAGAAAAAGTTTCTGTGCTTCACTATAGTCTTAAGAAATGCACAGCCTGATCTGGTGTTTACTCAGAGGTGACAAAAATATTGATTCCAGTGGGGCACATTTCTAAGTAAATATGAGAATGGTCTGTTTGCCAATGTCCACAGAAGGCTTTTTCTCTGAGGAATAAAGAATAACACAAATAAAGAATAGGAGAAAGGGCAGAAAGAAAGTGTCACTGCATAAACTTCTGAAATCTAAAAAAACAACACCAAGTTTCTCTTTTTTTAAGACTACACAGAATTTTTCAGAAGCCCCAGTTCTCCTTGTTCTTGAGGGAATATGTTGCTGTTTTTAAATCATTTGAGCCAGTTGCACACTCGTAGGTGGTCATTGTGAAATATATCACCTGCACTTAAAATATCTTTGCTCCCATCAGTTCCCTCAGAAGTGTTGTGTTTGGATGACTCAGCTTGCTTTGCTGAAACAAGTTCTGCTTCAGGCCTGCATTTCCCTGGAATTGAAATCGCTCTCTGGAAACTCTGATGATAACATGCCAAGGTTTCAGAAGTGTGGAATGACCGCTGACTGCTCTCTCCACCTTGATAGGAAAGCAAAGTGAAACTGTAAAAACTCCTAGCAGCACACTTACTAAGGAAAAGTCCCATTGAACTCAGTAGGGCTTATTTCTGAATAAACAGACAGGTGTATTACACATCATGTGGCAATTTAATTCCAGGGTTACTTCTTCCTTCCTTCCTTCCTTCCTTCCTTCCTTCCTTCCTTCCTCTTTCTTCTTGTTCCAGAATTAAAACCAGTTTACGTTTGGGATCAATAACAGTCACTGTATCTTCATTTCTCCTTTATTACACAAATGTGATTCATCTCTGGCTCTTGCGAAGTGTGTAAGCAGCCACCTCCTTCCCTGGCAGATGCTCCTCTGCCTTTTACAGCCCCATACTTGTGAGAAATTCAACAAGTCCAGCTTTTCTTATCATGAAGATGGAAGTATGAGGGAAGGTGAGCAATGACGGAAAGGACTGCTGGGTGGAAGCTCACCCCCTCCAAACCGAGAGCTGACACTGGGGGTTGACTAAGTTCAGGTGGAGAAAAAAGGGAAATTGTAAGTCATTCCACTATATGCTGTTCTTCCTCATGTGCTGTAGCAAACAGTACTTTATTGCCCCCTTCCTTTTTATTGAGAGGACGGACATTGAAGATGGACAAACCCTGCAGGTTCAAAACGATGGTGGCCTCCACAGTCGGAAAAATGATGGGTTCTTTCAATAACATATCTAGAAAGCAAACTATGTTGTGACTAATATAAATATATTTTCATTTTGCACGTATTTCTTTCTTTAAAAAAATTAATCACCCCGGGGTAGATGAGGGGATGAGAGTGTGCAGAAGTTCTGGGGAAATCATTAGAGGGATTTCTGCAAGGCAGTTGCACTATTTCCTGCTGAATGGCTAGCATTACAGGTAAAGCTGGGCTCACCTTACCCCATCCAGGAGGCCAGATCTCATGATTTTTGAACTAATCCTTGGAGTGGATCAGCAGAATCTCTGCTTTTGTTGTCTGAAGAGGCAAGCGCCTTCAGAGGATGGTGCCCATGAAATGAATAGGTTGTTTATTTCCTAAGGAGTTAGAACTGCCAGGAGAGAAGTCAAAAAAGACCAAAGCTTACTACTGCAGAGGAATTCAGAAATGTGAAAGTACAGTGGAACCTCTGCTTAAGAACTTAATTCGTTCCGGAGGTCCATTCTTAAGCTGAAACCATTCTTAACCTGAGGTACCACTTTAGCTAATGGGGCCTCCCGCTGCTGCCGGCGCCCGATTTCTGTTCTCATCCTGAGGTAAAGTTCTTAACTTGAGGTACTACTTCCAGGTTAGTGGAGTCTGTAACCCGAAGTGTTTGTAACCCGAGTTGTTTGTAACGTGAGGTACCACTGTAAAGACATGTTATGGTGGATGGTAGTAACACACACACACACACACACACACACACACACACACACATCCTTATTCTCAGGATGTACAACTAGATATTATGTAAATGCAGTGGAGGTCTATCTGCCTCTGATTCAGTAGACCCTGGGGTTTGGGGGTGACAGTACTCATTGGTATAGATTACCATCACCTCTTTTCTTTTGGCATCCCACGGCAGCCATTTCGTTCTGGCAACCACATCACTGTTAATAAGAGTACCCGACACCTCATTTTCACCAGAAAAAAAACATTGATTAGACAGCATACATAAAAGGGCAGTACTTGCTGCCCTTGCTGCATGTACAGATGAACATATTTCACCTCACAGAATTTAAGGCACCTCAATTCAGTAAAGATTTATAGCTTACTTTACCCCTAAGGGTGAGGTCAAGTAACATTTCCTTAACCTGTTTATTCAACCAACAGTTTTGCAAAGAAGGACAATATTACTCATAGTTTTGGTATGCTGAAAGGTTCAGTGATGTCTAGCAAGATGGATAAGATGAGGAGAGTAACCATCAGTGCCTATGGCCCCCATGCCTTTTAGGGGTCCCCATGGCTATTGATCAAAATAATAAGGCTCCCTCTCTTTCTAGGATCAGACAGCAAAGAGAAAAAGAACAAAGGACAATAGTCTCACTTCACAGAACACAGTAATACAAACATTCTGTCTCCGTCACTTCCCACACTGTGGAATCAAAACATATACCGTCATGTGATGGACAACAATCACATGACTGCAATCACAGAGCAGGAATTCTAACAGTGTGCTCCCCCCCCCCCGCTGCCCTCTTCCTCTGACAGTGCAAAAGCACACCAGTGTGAGTAGATAAATAGGTACCACTGAATAGGTGGTCCGATGAAAATAGGGATGTCCTATTCAACAACAACAATTTTATAATTCATACCCCGTCCATCTGACTGGGTTACCCCAGCCACTCTGGACAGCTTTTGAACTGCTATATTGGCAGAAGCTGGGACAGAGCAACAGAAGCTCACCCCATCACTTGGATTCGAACCCCCAACCTTCTGATCAGTAAGCCGAAGAGGCTCAGTGGATTAGACCACAGTGCTACCCAAAAGCATGCCAGCGCAAATAGATAAATAGGTCCTCTTGCAGGGGGAAGGTAAACAGCATTTTCATGAGCTCTGGTTTCCATCAGGGTATTCTGTTGCACCAGAAGCAGTTTAGTCATGCTGGCCACACGACCCAGAAAGCTGTCTGTGGACAAACACTGGCTCCCTCGGCCTGAAAGTGAGATGAATGCTGCACCCCACAGTTACCTTTGACAGGAAAGCATCCAGGGGTCCTTTACCTACCTTCACTCATATATAATGTTGTTGAGATACAAGTTTTCCACTTAAGTGAAGCAACTACCCCCAGAGTAGTGCCATACATATGAAGGGTCAGAAATGATGCTGGTAGGATCAATCTTGATTCTAAATGGCTACGTTCAGTTGAGACCAAATAGTTTGAGACCAAACCCCTCTTTTCTTCCTTCTGTATAAGTGAATAGTCATCAACAATATTCATTCCTATCAGATAAAAAGTAAGCCACTGGACACCTCTATTTGGTGCAGCCTGCAGTTATGGTCTGGCCTCCCAGGGTTATATAAGAAGCTGCCATAGACTAAGTAACCACCACTGATCCTTCTAACTTAAAATTGTCTACACTGAAGGAGTGTGTCCACCGCTTTTGTTCAGCCTGGACACTGAGATCCAGCTTCAAGGGCCTTCTGGTGGTTCACACTGCAAGGAATGAAGGTGCAGGGCCTTCTCAGTAGTGGCACCTGCCCTGTAGGATGCTCTCCCAGATAATCAATTATTTGACTTTTAAAACATAGCCCTGTTCAGGGAAGTTTTTAATGGTTGATGTTTTGTTGTGTTTTTAATATTTTGTTGGGAGCCGACCAGAGTGGCTGGGGCAACCCAGTCAGATAGATGACATATTATTATTATTATTATTATTATTATTATTATTATTATTATTATTATTATTATTTCTCCAGAATTTCAGACATGTGACATTACCAGTTGTACTTGGAGATTCTGGGAACAGAACCCAGGATCTTCTGCATCCATTGAGCTATAGCCTTTCTCCTAATCTTGATTCAGAAGAACCTTTGTTTTCCTACATGCCCTGTTCTTGTCACAATGGCAAGCATTTCAGTAGTGCTAAATAATAGTTATAGCAGGGTTGGCAGCTGCCTCAGTTGGCTAATTCGTGTGCGGACTTCTACTTCGCTTTTTCTGCAATGCTCTGCTGTGCTGTGGCTCACACTGTCACACGACATGCTCGCTGGAGTATGGCAGATAAATGAATAATTATAATTACAGCTATGAGATGCACTGATTACAGTAGTTTAGGGACTGCATTAATCACTTATTGACACTTTAGGCTGCTGAGATTTTTTTTTTATTTTTTTTTTAAGGAGCCTTAAAGGAGAAGGTTGCTGCCAACTTTAGTTATTTCTCTGAGCAACAGCTCTATTATTCACCAAGCTTTGAAAAGTGTTGGGTTTAGAGATAATAAGAAATCTATACTGTATTTCAGATTCTTCAGGCTTGGGCTCTTTACATCGGAGGTTACCGCTTTCAAATGTGATTTAGAAAGATGTAAAGTGTTTAATATTACAGTGACAAATGATCAAATATTGTGAACTACAAATATATACTTTTTGCAAACTTCTTTTTGGTTCAAATGGATTTCCCTCCTCATTTCTAAGGAATGTCAGTACATACACACAGAGAGAGGATGTATAAAATATGTATTAGCCTGTCTTCCAGCTTCAAAAGGAGATATAAATTCCCTATATTTTATAAGGGTGTTTTTTGTTGTTTTTTTTGTAACTGTGCCATTAATAGCAGAATAAAAACATCAGAATTGCAATTTGTGATGTTTTCACATGAGCAGCAGAACATTATTAGTACCTTCGGGGAAGCCTTCCCTGGACTGTGAATGAATTTCGTTTATACAGTCGTACCTTGGTTTTCGAACAGCCTAGTTCTCAAATGTTTTGGCTCCCAAACACCGCAAACCTGGAAGTGACTGTTCCGGTTTGTGAACTATTTTTGGAAGCCGAACGTCCAATGGGGCTTCAGCGGCTTCTAATTGGCGGCAGGGGTTTCCTGCAGCCAATCGGAAGCCGCAGTTTGGTTTCCGAATGTTTTGGAAGTCGAACGGACTTCCGGAACGGATTCCGTTCGACTTCCGAGGTACGACTGTACTGGAATGATGGAGCATTTGCTTTCCATGAAGAAGGTACCTTGGTTCAGCTGCCAGTATCTCCAGGAAGGACTGGGAGAAAAATAAACAACTGTGGGCATGACACTTTGTGCGTGTGTGGAAGTTTTCTTAGTCTTCTGAAGCATATTTTACACGTTAAGATTTAATCATCAAGCTGTGCATAAATTCTGTGAGATAAAATAAATGATCACAGAATTGTAGAGTTGGAAGGGACCAAGAGGATGGTCTACTTGTCCAAGCCAATGCAGGGATCTGTTTGCCCAGTGTGGGACTCAAACCCAAGACAGTGAGATTAAGAGTCTTGTGGTCTACCAACTGAGCGATCCAAGGTGCTTTCTTTCTTTCTTTCTTTCTTTCTTTCTTTCACATATTTTTTTAAATTAAAATTTCTCTTTTACAATTTAGAATATTCATTTAAACAACCTTAAAATACCGATGACTTCCCTTCTTCTCTTTCCATGGTTCATTCTGCATAACAGAAATCCCTGCATATTTTACATAAAGTAGGCCATTCAGTATTCCATTATTACATTCATCAGAACTTATTTACACTGTTGGATTTATCTTAATTTCAAGTGTACACAATTCCCCCCCATATATTCAATAAACATTTCCCAATCTGCTTTAAACGTATGTTCTTCTTGTTCTCTTGTTTAGGGAAGCTTTTAATGTTTGATGCATTACAGTATTTTAATATTTTGTTGAAAGCTGCCCAGAGTGGCTGGGGCATAAATAAATAAATTATTATTATTATTATTATTATTATTATTATTATTATTATTATTCTGTATGTTAGGTCCACAAGCTGCGCATATTCCGTCAGTTTAAGTTGCCATTCTTCTTTGGTTGGGACCTCACTCGTTTTCCAAGCTTTCTTTCTTTCTTTCTTTCTTTCTTTCTTTCTTTCTTTCTTTCTTATTTGAGGCATCATAAAAAAAAATTCTTTAGGCATCATACAAATAAAAAATGGATAAAAATGTAACGATAAGGGCATGCAGCAATAAAACCACAATAAATTTAAAAGCAGCGCACATATAACCACAAATACAAAACCAGCATTGTGAAATATTACACACACAAAGAATTATTAGAAACTCATTGAATACATGTATTAAAAACACATATTCAAAGGCCTGAGAGAAAAGAAATATATTAATTTGCTGTCAAAAAGACAGCAGTGTGAGTACCAGGTGAACTTCCATAGGGGGAGCATCCCATAGCCAGGGGTGGGGGGAATCACTGAAAAGACCTTCCTTCTCATGGCTGCCCTCTAAGCTTCAGATAGGGGGGAGCACACAGAGAAGTACCTTGTGAATGAGTCAGCCACATTCAGTAGCAGCCAGTGAATCTGCCCTGGTCTACTAAAGTCAGTTTTCTCTCTCTATGTCATTGCACGAAACAGCACAAAATTCAAAAGAACAGATCCAAAGTTACCCGAAATGTAGAGGCAGAGGTCAGAATTACTTCTCATCTTGTAGAGGAGCAATTCCAACACTCTGCTGGAAATGGACCCTAGATTTATTCCTAATTGGCTTGCTCATGGCTCCTTACTTTCCAATTCAAAAAGCAGAATTTTATTAAGCAACTATTAATTTATTTCGCTGTATCTCTTATTTATAGCTCCCGTATTAGCATGTGTTAATTAAATTCAAGTCTGTAAATACAGTCATAATTTTGCATTACAACACGTTGCGGAAGCAAGGGAATGAGAATATTCTGTTCTGTAAAAAAAGAGAGAGAGAGATGTGTATATCCTGAAGGTCACATCTCCAACAATAGTTGTCATGAATCACTTTAGGAAATGAGATTAAATTATTTCAGCATTACCAACGTTTGTTCTCTGTAAATAGAGGAAGCTTAACTCAGCTCTGAACGTGATTTTAATGATGTCAACGTTTTTAAAGAAGCCTGAATGGACGTCCTACAGCTGAACTGAAATAAAAGGAGTGGACCTCCTTTTCTGGCTCAAATTTGGGGGATATTTGGTTTCAATTTTTGTTATTGGCTCTGTGACCCCCCACTGGAGGTTTGAGGCAAAGTCCAGAGCTGATTTAGGGGGTGTATAGGGGGAGGGGGAAAATCCCATTATGCAGATATAAATCCCTGCCCTGATGGGACTGTAACTTAGTACAGTGGTACCTCTGGTTAATTACTTAATTTGTTCCGGAGGTCCGTTCTTAACCTGAAACTGTTCTTAACCTAAAGCACCACTTTAGCTAATGGGGCCTCCTGCTGCTGCTTCTGTTCTCATCCTGAAGCAAAGTTCTTAACCTGAGGTACTATTTCTGGGTTAGCAGAGTCTGTAAACATTACAAACAGTGAACCCATAGCACCCTGACAGAGCTGCCAACTTGTGCCCAACTTTATTAGTGGTGTAGTGTAGTGGTTAAGAGCAGTGGACTTGTAATCTGGTGAACCGGGTTTGCTTCCCTCCTCCTCCACATGCAGCTGCTGGGTGACCTTGGGCCAGTCACACTTCTCTGAAGTCTCTCAGCCCCACTCACCTCACAGAGTGCATGTTGTGGGGGAGGAAGGGAAAGGAGAATGTTAGCCACTTTGAGACTCCTTCGGGTAGTGATAAGGTGGGATATCAAATCCAAACTCTTCTTCTTCTTCCTCTTCTTCGTGTGTGATGTCATGTGCGGGGTGTCACATTGTGGCGTGGAGTAGCATCAATGGCTGGCAGCTCCTCCTCTCTAATGCTCAGCCTCCTTCCATCAAAGGAGAAGGAGGAGGAGCTGGCCACTGAAACCGTACCACAGTCAGCTCTGCTCTCGGTCTCCTCTGCCCTCTCAACATTGGGATGGTCACCCCCACAAAAGATATTGGGTTCCCCAAAACATCTTAGCTTCCCATGAATTGGCACCCCTGCACCCCAAGATGTGACTCATCCGTGGCATCCCCAGAGTGCAGGAGTTTTCTTGCAGAAATAGACAACATTAGGGGTTCAATGCACACCAGCACCCCTGAGTTGGGACCAGAGAGGCTTTTAGCCCTTTGCCTCCTGCTGTGGCCTTGATCTAGATTGCCCTCTCAAACCTGCAATTTCCATGAAGGGGGGGGGGGGAGAAGACTTCTATTCCCTTTAATGCTCAGTGATACAGCACATGCATCATGAGTTTAGTCCTCGTCATCTCCGGTAAAATGGGTCTTGAATTATCAGGGCAAGGAATGATCCCTGCTTGAGTACCTTGAAAGCTACTATTAGTAGTAGCAGTACTTCTGCTAGTAGTAATAATGAATTAAAAATAGAGATTATAGGGTTAGACAGACCAATCATCTGACTCAGTTTAAGGAAGGTTCATGAATTCCTAAGAGCTTGTACACACATAGAAAACACTGATTCCCCCCTAAATATTTCCCTTGAAAACAAAATTTATCCCTTTTCATTAAAGAATTTATATTATTTTTAAAATGTACATACATGCATGTCACAGAATCACTATCTATCTATCTATGCATGCAGCTTGGGCTTTAAAAGGTGATAATTTCCCCCTGAAAAAGTAATTTAACACCCATATTAAGTGGCTCAATACAGAAAAGCACTTAGTTTCAAATCCATTTTAATGGGAGGCTAACCACAAGCTTAAAAATCAATTAATGAGCACTATAGATAAGCAGAAAAACTCCAGATCTTTTTTCCTATCTAAAACCTTTTCCTCCTCAAATTACTAAAATATTGAAATATACAGTTACTATTGCACTATGATTTGGTGTTTCTCCAGCTGATAAAAAAAGTCTAGAAGTTAAAGTGTGCATGTAAAGGAATAGATATATTACAATATGATGACTAGATTTGCAGAGGTGAACAAATATAGATTTTCCCCCAAATGATAAATTTAAAATTTAAAATTACTTTTGAGTTCTAGGCTAGAATCAATATGATGAAATTCAATAAAGGAAGACATGTAAAAGTGTTACTCATGTACGGGGAAAGAGAAACAGATATAAAATAGTGCAAAGCAATTTGGGGAGGGTTCACTTTGAGCTGTAATGTAATTGTTTGGATAAACAGAGCATTCATTTCATCACGTGGGATGTAATAAATTGAAAGTGGAAAAGCAAAAGGGCTTCCTGCAGGTTTATCATGCAGGACTGTATGATGAACAAATAATTGAAGACTTAAGGTAAAGGTAAAGGTACCCCTGCCCGTACGGGCCAGTCTTGCCAGACTCTAGGGTTGTGCGCTCATCTCACTCTATAGGCCGGGAGCCAGCGCTGTCCGCAGACACTTCCGGGTCACGGGGCCAGCGTGACAAGCTGCATCTGGCGAGCCAGCTCAGCACACGGAACGCCATTTACCTTCCCGCTGGTAAGCGGTCCCTATTTATCTACTTGCACCCGGGGGTGCTTTCGAACTGCTAGGTTGGCAGGCGCTCGGACCCAACGACGGGAGCGCACCCCGCCGTGGGGATTCGAACTGCCGACCATGCGATCGGCAAGTCCTAGGCACTGTGTTTTACCCACAGTGCCACCCGCGTCCCTAATTGAAGACTTGGTGTTAGTTAATTCATAAAATAAGAGCATTGCCATAAGGTTTGGAAAGAGGTTTGGAAACAAAATTCCACTGTCACTTCTATTGCTAGCAAAACAAGAACTGAAGAGTTTAAAGCTTCTTCTTCTTCTTTGGCGATCACTCATAGCCGAGTAAGATTTTCTTCCATAAACACGGTTTTAACAATGAGTCCACAAGTGACTGTGGAGGCCAATTCTGGATCCACACGTCGTTCCACAGTGGGGACATTGGTTTCCGGGCAGGAGCTGATCACGGTGTGGATTTGCCAAGTGTGCCTTCCTCCTAGCATGTTTCTCCCTTGTGTCCTGAGTTTGAGTCTCTTCAAAGCCCATGACACCTTTGGTAAAGGCTGTTCTCCAACAGGAGCGCTCACAGGCCAATGTTCCCCAGTTGTCAGTGTTTATACTACATTTTTAAAGATTTGCCTTGAGACAGTTTTTGAACCCCTTTTGTTGACCACCAGCATTGTGCTTTCCATTTTAAAGTTTGGAATAGAGTAGTTGCTTTGGAAGACGATCATCAGGTATCCGCACAACATGATCAGTCCAACGAAGTTGATGTTGAAGAATCATTGCTTTGACACTGGTGATCTTTGCTTCTTCCAGTACACTATTAGTTCACCTGTTTTCCAAGTGATGTGTAAAATTTTTCAGAGACACCATTGATGGAATCTTTCGAGGAGTTTAAAGCATAGGAGGCAGGACTAGGAATAAGGGGTACCTCTGTAGGGATAGTGTACAAGTTACCAGTGGTTCTCAAACTGGGGCACAGTTTCAGAATAAAAAATTGCTGTTGTTACACCATTTCTTTAATTGATAAAGATACAATGGAAATCAAAAAGACTGACAGAGGCAATTAGGGGCCAGTCCCAGCAAAAATTTCAAAAAGAATGGGGAAAATATAGGGAATATCTTAAAGCAGTGCCCTCAAATTAATACTTGGACTTGTTTTGATTAACTTCAGACTTTTAGAAGACATGTGAAGGCAGCCCTGTTTAGGGAAGCTTTTAATGTTTAACAGACTATTGTATTTTAATATTTTGTTGGAAGCTGCCCAGAGTGGCTGGGGAAACCCAGCCAGATGGGTGGGGTATAAATTATTTTTATTATTATTATTATTATTATTATTATTATTATTATTATTATTAGTTCTGCAAGAACTTGTAAGAAAAAGGGGTAATAATGAACTAAGAAGGAGACAGTTTACCAAAAAGGAAAAGAGAACCATGCAGAGGATGAAGAAAGTCAATTGGAAGAAAAGAAGAACTGAAATATTGGATATATAAATTGTTCACTATCTGTTTTGTATAAGTTTCCATACATTACTATGGATTATGTGTTGTAAATAAACTCAATAATTTTTTTAAAAAAAGAAATAACTCATAGGAGTGCTTGCTTTATAACATAGAACAGAACTACTTTGTATTATGATTGTGGGACATCCAGAAAGTATAACACAGCTACCTAAGGACATGAATCATTCCCAAAATATAATTGCAAATAAGCCTTATATACATCTTAAGTATGTATGTACTTAAGCTTGTTTTTGCCAGGTAATCTCATTTATATTGGGTCACAAGCAAACTCTCATCTCTCCATCAGCACAAAGAAGTCTTTCTCTTTTCTGATCTTTCTATCTCTTAAATTTAGTATACTTTAAAGTTTTTCAACAAAGTTTGTTCTTTTAATGGCTTCATCTGGGATCATCGTCTGGCTTTCCATTTATTGAAGCATCCGTTTCCCTTTGTCCAAGTCAAAAATGAAAGCTAAACAATTAATTGGCCACTTGTTCATTGCAGCCAGACTGACATTGCCCAGACACTGCAGAGACTTATAATGTGTGCCGTTGGACGATAGGTGTGATATTTAGCCCTCATGGAAATAGTGACTCAAAAGGATATTTCTTCATGGTATTAAAAAATGTCAAATGAATTTGTTTTGACTTGGCACTCACTTATATTTTATATTAGCAATACGGGCCACAGTAAAAAAATCCACCATTCTATTATGCTAGAATTTGGAATGCATGGTACTGTATTGTTTTTTTATTTACACACACAAACTTTATTGCAGTCTATAGACCCGAAATACACAATGCATTTTTTCCCATTTACATCATTGCTGTTACTTTAATTTCATTTTTGAATTATTCCCTTGTATTCATGGGTGCATATTTGTACTTATTTTCACACTGATTTGAAGTCACTTTGTGTCCTTCCTAAAAGAGGCTTCTAGGAGGTGGAGGGATATGGCTGGAACATCTCTTGGGTTGGGCAACTGGCTAAAATGTTTTTAAATGTTTTAAACAGTTCTAATTTTGATTCCTCTGTTTTGTTTTTGTCAGGTTGATGTTGGTTAAATGTTTAGTTGGAGTTGGCAGTTATTTTAATTTTGGTAGAACCATAAATTCTTTATTTTTTTATTGTTGTTATTGTTATTGGTTTCTATTGGTTTCTTGGTTCATTTGTTGCTCGTATAGGATATTTTGTTTTTTCATGTTTGATGTTTTGTTGTTTTTTTATATATGTTGTAAGCCGCTCACAGTGGTTGGGAAAACCCAGTAAGATGGGTGGGATATAAATTAAAAATTCTTACTCTTATTATTCATATTTGTCAGAGTTGAAAATCCCACAACAATATATCCCAGAGACCAAAGAAAAATAGCCAGTGCTTTTGCTTTCATTTTGAAAAGGTATCTATTCTGCAAATTAAAAAGATTATTTTGATACTACACTACATTACAGTGAAATGTTTAAATGTTTCTTTGATTGTCCTTGAATCTTTCTGCTACACTTGCCATCCTCTCCTGCCATACCAGTGTGGCACACCTTTGAGAATCACTGTTAGACACATTCCCTTGAATGGGACACTGTTCAATTCTTTCTTAGAAAATGGCAGTTTGTGGACATGCCCTAAGATCTCATGTGTAGTGCAGAGGAAGACTTGAGACTTCTGTACAGAGAACTAAGTCACTCTACAGAATTAAGATGTGCTTTATTCCAGCTCTTGCTTTATGGTTTATATTTATGGACCATAACACACATGCAAGCACAGACCTGCCTAAATCACAGGCGGCTTTAGGAAAATGCACCTAAACCATTTTGCCTATAATATTTTATCATGCACCTTTCCTGGAAAGGAAGAATATATTGATAACCAGAAGTGCAGACCAGTCTCAGTTTAGCTCCTGTACTTACTTAGCCTGCTAAATACTTTGAAGGTTAACATGTTGTTTATGACGTATGGATATGTTACAGCTTTCAGTTTGATAACAGTGATGCTACCTGAAAATTGCTCAAATAAACTTTGGTTACAGTGTTAATTTGTAATTGAATAAATATAAAGGGAAGATAGCACCTATATTTAGAGTGCAAAAGTATTCATGCTAAGCCCTGACGAATCTGAAACTTAAAGGTAAAGGTAAAGAACCCCTGACAGTTAAGTCCAGTCGCAGACCACTCTGGGGTTGCGGAGCTCATCTCGCTTTACTGGCCGAGGGAGCTGGCATTTGTTCACAGACAGCTTTCTGGGTCATATGGCCAGCATGACCAAACCGCTTCTGGTGCAACAAAATACCGTGACTGAAACCAGAGTACACGGAAATGCCATTTGTCTTCCTGCCGCAGTGGTACCTATTTATCCAATTGCACTGGCATGCTTTCAAATGGCTAGGAGGTTGGCTAGGTTGGCTAGGAGCAACGGGAGCTCACCCCATTGTGGGGGTTCGAACCACCGACCTTCTGATCGGCAAGCCCAAGAGGCTCAGTGGTTTAGACCACAGCGCCTCCTGAGCCCCCCCCCCCGAGACTTACTTCTGAGCAATTATACTTAAGACCTCTCCTAATCTTTTAATAAAAAGTTCATTAGGTAGAGACTCAGTTATCAAGGACACATTAGCAAAGCACAATGAGCAAGGACACATCACATAAGGCCACTACAAGCAGAGTCACTTGAAGCAAGGTCAGGTTCAGGAAACTGGTAGGGTGCATTTATTTTCAGGAAAATCATTTCAGGACCCTGGAGAGCTCCCAGTGAAGTTGTACTGACTGACACACTTCTGCTATTATAGGAGTTTTGCCTCAGCAGAGAACTGAAAGCACTTGAAGACTTGTGAGACATGGCAAGGCCTGTTCTGTATTAAGTTTCACCTCTCTGGGGAAGCTGGCTTGTGTTCTTCAAAGAGCCATCGCCTGGTTCTGTATCTGCCAGCTTCTCCAACAATGCGGAGAGAAAGATTCTGAAGATTCTGCTCGGGACTAGTTCTCTGAGTGGAGCAGTCTTTACCTAGTCACTAGCTGAATTGTCATTCACAAGTACACAATTTTTTATAATTTAGCCAGAAAAGTTCATCACACTGTCAGCTCTCCATTTTAAATGGACAAATAAGTCAAAGTTTTACATATATATAAAATTTATGCATAATTTTATAACGCACAAACATTTGCTGTTGTTGTTGACATCCATCTGTCTCGAGAAACAATGATGTGTGCCACTGGGGGCAAAGCCAAACCACTGTGCTAGCAGCACCAAAGTGACCTTTGCAGGGGTGCAAGCCTGGGCAGTGTGTGTGGAGGTCCTTTACAGCCAAAATAACAAAACCTAACCCTGCCCCCATGCTCAGCCTTGCTGATGTGGTTCAAAAGAATTCAGAGTAATTCTTTGGCACCAGCTCAGAGACATCACCTTGCCAACAAAGGTCTGTATAGTTAAAGCTATGGTTTTCCCAGTAGTGATGTATGGAAGTGAGAGCTGGACCATAAAGAAGGCTGATCACCGAAGAATTGATGCTTTTGAATTATGGTGCTGGAGGAGACTCTTGAGAGTCCCATGAACTGGAAGAAGATCCAACCTATCCATTCTTAAGGAAATCAGCCCTGAGTGTTCACTAGAAGGACAGATCGTGAAGCTGAGGCTCCAATACTTTGGCCACCTCATGAGAAGAGAAGACTCCCTGGAAAAGACCCTGGTGTTGGGAAAGATTGAAGGCACAAGGAGAAGGGGACGACAGAGGACGGGATGGTTGGACAGTGTTCTCGAAGCTACCAGCATGAGTCTGACCAAACTGGAGGAGGCAGTGGAAGACAGGAGTGCCTGGAATGCTCTGGTCCATGGGGTCACGAAGAGTCGGACACAACTAAACGACTAAACAACAACAACAGCTGCAGGAGTTGCCGAAGGAGGTGTACAGGATGCCATCCAACTGTCTTAAAGATCCCACTCTGGATTTGCGTAGGGTTTGCTCTTTAGTCTTTTCTTCTCCCAAGGATATCCCACAAGGCATCGGAGGTTTAGGACCAGAGTTTTCCTTCTCCTAGATGGGCCACCTTCCCAGGATGATGAGCCCCATCTGCCCCCCCCCCCTCACTACAGCACATGCAGAAAACACCTTCTACTGGTCTTGTCTGCTCAATCTGCCAGAGCCTGTCTCTGCATGCAGAGAAAGTCCTTAGCTCACTGAGGGCTTGACATCCTCACCTGGTTTAGCCAGCCAGTCAAAGCCGTACCTGGGGTGTGGCTGCCGTTGCATGCTGACAAGTTCTAGAAGCCACAAGTGAGAGATGAGTACAGGTGGGGATCAAAGGTGGACAAACTCCCCTAGAGGGAGCATGATGTGTCCCCCACCAGAGGTACCTCCCACTCTTAACATCCTATACACCCTATACGATGCAGAAACTATAACTTCACCCAATCTACAAATGAAAATGAATCCGAACTTCAATGTCTAAAATCCCTGGTAGAGGACAAGGATACTGACTTTAAGGGTAGCCAAATTCTGTGCGATTGCCATGAAACCTAGGGAACAAGTTGTGCTATCATAATGATTAAGGCCTTAAATGATCATTTTAGATTATATGTTAGTGACTAAGTTTTAATTTATATATTTTTTAACTGTTGCTATATCTGTATTGTCGCTGTTATACCTAATTGCAAATTCAAATGTATCCCAACATGTTTTATGGCTTCCTTGATATTATATGTGGGCTGGAACTGGTCTGTGACCAAAATAATAAAATTCATTCACTGGATGTACATTTCCAAAATATAAGACAACCTCACCTCCACCTGTTTTTTCCCCCTGGTAATGTCAGAAAAGCAATCCTAGGATTCTAAGCTGCAGAAGCGGTGAAATGAAGGTACCATCTGTTGGTGTTAATTGAGATCATGATGTCATGAAAGCAACAGAGCCAGATCAATAGCCAGTGGCTAGACTTGGTGTCAAAATGCCCTAATGTCATTCCAGCATAATAAATTCTGGTTAAATGAAAGACCCTTGATTTGCTGATCTGAATCATGCATGGTCGTGTTGTGCCATTTGAAACTTAGCCAGCTTAGAAGCTTATCTTTGGCATGCTTAGAGAGCAAGCCACAGCTGTGTTCCCCTTTGACGGGCAGCTGAATGCATAGAGGAGACATCTGTGAGCACCCATAGCATCTAGGAGGTTGCACTGGGAAAATGGAATGTGACACAAGGAACAGAGATGGTGTTGATAAGGTCTGTGCACTGCCGAGCACATCAGACATGAGATGGCTCGGGGTGGAAAGCCAGCAGATTCTAATCAGCAGGGGGGGACTCACTGTTTGTTAAAAGAGAGAGCAAGGAGCAGCAGCAGCTCCACCAAGCCAGAAGTGCCAGAGGCCACAAGCTAAGGGCTTGAGTCCAAGCAATGGAGGATGTTCCTTCTGCTATCGACTGGAAATTGCCTTGAGGTAGACAGTGTGATGCCCTGGCTTTCGAAGCCGACGTAGCGCTATAGAAATAAGCTATTAAGGCTTGTCCTCTGCAGGGTTTGATGTTGGTTTTGGTCGTTTAAGGGAAGAATGGCAAATGTGCCATTGATTTTGATAAAGCTGAATTGCAGTCCAATCCTATACATGTTTACTCTGAAGTAGTCTTCATTGTGTTCACACTGGGAGTAGAATTGTCATCTGACAGACCCAACATCAGGCCCGGTATTCCTGAAGGAGCGTCTCCACCCCTATCATTCTGCCCGGACGCTGAGGTCCACCGCCAAGGGCCTTCTGATGGTTCCCTCATTGCGAGAAGCAAAGCTACAGGGAACCAGGCAGAGGGCCTTCTCGGTAGTGGCGCCCGTCCTGTGGAACGCCCTCCCATCAGATGTCAAAGCGGTAAACAACTACCTGACATTCAGAAGACATATTAAGGCAGCCCTGTTTAGGGAAGTTTTTAATGTGTGACATTTTTGTGTTTTTTTGGCCTCTGTGGAAGCTGCCCAGAGTGGCTGGGGAAACCCAGCCAGATGGGCGGGGTACAAATAATAAATTATTATTATTATTATTATTATTATTATTATTATTATTACATAACCATATTTATTTGGAGGCAAGATCTCTCAAGCAGACTTCAACACCAGTCTTAAGATTTAGTTTACACCTTGGAATTTCCATCATTGTTCTTGGTCTCCAAGATTCAGCTTGCAGTTCTGCTCAACTCACTGCCATTGGTGAAGGCACTTCCCACCACATTTGACCGTTATCACAATGTGTATTGGAAACTGTCTGTGCACTCTGTCTTCTCTGTCTACTTTGTTTTAAAATGCAGATTTAATGCAGATTCTCTCCACTGCGGGTGTGACTGTCAGCTATCAGCAATAGGCACAGGCAAAAGCAGAAAATAGGGGAAATAACTGAATATACTTTGTTTTTAGGCAATGAGGTGTTTTTTTCAGTGCAGCAACATTAAATCAACTTAAAAATGTATTTCTGCTCAAAATGTAGTACTTCTGCTCCCAAAAAATATTTTTTTTAAAAAAAAATGTTTGGTTTGTTTGTTTTTTTACTAAGATATGACTTTTATCATTTGTAAAATAAAATACCTGGAGAAAAATTGTCGTCCAGCTCTTCTTCCTCTTCTTCTTTATAAAGCTTGCAGTACAGTAGCTATATTTTCATGAATTATAATCTGCATAATTTGGGGGATTCTATTTCTAAACCTTGCATCATTGCAAAAATCATCATCATCATCCCACAGACTAGCTTTCCCCCATTCCACACACCACTGTTGTTGTATATAAGTGAAGACACTTTATTTGTTATTCCCAGGAATAAGTGTTGTGCAGCTTTAGCACTGTGACCAGAGTTCAGTTCTGGCTCATATTCAGCCCTGGTTATAGGATTAACTAACCACATACTATCGTGATCATCCGGGATGCAACATAGTGCCATCTTACCTCAGAAATACCTGAGTTGGTATCTATTTGTAGGCTGCATTGAACTCTTTCCTGGTAATTAGTTTAAATCACACGGGATGAATGGTATAAAAAGCAGCTGTGTGAACCAACAGCTATAGTGGTAGTAAAAGGGACGTGGGTGGCGCTGTGGTCTAAACCACTTAGCCTCTTGGGCTTGCCCATCAAAAGGCCGGTGGTTCAAATCCCTGTGTCAGAGTGAGTTCCCATTGCTCTGTCCCAGCACCTGCCAACCTAGCAGTTCGAAAGCACGCCAGTGCAAGTAGATAAATAGGTACTGCTGCAGCGGAAAGATAAATGGCATTTCTGTGCACTCTGGCAGTTGTCACAGTGTTCCATTGAGCCACAAGCAATTCAGTCATGCTGACCACATGACCCGGAAAGCTTGTGGACAAACGCCGGCTCCCTCGGCATGAAAAGCGAGATGAGGGCCACAGCCCCATAGTCACTTTTGACTGGACATAACTGTCCAGGGGTCCTTTACCTTTTTCCTAGTGGTACTAAAGGACTTTCCTAATTGTCATATGGAAGGATGGTTGAAGAAGAGGCTTTCACTGGAAAGAGCTAAAGATGAGAAAGTGGGCTTGAGAGGATGATGAAAAGGTAAGGTCTGAATTGCCTGATTGTAAAACTTGTAAAGTCAGGAAATAAAACAGGGAGAATGGCACTAGGGACTGTCATAAAACATGGTATGTAGCCAGCAGTGCAGATGAATGTGCTGTTGCCAGGGATGATGGCTGTGGTTCTTATGAGATAGCCATCATGATTTCTATGGGAACTCACTGTGTACTCAATCTGAAGTTGGCAAGCTTTTGACTGACAAAATATTCACTCTCACTGCATAGTACAAAAGGGATGGATGAAAGTTATCAGGCACAATGGCTTTGTGAGATGCCCCACAACCACCTGGAGAGAATACATGACCTCTTCTACATGCAAAAGGCTATAGGTATTTCGGTTCTTAGAAGATAGGCAAATATTTGAGGAGTCATATTATCCTGCACTTAATATGAGACGGCAGATGTGAAAGACTGTGTGTGTTTGTGTCTATGTCAGGAGCTAGGGGCTCTACAAGGTCAATAATCTCTCTAGTTTTTAACACCAGAAATTATCCAAGAGTCCTAGTTGGAATTTATAAAATATCCACTTTTTATATGACACATCTATTACAGATAGGCAACTATAGAAGCACAAATGGCTCCTAAGTGCAATTGTTCCACACGTGTACATGCTGTTGACTTTTATCTATGAATGAACCATGGCAGATCATACGCTATCCACTTCCAGCTGTATACATTTCTCTGCTTCATTACTTAACCCCGAACTGGTCAAAGGTGTTCAGATTTCACGTACGATTTTCGAAAGGCATTCCTTCGATCTTCTGTGTCATCTGCTGATACACAAGAGGCAGCTGGTGCAGAGTGCACCTGGCTTCATCATTTTGCTGTGTTTCATCAAACATGGAAAAGATCGTTTTTTATTGTGCGTGGCTAGGAACTAACTATGAGAACAAATTAGGTTGAAAATCCAAGCATCATTCTTCCTGCACCCAGGAGTAATGGCAGAGCATGGCAGGTGTGTGCTACATGAACAGGTGAAATCAAATGTGATTATGGGGGGCTGAAAAAATGTATTTATTCTCTGGGTAATTCATGCATAAAACATCTCTCTCTCTCTCTCTCAGGAGTATGAACCATAATCCAAATTTGAACAGTTTATTGCCAGGAACTACTCCTCCCGCCCAATCCTGAGAGAAGTTGAGGACCTAACAGAGAGCCCCTATTTTCCAGGGACAGTCTCAGATTTTCTGACTTGATCCCAGAATGTCCTGCTTTTCCTTAGGATGTCCCTAATTCCATTGGTGAAATGGGGAGGGGGGAATGGATCAGGAGTGCCAACTTGAATTAAAAAATGGGGGAGGGGAGGTAAGCCCTGAGCTGCATAATCAATCTTAATACATTGGAAAAGTGTTGGAGGGTATTATAGGATATCCCTGTTTTCGTCAGAGATAAGTTGGAGGGCATGGATTAATGAGACCCCTGAACCAACAATATAAGTAACTACAGTGCTTGTTTCTTTAAAAAAAAAAAAAAAAGCTTAGGGGTACTCTCATTTTCCTACTCATATTGAAATACTGTCCCTCAGTGAGGTCAAACTTAGATTCACAAAATTTTTAGGGGTATGCGTACCCCTGTGTCCCCCCAGAAAAAAAGCATTAAAGCAACCTTTAGAAGGCATCTGAAGGGAGCCCTGTATAGGGAAGTTGTTTATGTTTAATGTTTTATCATGTTTCTATATATGTTGGAAGCCCAGAATAGCTGGGGCAACCCAGTCAGATGGGTGGGACATTATTATTATTATTATTATTATTATTATTATTATTATTATTAGGCATCCCCAACCTTCAGCCCTCCAGATGTTTTGGCCTACAACTCCCATGATCCCTAGCTAACAGGACCAGTGGTCAGGGATGGGGGGAATTGTAGTCCACAACATCTGGAGGGCCAAAGGTTGGGGATGCCTGATTTAGGGCATACCTATTTTCGTCGGAGAAATGTTGGAGGGTATGGAGAAAGGTAGAGGATGGGGCTGCTAGCACTTCCTGTTTCCACACTTCTGATACATCTGAAACGAGGGGTGGAAGTGGCCAATCATTTAGTACTCTTCAGTTATTGGCTGGTGCCCATTGGATAAAAAGCAAGGCCAACAATAGGTGGCACCAGAGCCAATGACAGGCAGAGTCACTTCTGGTTTTAGCCGGCCCTGTTCCCTGTTGAATTCTACAAGGACAACCCAGAAACTAAGGAGGAAGCAGCAGACAGCCAGGGCCACCCTCTGGAAATGCTCAGCAAAAGTTGAGTTTAATCTGAATCCCCGTTGGAGGAGCACACTTTACCCTGGATATAAACACACTAATACTCTGGCTTGAAGAGAACAAGAGAGCTATGTTTATTGCAGGAAATACACTGAAATGAAAGATTCCTAGTTCTGCTAACTAAAGTGTTGATATAAGAAGCCGTGAACTCTCCACAACACAAAATACAAACTTGCCTCTTTTAAAACTAGGTGTTTGCATGATGTGGAGCCTCTGTGCTGAGCTCTCTACAGAGCGTCTGCATACTCTCCAACATTTCTCTGATGAAAATAAGGATGCCCTATTCAATAATAATAATAATAATAATAATTTTACTATTTATACTCTGTCCATCTGACTGGGTTGCTCCAGCCACTTCAGGCAGCTTAAAACATGTATAAAAACCTAACAAAACAATAAACATTTTTTTAAAAAAAACAACTTCCCTATACAGGGCTTGGGGGTTGGATAACTCCATACCCTCCAACATTCCTCCGATGAAAATAAGTACATTCTAAAGCGGGACATTCCAGAATCAAATCAGAAACCAGGAGGTCTTTTGTACATTCGGACTGTCCCTGGAAAATATGGACACTTGGAGGGTCTGTGTCTGAGAAGTGAATATCCAGTTAAAAATGGTAAATTCATGAGGTACATGGTGTGCCACACAGGTACACAAAGCAGACTTGCTAATTGTGCAATGGCTGCTGTTGTTGTTTAGTCGTTTAGTCGTGCCCGACTCTTCGTGACCCCATGGACCAGAGCACGCCAGGCACTCCTGTCTTCCACTGCCTCCCGCAGTTTGGTCAAACTCATGCTGGTAGCTTCGAGAACACTGTCCAACCATCTCGTCCTCTGTCGTCCCCTTCTCCCTGTGCCCTCAATCTTTCCCAGCATCAGGGTCTTTTCCAGGGAGTCTTCTCTTCTCATGAGGTGGCCAAAGTACTGGAGCCTCAACTTCACGACCTGTCCTTCCAGTGAGCCATCAGTGCTGATTTCCTTAAGAATGGATAGGTTTGATCTTCTTGCAGTCCATGGGACTCTCAAGAGTCTCCTCCAGCACCATAATTCAAAAGCATCAATTCTTCGGCGATCAGCCTTCTTTATGGTCCAGCTCTGCAATGGCTAGTGTAGCTCTAAGATGATACAAGGCAAACTCACAAAGAGCAGAGATTGTGCCTGGGTCTGCCTCAGGAATTTATTTCTCTCTTCTAATATAGTTGTAATCTTAAAAGATCTACATTGAATACTATGGCAATGCCATCTCTGAAAGCTCAACTTGTCTGTTGATCGTTTTTCTGCAAAGCCTAAGAGTGTATCTTCCTTCAAGCTGTCATGAGTATAGACAGGAAGCCTATGTCATACGTCAAAGGAGCAGGGAAAAAAACCTGGGATCTGTTCTCTTATCACATCTGTGGAGAAAAGATAAAACAAACACTTTGGTTTAAGGAAGATGTTTGAGATATTCACTGCTTTTGACTCTATAGGAGTGGTGTATCACCCAGGGCCACAAGCAGTGGAAAGGATTGTCTTTGTAGCATCTGAATTTGTGCTGAAGTTAAAACTGAGCTGAAACAACTTCCTTTACATGTCATATCTCTGTTTGTGGGTTGCGAAAGCCACCTCCTATTTCCACAAGCATTTTCAGACCCTCCAAGTGTCCCTATTTTCTAGGGACAGTTCCAGATTTACAGAAGATATGATCCCAGAATGTCCTGCTTTTCCTTAGGACTTTCCTATTTTCATCAGAGAAATGTTGGAGGGTATGGAGTTTTGTGATTCCCTAAATCAAGGAAATAAGTAACTATACAGTCTTCAGAAGCCATCTGATGGCAGCCCTGTATAGGGAAGGGATTTTTTAAATGTTTAATGTTTCATTATGTCTGTATATACAGTGGAACTTTGATTCCCGAACTTAATCCATTCCGGGAGTCTGTTCAATTCCTGAAACAGTTCGGGAACCAAGGCACAGCTTCTGATTGGCTGCAGGAGCTTCCTGCAGCCATTCAGAAGCCGCAGAAGCCGTGCCGGGTGTTCGTCTTCCAAAGAACAATCGAAAACTGGAACAATTACTTCCGGTTTTTGTTTGCTCGGGAGCTGGAACGTTTGGCTCCCAAGGCGTTTGGGAGCCGAGGTTCCACTGCATGTTGGGAGCCAGCCAGAGTGGCTGGGGCAACCGAGTCAGATGGACACAGTATTATTATTATTATTATTATTATTATTATTATTATTATTATTAAATGGGACATCCCTATTTTCAAGAGAGAAATGTCGGAGGGTATGCCTTTTCAGTGATTATTTGGGAGGGCCCTGGGAATAGGAGGGAAGCGTTGACCTAACCTGGGGAGAAAATAGCAAAGACCTGATGAAGAGAGCACAGCAGAGGTTATATTTTCTGAGAATCCTCTGGAAAAACAATCTCTCAAAGGACCTGTTGATGGCATCTTACCATTGTACTGTGGAGAGTGTATTAACTTACGGTCTGTGTGTGTGGTTTGGGAGCTGCACGGCCAGGGAAAAAACAATGCTGTCCAGGGTTGTAAAGACTGCAGAGAGAATAATTGGGTGCACTCTTCCCACCTTGGATCAAATCTACGCTGCCAGGTTCCATAAGAAAGCTGCAGAGATGGCGCAGGATAGGGCGCATCCCGGAAATGATCTCTTTCAGCTTCTGCCTTCTGGAAGAACGTATAGGGTTATAAAGACCAGGACTAGCCGCCTGAGAAACATTTTCTACGCAAATGCAGTTCTGGTTCTAAACGCAGCATAAGGAGTCTCTATAGTATATTGTATTTTAAAATGGGGTTTCAGAGTTTTTAGGGGGTTTTGAATGTTTTATGTAGATTTTCAATTTCATTGTTCTGTATGGGACAATGACAATAAAGATATTGTATATTGAATATATATCGTATATCTTAAAAAGCATCTTAAAAAGCACAGCATCTTAAAAAGCAGAGACATCACCTTGCCAACAAAGGTCCGTATAGTTAAAGCCATGGTTTTCCCAGTAGTGATGTATGGAAGTGAGAGCTGGACCATAAAGAAGGCTGATCGCCGAAGAATTGATGCTTTTGAATTATGGTGCTGGAGGAGACTCTTGAGAGTCCCATGGACTGCAAGAAGATCAAACCTATCCATTCTTAAGGAAATTGGCCCTGAGTGCTCACTGGAAGGACAGATCCTGAAGCTGAGGCTCCAGTACTTTGGCCACCTCATGAGAAGAGAAGACACCCTGGAAAAGACCCTGATGTTGGGAAAGATGGAGAAGGGATGACAGAGGATGAGATGGTTGGATAGTGTTGTCGAAGCTACCAGCATGAGTGTGACCAAACTGCGGGAGGCAGTGGAAGACAGAAGCGCCTGGCATGCTCTGGTCCATGTGGTCACGAAGAGTCGGACACGACTAAACGACTAAACAACAACAACATCGTATACCCATCTTACTGGTGATAGTGGTACTGCCTAAAATGCAGCGTCTGTGGTCCCTGCCACTATCTGGCACTGTTCTTACTTCTTTGGCCACTGCATGATGCCAGAGCAACAGCATGGAGCATCACTAATCAGATTTGGCTGCTCAACAGTGTCATGAAACCAATTCAGAGTGAGGGCAATATTTTCTTCAACATGTCCAGGAATCAAGCAGCATTGGAAGAAGAAGAAAATTCACCTTGCAGCACCAGACAGCAGGTCATGGAAACAACATAGCCATGAGGACATAGAGAAAAAGGAATGAAATCGGTGACCAAAGGGGCCTGGTGAAACCTGGTCTCGCCAAGATTGTTTTCATTCACCAGCTGCTTTCCTAGCAAGGTCACTTTGCTACAGTATGCAAAAAGTTAAGTGAGTCAGCAGTTTAACAAATGCAATCAATTCACCGTTCGGCGACTTGAAGCATAGTGGTATTTGACCTCAATCCAGATAAAGGGATCTATATGGTACATAAGCAGAAGGGATGTGGGTGGCGCTGTGGGTTAAACCACAGAGCCTAGGACTTGCCGATCAGAAGGTCGGCGGTTCGAATCCCCATGACGGGGTGAGCTACCGTTGCTTGGTCCCTGCTCCTGCCAACCTAGCAGTTCGAAAGCACGTCAAAGTGCAAGTAGATAAATAGGTATCGCTCCGGCAGGAAGGTAAACGGTGTTTCCGTGCGCTGCTCTGGTTTGCCAGAAGCAGCTTAGTCATGCTGGCCACATGACCCAGAAGTTGTACGCCGGCTCCCTCAGCCAGTAAAACGAGATGCGCGCCGCAACCCCAGAGTCGGTGACGACTGGACCTAACGGTCAGGGGTCCCTTTACCTTTATACATAAGCAGGCTTGTGTGTGTGTGTCACCTGTTATATCAGCAACTGCAGGTGTAAATTGAATAGACATTCCAATGAGCAGAATGCACGTTTGATTGTGAGTTGTGTGCCTACAACTGACATTCATTTTTAAAAGACAAATTTTGAACAATTTTTTAATGTAGTATTCAATTGTGGAATTGGAGGCTTCCGGTTTGAATTTTGTGAATCCATTTCAATTCTGGCTCAAAACCTCCATTTATCTGTAGACTTCCCCCCATAACCTTTAATTCTAAACATTGCAACCAAGAACTGTGCTAGTTTGGATCTTTTCCCTTTTCTTTAGTTTTTTGATAAGTGATCCAATACCATTGATTTATTTTGTATTACTTAAAGCATTTCCTTCCCACTCTTACCCTCCACCCCCAAGGCTTCCATAACAGCTGGCAAATACCAGTGAGACAATCTCTACCCTCCGGCTTGCAATCTAAAAGACATGGCACAGAATGAAAGAGGACTGGGAAGTATGGGGGGGGGGAGAGAAATCAAACTCCGATACCATTTCTCAGTTATTGAGTTCTTGCAATGACCAGCTAGGCTCTTTGAGTCTTCTAGTTTCTAGCCCCCACGAATTCAGCCCTGCAAATTTTGCTAAGGAAGTTCTTTAAAAGACATTTCAAATGCATGTCATTTCCTTATTCTCAGTATGGATGGAGGCTGAAAAATATTATTCCATGCCTGCTGGATTCCATTTGTTCTCTGACTTCCATGGTAGCCGAAAACAATAGTTCAACCAACCCAAATGACGCCACCCGCAAGCATACGATTTCCATGGACAATATGTGAATTTCAAGGCAACTTTCTTTCTGAAACAGTATTAAAGAAGTTTGCTTCTGTGTCCTAAGTGTTGCAAACTCTCCGACGATGAACAGAAGAAATCTATGGCTAGGAGCCAATCGGCAGCCCGATGTGCAAGATGCATCCCATTTATTATTAATGTGACAACATTCCATGCAACGGCTACAGCGAAGACAAGTGAGTGGTTGCCATGGAAATATGTTACTCAAGATGCAGCTAAAAATATTCCCCTCCTCTCTTACCATGATAAATATTGCATTATATGAAGGCTAACAATGATGCTATCAAATGCCATTTCTCAGCAAGTATCCAGCTGTGAGCATTATGGCTATCTAATGGATTGCCCGATGGTCACATTGAATTTGCCATTTGTAAAATGTGTAACTCTCCCTCCCGCCTCGTCTAAATGGATTCATCATCCCATGGTGAAATGTTAGAAGACAGCTGTTGATACGATTAGGCAAAAGTGTCGCTCTCCATATCTGGGCAAATTTCAGGTCCCTCTGTGGCATTTGAGCTCGTTTCAGTGGAGCAAATGGGAGCAGAATTGAATCTACGTATTAGAGTAATGTCGGAAGAAGGGATTTCCTTGACGCTACTTTGCATCATCCCCTCTATTAATTGAGTACCAGGTGCCAATAATTTGCAGCCTCATAGAATCATAGAACTGCAGCGGTGGAAGGGACCACAAAGGTTATCTAGTCCATGGGTAGGCAAAATAAGGCCCGGGGGCTGGATCCGGCCAATCGCCTTCTAAATCAGGCCCATGGACTGTCCGGGATTCAGTGTGTTTTTACATGAGTAGAATGTGTGCTTTTATTTAAAATGCATCTCTGGGTTATTTGTGGGGCCTGCCTGGTGTTTTGACATGAGTAGAATGTGTGCTTTTATTGTGGGGCATAGGAATTCATTCATCTTCTTTCTTTCTTTTCAAAATATAGTCCGGCCCCCCACAAGGTCTGAGGGACAGTGAACCGGCCCCCTGCTGATAAAGTTTGCTGACCCCTGATCTAGTCCAGCCCCCTGCAATGCAGGAAACTTTTTTTTAATAAAATATTTATTAAGATTTTACAACGACATAGGTTTACAAAATACAAAGAAAACATATGGAAAGAAAGAGATAAAAAAAGAAAACATACAAAAATACATAAAAAAGAAAAAGGAAAAATAAAAATACAAAATACAAAAAACGAGTAGATAAAAAAGAATTAAAAACAAATCCGTTTTTTATAACTTTAAACTCATTAGCTTGTTTCCTTGACCTCCTCACACCTCCCCTTTTTGTATTCCCATTTAAATAATCAAATCAGCAAATCCTTACCCTCTTTCGTTTATCTTAACTCTGTAACTTAACATATTATAACTCTATATTTTCATCCATTATCAATTCATTTTTGCATATTCTTATTAACTTTGTTGCTAATACCACTTATTTTCAATCCAACATCATTTTAACATTCATTAATTTTACAGTGTTTCTGCAGATAGTCTTTAAATTTCTTCCAATCTTCTTCCACCAACTCTTCTCCCAGGTCTCGGATTCTGCCAGTCATTTCCGCCAATTCCATATAGTCCATCACCTTCATCTGCCACTCTTCCAGGGTGGGTAACTCTTGTGTCTTCCAATACTTTGCAATAAGTATTCTTGCTGCTGTTGTTGCATACATGAAGAAAGTTCTATCCTTCTTTGGCACCAATTGGCCGACTTTGCCCAGGAGAAAGGCCTCTGGTTTCTTCAGGAAGGTATATTTAAATACCTTTTTCATTTCATTATAGATCATCTCCCAGAAAGCCTTAATCTTTGGGCACGTCCACCAAAGGTGAAAGAATGTACCTTCATTTTCTTTACATTTCCAGCACTTGTTATCGGGCAAATGATATATTTTTGCAAGCTTGACTGGTGTCATGTACCACCTATATATCATTTTCATAATATTCTCTCTTAAGGCATTACATGCCGTAAATTTCATACCGGTGGTCCACAACTGTTCCCAGTCAGCAAACATAATGTTATGACCAATATCTTGTGCCCATTTGATCATAGCAGATTTAACCGTTTCATCCTGCGTATTCCATTTTAACAGCAAGTTATACATTCTTGAAAGTATCTTAGTTTTGGGATCTAACAGTTCTGTTTCCAATTTTGATTTTTCTACCTGGAAGCCAATTTTTTTATCCAAATTATAGGCCTCTCTTATTTGATAATAATGAAGCCAGTCTCACACTTTATCTTTTAATTTCTCAAAACTCTGCAATTTCAATTTGTCTCCCTCTTGTTCCAATATTTCCCAATATTTCGGCCATTTGGCCTCCATATTGAGCTTTTTCTGAGCCTTCGCTTCCATTGGTGACAACCACCTTGGGGTTTTATTTTCCAGTAAGTCTTTGTATCTTATCTAGACATTGAACAATGCTTTCCTGACAATACGGTTTTTAAATGCTTTATGTGCTTTAACCTTGTCGTACCACAAATATGCATGCCATCCAAAAACATTGTTAAAACCTTCTAGGTCCAAAATGTCTGTGTTCTCAAGAAGCAGCCAGTCTTTCAACCAGCAGAATGCTGCTGATTCATAGTAAAGTTTAAGGTCTGGCAGGGCAAATCCGCCTCTTTCCTTTGCGTCAGTTAATATTTTAAATTTTATTCTGGGCTTCTTGCCCTGCCAGACAAATCTAGAAATGTCTCTCTGCCACTTCTTGAAACAGTCCATCTTGTCCAAAATTTGCAATGATTGAAACAGAAATAACATTTTTGGCAATACATTCATCTTTATAGCTGCAATTCGACCCAACAAGGAAAGCTTCAAATTTGACCATATTTCTAAGTCTTTTTTCACTTCTGTCCAACATTTCTCATAGTTATCTTTAAATAAATTTAAGTTCTTGGCAGTCATATTAACCCCTAGATATCTTACTTTTTTAACTAATGTTAAACCTGTCTCCTTCTGAAACCTCTCTTTCTCAATCGGTGTTAAGCTTTTCTCAAGAACTTTAGTTTTTGACTTGTTCAGCTTAAATCCTGCCACATGACCAAATTCTTGAATCAGTTCTAATACTCTTTTCGTACTAGATTCTGGCTCCTGTAATGTCAAAACTAGGTCATCTGCAAAAGCTTTCAATTTGTATTGTTTGGCTCTGACCTGGATACCTTTAATCAGACGGCCCCTTCTAATCATATTTAGCAAAACCTCCAGGACCGAAATAAATAGCAATGGGGAAATTGGGCAGCCTTGTCGTGTCCCTTTCTCTATCTTAAATTCCTCTGTCATCACATTATTGACTATTAACTTAGCCTTTTGTTCTGAGTAAATTGCACTTATACCATTTTCAAACCCTTGGCCCACCCCCATTCCCTGAAGGTTTTTCTTCATAAAATTCCAAGAAATATTATCAAAGGCTTTTTCCGCATCTATAAAAATTAAAACTGCTTTGGTATTGATGTTCACTTGCAGCTTCTCCAAAATGTTAATTATATTCCTCGTATTGTCAGGCAAATGTCTACCTGGGAGAAAGCTGGCTTGATCTTTATGTATCTCTTCAACTAATACCTTTTTTAGTCTGTTAGCCAAGATATCAGCAAAAATTTTGTAATCCACATTAAGCAGGGATATGGGGCGGTAGTTCTTGAGTTGTGTCTTTTCAGACTCAGTTTTCGGTATAAGTGTAATGTAAGCTTCCTTCCACGACTCTGGCGCTTTTTCCCCCTCCAAAATTTCATTACAGATCTCCTTTAGTGGCTGAATTAACCAGTCTTTCAAAGATCTATAGTATTTGGAGGTTAGACCATCCGGCCCTGGAGATTTACCCTACTGCATGTTCTGAATGGCACCTTCTACTTCAATGCAGGAAACTTTTGGCGCAATGTGGGACTTGAACCCACAACCTTGAGATCCACGACCTCCTGCTCTGGAGGATAGGACTTTCAAGTTACGAGAAAAGTGGTTCCAACTAAACATCAGGAAGGACTTTCTGACAGTAAGAGCTGTTCAACAGTAGAACAGACTTCCTCCAAAGTTTGTGGACAATTGGAGGTTTTCCTGCAGAGATTGGATGGCCATCTGTCCTGGATGCTTTAGCTGAGATTCCTGCATTACAGGGGATTGTATTAGATGACTCTTGGGGTCCCTTCCAACTCTACAATTCTATGATTCTATTACTCTACCTCACTCTAGACCAGTCTAGTATGCAAGCAAAGCATCAGAATGCATTTCCTGCTCACAGTTATCAATGGTTTGTTGCTGTGATTTTCCTAGAACCAAATAGCTCTGCCCTCCCTTTTCAAGCACAGAAAATTAGCCAATTGTTAGATATAGCAACCAAAGAGCAGTTGTAGGAGTTGACACACCCATCCCAGTAATGTGCAGACTAGCAACATAAAGTTAGATGAGTAACAGGTGTTTCTAACGTTAGCCAACTTCCCTTAGTATCATTCCTAATTATTTGTTTTTGTTTTACTGTGCCTCATTTCCTTTTTTTTCAAATACTTTTTATTGCTTTTTTGCAACAACAACAAATAAAATAAATACTCTTACATTCAAAAATTTGTATGTCTTCTTATTTACCCTGCGCCTTATTGCGTCCGGACTTCCTTCCACCCCTTCAACAGTTTTCATGTCTCACATCTTTTCTTACAGTTTCTTATTTACACTCCATCCACATCACAAGATTTACATTAATCCTGCTACAGTTTTTAAATTCTTACAATTACTCCGTATATATTCAACAAATTTACTCCAACCCTTTTCGAACTTTGCTTCTTTTTGGTTCCGAATCTTATAAGTCAATTTCGCCAATTCTATGTATTCAAACATTTTTGTCTGCCACTCCATTAAAGTTGGGATTTCTTGGGATTTCCATTTCTGAGCCACTAAGATTCTAGCGGCAGTCGTTGCATACATGAATAGTTTGTAATCTTCCTTTTTTAATTCATCTCCTGTTATCCCTAGCAAAAATGCTTCTGGTTTCTTTGGGAAAGTGTATTTAAATAGTTTTTTCATTTCGTTATATAACATGTCCCAATATTTTTTCATTTTTTCACACGTCCACCACATGTGAAAAAAATCACCGTCTTTTGTTTTACATTTCCAGCACATTTTATTACTTACTCTATACATTTTTGCTAGTTTAACCGGGGTGATATACCAGCGGTACATCATTTTCATTAAATTTTCTTTTAGAGTGGAGCACGCCGTGAACCTCAAACCTTCTGTCCATAATTTTTCCCAATCATCATAATCAATATTATAACCGAAATCAACTGACCATTTTATCATAACTTCCTTTGTCAATTCGTCTTTTGTATTCCATTCCAACAAATATTCATACATTTTTGATAGAAGTTTTGTCCTACCCTCTATAATTTCAATTTGATATCTTGATTTTTTTCCACTAAATCCTCATTTCTTATCCTCTTTGAGTATTTCGTTTATTATCATTCCTAATTATTTGAAGGGCGCACACATTCTACTCCAGGGGTCAGCAAACGTTTTCAGCAGGGGGCCGGTCCACTGGCCCTCAGACCTTGTGGAGGGCTGGACTATATTGGGGGGGGAGATTGATGCAAGTGTGGCATTCACACAGGGGCTCCTGTCGTTCTACGGACTATTGATCCTGCACCACCACGGCTTATCTCTTCTACTGCCACCAACCAGGTTCCCCCGGTAATATATTCAGACTCAGTCAGGTTGTAACGTATTAACAAAGATTCCAGTTTATTGCGAACGCAAACAAGTTTTAAATACTTTGAAACACTGTAATCCGATTCACTCTCTCTGTCTCCCCTTTGTCTCCAATTCACTCTGATTCCTCTGACTCCCACCCACAAGAAACTAACCAAACTAACTGCCAAAACCCCTGTGTTGAGCCTTAAACACAGTTAGGCTCCGCCCCTGGGCTTTCTTATTGGTCAGCCTATTAACTCATCGGCTTTCTTATTGGTCATCCTATTTCTCTCTCTCCCCCAGTATGACATCTCCATAATGAGTGGGCAAACACCACAGCAAGAGCACCATGAGCCCCTGTGGCTGCTTACCTGTGAGGGGCAGGGGCTGGCGGCGGCGAAGGGATGATGAGTGGCGTGCGAAAGGGCTCCGGAGGGGGGCTGCTTAAAATGGCAGCCGCTCAAGCGCTGCTGCTGCTGGCACCATCAAAGCCCAGCCCCCTTTCTCCTCTAGGCAGGGTTGGGAGAAGCCAGGGGGAGGGGAGAGGGGGGAGGGAGGGAGGGAGAGGGAAAGAACGTGTGCGCTGGCGATCCACGCCGTGATTCCCGGACCATCTGTGGGCCGGATCCAGAAGGCAATTGGGCCTTATCCAGCCCTCAGACCTTAGTTTGCCTACCCTAAATGGCCTCGGTCCAGTATACCTGAAGGAGCGTCTCCACCCCCATCGTTCAGCCCGGACACTGAGGTCCAGCACTGAGGGCTTTCTGGCGGTTCCCTCACTGTGAGAAGCCAAGTTACAGGGAACCAGGCAGAGGGGCTTCTCGGTAGTGGCACCGCCCTGTAGAACACCCTCCCACCAGGTGTCAAAGAGAAAAATAACTACCAAACTTTTAGAAGACACCTGAAGGCAGCCCTGTTTAGGGAAGCTTTTAATGTTTAATAGGTTATTGTATTTTAGTGTTCTGTTGGAAGCCGCCCAGAGTGGCTGGGGAAACCCAGCCAGATGGGCGGGGTATAAATAAATTATTATTATTATTATTATTATTATTATTATTATTATACCCATGTTCTACACCCATAGGATATTTCTTCTTAAGTATGAAGTTATGTTGCTTCCAGCAGATATCCCTGCAAGCTCTCTAGCCCTAGTACAAATGCATGGCTTTTAAATAAGGTTTGTCTTTAAGTGGCAATGCCTGTACATCTTGCTAGGTAAATGGAACAGTGGTGACCTCAAAGGAGGTTGTAGCTGGTTGAGCCTCTGGGGGTTTGCATTCTTTTTTTGCAGAACTTCCAGCATGATGATATTTGACATGGTGCACAAACCTATTTGGATTTCTTACCTAGGGAAAAGCAACATCCTCTCACATGCCTTTCACTGGCAAAGCAAATCGGATCACACCTTGATTTCATTTAACATGTTGAAATAATGGGTGCTCTTGCTGGGTGTTTAATCTGTTTTTTTGACTGTACATGGAAATCCACACTTCACTATTATTTGCTATTTAATGATCTGGCGGGGAAAGTTAATTTAAAATAAACATGTTTAGCTTTAGTTGTGTCTTGAGCAAAATTAACCCTCGCCTTTTCAAGAAATAATCAATCTTAATTAGAACACATTGTAAACAGTCCATTAAGAAGATTGGCTTTCTTTTCGCTGCTGTTTTTATACAAGAAAAAGGAGAGAGAGAAAAATCCAATATATGAAATAGCACATACCACAAGGAGTTTGCATGATGGTAAAATGTTTAAGAAGGCTCAAAGGGGTGTGATGTAGAATATTACTTAGGAATTAAAGATATATAAAGACATCAAATAACAATAGAAGGAATGAGCTACTCTGAATATCATCCTTCAAGATCAAAGGCTTATGCATACTTTCATAAAGTTATGTGAGTCAATGATACGATTAAATATTTATTAGGTCTGTAAGTACACAAAGTGTAGAAAAATTGAGCGCTGTTTTAAGAAGAAAAGTAATGAGTTATTGGGTTGTTTTTGTTTTTGTTTTTATAATGTATTTTGTGTTCTTCTATTGTGATTTTATGTTGTAACCAGCCTGAGGCCTGTGGGTATACAAATTTAATAATAAATAACTAAAGGACACACAAGTGGGCAAGAGAAAGCATATCTACTGTACAGTGGTACCTCGGTTTACATACGCTTCAGGTTACATTCGCTTCAGGTTACAGACTCCGCTAACCCAGAAATAGTGCTTCAGGTTAAGAACTTTGCTTCAGGATGAGAACAGAAATCGTAGTCCGGCAGCCCGGCAGCAGCAGGAGTCCCCATTAGCTAAAGTGGTGCTTCAGGTTAAGAACAGTTTCAGGTTAAGTACGGACCTCCGGAACAAATTAAGTACTTAACCCAAGGTACCACTGTAGATCAATATAAATTTTCTTTAAATCTTTCTCATCCCAATGACTCACAAACCACCTTTTCCAACATCTATGGGCTGTAACACAGGAACCCTTTTTCTTGTGCCAGGCCATTGGTCCATCTAATTCAGAACTGTCTCCACGAAGTGGTCTAAACCACTGGGCCTCTTGGGTTTGCCACTTGGAAGGTTGGCGGTTCTAATCCACGTGACGGGATGAGCTCCTATTACTCTGTCCCAGCTCCTGCCAACCTAGCAGTTTGAAAACATGCCAGTGCAAGAAGATAAATAGGTACCGCTGCAGCAGGAACAGTGTTTCCATGCACTCTGGTTTCTGTCACAGTGTCCCGTTGTGTCAGAAGCAGTTTAGTCATGCTGGCCACATGACCCGGAAAGCTGTCTGTGTACAAACGCTGTCTCCTTCAGCCTGAAAGCGAGATGAGCACTGCAACCCCATAATAGGCTTTGAATGGACTTAACCGTCCAGGGGTCCTTTACCTTTTTTTACCTTACTGTCTCCACTAAGTGGCTGTGGCTCTTCAGGGTTTCAGATGCAGGGACATTCCCAGCCCTATTTAGAGAAGCCAGGGATCAAACATGGTGTTCACATCTTTCCAGTGTTTAGCTATGACGCTTCTAGCTGCTGAGAGTAGGTGGGTTTATAAGCTATTTATAGTGTGAGTCGGCATTATTTTCAGGAGCAAACATGGGCCACTGGTACTAAATCATATGGAAAACAGCCCTACTAGAGAAGCTAAGCAGCAGACTGAAACGGACACTGGGTGTTATGTACTAAGCTTGGATTCTAGAACAATAGGCAAGTAGGATTCCAGAATGCAACAACTGATTGGCTTGTAGGAAAAGACCAATCAGGCTCCAGGAGGAAGTTAATCAGCCTATTAGGCTGGTAGGATCGTAGAATGCAACAAATGATTGGCCTGCAGAAAAAAACCAATCAGGCTCCAGGAGGGAATCAGAATCAGCCAATCAGACAGGATTCATTGTGTAAATAATGTATATAAAAGCCTGAGGTTTGGGGGGCAAATCAATCACTGTTTTACAAGCTGCAATAAAGAGCATGAAATCACCACAGGACTCTGAGTATATTTCACTGGGACAAATAAAACAGGACGCCTTCAGAGGATGGTACGGCTCCCAACAAGACAACAACAAGAACCCATTGACATCATACAAATCAATATGGCTAACCTGACCCAATAATCCCTCACCTCCCACACACACAAGCAAACAACTCTCTCTGCAGTCAACTAAGGAAACCAACCATGTCGTTCCCTCACACGTCCACCCTTGCCGGGGGGGGGGGGAGAATGAATAGAAAGAGAACCTGTCCAAGAGACACTGATACAAAACCCCCACAAATACACTAAGTAAAGAATGTAAACTTTACCATGCACATACTTCTGGAATCCAAGAAAATCTTTAATAAAAATCACACACACACACACACACACACACACACACACACACACTTTTCCATGTATAACATGCCCCCGTGTATAAGACGTCCCCTATTTGGGGGACTCCAATTTAAGAAAATGGCCCAGAGTTGTGGAGCTTTTGGGGGGAGGATTGCCCTGAGTTGTGGGGGGTTTGTTGGGGGTGGTAAAGGTACCACTGACTGTTAGATCCAGTCGCGGACGACTCTGGGGTTGTGATGCTCATCTCGCTTTACTGGCCGAGGGAGCCAGCTTACAGCTTCCGGGTCATGTGGCCAGCACACATGGCCAGCACACTCTGGCAAACCAGAGCAGCACACGGAAATGCATTTACTTTCCCGCTGGAGCGGTACCTATTTCTCTCCTTGACTTTGATGTGCTTTTGAACTGCTAGGTTGGAAGGAGCTGGGACTGAGCAATGGGAGCTCACCCCATTGCGGGGATTCAAACCGCCAGCCTTCTGATCAGCAAGCCCTAGGCTACGTGGAATGCAGTAAATCACTAACCCAAGGGTTGCAATCGCTAGCGCCACTCACTGAAAAATGCTTGTGTCGGCAACAAACATCTGCCCAATAGCGGCAGGAAACCGTAAGCTCAATTCCTGCAGTGGCAGCCAATCAACAGCAGCCCTTGACACAGCAACCAATCACACACCCGTTTACCCCAGCATCAGACAATACAAAGCACCCCTTCCCAGGGCCGCCAATCATACACCAAATCACCAATGACAATCTGCAGCTCATGGCTGCAACCAATCACCCATTGCCCCACCCACTATCAGAGTATAAGACACCCCCAGTTTTTAAACACTGTTGTTGTTTAGTCGTGTCCAACTCTTTGTGACCCCATGGACCAGAGCATGCCAGGCACTCCTATCTTCCACTGCCTCCCGCAGTTTGATCAAACTCATGTTGGTAGCTTCGAGAACACTAACCAACCATCTCGTCCTCTGTCATCCCCTTCTCCTTGTGCCCTCCATCTTTCCCAACATCAGGGTCTTTTCCAGGGAGCCTTCTCTTCTCATGAGGTGGCCAAAGTATTGGAGCCTCAGCTTCAGGATCTGTCCTTCCAGTGAGCACTCAGGGCTGATTTCCTTAAGAATGGAGAGGTTTGATCTTCTTGCAGTCCATGGGACTCTCAAGAGTCTCCTCCAGCACCATAATTCAAAAGCATCAATTCTTTGGCAATCAGCCTTCTTTATGGTCCAGCTCTCCCTTCCATACATCACTACTGGGAAAACCATAGCTTTAACTATATGGACCTTTGTCGGCAAGGTGATGTCTCTGCTTTTTAAGATACTGTCTAGGTTTGTCATTGCTTTTCTCCCAAGAAGCAGGTGTCTTTTAATTTCATGACTGCTTTCACCATCTGCAGTGATCATGGAACCCAAGAAAGTAAAATATCTCACTGCTTCCATTTCTTCCGCTTACAGTAAAAAAACCCACCAACCTCGTCTTATACATGGAAAAGTACGGTATATAATGTTGATCACATGCTCTACTCTATGGATGCTTTACCTGAGTTTACAGGGGGTTAGACCCTTGGGGGTCCCTTCCAACTCTACAATTCTATTATTCTATTCATGAGCTGGGTTAAACCACAGAGCCTAGGACTTGCCGATCAGAAGGTCGGCGGTTCGAATCCCCGCGATGGGGTGAGCTCCTGTTGCTCGGTCCCTGCTCCTGCCAATCTAGCAGTTCAAAAGCACATCAAAGTGCAACTAGATAAATAGTTACCGTTCCGGCGGGAAGGTAAACGGCGTTTCCGTGCGCTGCTCTGGTTTGCCAGAAGCGGCTTAGTCATGCTGGCCACATGACCTGGAAGCTGTACACCGGCTCCCTCGGCCAATAAAGCGAGATGAGCGCCGCAACCCCAGAGTCGGCCACGACTGGACCTAATGGTCAGGGGTCCCTTTACCTTTACCTTTATTCATGAGCTATGGTTCCTCCCCTAAAACTAAAAGAAGTTGCCTGATACCAAATCAGAGCAATGGTCCATCCATTACCTGATCTGACTAGGAGCAGCTAACCAGGGTTCCAGGTGGGCTCTTATAACTCACTTGCCAGCTGGGCCTCTTTTCAAAGAAAACCAGGAGACTGGCAAAAGTGAACTAACTGAAGAGCAGTTTTTGACAGGGTAGGCTGGTGCTAAGGAAAACTATTGCACATGGGAATTTTCTTAGGACAAAAGTAGGGGCTGCAGCCATAACATTTTTCAGCAGAATCATAAAAAAGTTGTTGCCTTTGTTGTCTTTTAAACAAATATTGCCTATATCTTAGAAAAATGTGCATGATTGGAAAATACATAACATCCTTTAGCGGGAACAGGACTAAATAACTTCTCCCTCCATCCTACTTTTTACCCTCCTCCCAAAAAAATTAGGTATAACTCGCTAGCAATCCCAGCAATAATTACCCATATTACACTTTGTTAATTGGTTGGTGGGATATTTCTTTTAAAAACCAGAGTGTTAATTGGGAGCAGCTCATGAAAGCGAGTGACTAATTGAGTTGGCAGGAGCCTGATATGCAAGTTTCACCACTAAAAAGACAACATTTACAATGTAACACTAATTTAAAATGTCAGCTTAAAAAAAAATGAAAAAAAGGGGGGGGACTTGTGATATATTTTATAGTTTGCTCCTGCCAGTTCAATTAGGCACTCACTTTCCTGAGCAGCCCCCAATTAGCATACACTTTCCCTTAAAGGTATATTTCACTATTCAGTTATAGCAGTAAGTTACAGCTAATGATGTTTTTGATAATCAACTTCCTGTTACTCTAAGCTGTTGGATTGCTTTGATTATTTCCCTTACCAAATTGTGTTTTTCCCCATATATAGTTGCTGCTAACCTTTTGATCCACAACTCAATTTCTTTGGAGCGGTTTCCTTTTTTGTTTTTTGTTTTTGTTTCGTAATGATTGTAGATTAAGTGTGTAGGAACTGAAGTCATAATGGTCCATCAACAGCATCCTGAGATGGTGATTCAGATCTCTGTTCTAGATATCTGGAGGTGATTTGCTAAAATTAACACTGCTAAGGTTGCCCCAGGGACACGGGTGGCGCTGTGGTCTAAACCACAGAGCCTAGGGCTTGCTGATTAGAAGGTTGGCGGTTCGAATCCCCACGACGGGGTGAGCTCCCATTGTTCAGTTCCAGCTCCTGCCCATCTAGCAGTTCGAAAGCATGCCAGTGCAAGTAGATATATAGGTGTTTCTGTGCACTGCTCTGGTTTGCCAGTCATGCTGGCCACATGACCCGGAAGCTGCCTGCGGACAAATGCCGGCTCCCTTGGCCTATAGAGTGAGATGAGTGTGCAACCCCAGAGTTGTCCACAACTGTACCTAATGGTCAGGGGTACCTTTACCTTTTTAAGTTTGCCCCTGGCTGCTACAGGCCTGGGGAACAAGCAGCTCACATTCCTGACCTTGCTAACAAAGGACACCTCCATGAGATTGTGTGCTTGTGTTTGTTTTTTGTGTGTATATGTGTACATATGCTGCCACCTACACAGAGGCATTCTTGTTCTCATACAATATTTAGCAAATATTAACCAGCCAATTGCAATTATTTGACTGGTCATTTGAGCATTGCGCCAACCCAAACGCTTTTTGACCAACATGACAATCAAATCTTTGCTTACCAAGAGCTTGGGCGTCAGCGCTGGCTCTGATGTAGCTCAGCACACAAGGTGTTCAGCAGTGTATTTTAATTCTTTATTCAGTGAAACAGCTTACAGCTTGGCAATACTGCCCAGCTGAACTTGCTCCCAATGAGCAGTTGCTAGGACTGAAGGTCTCCACCCTTTACTTCCCACTAAGTCTCCTTCTCCTCCCCAGCTGGCTGCTTCTCCAGACTCTGTCCGCTCCTCCTCTGTTTCATCTGCGGAGTCTGCACTGCTTTCTGCACCTGACTCCTCTTGCTCACTAAAGCCTGTTGCTTCTTCAGTCTCTAACCCTTCTTCCCCCCTTCACCCTCTGACCTGTCCTTAGTGTTCCGCCCCCACTCCCCGGGCTCTGAGCTTTCCTCTTCTAAGGCTTCCCTAGTGGGTTCCCCACCTGGTGCCATCCACCACTCCCCATCATCCCTCCAGTCCCTGAAGGCCCCATTTGGTCTCCAAGCCTGAAGTTCCCCAGCCCTAGTTTCAAACATGTTTGCCTTGCTTGTTTTGGTTGATGACCATAAATGAGCTAATCCAATGTAAAAGTGAGCTATCCCCAAGTCAACCCACATAACAGATGGCTGATATTACCATTTCATACTTTACCACCTGGCAGAATTGTGTGGTCCACCAGGGTGATGTGGTGGACTTCCAGATTCAGCGATCTCTCTTGGTAGCTTACAAGAAATTGCCCTCCTTCCTGAATGCCTTCCTTGAATTGCCATTGTGTGCTCTGATGACACTATTCAAAGAGTGCCTATTGGGTTCGCCCACACAGGAAGATGATTGAAGGAAAACTCACCACCTCTGAAAGGAAGGATGGTGTAGCAGCAGCAGTGTCCCTGCAGTCCACAACTAGTAATCCTGGCAGCGGCAGCATGAGTCATTCATTTCATGCTTGGACTAAACTTCTGTTATTACTACTTGTCAAAAGTAGTTATCAGTGGGATCCCCCGTGGAGACCTTCACACTGATCTAAAATGTCATTACCGAGTGTGACATAGAAAAAGAACATACAAAGCTATTTGCCTTAGGATATTACATGCTTGCCATTGTCACAGCTCTAGCTAATGGCATTACCTAAAATTGTGTACAGGTGTACTTGTCACTAACATTTTCTATTAAAGAAGCAGTGACTCAGAACTTAAATACAATTCAAGCACATGTAGCCTTTTTGGGGTGGGGTGGGGAGAACCCACCAGGCTTAAATTGCTTCTGGAAATATATATATATATGGGTGAAAATCAGACAAAGACAAGAAGGTGGATTCAGAGACAGGAGAGGGCAGAGAACACGCTGACATCCTGTATTTGGAGGCGGCTTAGCCACCTTTTGACTGTTATAAATAATGCTGATGAACAGCAGTGACTGCAATTAAGAAAATTAATTGCTGGAGCAAAGGGGTTGTTACGGGCAACCATAAAATATTTTACAAAGACAAGAGACCCCATCTAAAGAAGTTTGCAGGCAACAATGGGCTGTTTCTTCTTTGTGGCATAGCAGGGTTTCCCCTCTGTCCCTTTTTCTTAATAAGGAGTTTTGCACATTGCCCACTTTGGCAGCACTGAGTCGTCATTCCCCCCCCCCAAAAAAAAAAAAATATTGGGGAGAAGTGGGATGGGATATTTTCACTCAGGGCCTGCAAATGGGGACAGAGAAGGCATTGCCAGAGCTGAAAACACCATCACCACCATCAACATTATGACAAACTGCCTTGATAATTTCTGCAGAATGGAAATACATATGATTGTTGGTTACTCACAGATATGCAGACATATGCACATCATTGACTGTGTTCAAGCAGTACCAAAGCAGCATGCATGCTCCTTAAGTGCCTCTGTGCATGTCTACCTTCCCCACTGGATCAGAGCAAAAGAGTCCTACAGGCAGGGCATGTGGGAAAATCTGCAGTCAAAACGACAATTATGTTTGCTAAATAAGCATATGAGAAAATAGGTCTGTGTGAAATCCTATCCCCTACTTTCTGTGGTGGGAAGTAGGATAAGGGATCTTAATCTTTTCCTCCTTCCTCCTTGCCTCAGTCTCTCTCTCCCTTTCAAGCCAGCGATGTAAGCAGATACACATGTCTGGAATCTGCTTATTTTGGAAACCTATTTTGTAACTAAGATGTATTTTTATCTACCTACTACTTTGATATATTTGCTGCCTGCATTGAAACGTAAGGAAACATCCCCCCCACTAAAACATGTGATTCATTCTCAGCAACAGGGATAGAGAGGGCAAAGGTCAGCAGACCACATATAAATAGGAATAAGGGTGTAATTGCCTAATTCCTAGCTTTTTGCAAGCTGCAAAAGCGCAGAAGTGTTTTTACTCTGCTAAAACAGCTTCACAGACTGTTTAGAGTTATATTTAAATTTTAGCTTACATATTTAATCCTCAATCCAACTCTACCAGGACTAGCACCAGGTTTTAACACCCCTGAAGAAAGTGCCGTCTATTGTCTCCAATAGCTTACTGCAGGGTTGGGGAACATCAGGACCAGAGTCTATTTAGGCCCAACACAGGGCTTAATTTAGCACTCAAGGCTTTGCCTAAAACCAGACCCACCTTCCCCAGCCTGACATCACAGCTCTTAGTGAACAGCTGGGATCATTAAAGTGCACTTCCAGATGTTCCTTGGCAAGGGAGGGTAAATTTTGAAAGCACCACCAGCAGCTGCTATTTGTCTCCAGTGTTTCAATTCCAGTACAGCTGTAACTTTTCTGGCAAACAGCAGCTGGCGAGAAAGTGAGTAACATCATGGGAGAGGTGCCTCTAGGACCAAGGTAAAACTGTGAAGCTCCCTTATCATTTTTGCTGCTGCCAGGAGGTGCAAAGTTGTAAATGAAATCTTGCTATAGTTATATCACTGAAATCTTCTTGTTCGTTGCATGTTGTTATATTCACCATTATGTTGTTGTTTTATTATGTTCTTGTGAAATTGTTCTTGTAATGCTTGATTTTTATAGATGTTTTCCAGCTCTCTTTGTAAGCCGCTTTGAGCAGGATGCTGCTTTTTGTGGAAATTTGTGAATGGAAGTGATTTTCAGCAGGAAACCAGTGTGGGGCTATGATCCAGACTGAGAACGTAACATCGAGAGCATAAAGTGGTAGTGATGAAAACACTTTTTAAAAGTGAGACAAGCCAAAATTGAACATATCTGTCCATCTCTAGTCAAAACCACTGCTTTATTTTTCAGTAAGCCCATTTTGCTCCCGAAACAATTCCCCCTCCTGAACTTACCTCAGGAAACAGAGGGCTCCATGCAGATGTAAGAGCATTTGAGTAAGAAATTGTTGCTTAAAAATACAGCCAATTTTTTAAAAGGAGATGTCTTCTGCCTTTGCTTAAGGAACTTAAAAAAGTGGATATTCCCCATCCCCTCAAAGTTTTGGGTATGTGGTACATACAGCAGAAAAAGGCTAAAGCGTGCAATCTCTTTGAAGCCCATTGAAATGTTATGTGATACGGAATTTGGATCACTCTTGCCCATTCTGCTGCTCAGGAGATCTGAAATCCCCCCGAGGAAAGAAGGCAAGAGGCATTGCAAAGAGATGCTATGAAGATGGCAAAGAACAGAAGCTCCTGGCTTCCTTGGGAGTTCAGCACTTAAGAACATGTCTTCAGAGGTAACCTTGTGCATGAACTAGATAAAACTACTGGATATGTTATTTTGGCTGTTGCATTTTCAAGGGTTTTGTTTCCCTCCTGCGTACATGACTACAGTGAGAACTCACGTATAACTTTGCACAAACGAGCACAAATGACTTCTCTGTCCCTTAGGATTTGGGTCTCTTGGCATGGAGAGCAGAACATTCTGCTCAGAGAAAGCTGCTGTTGCCGAGAGACCCATTCTTCATGAGTCAGGGATATAGGTATTTGGCATAATAATATGGCAGTGTATTAATTTCTAAGAAGAACAAGGGTGGTCATTTATTTTTGAAAGCTAGCAGCGGTGACAAGTGCCCCAAAGGCCACATCTGCACCACACATTAAAAGCAGGACCATGACATGACCATTCTTAACATGAAGCGTTCTTAACCTGAAGCTCACTTTCCCATTGAAAGTAATGGAAAAGTGGATTGATCCATTCTAGACAATGAAAAACACCCCCTAAAACAGCAATTTAACACAAATTTTACTGTCTAACGAGACCATTGATCCATAAAATGAAAGCAATAATCAATGTACTGTACTATTAAATAAATAAGACAGATGAATAAATTAACTTTTTTATCCATTTCTGCAGTCACACAGTCAACCAGTAGCTGAACCTCAAACCCCACACGATCCCTAAAACAATGGCAGAAAGCAGAGTCCCCCAGATGTCCCCCAAACAAAGGAGCAAAGCAGAGGCAAAGGCACAGGGCAAACACACATAAACAAATCTCAAAATCCCTTGCAGAATCCCAAAATTCTCCCCTCCTCCCCTCCCACAGGGTAGGTGGGCATACCTGGCTAGGTGCCACCCATCTTGCTATGGCTGGGGGTGGGGCAAGGGTTGGTAAAAGGCTTTTCAGCCCAGGCTCACCTTTGTTTTCTTAACAGCTTCCCTGCTCTTGGTCTTCATTAGAAGTGTTCCTTACCTAACTTTGGGGCTGGAATTCAACCTGCTGGGCATCCTGCAGATGTTGGGGGCTGGCTCCAGGCTTGTGAAGGCCTCAGAGAGCTCTCATGGCTGGAGGCTGATTGCACAGCCTCTGTAGGCCCATCGGATGTCCAGGCTTGGCTCTGGCCAGCGGTGAGGCCTCCAAGAACTCAGAACACTCACTTCTGGGTTAAAACCATTCATAACCCGAAAAAACGTAACCCGAGGCAATCGTAACCAAAGGTACCACTGTATCTGCATCAGCATCTGTGGGGTGGGGCTAGCCTGGATGTTCACATGTTTGATATTTATGAATACCAAATAAGCCTAGATGGGTAGGGCAAGGGTACCACCGGCAGATGAGCATGTATGAATGTGAGAGACATACCGTATTTTTCGCTCTATAGGACGCACTTTTCCCCCTCCAAAAATGAAGGGGAAATGTGTGTGCGTCCTATGGAGTGAATGCAGGCTCCTTGGCTTCGCCGCGACGCGCCTGTCCTGGAAGCCGGAGGAGGAACAGAAGGGTCTCCTTCTGTTCCTTCTCCAGCTTCTCTGAAGGGCCCTGCGCATTCTCCCTCTCTGCACAGCGCCTCTCCTGTGAAGGAGAGGCACTGCGCAGAGAGAGAGAGAAGGCGCAGCGCCCCTTGAGCAACGCGCCTGTCCAGCGAAGCCGGAGGAGGAACAGAAGGGTCTCCTTCTGTTCCTCCTCCCGCTTCGCAGCGACGCGTCTGTCCTGGCTTCTGCTTTAGCCCTGCGCAGCCTCTTTGGGCAGGGGGAGCCTTCATCCCGCTGCCCTGAGGAGGCTTGGCGCGGTTACCCCAGAAGCCAGAATAGCCACACGGTATCCCAGAAGCCAGATCCCTCTTGGTGTTCTGGCTTCTGGGGTTCAGAATAATTTTTTCTTGTTTTCCGCCTCCCAAAACTAGGTGCGCCCTATGGTGCGAAAAATACGGTAGAAGGTAGGGGTCTCAAAGAAGAAGAAACAGTTAGGAATAGAATGGCGTAGAGCTGTAAAAGTTAAGCACGGGAGTTTGAAGACAGCGAAGAAAAGCAAAATGCTCATCGAAGGGAAGGACGACCATGGTAACAGCAGAATGCAACTTACTATATAAAGTAACAGCACAGAACAACACATACTATATAAAAAAGAGAGAGATTCCACTTGGGATTATCTTGATGCGAGGGGTAACAGATTTGATCAATAATATGTGTTAATAAACCAAAGTGTGAGAAATGTCTCTGCACTTTTTTCTTTTTTTACCAGTCCACAAGATCCAGCAACAGACCTCGCACAGCATGCATTAGGAAAACTATGGAAAGTGCTGTTCATTCGTTCTCTAGATTTTTGTTGCAGGCTAACAGGGTTCTTAGAGGCCCTGCACATGGGCATAAATAGTCACCATTCTCTTATGCAGTCAGGAGTTTTGCTAAGAACAACAATAATATTGGTTGATATTCAATGATGTCTGCCTATTTGTGCAGCAGAAATCCACTTCCGTAACAGGACTTCAGGTTTCTTGCTTCCTCCTCCTACACCAGAGCCGGATTTAGGTTTGATGAGGCCCTAAGCTACTGAAGGCAATGGGGCCCTTTATATGTCCAGCTGTCCTTTGTCAACAACAAATTGTCGCTGTTTTTTTTGTGTTGAATATATACTGTATGGTAATTTATGGACTTAATAGGTATCTAAAACCACAAATCACTGTTGCTGTATGTAGGTTTTATTTTATTTGATTTTTTATCTTATATATTGGAAGTGTACATCCAGTGTTTTTTCCCCTCTAAATTTTTTGGGGGGCCCCAAGAGAGTGGGGCCCTAAGCTATAGCTTGCTTAGCTTACACATAAATCCAGCACTGCTCCTACTGTATCTCCCCTCTAGACAACAAAATCTGTTCTGGAGGGTCCCAAAGTGCTCTGTAGCAGATTCGGGGAGGCAGATACAGGGGGTGGAGCCAGGAAGGAGGAGGAAACCTGTTGGGTCTCCTATAGCAACAACAACATTTTATGTTAAAATTAAGATATCAATATATGGCTATGCTACGTTTTATCAATGAAGAATGATGACGATGGTAATGGAACTCTGATTTTGCTGTTAACATCTTATCATTTTAAAACTGATGACTTGAAACTGTAGAGAGACCAAATTTAAGGATGCCACGTAGTTCAGACTGGAGAACTTCAGGATTAGCTAGCTGAAGCTTGAAGGTTCACATATGACATGCAAATAAGTGCAGGTTTGGGAGAGTCTTGTTACCTGGGGCTCTGGATCATCATGCAAAGGATGAATCATGTATTTACACTGTAACTACTTCTCCACCTCTCCCCTTCCTCCTCTTCCTTCAAGTAAGCAGCAGCGATGTACTTGCTGAGAATTTAGCATCCTACCTCCACCCCATGCAGTGAGCAGCTTCTGGCTAGGCATTGAAAGTCCAAACCAACACCTTGGCTTGAGTCTAGGAGCAAACGTCATGTATGAATGTTAGGTCCAAAGAAGACGGCAAATTCGCAAAGCATGATATGCTGGCAGGCGAAGCGAGAAACTGGTTTTATCAAGGAAAAACGTATAACTGTGTCCCAAAGAACATTGGTTTTGCTTAATGAAAGCAAAAAAAAAAAAAAAAAAAAAACAAACCCTGATGCAAAAATCCCCGGATAAAAACAGAATGGAACTGGCGATGAACAACAGTAATAAATATCCTCTGAAAAAAACAAAGACAAGGAGGAACTGGTGGTGGGCCACGGATGGATGATAAGGGCTTGAAACGTATTTCTGAGGTACGTATTTCTGAGGTACAACAGCAAAGGTGACATGGTGGTCCAGAAGGAGAACAGGAGGAGAGTGGTGGAAGCTCAGTCCTTCTAAAAGCCAGCCCATAGATGTCAAGGAGGAAGAAGACTATAAAAAGGGCACTCTGCTTACCCTCAGTGTCGCCGGGACCAGCGCTACAACCCAACACCCACAGCTCTTACGTGAGGCTTGATCAACCCACGTGAAGGGCCTTGTGTGAGTATTTGTGTGAATGTGTGAGTGTTTGCACCTCTTGGAAAAAGGTAATGGTAAAGGTACCCCTGACCGATAGGTCCAGTCGCAGACGTTTCTGGGGTTGAGGTGCTCATCTCGCTTTACTGGCTGAGGGAGCTGGCGTTTGTCCGCAGACAGATTCTGGGTCATATGGCCAGCATGACTAAGCCGCTTCTGGCGAACCAGAGCATCACACGGAAACCCTGGTTACCTTCCCGCCGGAGCGGTACCTATTTATCTACTTGCACTAGTGTGCTTTCGAACTGCTAGATTGGCAGGAGCTGGGATCGAACAATGGGAGCTCACCCCGTCGTGGGGATTTGAACCACCGACCTTCTGATCGGCAAGCCCTAGGCTCTGTGGTTCAGACCACAGTGCCACACATGTCCCTAACCTCTTGGTACCAATGTATTAATGTATACTTGTCTATATGAAATAAATGTTACATAAATGTTACATGAAATGTGTGTAAACCCAGATCTGGTCTCCGATGTGTCTTATTGAAAGTCCTATAGCATACAGGATATCACTGGCCACCTAAACCATGCAAGTGTTTCAGAGCACACCAGTTTCATTCTCCCCAACTCATGCTTCTCAATGCACAGGCAACAGCATTCTTCTACCAGGCTGACGTGGCTGCGGTGACTTGATCCTTGTGCTATGTAAACGAGCAGACATTCTCCTCTAGAGGTTTCTGTCACTGGTAAGACAGTTTATTATTCCCATGTAGGAAAATTAGGGCGAGTGTAAATAGAAGTTCTTTTAAAACTCCAAGTGCAGCAAAATATTTGGTTAGAGTTTGACTTTCCTGCCTTGGAGATTGTAGAAGAACTGCTACATTGAACCCTCGTGAGAATTAGAGGATGAACAACAGCACAGGAAAACAAAACTCGGTCTGCAAGCCAAAAGAAAATCAAGTGCTTTTCAAGAGTCTCTGCTTTGCTTATATGCTGTAGGCAAGGGCACTTGCTGCCCCTGAGCGTCAGAAGTCAAGTTTGTAATTCTTTTCCTGCCAAATTATCCACCATACTGTATTCCCTTGTGCCAAGTTGTTATTTTCTGCGATTGCTGTCAGTGCATCAAGAAAGAGAAGGGAGGATCCTATTGTTAGAGCTTTATACAGAGGATCAAATTGCAGTTAGAAGTTGAAAAATAACAACAGACTTTGCAAGCTGTGGTGATTTTGAAGCCTCAAAGGTGAGCTCATGTTTGCCTAAGCTTAGTCGGAGGGCCAAATTAAACTTACAAGTCACATTTCAACTTTTGGACATGCCCATTTGTTTACTACCCAGATAATATTTCTGAGAATCCCTCTTCCTCATGACAAGCATCTGCTTTTTGTGGGTGTGGGTGTGTAAAAATTCAAATAAACCACCAATTTCAAAGAACCCCTCTTTTTTAAAACACACAGTTCTTCCTTTTCTTCTAGTGATACACCAAAATGGAGATGGCAGTGTTTTTGGTTTTCCTGTCTTGTTTTCAAACACACCTGGTCCTCTGTGGGTGCTATGAAGCTGATATTTGAGCCAAACACAACCTAAGAAAAGGGTTTACCAAGGTTGGTGGCAGTCTACGGGTTCCTAGCCTAAGATGCAAAACTTAGACTAAATTATGAATTATACTTGAGGATGTTTTTGTGAACTTATCTGTCTTACGTTTCTATATCCAGATCTGGTAAAAAAAGTTGTGACATTTGCTGTATGCAGCTGATTTTTACTCAAAGTAGACCCACTGTAATCAAAGACCATGACTAACTTAGATCCATTAATTTCAATGGGTCTACTCGGAGTAAAGGTTTGTGGAATACAACCCATTGGGTGCTATTCCAGAAAGTCATGCTTCAAGTAGACCCATTGAAATCATTTGACTTAAATTACACAATTCCACTTATTTCAATGGGTCTTCCTTGAGCATGACTAACATTGGATGTCATCCAATAAGTATAAGGAGACAAATTAGATTTTATAAGTAATTAAACTAGAAAATATACTTGGAACCTATATTTGCTGCATAGGAAGATAATACGTAAGCATTTGGGATGAAGTGTGGGATATGAATAAAAATTAATAATCATAATCATATTGAAAATTATTATTTAAAAATCCCTCCCATTGCATTGTGTTTAGCTGTTGCTGACTTGCTAAACTTGATCTTGGTTAGTTGTGTGGCTTTATTTTATGAGCTTATTAACATGTGTACTGCTTTTAACTTTTCTGACCTGTCTTCATCACAATCAGTGCTGTTTCCGTTCTACTGCAGTTCCATTTCCACCAAATACTGTGTTATCCATCTCACTGTATTCTACCTAATGCAATATATGTAATTATTTGCATAATTTACATAAGTGGTGAATTAAATTAATGATGTCATTATTTCCACCACTTTCATTTCAATGCAGAGACCATTTCATTTCAATTCAATTTAAATGGGCGGGAGAGAGATGATATATTTTTCACAGACTGAGTGGTATTCACTGGGTTGACTTTTGTTCCACATAATGGGATGACTAAAGGAATACCAGAAATTTCTGCTCATATTACAATTTTTTAAAATTCCCCAAAATCCCTAAACTCAGGTCAGTTGTGCATACAGAACTGCAACCTCACTCACCTTCTGGAGAGACAAGTGGGTCAGGGTTTTTAGAAGGAATAATAATAATAATAATTTTATTATTTATACCCCACCCATAAAGAGAAATAAAAAAACTTCACAGCAGCAGACCAAGGCCTGCCTCAACCACCTCTGTTTTATTTGCTATATTGTGGTTCGAGGACCTGATTCCCCCAAAGTGGAAAGAATACACAAGGACAGGTGATATAAGGTTAATGGGCAAGAAAAAGGCCACAACTTTATTGATTACAGCAAGTGAAAAGGTATTGGCTTAGGCATTGGATTACGTCAGCTGACTGACTCCACTCCCTCAAAGAGGGGTGAGTCAGAAACAAGGGGAGGGTTATTCACCAGTAGGTGGAGCCTGTTGATGCTAATCCAACTATAGGCTCTCCCCTGATGTCACCGAGGGTCGTGCCATGGCCTCCCGCCAAGCAGGCATTGGACTGAATACACGACCACCAGATTCCTTTAACGGAATACCCAAAAATTGAAGGCATAGGTGATGGCCACACCTAGCCCTTCGACACACCACAACACATTATTCCAATGCCTAACCTACCCACCAATACCACGAAAGTTGTGACGATTGCTACGAGGTAGGCGAAAAAAACAAAAAGCCTAATGCCAAATGGAAAAATTCCTACCAGGCCCCCCGGACAACCAGGGCGACCAACCTAAGGTCCATAGCAAGGCCAAGGAAAACTAAGACCCTGAGCTAAAAGGGAGTGGAGGGTGGGTGACTCGCGAGGGACGACGAAGAGTGAGGCCGAGGAGGGGCTGGCGCCGCAGCATATAGGCTGCTGTACACGCCCCCTCGGAGACACCTGGTTGGGTGCCTGCCGATGGGCGTGAGCGCCAGCCAGGTGAGTGGAAGGCAGGGGGCTAACGCCCCCTGCTAGAGGTGGAGCTTGGGTTCCCGCCCACAACCACTGCCCTCTTTTCCAGGAGGAAAGTCTTTTTCCAAGCATACCTCATGTTGCCTAAAACTTCCCTCTTGCATTTGAAATGCCATAATCCTCATTCCTCTCATAGAATATGCATTGGCTCAGCACATGCTTTCTCTTCATTGCTCTGAAGATTGGGGTTTCTTTCTTTTAAAAATAAAAAATAAAAAGGCAGAAATGGTAGGTCAGTAGGGGCAAACAAAACAATACATACTTATGCGCTGAGATTCATAATGGAAGATTTCTTGTTAAGTAGGTAATCGTTTTTTATGATGTGGTAAAACTGCAATGTGAACAACAGGAATGCCATTGGAGCAGAACTTCGGAAGGAACAAACAAAGCTGCTGTTGAATAATTGTTATTGTTCAGGAACACTGGGGCATGTGCTCTTCTGCGGCAAAATTGCTCCGAACCACACTTGTGTAGCATGTTTTATGTGCCATAGCAAATGGTTTTCTAAATGAGTTTCCTTTTCCCCCCAATTTCCTTAGACAGCATCTAATTATCCTAAATGCCTCTGTTTATTTACAAAATGCTCAGAGTAGTGGCTGGGCTTGATATGGCTCCCAAACCAGCAGTCTGTTTAATTCAGCAGAGGACAGAGAACTGTGCCTGCCACTTCTATCGCTTCTGCAATGGCAGTGTGGGGAAGCAGAGAGGAGAAAAAAAACAACCCCCCTCTCCTTTCTGTACTTCTGACAAAGCATGGGCAACTAAACCAGAGATCAGGCTTTGCCAGCTGGCTTTTGTTCACCATTTCCCTTCCCTCTCTCCAGATCTGACTTGCTCTTCCTGTAAACCAAGCCTGCACATTTTTCTTCGAAGCCAAATGCAGTCCATCAACCATGTGGCAGACAGCTTAGATAACACAGCGAGCAATTCAGTAAACTTCCTGGTTTTCATGCCTACCCAGAACGGCAAAAACAGGAAATTTGGCAAGCCCCTGGAAGGCCACAGGACATAGGTGTTTGACTGCACTCAGACTGGTAGGTCACAAGCAGACCCTCCAAGTGTTCCCATTTTCCAACGACAGTCCTGGATTTACAGAAGCCATCCTGGTTTCTGGTTTGATTCCAGAATGTCCTGCTTTTCCTGAGGATGTCCTTATTTTCATTGGAGAAATGTTGGTAGGGCGTCCCTATTTTATCAGAGAAATGTTGGAGGGTATGCATAAGAAATGCAAGAAGTCCTCTGTACAGCAAAGTGAAACGGGAACAACATCACTTACTAGTAGCCGAAGAAAATATATAGACAATTAACTTCAGTGTACTTCTCTGAAGTTCAACACATTCTAATAATAAATAATAATATTTTTAAAAAATTTATACCCCACCCTTCCTGGCTCAGAAAACCGAGCTCAGGGCAGCTAACAACAAATTTAAAACAATTGATGCTACAAAAACAGCATAAAATATGGTATAAAACGTAAATAACAATAAAATCAAAAATCAAAAATCAATTTAGGGGGGAAATCCATCCAATAAACATTAGATGATCACCAGGGCTAGCTGGCTAAATTAGTCCCACTTGGGCCAGCGAGGAGACCAGGGGAGAACCAGCTGTGGGATCCCAGAGCGGGCAATCTTCACAAAAAGGGGAGGGGGAGGGAAGGAAGTGGAACAAAAGATCAGACCAGGTTCAAATTGAAAGCCAGGTGGAATAGCTCTGTCTTACAGGCCCTGTGGAAGGAAGTTAAATCCTGCAGGGCCCTGGTCTCATGGGACAGAGGATTCTACCAGGTCAGAGCCATCACTGAGAAGGCCCTGGCCCTGGTGGAGGATAATGTAAGGATGGGACTACAGCTTCTCTCATTCATGAACATTGGCCATGCTGGCTGAGACTGATGGGAGCTAGCAGTGGCGTAGCATGGGGGGCACAGGGGTGGTTGCCCCAGGTGCAAAATTGTTAAGGGCACAAAATTTCAACACCCGGTGCTGCCTTAATACAGCTGTGTGCTTCTGTCACTGGGCTCTGTTGAAAATGTCTTCTCCATGTGAACCAGGAAGTGACCTCTCCAGACAATGGAACAACTCCTCTTATCTCTGCACCTGCGATCCCCTGGGTGACACAGATGCCATTAGGCAGTTGAATGTGCATGCATACTCCGTCCGTTTCCCTCCTTCCCACAGACCCCCTGCGCAGCCCTGGGCACCAGCAACCCATTCTACACTAACTGGGAGCTGGAGTCCAATGGCGTTTGGAGGCCCAATATCTCCATCCCTGCAACTGACTGAAGCCATGACCCTTGAGAACTGATGAGTTAAAGGGTTGCTAAAGAAACTTTAATGGGCTTTAACTCTATACTATAAATGGGAAAAGGTCATATTTTGGGGGGCCTTCAAGTGTTTTGAGCTGCTTGACAAATTGGGAAAATGAGATGTAATTTTAGCTGTTAGTCGAGGGTTCCAATCAAAGGTGCAGGACTCTGGTGACAACCTTGTCGGAAAGAAACAACAGCCTGACTGTAGTTTGGAATGTATTTGATGGAACTTCATTATGTGCTATCAAGGATTTTGAACCTCGTTTCCTGTTATTTTATTTGAACTTCCTTCTTGTTATCAAACAATGGTAGCATTCTACTCCAGAGTTATCTGCATATTTATTTCTTAAGTTGAAGCATAGGAAAGCATCTCTTTCCAATGCAGGGACAAAAGGCATTGTAGGTGCTAACAATTGTAGGCGTTGTAGAACTTTGCAAAAGCATTCACAGAAATCTCTAGTGGCACTGATTGGCCCAGAGCCTCTCCCCACACAGAAAAGATATATGTGCTGAGGTGGTTCATCCCATTTCACCACGTGATGAGAAATGGGAAAGTGCCCACTCTGCTGCCCCACCAAAGCCTTGCTCACCAGGATCACCTGGTGATGGCTTCTGCTGAAATGTAGCTAGAAGCCGCTGCTTCTCCTCACCTCTCCAGTGGCGGTGGGGTGGCTGTCCATGGGGACACTGCCCCACAGCATTCTGTCACCTGAGGCAACTGTCTTAGTCCACTCCATGGCTATGTACAGGGCTATTTTTCCAGAAAAAGAGGTGCCAGAACCCACCATGAATGTCTCCCTTGTTCTCTTATAATAGCAATGACGCCCAACTGAGAGGTGCTGGAATTGAGTTCCAGTAAGTTCCAACTGGACGGGGGGGGGGGAGCCCTGGCTATGTACACCATAACTGCTACACCACAGTGGCTCTCCTCAGAGGAACTCTATCCAGATCTACTTAAGCCACATGCATGCTGTCCATTATGTAGTAATCGGGAGCTGTCTGTTATTTTTGGGCAAATCTCTTGCTTCCTGTGCCATTTGCTGTAAAATAAAGACAAAACTAAGTACTCCATCTTTCAGGAAGATTTGTCCAGCATTCTCTTTTAGCTGTTACTGCTGCAACTTTCCTTCTAAATATTTCACTAGATGACATTTACACTTGAGAGTCCTTAAAACCCATAGCTGATCTGTGATATTCAGAAAGCTCCAGCAAGTCAATGATGGATGTTACTTCTGTTTGATTAGGAACAGCTAGAGATGTCCCTGGCAATAAACAAACATTTAAGAGGAACTTGATTACTGTCAGCTTTCATTAGGCTTCTACCGATAACTTTTTTAGTCCTTCCTATTCAGCACATCACTGTTTTTGTTTTGCTGGGTGTGGAGTCAATCACACGGCAACAAATCCTTTACAACCAACACACATCCCTTGCATGGGGTCCTAGTCTATGCAATTTTATCAGGGCAGGGAGATTGATCCCTGTAACAGGATGGGAGTCACCTGACTATAACTCAGCATGTTTTGAAGATTCACTGTTGTTACAAATAGTATAATCTGGTTTGGAATGACCACTAGACAACAACACAGAAGTAAGGCACGATTATGCCCATATCAGATTGCTACCACCAGAGTTAAGCATGCTTAGCCACTTGAGGTAATAATTTACATCACTTTCTCCACAGTTCTAAAAATTATTCACAATTCAGCACAATGCCTCTCTCACCTTCAAGCTGGACCATACCCAGGAAGATGTGCAGGCCGACTGGCCAATCGGAGAGGGAAGGAAGCCAGGCATTATAAGCTGGCTCATGTGGACATGAGAAAACATGCTGCGGTACCCTCCATTCAGCTTCTCCTGCTTTTTATGCTCCTCTAAGAGGGGCCCTTCCTGAGTCTCAGAGAGGGCGATCAACCTTCCTTCTTCTGAATGCTTAGCAACAGCGACTGAGTGTTTAAGCATCCCTTGCAATTGTCCTGCCTGCCAAGTGCCAGAGCATTAGCGCTGCCTCCACAGTTTGTGTTCTAACTTTCTTCAGAAAGGTCTCCTCAATGTCTCATCAATTTCCTTTTTAAAAGGAACCAATACATGTGCAACCCCTCTACCCACTGATGGCACTGTACCCCAAGTCTTTTTTCAAATGTATTTTTATTAAAGATTTTCTTCTTTTACAAAAGTATGTGCAATGTCTCTCTCTCTCTCTTTTTTCAAGTAACATTTTTTACAGATCAGTTTCATTTGTTGAGATATTAGGAAGAAAAGGGGTAAGAGGTGGAGGGGGGAAAGGTGAGTGGGGTGGGGTCGGGTGTCAATGTTTCTATGTTACTTGATATATGTGGGGTTTTGTGTCAGATCAACAAAAAGAAAAGAACTCACTCTGAAACTCACCTACAGGTGGTACCTAACACCAAGAAAACTAGTGCTAATATGCCCAGGAACCTCACCAAAATGCTGGAGAGGGTGCACTTCCACAGGCACATACCTCCACATGTGGTGGACAACAGCCATACAAGAAATATGGAAAATAACTAAACAAGTATTAGAAATTACCCCAGAATTGGCCCTACTAAACATCTTCCAAGACAATAATGTCCATTTAAATCACAAAGAACTCATAACCCACCTACTTTCAGCAGCCAGAAACATCATAACCAGACATTGGAGAGACCTTTCAGGAGTAAGCATGGACCAATGGTACCAAATAGTATGGGAAACAGCTTTACTAGAAAAATTAACCAATAAACTGAAACTGACATGGGGACAAATGGAAGAAGACGCCTTTACCCAGGTATGACTCCCTTTTATCACATACACAGCCCAACAAGACAACAACAAGAATCCACCAACAGCATACAAATCAATCTGGCTAACCTGATCCAAAATGATCACACATGAAAACAAAGATCACCACAGCCAATCAGAAACAAACAACCACACCCTAGGCCAACCCCAACCTCTCTCACCACCAAAGGAACACAAGTGAATAGCAGAGAACCTGCACAAGCGACACTGTACCCCAAGTCTCATCTGTGAGCAAGGCATTTAGAGGGCAGGGTCTTTTCTGTGGTGAAGCCATAATTATGGAACACTGTTCCCTTTGCTAACCTTTGGAATGTTAATTAAAACTTAACCTATTTGGCCAGGCATTTGAGGAGAACTCATGTTTCACCTTTTCTGTTTCAGAGTTTATATTTTAAGAAATGTTTATAGCAGGAGGCTCCTTTGAAGGTGCACTGTTAGGCATGAACAACCAGCTGATTATCAGTGCTTGCAAAGGCACAGAGCTTTACAGGTACTGCCAATCAGCTGATCGGTCATGCCTACAAACCCAGCTTTGCTGTGTCTTTATCTCCCCAGGTCTTATGTTGAATATTACTAACCCCTACTTCACCAAAGCTTTATTAGGCAATACAACAATAGGCCATCATAAAACACTTGTATATAAAGAATTAAAATATATACAAATAAACAGCCACGTAAAAAATACGTAATAGCAAGGATTTTCATTGGAGTTTCTTCCTGCTAAATAGTGCCATTCACCACACTGGGAGATACTATTGATAAAAACTCAGTCACCCTTGCAGTCACTTCCGGGTTATTGTCAGACAGATAGAATCTGATATTTTCATTGTGTCGTGATATTAGACTACCCCAAAAAGTGGATAGCACGCGTTTGTGTAGCTAGTTGTACAATGGATTGTAGAAAAGAATATGTTCTACATTGTCTGGCACATTCAAAGAACATCTGCAATGTCTATCTTTTCTCAGGATGTTTGAATATCTGCCCTTGACAAAAGCTCAGGGGAAAACGTTCAGTCAGGCTGACATAAAGGCCCTGCACTGGACTGGAATTGTTAATTTTGAGATATAAGTGACCCTGTTATCTGTTGTATTTAAACCATAGAACTTGGGGGTGCACATTTTATTTACAGCTGACTCAACGTTTTGTTTTTCCGTGTCCCTTAATCTGATTTGAATATTGCGACAAATATATCACTCAGTTGAATTATACAAGAGTTCCAAGTCGATACCAATAGATCTGTTTTTGCCATGTTAAGAGTGGATTTATAAGTCCTTACGTAAGTCAGAGAGAGTCCTTACATAAGTCAGAGACTTGAAGGCTGGCAACGAAAATGGCAATGCAACCTGTATTTTATAGTGCTAGCCCCCATTCAATCATGTGTATACCAAGTTTCTTGAGATGCACCTTGGGGCTCTCAAATTCAATCAAGTACGAGATGATCTGTGCAGAAGGGGGTATACACACAATGGAAAAATATATATTACTGTGCATCCGGTATAGGGCAGGTGGGGGTGGCTTGCATTCCCATGAGCTAAATGAGGAGGTCTTTAAATGAGCTGGTTAACTGTTGAGCTACGACGTTACGTTGCAGTGATACTGTGCCTTTCTGCTTTGCAAGAAGGCTATAGCGCTATTACTATATTAGTTCTTATTCCTTTATTATCTTTTTAGTTGCCTCGTGCCCAAGGCTCTAGGTGGCATTTAAATTGCCAGCTTTCTGTGACGTGCTTTGAGCACCACGTATTTGTGGGAAATGCAGTATATAAATAAACTGACTAGGGCTATGTATTCCCTTACACAACACACAAACTTCACAAGCCCAATTATAATGATATAGGATCTTCATTGTTCTGACAGCTTCCTGTGGCACCTGGGCATGTTTTTGTTCTGTCTCATTAGCTCCTTGGTTTTTGTCTCCCTGAGGAGAAGCTGGAGTCATGATGTATCAGATGATGCTGATATAACTGGTATTCCCAAACAAAGATATATATGCAATATCTCTTCCAGCCATATATTTTATATCGTACCTAAAACAACTTATGCAGATTATTTCCCATTTAGACTATAGCCTTACTAATGCTTTTCTTTTAAGATAAATAATAATAATAAGGCCCCATAGCCACTGTACATTTAAAGCATTATTATACCACTTTAAGCAGTCATGGGTTCACCCCAAGGAATCCTGGGAGTTTCTAGAGTTGTTTGACAGTCAATCTCTCTTCCTGGGGAGTTCTGAAAATTGTAAATCTGTGAGGGGTATAGGGGGTCTTCTAACAATTCCCGACAGACTTAAATGATGGTTACTAACTTTGTAATGGTTTCAGCTTTGCAAATAAATAGTATTCATTCAATCAGTTAATAACTTCATGTTACTAAGGTAACATGAAGAAATAACTACATGAAAAAGTATTAAAAACACATAAATTTCATATCATATTTTCCAATAACATATTTCCCTGACCTCCTCATACCTCCCCTTCTTGTATTCCAGTTCAAATTGTTCATCCAGCAAATCCTTATCTCATAGCATTACAGCTATAAACCTTATTTTCTATCCATCTTCTTAAATTATTGTAACTTATACTTTTACTTATGTACAAAAAAGAACTATTTTTTCGTATTCTTTTGTACCATTACAGCTGATAACCCCTTAGTTTCAATCCAACATCACTCAGTATTCCTTAATGTTACAATATTTTTGCAAATAGTCTTTGAATTTCTTCCATTCTTCTTCTGCCGATTCTTCTCCCTGGTCACGGATTTTTTTCTCTTTTTTCTTTTTCTTTTTGGTTTGTATAAAATGGAAAATCTTAATAAATATCTTTTTTAAAAAAAGAAAAGAAAAGAAATAACTACATGGTTGTGTTTGTTTGTTTGTTTGTGCGTGCGTGCGTGTGCAAAGATAACACCCAATTGTGTTTCAAATTTTGCTTTAGTCAAAATTTTGATGGTTCTGGTCTGGCTGGAGGCAATGTGCAACAGCATCGTTATGTTAACAAATGTGATAGAAGGAATGCCTTTATGTTTCCAGCCTTGCACCTAATGAATAGATTTCTGGTTCCTGTGCTTTATAGTTAAGGGTCTAGATAATCCTTTCCTGCAGGAAGCGAAAAGCATCCTGCTTTTAAAACTAGTGGGATATTCATTTTGTATAATTTGCATAGTTAAACTATGGCATTTGCTACCTCAAGACATAAATTTTAGCAGCCATAAAAGGGGGTTAAACAAATTCATAGAGGGTAAAGGACTGAAGGTTACAAAGAGGCTTGGACCCAGCCTTCCCCAACCTGATGTCCTCCAGATGTTTTATTTTTAGCTATTTTATTTACCAAAAATTATATACTCCTCAACTGGAAAAACAACAACCTTCAACAACATTTAAAAACTTCACAAAAATGCAAAATGAAACATTGATATTATCAATAAAATACGTTAAAAACAAGTATTTTAAAACATGTAATATGGTTAAAATCAACAGTAGTTGTAAAGAAATAATAATAAAAATATGCAACCACTACATTCCCCAACAAGTGTTATTAGGAAATATAGTGGCCCTGCGCCCATGTATATTTTTGTCACGTCAATAGTCCCCATCTGGGGGTATGGCAGAGGCGCCTGAGCACTTCCAGGCTGGCATTGCTTCAATGTGGCCTTGGTTTTGTCCATAAATTATTCTTTCTAGCTGAAGCCCCACATCCACTCTGGATTCCTGTTGGTTAGGATAGGACCAGAAAGTATTCCTCCTTAATTCTTAATTCCCCCATTGTTCTTCTGTTGTTCCTCTCCAGAGTTTATGCTTAAAACTGGGTTCTTATTGCTATAGTAGGTATACAAACACTTCGGTAAGAAGAGAGAGCACATTTGCATAATCATGACTGCCACTTTTACTGTCGGGATTAGAAGTGGCAAAAGGGTTTATTAATTGAGTTTAGTGTCTCATGGCAGCTGTGAAAATAGCATCTCACCACTTTACCTGGCTATATTGATTTTAAGACACAGCGAATCTCAGAGAAAAGAAGCGCATTGATTTGACAGATGTGAGCAGAAAATAAAGACAGCTCAGTAACAAATGCCCAGTTCAGTTGCTTCCTTTGGATATAAGCAAAGAACATGATTCATCTAGGCCAACTGAGAGAGACGGGAGAGGACGGCAGCAGCCTTGACTTTTTATATCAAAACTCATACTGGTGCCCCACTAAGAATATGGATGTGCAAAATTCAACATTGGACCTTGATTTAGGGGGTTAGCTCTCAGTGTTGCTTCTACTCTTCTTTAGTCACAACACAGTGTAACAGTTTCTCTCTCTCAAACAAACAAACAGTATTTCAGCAAAATCGATAAAATCTCGAGCACTGCTCTTAATATTATGGAACCAACAATTCCAAATCCAGCTTCAAAGTCTTTTTGCACCCCCATTACCTCTCACAGGATCTAGTTGGGTGGTAGCATCCCACAGGATCTTGTGATGGGGATGCGGGGGCTACACTCATGTGTGCTTGGGGCCATTTTGTCCCTACCAAACACCCCACTCATCCACCCTTGGTCTTATAGTCTCACCAGGCTATTTGGGTCACCAGTTGACAGGGCCAGAAATGATTATTTTTTCTCCCAACCTTAATTGGCCACCCTGGCTGAGGAGTTTTCTTTTGCATTTCCCTCAGTGACTTAAAGCTTGCCTTTTGTTAGTTGATGCTTGGAGTTGTTTATGTTGGTTTGTTGGAAATGGCACTAGGCAGGAATAACATATCAAGGGGAAATCTTACAAGACACCTTGGGGAAAAGATTGCCCAGAGTATGTCCTCAGCTTGGGTTAGTCCACGACTTCTCAGGAGATTGTGGATTATTGGAGGTTTTAAGCAGAGGTTGGATGGTAATCTGTCATGGATGCTTTAGTTGAGATTCCTGAAATTCTGTCAGGTTGCCAGACAAGGCTTACCTTGCCCCTCTCTGTAGATAACAGCACAAAGTGAAAGCAGTCTTTCGCAGCAACAGAGAGGTTTATTGAACACAACACAAACACTCAGTGTCGATTCTCACTGTGCAGGTACTCCCAATTGAGCTTCTCCCACTTCCCTCTAGTTAACTCCCTCTTCCCATCTCCTCACCACGTGAGCCCTCCACCACTGGGCCTTCTGAGAGGCTACCCTATCCAGATGCCAGGCTCTCAGGCTCATGGGATGCATTTCTAGCGAGGGAGATTCAGCCAGCTCTCTCTCTTCCTGTTCCTCTCCCCTTGGTCACTCTTTTCCAGCTCAGCCCAACTGTCAGTTCCCGAACTGTGTCCTTCTGTGAACCATTGCTCTAGGTCGATCCAGAGGAGCTTCAGGATCAGGCCCTTGTGCAGAGGGAGAGGGGGGCTCCTTCAGTCTGATTCCTGACAAATTCAGAGGTTTGGGTACATGAACCTCGGTATTCCTTCCAGCTCAATAATTCAATAATTCTATGATTCTATTAATTTTATAATAGCCCCAGGTTTTCTTTAACTCCCCATGCTCTTATAATTTTCCCCATAATCATTTATGCAAAGTGTCATCCATCAAATTTTGCTAAAATAATGATATCCCATCACATTGCTTCACTATCCGAGCTTTAAGCTGATTAGCCACTTCGGCAACATATATTACATTTAAATTTGGAACTGAAGGCCTCCTCTTTTCCTTTCATCAACTGACTTTTTTTTTTTTTTTTTGCCCTCAGCCTTGGCTTTTTATTATTCCAAATAGAGTTAGAAATCATTTGTTGTCATTTATTTACTACAGAGTTTAGTATTATAATAGACAGATTTTGAAGAAAAGATTATGCTTGCAGCTATCATTATCCTTACTGCAGAGATCCCACCTGAAAACAGGCGAAGATTATTTTTGCCATTCCAACAACAAGGGGAAGTTTTCACAGCTATTTTCATACATACACATGTTGCATTTCTCCTGATAAGTTTATGCCTCTTTTGGCTTCTCATCCTTCTGCAACCCTTAAATTCTGGCTCCTCAACATTGCCAGTCTCCCAACATGTTACCTCAAAGACTAAAATGTGATAAAAAAAAAGAACCGTCATGAGAATGCGGAAGGCCTTAAAAGTCAAGAAAGTATGTACATCTTAAACTATAGAATCTGCTAAACTATCTTAAACTATTTGAAGACTATGAAAATTAAATGCTAGATGTAGCCAGTTACCTCATGCATGCTTACTTAATACTAAGTCCCATTAAGTCTTCCTATAAAGATAAATGAATGTGAAAATGTTCTAAAGAGAGAGAGAGGACGAGAGAAAAGAACTCACAGGAGGGGAAAAAAGCACTGGATGTAGTGATGTCTGAAGTGCAGGTGGGTTCCTACAAGACATAGTGATAACAGCAATAACCTTTATTGAACTAACAGAACTGGACAACAGGGGCAAAGCAACTGCTTATATACATTTCGGAAGGCCTGGGCCACTCCCACTCCCAACGTGATTGGTTATCTAAACTTCCAAGCTGTGAATCATAACTCAGAGTTTAAGGGCCAGTGGCAGAAGCCCAAATCCTGAATTGTTCTGTGATTGGCTATCATGTATCAAATCAGAATGCAAGGGCTCGGAATTCTTAGTCCAGACTCAAGCTCAGGCAAACACAGACCACTGAATACATAACAGTCCACCAACCTGGATGTCTTTAAAAGAGGGTGAGACAAATCCAGTGAGGTTAAGTCTATCAACCATGACTAGCCACAATGGCAGTATTCTACCTCCTCTGTCAGAGGCATTATGCCTCTGAATACTAGTTTCTGGGAATCACAAGGGAGCGGATTGAAAATGCGCTCAAGTTCTGCTGGGGGCTTCCCACTGTGAGAACAGGCTGCCAGACGAGATGGACTTTTGTCTTGATCCAGCAGGATTCTTATGATGTACAAATGGCAATGAATAAAGGAAGAGATTTGATACCGTTTACATAGAGAAAACTATTTAAAGGATAATATTTCAGGAAAGACAAGAGGGAGAGAGGCAGCGCCTTTGCTTATGAGGAGTAAAAGAGGAGACTATAAACATCAGTGCATTGACATAAATAGTACTGTAAATAATAATGAAAATAGATATACTATTTCATTCGAAATTTAATTGTACAATTCTCAGCTCCAAGCAACTGGCTTTAACGTCCGCATCTTACAAACAACGACATTCGATTTCTCCCTCTACATTTGTTCAGAGTCTTATGCTCTAACCATGACTGTATTTGCCGTAAGTTGTTTATCAGAGTTTCAGGCTGCAGCAAACAGGCCCCCATAAGACTTCATGAAAATCGGTAATTTATCCTCCATGCATTCATTAGATTCACATTCAACTTGTTTATGCCTTGCTGCTCTTCTGTAATATACTGGCTTCTCCCTAGTGCAGTGTGGCCAACACTGAAATACCATTTTTGTGCTATGCTGAGAAACTTATTGCTTCTTGGAAAATAGATTTTGGGATTACAGCGACATGATGAGAGAGATGAAATCTAGCATTTCTCAGTGGATTCCCCACTTTTCCCAAGCAACTTTCAGAAAGCCTCGGCTTCTCCTTGAGAACCAAGGAAGAGCTGGCATTCCCATTACAATGGAAACTCCTTAAACACACTGCTCTGTAGCTGATTATTTTCCCCTGCCTTATATGCCCCAGCCAGCTGCACTCTGTATGTGGTTGGACTCCAGGTGTGGTTGCCCTGATGCCCTGCTTGTGAGTTTTCCACAGTCGTTTGTTCTCATAGCTTCTGGAGAAGAATGCTGACTAGATGGGCCTTTGGTCAGGACTCTTCTCATCACTTGATGAGAGTGAGAGAAGAAGAAGAGTAGTTTGGATTTGATATCCCACTTTATCACTACCCTGGGGAGTCTCAAAGCGGTTAACATTCTCCTTTCCCTTCCTCCCCCACAACAAACACTCTGTGAGGTGAGTGGGGCTGAGAGACTTCAAAGAAGTGTGACTAGCCCAAGGTCACCCAGCAGCTGCATGTGGAAGAGTGGAGACACGAACCCGGTTCACCAGATTACGAGTCTACCGCCCTTAACCACTACACCACACTGGAGAGAGAGAGGGAGAGAGAGAGAGAGAAGATCTTGTTCCTCCAGAAAAGAACTGTGATGCTCACTGTCATATTGAAGGTAAGTGGTTATGCATTTCCAGAGTTTATTTACTGAACTAGATTTCTTCTTCTTCTTCTTCTTCTTCTTCTTCTTCTTCTTCTTCTTCATCCAGAAGCATCCCCAGATGCAAATGCAATGCACATTGAATTGTCACTAGTAATGATGGCTGCTGAGGAAGATTTGAATTCAAATGAGTCAAACCTGTTATAATATTTTGAACTTGCACTGAGTGATGATAACATTTGTAGCTTCAGAGCTTGATCTTATTAATAGTGGCTTGGAGAAATGATATTAAGTCAGTGCTAGTTATAGTTTTGAGGCTAGGTATTTCTACTCCAGCTGACATCAGCTTTTCAAATCCTCAGGTTGGGTCCATTACTGGTTCTACTAATTGGAAACCTTTAATTTTAAAAATCCACTGAGGGACTTGAACCTGTGACCTTATGCGCACAAGGCATCCACTTTATCTCTGAGCCATGGTTATCCCTTCCCTACTTCCTCTATCTTTAGCTTTGCAAAGTTGGCAACTCTTATTTTCATAAGAAGTTGTTGTTGTTGTTTAGTCGTTTAGTCGTGTCCGACTCTTCGTGACCCCATGGACCAGAGCACGCCAGGCACTTCTGTCTTCCACTGTCTCCCGCAGTTTGGTCAGACTCATGTTTGTAGCTTCGAGAACACTATCCAACCATCTCGTCCTCTGTCGTCCCCTTCTCCTTATGCCCTCAATCTTTCCCATCATCAGGGTCTTTTCCAGGGAGTCTTCTCTTCTCATGAGGTGGCCAAAGTATTGGAGCCTCAGCTTCACGATCTGTCCTTCCAGTGAGCACTCAGGGCTAATTTCCTTAAGAATGGATGCGTTTGATCTTCTTGCAGTCCATGGGACTCTCAAGAGTCTCCTCCAGCACCATAATTCAAAAGCATCCATTCTTCGGTGATCGGCCTTCTTTATGGTCCAGCTCTCACTTCCATACACCACTACTGGGATAAGAAGTAGCCATGGTTTAATCTGCCCTTGCCCCGGTCTTCATTTCTTTTTTTTCTTTTTTTGTTACTTTCCTTTTTTTTAAAAGAAATATTTATTGAAGTTTTACAAAACAAATATACAAGAACACATAATAAAAGAAAAAAGAGAAATAAAAATACAACATATAAACACACAGAAAAAATAAGAAAAATTAAAAACAATTCCATTTTTCATAACTTAAAACTCATATGCTTGTTTCTTTGACCTCCTCACACCTCCTCTTCTTGTATTCCCATTTGAATAATCAAATCAGCAAATCCTTACCCTCTTTCATTTATCTTAACTCTGTAACTTAACATTTTATAACCCTGTAGTTTCATCCATTATCAATTCATTTTTGCATATTCTTATTAACTTTGTTGCTAATACCACTTATTTCCAATCCAACATCATTTTAATTATGTTTTTACCTATTTATAACCCTTTTCCCATATTCTCTTAAAGCATTACAGCTGGAAACCACTTAATTTCTATCCAACATCATTCTAACATTCATTAATTTTACAATATTTCTGTAGATAGTCTTTAAATTTCTTCCAATCTTCTTCCACCGCCTCTTCTCCCTGGTCTCGGATTCTGCCAGTCATTTCTGCCAATCCCATATAGTCCATCACCTTCATCTGCCATTCTTCCAAAGTGGGTAAATCTTGTGTCTTCCAATACTTTGCAATAAGTATTCTTGCTGCTGTTGTAGCGTACATAAAAAAAGTTCTGCCCTTCTTTGGCACCAATTGGCTGACAATGCCCAGAAGGAAGGCCTCTGGTTTCTTCAGGAAGGTATATTTAAATACCTTTTTCATTTCATTATAGATCATTTCCCAGAAAGCCTTAATTCTTGGGCACGTCCACCAAAGGTGAAAGAATGTACCTTCAGTTTCTTTACATTTCCAACATTTATTATCGGGCAAATGATATATTTTTGCAAGCTTGACTGGGGTCATGTACCACCTGTATATCATTTTCATAATATTCTCTCTTAGGGCATTACATGCCGTAAATTTCATACCTGTGGTCCACAACTGTTCCCAGTCAGCAAACATAATGTTGTGTCCGACATCTTGTGCCCATTTAATCATAGCAGATTTCACCGTTTCATCCTGAGTATTCCATTTCAACAGCAAGTTATACATCCTTGACAAAATCTTAGTTTTGGGTTCTAACAGTTCTGTTTCTAATTTTGATTTTTCCACCTGGAAGCCAATTTTCTTGTCCAAATTATATGCCTCCATTATCTGATAATAATGAAGCCAATCTCGCACTTTGTTTTTTAGTTTCTCAAAACTCTGCAGTTTTAGTCTATCTCCCTCTTGTTCCAAAATTTCCCAATATTGGGATATTGGGCTCCGGTCTTCATTTCTAGGCCAAATACAGAATCTTAGTTCACCTTTTCAGCAACTGGCCAAATGTATTTCAATCATTTATTTTCAGTTAACAGTGTGGCATGTTGTGGGGAGGGGGGAAAGGAACAAATGTGATAAAAAGCTAGCTAATGTCAACCTCTTTTTGTCTTCCATTGTTAGAACATTGTGCACTCTCTAATTAAGCTGCAGCAGGCAAAGGCATTAGACCCACAAAAGCATGAAATCAAAGGCAGCTATTGGAAAGCACATGCTGTTTTAATTGAAATACAATGTGTATTTGGCATAGTGCAGTGTTTTTAAACTGATGGGAAGTATGCATGGCTTTGTTTTAAATATTCAGAAAATCACAGGTTTTAAAGAGATGTCAACATGCTGGGTTAAGCACAGAAGCAGAGGGAAATACAAAAGAGTGTGTTAAATTGACCATACTGGAACAGGGGGTTTTTTTTGTGCCTGTACGTATGTGCACCATCTCTTGTCCACTTTTTGGATCTCAAAATGAAACTCCGTACGTTATTATTCATCTATTGCACTGACATTTTCATTAAAAAGAAAACCCCAATAATCCTAACAGTAGTTGGCATGAAGGCATCTCACTTTACGCTCACGACAAGAAATGGGGATGCTTAGACTAAGAGATAGTAACTGGTCCCAAAGTCCATCACAGACAAACGAAGGTGTTCCCAGTACACCTTATGACTCCATCCTCTACACCAGGGTTTCCCAAACTTGGGTCTCCAACAGTTTTTGGCCTACAACTCCCATCATCCCTAGCTAGCAGGACCAGTGATCAGGGATGATGGGAATCATAGTCCAAAAACAGCTGGCGATCCAAGTTTGGAAAACCCTGCCCACACCATAGTGAGTTTCAGGATGCACTGGGGGCAGTGTGGGTTGAATTGCTCAAACTGGTTTGAATCAACAGCCATTTCCAACTCAATGGTCTGGGAGGTTCTCCATGAGATTCCACAAACACCCCACTTTCCCCACAACTAGTGTCCAACATTATTTAGAAGTGGATTCAGTAGGAATCGCAGTGATGTACCTCATTTCCCTGTATCTATCTCCAGCAGTCCTTTGTAAAAATAAATAAATGCTTTCTGTGTTTGTTCTCCCCTTCTCCAACAGTTACTGAGAAAACAAAAAAACATTTGGAACTGATGAAGAGGGAGAGGACATTTCAATGAAAATCTAATGGGTAGACGGCAAGGTTTATGTTGCACTTATAAAAACTCTTGACTACTTTGAAAGTGAAGGTGAGTGTCCTTTCTGCCATTCTGCAAATCATCTTATACAAATTGTCTGCATTCTTCAGCCTTCCTGGGTGTCTGAGGTTTCTGAAAGCCCCAGGGCATCTTTGGATTGGCTGTCCTGTAAATGCAGGAAGCTGGAACGACTGCTTAACAGGTATCAGTCAACTGGTCGTGTGTGTGTGTGTGTGTGTGTGTGTGTGTTCGTGTGTGCATGTCTTTTTACTTTAAAAGAAATCAAATCAATTTTTTGTTTTAAAAGCCTTAATTTGATGCCTTAGTCCAGGCTTCCTCAACCTCGGCCCACCAGATGTATGTGGCCTACAACTCCCATGATCCCTAGCTAGCAGGACCAGTGGTCAGGGATGTAGTCTCAAAACATCTGGAGGGCCGAGGTTGAGGAAGCCTGCCTTAGTCAATTCCAGATGACCTTAATAAGTTCTCCAAATCTGGCTTTGACTGCACAAATAAATACAGAGGTGCTCCATTCTTTGAGCCCTCAAGTAAGCAGCCATTTTAGTCTCTCCACGTTGATCATTTACACTCTACACTCTTCTTATTAGTATTAAATCTGGTGAATTTAGTGTGCTTTGGAAGCAAACACAATATCATGTAACCCAATTAGCCGTGCTTTGTTGCAGTGAAACAAATAGGTCAAAGAGTTAGAAATAACCAATATTTTCGTTTTCATTTAACGTGTTGCCTTTTTTTAATTAAAGACTTCATGTTATTTTGTAACTATGATAGCTTGCAAGATAAACTTAAATTTAATGTTGACACTAAGGGGTTTTTTGTGTGTGTGTCTATTCAAAGCTAATGAAATTGCTAATCAAAATGGTTTCTAAACACGCTTCATTAATATTTATAATGGCTGGGAGTCTGGAAAGCAAATATTGTCTGTGGAAGTAGGCCTAGCTACAGTGTGCAACCTTGACATAAAGAATAAAGGACTCTGTAGTCTGAGGTGGCATTTAAAATGGCATGTATTGTAGATCATTAGGAGAGAAGCACATTGCATGGGAAGCTACAGGATGTATTTACCTGGTCCAACAAATAATGGAGAATCTAATCTAGGCCAGCCTCCTCCAAACTTGTGCCCTCTAGATGTTTCTGGACTACAGCTCTCCTCATCATCAGAGACCATGCTGAGTGGGACATGATGGGATTTGGAATCCAGCAACAGCTAGAGAGCACCAAAATGGGGAATACTGAACTAGTGTCCTACTCTGTACATTAAGCAAGGAGAAATTCTAGACAGATTCACCACCTTATCCCACCACTCTTCCATGACCTTCATATAACAGCCTCTATTTTCATTGTTTGACCATGAGAGTGGCATTGCCAAGAAAGCAGCTTTAGTAAAGTCTTCCGGGTTCCATCTTATCTCCACCCCTTGGTCATCTGTCCCAGTGAAGCCAATTTCCTGGCTCATTCCGAGACAGGAAACATTTCAAAAATCAAGGCATGAGCATGATTGCGAATGGAGCATGTTCCTCCCCATAGTCACTGCTTATTTTTTGTGCTGCCTATCAATGCTTATGATTTATCTCCATAAAAACCATATGATGTAAGATGCATACACATGGCAGCCCAAACACAGTCTCAAACCAGAAAAAAACAATGCTAGAGGAACAGCAGTGCAAAAGATATAAAAAGCGGCGAGATCACATTCTTAAAATGCCTGGAAGATTGAAAAGGTTGTCATTTGGCATCCCAAAAGCCACAACTCATGTACCAACACATTCAGAAAAGAGTCTCTTCTTAGTAGTCATCTACAGTACCTCATTTGGCAGAGACACCCAGAGAAGAATCATGGAAGACAAATTAGGGTTCAAGGAGTTCTGCATGGGCAGAGATGTTCCTTCAAGTCCCTGGACCCATTTAGGGCTTTAAAGGTTAATCCTGTACTTTGAATTGGGTCTGGCTAGAATTGTTTACTGGATTCCAGAGATGTACAGAGCATCTAGTTTTTCAGATTAGTGTCCACCTGTTAAAATTCTAGCACTATCATTTTCAGGAGTTTGGGGTGCTTCCTCCTCAATCCCCCAGTGTAAAAATGCACTGTCAGTTTCACCAGTCAAATATACATCTAGGAATCGATACCTTTTATCTATGAGCAGATGTGACTGAGCAGAGCGAGAGAATGAGAAAGAGTTCAAAGCTGCAGCTGTGTACTTTGATCTGGAAATGGTATACTTCTTTCAGAAAATAAACTTAAACCCCACTCTGGTATCTCCATTTGATAGCCAAGATGAGTGTGAGATCAGATGATGAATTTGTTCTTTGGCATCGTTGGTCTAAAAACAGAAGTAGACTGATGGTGCAATCAGCAGACACAGCATGGTTTGTGTAGGTTCATTTTGGGCAGTGGACATCTGCTTTGGAGCGATCACGCTGAGAGAAAACAGAAAGGGTGCCATCCTTCATTTGAACAAGTATTAGGAAAGAACAATTAACTACAATGATTTATTATTTATTCTTTTGAGTCCTATTGTTTGTTTTCTTCTCCCAATGCTGTTTATTCTCTGTGTGTGACATGATGGGGCCATTAGCAAATCAACTTGACAATCTTTTTGTCAATGATCGGAGATCTCACCCTGGCTGGTTCTATTGGGGATGGGTTTGGGGAAAACAAGTGTGTGTGTGCGTGCGTGTGTGTGTGTGTGTGTATCTAACCTGTGTGTATCTAACCTAACTCTACTTCAAACATTTCATGTACAGTATACATGAGTCGGGCTTCAGGTCCTCAATGTGTGTCCTTAGGTGTTTAAAGCTGTACTACTAATCTGTTGCTCAGTCAAAAGCAATGTGTTCCTATTAATATAAAGGTAAAGGGTAAAGGGACCCCTGACCATTAGGTCCAGTTGCAGACAACTCTGGGATTGCGGCTCTCATATTGCTTTATACGCAAAGGGAGCCGGCGGACAGCTTCCGGGTCATGTGGCCAGCATGACTAAGCCACTTCTGGCGAACCAGAGCAGCACACGGAAACGGCATTTACCTTCCCGCTGGAGCAGTACCTATTTATCTACTTGCACTTTGATGTGTTTCCAAACTGCTAGGTTGGCAGGAGCAGGGACCAAGCAATGGGAGCTCACCCCGTCACGGGGATTCGAACCGCTGACCTTCTGATTGGCAAACCCTAGGCTCTGTGGTTTTATTAACTTAAAAGTTGCTTTCTTTTTGACTTTGAAGCAGGAAGTGCATTGTAATAATATTGGTGTGCCCACAGAAAGGATGCCTGCCACATGTATAGGATTCAGCTGCCAATCAGAATAATGTTATTGTTGTTGTTTAGTCGTTTAATCATGTCCGACTCTTCGTGACCCCATGGACCAGAGCACGCCAGGCACTCCTGTCTTCCACTGCCTCCTGCAGCTTGGTCAAACTCATGTTAGTAGCTTCAAGAACACTGTCCTACCATCTCGTCCTCTGTCATCCCCTTCTCCTTGTGCCCTCAACCTATAATTCAAAAGCATCAATTCTCTGGCGATCAGCACATCCCAATTAAAGTGGAATTGCCTGCCCCCCCAAAAGATAGAAATTAAAAGCTTGTATAGCATAGCAGTTAAAGCTGCAATCTTATGCATACTTACTTGGCAGAAAGCTCCACTGAATTAAATGGGTTTTTGCTTCTTTGTGCTGTTACGTGTGTGCCGGGAGATTCGTGGTTCAAAGGTCTGTTTTGCCAGGAGCTTGTCATAACATAAATCCCCAGAAAAGGAAGGAATAGGGAAATGAATGAAAAACAATGGCTACATTCCAAGAGAGGATTAGGCACATTTAAGCCAAATGATTTCAACGGACTGAAGTGCAGCTAACTATTTGCTAGATGATAGCCCTCGACTTTGACAGTATGAAACAAACTTGTATCTCACATTCTAAAGCGGAGCTGATTGACAAAGGCAGAGGGTTGGATCCTAGTCAGAGCAGATGTAATGAAATTGATAGACTTAAGTTGGTCATGCCCACTGACTATGCCTACCCTCTTTTTGCACAGCATGAAATACTGTACATGAATGAGCAGATCATCCGGTTTATATCTTGCACTATCAAACTGTTTCTTTTGTTTATGCGGCAATAAACTGTAAACTGAGCTTTGTCTGAAACCTTGGGTTCAGATAATTAAACAGTTCCAGATTGCACACATCATTAGATTCCCCCTCCCCCTTTCTATTCCTATCTTTGTTTTGCTGTTATGTAACTGGGCAGATTTATTAAACGAAAGAAACAGATGGGTAGGAGGGGCTACAGAATTCACCTCTGGCCAATGAATTATATTAAAAAGTGCTTAAAACAAATTTACAAGGTGCTGCTCTTTTATATACAAATTTACAGTTGCTGAAGGATAGTTACTGAGATTGCTAACTTTCTGGATGACTTGCATATATTCAGCCAGGGATAGGTGGTGGGGTTTAGGAGGTCATAGGGGGGAAGCAGAAGCAAATTTGCATAGCTGCAACTGTATACCGCTCTTTATATTTAACTTGCTGGTGTAGAGGCCAGCTCACAGCCGGGGTCTGTGTCTGTGCCATGGTACAGTGGTACCTCAGGTTACATGCGCTTTAGGTTACATACATTTTCTTTGCATTTGCCCTATGGGCAGAGTATACATGATGACAGAAGGGAAAAGGATTGAGTTGTGCTTTAGGAGTGAGCTCAGCTGATATGTCATATGCTTTGCAGCCACCTAATTTAGCTAGTTCACTAAAATTTCCTTACCCTGTACAGTGGTACTTTGGGTTACAGGCGCTTCAGTTTACATACGCTTCAGGTTACAGACTCCGCTAACCCAGAAATAGTGCTTCAGGTTAAGAACTTTGCTTCAGGATGAGAACAGAAATCGTGCAGTGGCGGTGCAGCAGCAGCGGGAGGCCCCATTAGCTAAAGTGGTGCTTCAGGTTAAGAATAGTTTCAGGTTAAGAATGGACCTCCGGAATGAATTAAGTACTTAACCCGAGGTACCACTGTACTCATATAGTATCCTTACGTGGCCTGAACATGTTGGTTGTTGTGTCAGTAAAGCCACAGATCAGGTTAGGATAAGGTTACCATTTATTTTTTTTGAAAAGAGAAAAAAAAGTTATTAAAACAAGTTTTTTATATAAAAAAGAAGTAATATCATCTCTTCTGTAGTCTCCTCTGTTGCGCGGCCTTCCTCTGGGCTTTGGCCTGCTCTCTTGGAGCGCTAGCCGCCATGGAGTAGGCTTGGGTCACGCCTGGGCTCAGCCACATGTTCTTTGCTCTCCTACCTTTCCTCCTCAGAGGTAGCGCGGGTACTGGCGTGGCAAGGTCGGGGCTCCCCTCTTTTTTCTCCTTCCTCTTTCTCTCTATTCCTTCTCCTTCTCCTCTCTTCCTTCTCCCTGTGTCCGCTCCAGGACTTTCCTGGCCCCAGAGCACTGCTGGGCAGTCAGCCGGGTAGCCAGGCGCTCTCACTCCTGGCTCAATTTGGGTCACGGGAGTGAGTCAGTGGTTCCCCCATTTGTCATGCCAGGTGTCCCTGGTTCCCCCTCAGCAGTGGCAGCAGCAATCTCAGCAGCCCAGAGCCAGCCTGGTAGCGCTGTTGGCTCTGGCTTGCTAAATGAGCTGCTCGTTGCCATGGTGTCCGCCATTTCGCCTTGCTGGAAGTCCCCATATGACATGTCTTGTGCCATTGAACCAATCACACAACATTCATTCCCTACTAATAAATCTACAACACTTAAAATACAAATCCGGGGACATTAAATGAAATCCAGGGACATTCTGGGGACGGATTTTCTCCGGGGACAGATTTATAAATCTGGGGACTGTCCCCAGGAAACAGGGGCATCTGGTAACCATAGGTTAGGATCGATAATCAAACTTATCCAGCACTCTTATGCCTGAATCCAGCCTCTGCAGTGACATAAGTAGCAGGAGTAGCTGGCAGGAAGGGACATCGCTGCACACCTGACGTCCAAGCATTGGCATTACTGCCACACAGTGGGATGGGGCAGTGGGACTAGTGGAAGTTTACAGAAACTAGCCCAGCTTTGCCACCATTCTGATGCAAGAAAGCATAGTTTCCCATTCTGTTATGTTTTAAAAATGTGTTTTTAGGGGGCAGGGAGGGGGTGTTATTGGGTTGTTGTTGTTTTTATTATCGGGAGCCAGTGTGGTGTAGTGGTTAAGAGTGGTAGACTCGTAATCTGGGGAACCGGGTTCGCGTCTCCGCTCCTCCACATGGGTGACCTTGGGCCAGTCACACTTCTCTGAAGTCTCTCAGCCCCACTCACCTCACAGAGTGTTTGTTGTGGGGGAGGAAGGGAAAGGAGAATGTTAGCCACTTTGAGACTCCTTAGGGTAGTGATAAAGCGGGATATCAAATCCAAACTCTTCTTCTTCTTCTTATGCATTTTATGTTTTTTATTGTGTTTTTATCTTGTGAACCACACTGAGACCTATGGGTATAGGGCGGTATAGAAATTTAAATAATAATAATTAGAATTAGAATTAGAATTAGAATTAGAATTAGAATAATATACCATGAGAGGCTGTTTCCACCGCAGTTCACCTCCTGCCCAAGAAACTATGCTATATATCTCATTGTTCTTTGTGGCAAAATTACATAATTTACCTAAGCAGTTACATAAACTGCATTGTCGCTATGTTATTCCACCCTGTTCATTTCAGTGCAAAAGGGGGGTGCAAATTGGGGTGGGCATAGGGAGTTATTCATCGTTTGTGGACTGATAGCAGAAACAGCTACAGAGAACATTGATAAAAAAAATTTGGATAGACTTCTAATCTGTACATGGGATGAATAAGCTAAGATAGACAAATTCTTATCCTGTTTCTGTTTTCATTAGAATTCTCCAACATCCCTCGTCTAGTGATACTAGGAGACTGAAAAGGAAGAAGAGAGGGCAGACCTTCCCGCCCCCTTTCAAACAAGTCCCCTCTAGAACCTCTCCAAAGGAACAAAACCACCAGTGCTCATTGAGGCTAGCTTATTTTTCTTTCAATGAAATAGGTGGGTTTCAGGATTCCAAGAGGTCTCCAGTGAGGCTCTAGAGATCCATTTTAGACTCACAGAACATGTTTCTATCTATCTCACTTCTCTTTAGGGACAGAACTGAAGAATTTTCCAAGGCACCAGAGCGGTGCTTATAAACCAAATGTCAAGGTTTTACTTCTCAGCCAAACAATATTCAGAAGTTTTCCCCAAGAACCCAGAGACTGGGCATTGGCAACCATCCAACACAACGGAAGGATGCCATGGGATGCTTCCTCCGTCTCCACCCCCCCTTCTTCTGAATTTATATAGGGAAACAGAACAGCCCTTGATATAATATTGATCCAACTGAACAAATTTAGAAAGATCACTGATGTTGACATATGGGGAGAAGTTTCTTCGGAAACAAGACTGACAACAGCCCTTGCAACTGTAATGTTAAACGGAAACACTCAAGAATTCTCACGGTGGGCTGCTTCTGCCTAACAAGCTACCTGCAGACTCCGGCTCCAGACAGTTATGTAACTCTCTGTGTCCAATGCACTTGGCTGACGTCTCTGGCCCTGAAATGTGAAATTGAACATTCTTCTGTATTCTGCCAATGCCATGTGCAATCAGGGGTGTAATGCAGGCAGACAGATTCTATTGACTTCGCTCCATGGGCTCCCTGCAGTCGACTAGGTGGGGTTGTGCCCCAGTGCTGCATTGCTACTTGACTCGGGGCAAATGTGCGCCTTACAACTGTGTTCAGTGGAATTGCTTTCACACAGAGAGCCTGCAGGCAACGCTTTCCACTTAGATATAGTTCAATACCTAAGCGCTTTCTCCCGCAGAAAGGAAGTCTGGTTACAGGCCAGACTTCACACAAGTACCAGAGAGGTCTCCATAAAGTGCCTGGGCACAGTTCCTTCCTGGAGGGAGATGCTTTTTGTGCAACTGCGCTTTTGTAATATTTGCTTCATACTTATATATATATATCTGTCCCATTAGGGTGGCCGTATGTCCTTATGCACCTTAAGGGACGCAGGTGGCGCTGTGGGTTAAACCACAGAGCCTAGGACTTGCCGATCAGAAGGTCGGCAGTTTGAATCCCTGTGACGGGGTGAGCTCCCATTGCTTGGTCCCAGCTCCTGCCCACCTAGCAGTTCAAAAGCACGTCAAAGTGCAAGTAGATAAATAGGTACCGCTCCGGCGGGAAGGTAAACAGCGTTTCTGTGCGCTGCTCTGGTTCGCCAGAAGAGGCTTAGTCATGCTGGCCACATGACCCAGAAGCTGTACGCCGGGTCCCTTGGCCAATAAAGCGAGATGAGCGCCACAACTCCAGAGTCGGCCACGACTGGACCTAATGGTCAGGGGTACCTTTACCTTTACCTTATGTCCTTATTTTACAGTCCTCTGTTTGAAACCACTTCCACAGCATGCATTTAGAGCACTCACTCAGATACCACCATAACCATCATGGCTTCCTCCTAAAGAATCCTGGGAACCGTGTATGGTGATCACACAAGGTCCCCGGACGTTTTACCGTCTATTGATCCCTGTGCCAACAATTTATTTCTCGCTGCCACCACCCAGGCCCTACCTGGTAAATTACTGAGTCCAGTCAGGGTTAAATTGGAACATAAACTTCTGTTTATTTATTGCAGTTTAACAAGCGTGTGGTTTCATAAACGGTATCGGTCAATTACAGTCATGGGATGCCTATCCAGACCTATAACTTCTGCTACCTGCTCTCACTCACTAAACCACCTCTCGGATATTTACTTGTCTTCCTAGCCCCTAAGTATTCCTGACTCAGCTTATTTCGCTACACTAACTCAACCTACCCCCAAACTCTATCCCAATTCACTCCCACTCCAATCAACCACCCAACTCCCAACGAACGCCCCCCTTTGCCCCTCCCAGAGCTGGTTTTATAGTCCCTCTGACTCCACCCCCTGGGTCCTGATTGGATAACCTGTTTAACTATTTCACCTCCAGCACTTTCATATGTTAACGTCACACCGTGGTTTCTTAAGGGTGCTGAAAACTGTTAGGAAACACGGGTTGTGCTGGTTTCTTTTGAAGCTGATTCCTACCTCCCACAGGCGCTATCTCTAGAGGGCTTGCAAGGGATGTGGGTGGCGCTGTGGTCTAAACCACTGAGCCTCTTGGGCTTGCCGATAAGAAGGTCAGCAATTTGAATCCCCACAGTAGGGTGAGCTCCCGTTGCTCTGTCCCAGCTCCTGCCCACCTAGCAGTTTGAAAGCATGCCAGTGCAAGTAGATAAATAGGTACCACTGCGGCGGGAAGGTAAACAGTGTTTCTGTGTGCTCTGGTTTCTGTCACAGTGTCCCTTTGCGCCAGAAGCGGTTTAGTCATGCTGGCCACGTGACCCGGAAAGCTGTCTGTGGAGGAACACCGGCTCCCTCAGCCTGGAAGCGAGATGAGCACCGCAACCCCATAGTCACCTTGGACTGGACTTAACTGCCTGTGCTGGTCCCGTGGGGAAGGTCACCATTGGCGTAGTCAAAGTCCGGTCCTGGGTCACTAGCCTGGAAACAGTTCACAAGGAGCGGGGCGAGGTCCGAAGCAGGAAGCCGGGCAGGGACAGGAACACTGGAGGGTCAGGTCTGGGTCCGGGCAGGAACAGGTACTCAACAACAACATTGCTCCTGCAACCTGGGACCGGGCTGACTGGCCTTTATCTTCTCTGAGGCCAGGGGCGGTCCCGGCCCCCAGGAGACCCGCCTCTCCTGGCCTTAAGGCGAGTACTCCTCCTGCCTGAGCACTCCTTCGCCTCTCTGCCCTGAGCCTCTGCAGTTCAGGAGAGGCTGAAGGGTTACTGGGCCCAGGGGGAGACTCACCTGTAGGCACTGAGTCCTCAATCACCTCTGGAGCCAGAGTGGATTCACCTGGTGCCTGCTCCTGAGGATCCGGCACAGGTGCAGGCGCTTCAGAATCAAGGCCCTGCCCCAGTTCAGCCGGCCCTGGAGGCGGGGACTCCTGTGCAGGCTGGGATTCCTCCGGTTCAGCCTCTGAATCGGATTCCCAGGCCATCACACCGCCAGGGGTCCTTTACCTTTACTATAGGGCTGAGGTGTCTTCAGCCCCCTCAAAGTCTGTTGGGATATGGCTGTGTCTCACTGGATTCTCTCCCCAGAGAGGTTTACCTGGCACCTTCATTACATGTATTTAAGCACCAGACAAAAACATTCCTCTTCTCACAGGTCTTTGGCTAATGCAACAATCTATAACCTTTTAAACTGGTGTGTGTGTGTGTGTATTGTTTCTGTTTGTTTCTATGGGAAATGATATACAATAAATTGAAAAGGATGTTCAAAATAACTTTTATATATAAAAAAAAAAAGAACCAGAAGCTTTTCTTTTGGGAATTATAGGGACAGAACTACCTAAATTGTATAGAAATTTATTTATGTATGTGACGACAGCAGCAAGAATGTTACTTGCCCCAAAGTGGAAAGAAGCAGAAGTCCCAGGAAAGGAAGAATGGGCACAAAAACTTATGGAATATGCAGAAATGGCGAAACTTACCGGAAGAAGAAGAAATCAAGATAGCAAACTTTTTATAAAATAATGGAAATGGTTTATTGAATATTTACAGATAAATTGAAAACAGATAAAGACATTAGCAGGGTCATTGTAATAACCTACAGTTTCAGGAGAATATATATTTAAAATAGATAATTAAATAAGCAAATTAAATGAATTTGTATACACAGAATATATTTTTAAAAAATAAATCTAAGGAACCACAGAAAGAGGGGGAAGGAAGTCAAATATTGAAATGTTAAATTGACTTTAAAACTAATGAAATGTATACATTTGAAAAGTATCTGTTTGTTTCTGTTTGTTTCTATGGTACTCTATGTGTGTTTTTATATTGCAAACCATCCTGTGATCTTTGAATGAAAGGTAGAATAGAAATGTATTATTATTACTGTTGCTGTTGTTATAAAACAGGGTGTCAGAGATTTAGAGGATAAATTCTACACAGAATAATGACTAAGCCAGTAGTGTACACAGAATCTGTTATAAAAAAACAAGTGAAACCTCTTTTATAGTCACACATATTTGACATGGGTACCTTCATGTGTCAGCAGTATATAAAGGGTAGTGTATGACATTGATCTTGGGTTCTAAGTGCACCATCCTCACAGTGGATTTTACTGATTGAGGTTAAAATAGAAAAATATTCCCATATGGAGTTGTTATTTATTGTAATTTAATGTAGTGATGAAGAACCTGGGTGAAAAACTTCCTGAATATATATATTTACACTAGGATTAACTGACTGTAATCTTACCTAACTGTACTCAGGACAGGAAATAACCATGGCAAGTAGCAACAATCTTCATTTGATGTTGCATTAATCATATTCAGCAGTATTAGGGAAAGCTATAACTCATCTTGAGAAATTAATGCCTGGACCGTTTTGGATTCTCGTTCATTTTCAGCGCTGGTTAAATGGCAGATCTCGCAGTTAAGGGCCTAACTACATATTACATGAAAATGTGGGTAACATTAAATCCCAAAGACCTTAAAAACAGCAACACACATAGTAAAAACACTGTGTTGGCAAAGGGATTCCCCCACTTTTTATATATCTGCTGTAGCAGTAGTAATTCAGTGGAGAGAAAGGAACCGCCTGAGTCTTTTCCCAAATGCTTTTACAAATCATCCTCACCCAAATGCCTTTTTTCCTGGGTAGGGAGACAAGGTTCCAGATGTGGGCAGCAGGTCACTTTTTGAATGTTTTTGGACAGCCAGCATGGCCAATGGCCAGGAACGGCGGCAGCTGTAGTTCAGCAACTTCTTCTTTGGTGATCCCTCATAGCTGAGTATGATTGTCTTCCATAAACACAATTTTAACAGTGAGTCCGTGAGTGACTGTGGAGGCCAATTCTGTATCCACACACCCTTCCACAGTGGGGACCTTCATTACTGGGCGGGAATTGATCATGGTGTGGATTTGCCAAGTGTACCTTCCTCTTAGCAAGTTTCTCCCTTTCATCCTGAGTTTGAGCATCTTCAGACTTCCGGGTTAGCGCTAACGGCTAATGGCGGATTCCCTCCGAGCTCCGGAGGGAATCGGCTCTTCAGGAGCGGGGTCTTGCCGCTGCGGCGACGCGGGGACCCTTAGAAATCACAGGCGGGGAAGCCTGTGAACTTGGTGACTCGGCGGGCACCATTTGCGTCCCCCCCGACCCGTGAAGAAGCCTTTTTAAAGGCTTTGGAACGGGGGACGGGGTGAGCGGCGCGGTGCTGAGAGTCGACTGCTTCTCCTGGGGAGTGAAGCCGTGAGCCATGGTCGGAGGGCGCTGACTTTTTCCTGTGAACAATCGGACCCTAAAAGTAACAACCCGTGAGTAGTACGGAAATTGGACTTTTTAAGGAAATTTCTTTGGAATTTGGCACGATCGGGGAAGGTGCAAACAGGAAGTCCGCCTCCCCGCCTTGTAAAAGATCTAAAGCAAGGACTAGTTAACTAAAGTCGAGAGAATTGTCTTTTCGATAAAAGATATCAATTTCACGATTTGGCGATACAAGTATAAGAAATTGTGCCGGAGGATAAGAGTTAATTTTGAGAGTTGAAGTTCCACCCCCCCGGACCCGGGAGTGATTCACGAGAGAGCCTGCTGAGGAGACATAGAGAAGTTTGATAGCTGTCAAATTTAGCTGTCAAAAAGGAAAAAGAGAACTTTGTTTCTGCTGTCTCTGCTGGATACAGTTGCTGCAACCTGGTTATATTTTGTTGAAAATAAGTAAGAACTGATACAAATTAACCTGACTTTTGGATTTTAACTGGAAAGAATACTAAGTTACTAAATCCCTCTAGAGGAGGATTTGGGACACTACAAGAATGGCTGGAAAAGGGAAAATTCAGGCTGGGCTGGACAGAATATTTGTTCTCCTGGGAAAGTTACAAGGCCAAATTGAGGTTTTGTCTACAAATGTAACAATCTTGAGTTTAAAAGTAAATAACATTACGGAACTTGATAAGGACTTGACTCAGGAAGCCCATGCAGCTGGACAAAAAGAGGACTTTGAGAATTCTGAAAGTGTGGAGAAAGAGATATATGTTGTTCCTGAGGAGAAGGAAGGAGGAGCTGTAACCTTGCAAATGACAAAGGAGAGCCAGAGGCCTGACATCATGCTCAAAAAGGGAAACAAGAAATCAAACCAAAGGCCTGACAGGATGATTACAAAGGAAAATAAGTATTGGATGATGAAATTCTGGTTTAAATTGGTGAAGGAAGAATGGAGAGATTCCTTTGTGTGGAGACCTGAAGATCTATGGATTACAAATCTGTTCAAAGTGGAAGCTGGAGTCTTGGTGACAATTGGACTTTTGGACCTTGCTTTTAAGTATGGAGGTCTGGCTGGAAGAAATTTGGACTTTATTGAGACAGAGCTCCTCCGAAATTTGGAGTTTAATATTAAGGACTATCAAAAAAACCAGCAGAGAGGAACTGAGAGATAATTAAGAGCCTCGGACGTGAGATCTCCAGGCTGATAGAAGATTAAGACTGGACATTTGTTGGGGATCGAAACCGGGAAAGGGGGTGGTGGGGTTTGAGAATCCAAAGGGTGTATAATTATGATCTGTCTTTTTTTTTTTTTTGGTCTGGTTATTAATATGAAAATTGGGAAATTCGTGGAATGGAATTAGGGTCGACTTTAGGAAAAAGATTTGTGTATTGAGGTACAAATATTGATGTTTATAAGTTAAAATAAGTTTAAAAAATGAACTAAATATAAAAAGGTTAAAAATTGGGGATAAGAACTTGTTGAACAAACAACTTGAATTGGAATGCAAGAAGGGGAAGTGTGGGGAAGTCTGGGAAATATGGTAATGAAAATATGGAACTGTAAATTTTATGTGTTTTTAAATTTTTCCTTTTTTATTTTTTTGTATTTTTTTGTTCTTTTTGATTTTTTTTTGTATTGAATTTGAAAAATCCTAATAAATATTTCATTAAAAAAAAAAGAGTTTGAGCATCTTCAAAGCGTATGACACCTTTGGTGAAGGCTGTTCTCTGATTGGAGCACTCCCAGGAAACTGTGGCACTGTGGGTTAAACCACAGAGCCTAGGACTTGCCGATCAGAAGGTTGGTGGTTCGAATCCCCATGACGGGGTGAGCTCCCGTTGCTCAGTCCCTGCTCCTGCCCACCTAGCAGTTCGAAAGCACGTCAAAGTGCAAGTAGATAAATAGGTACCGCTCCGGCAGGAAGGTAAATGGCATTTCCGTCCACTGCTCTCGTGCACCAGAAGCGGCTTAGTCATGCTGGCCACATGACCCAGAAGCTGTATGCCGGCTCCCTCGGCCAATAAAGCGAGATGAGCACCACAACCCCAGAGTCGGTCACGACTGGACCTAATGGTCAGGGGTCCCTTTACCTTTACCTTTATACTACATTTTAAAAAATTTGACCTGAGAGAGTCTTTGAACCTCTTTTGTTGACAACCAGCATTATGCTTTCCATTTTTAAGTTCGGAATAAAGTAGTTGCTTTGGAAGACGATCATCCGGCATCTGCACAACATGACCAGTCCAAAAAAATTGATGTTGAAGAATCATTGCTTTGACGCTGGTGATCTTTGCTTCTTCCAGTACATTGCCATTAGTTTGCCTGTCTTCCCAAGTGATGTGTAATTTTTTTCAGAGACACCATTGATGGAATCTTTTGAGGAGTTGGAGATGGCGTTTTTAAGTGGTCCATGTTTCACAAGCATACAGTAAGGTTGGTAGTGCAATAGCTTTGGAAACAAGCATTTTGGTTTCCCTGCAAATGCCCCGGTCCTCACAGCTACTTCTAGGCCCTTACATAATGGGCTCTGTATTCCCAAGATGTGTGAGAGCCTTATTATATTTAAAATATATACCCTGCTTCCCCCCACCACAAAGACTTAAAGTAGCTTGGAAATAAAAAGCAAACACCAAAGCAATGATGATGCACCCATTAAAAATGAAAAAAAAAACAAAAACAAAAAACAATTAGGAGCAAAACGCAACCCCCCCCCCACAAAAATTATATGCAGCATATCCCTCATGTAATATTCCTCCAACTTTGCAAGCTCTTCGCTGCTCTTCAGCATTCCAATATGCCCTGACTTACAGCCAAGAACTCTTTGTTGGTATAAGCCTTTTAACATTTGCAACACCTCTTAGAAAGGTTCCCTCCTGCTGTTCTCTATTTTATAAAAAAGGTCCCCAGAAGTTTCCTTTTGGTATTAAACCTTTCTTTGTTGCTGTTTTTTGACTCATAAGGCAGATCTACCATTCAAGAGGTCACAAGGAGTGTGTGCTCAGTGTGTGTGGTTCATGTTAAATGCATTTACATCCCAAGAAGAAATCCATTTTAAAACATATTCATTGGCTATATAATATATTCCTGCTTCCTTTCTCAGTCTCAGGATTTTCCAGCATGCTCTTGATTATTTTATTTTATTTTTGGCTTGAATATGCCTCATTATGGCATTCCATTTGTGCTCATTTTTGCTCTCATTTCCTGAGCTTTTTGGGCTGCCACAGAAGGTTGATTTATTCTTACTTTCCATTTTCTTACTTGACTATGGATGACCACATACTATTTATTTATGGGAACATGTATAGACCATCTTCCAGTCTGTAAGAAGCACCAAGTGCTTTACAACAATTTAAAATGTTACGGTTAAAAAACCAGCACAAAATGGGTGCAAGATTTAAATACATAAAAACTTGGTGGAACAAAAACAGCTTAGCTGTCCACCTCAAAGACATTGCAGAAGAGACCAATCTAACTTGCCTTGGTAATAAGTTTGGTGCCCACACCAAATAAGGCCCTGTCTTACGTCCCTGTCAGAAGCACCTAATTTCAGGGGTAGAATGCAGAGCAGGGTCTCTGAAGATGTCCCAAAATGACGGGCAGGTTCATGAAGGTGAAAGTAGTATTTAAAATAACACTAGTCAACAACAAATTTGTTGTCTGCGTTTTTTCAGTTGATTTAGGACGAATCTGATGCGCTGAATCCAAAAATCACATTGGTTTTGCTCAATCAGGTCAAGTTTTTGAGCTATGGCCACATGTTGTTTCTTTACGTTTTTGTTCACATGTACGCTTGTGTGGAGCATTTTAGAAGAAGTTGGTGGGGGTAAAATGCCATGTCAAATAATTGTTTTGATTGGAAATTATTATTTTAATGACAAGAAGTATTCAGGTCCGATAGTTCTGGGTGATTATGTCAAAAAGGGATCAGTTTGAAGTCATAAAACCTCGAAATCTTCCATAAATTGGTGTGGCAAAGCATAAAGTTGGGGGACCATAACTAAGTTAATGGGGCAGCCGCCCCACGAAGTATCCTGATCTTCAATCAGCACGTCGTCCTGTAGCTCATTGTGATGAAATTCCAGTGTCTATCTTCGGAGAACTTCCTGACATTAGTGACGAAGATGCCTCCAGTGTTGAAGGACATAAAGAAGTGGTTCTTGAAGATGATGCTCCACATCCATTTTCCCAAAAGGAGTTGAATGATCTAGTTCCCGACCTCAGCTTGTCAAAGGACTCTGCTGAACTGTTGGCATCCAGATTGAAGGAAAAAAACCTCCTCTCTGACAGTGCTCGCATTAGCTTCTTCCGCAACAGGCATCAAGAGTACCTCTGTTTTTTCTCGGAAGAGGACTTGGTGTACTGTGCAGATATTGCTCAGCTTCTGGTCAAGCTTGGAGTGCCACAGTACGAACCCAAAGATTGGAGACTGTTCATTGACAGCAGCAAGCGATCACTGAAATGTGTTCTGCTACACAACGGCAACCAGTTTGCCTCTATACCCCTGGCTCACTCGAGTACACTGAAGGAGAACTATGAAGCGGTGAAGTATGTGCTGGAGAAAATTGGTTATGATCAGCATAAGTGGTTTATTTGTGTTGACCTGAAGATGGTGAACGTTTTGTTGGGACAACAGTCTGGCTTCACCAAGTACCCATGTTTTCTGTGCATGTGGGATAGTAGGGACCGTGCTCAGCATTACACGAAGAAGGACTGGCCTGGGCGGGAGGAATTGGTGCCTTGCAAAGAAAGGAATGTCATCAACGACCCTCTGGTGGACAGAGACAGAATACTCTTCCCACCGCTGCACATCAAGCTCGGCTTAATCAAGCAGTTCACCAAGGCTCTGGACAAGGATGGTGACTGCTTCACGTACTTGTGCCAGGCTTTTCCAGGATTGACCATGGAGAAGTTGAAAGCTGGCATCTTTGACAGTCCTCAGATCCGTCAGCTCATCAGAGATCCAGAGTTCGGAAACTCAATGAACGAAGTGGAACTGGAAGCGTGGAAGGCATTTGTTCTGGTAGTGAAGAACTTTCTTGGCAACCATAAGGCCAGAAACTACGCAGAACTTGTCAACAACATGCTGACTGCTTTCAGAAACCTGGGCTGCAACATGAGTGTCAAGATGCACTACCTATTTTCACATATGGACCGGTTTCCTGAGAACCTGGGTTCAATGAGTGACGAGCAGGGGCAGAGATTCCAACAGGACATGAAAGAGATGGAGACCAGGTATCAGGGTCGCTGGGACGCAGTCATGATGGCTGACTACTGTTGGACTCTGAAGAGAGACCTCCCTGCCGCTGAGCATTCCTGGAGTTCCAAGAAACGGAAGTTCAAGCCCTTAAGTTTGAAAAATGGTGAAGCAACATGCACTTTACGTGTACTTACCTTTATCAATGCCCACCATTCAATTTACAGTAAACCTGACCTGATGGAGAGAAATGGATGCCATTTCCTTATTCAGCAGTGCAAAAATACCCTAAATCAGTTGTAGAAATCTAGACAACATTCAAAAAGTAAAAAATTGTTGCCCAGTGTAATCAGATCCTAAGCACCTCAAATTCAGTTCACAGACAAATTGGAAACCATACCAGGGTTGTAAATAATTTTTATTAACTGACCAATCAAATCAAATCAAATCAAATCACATCATATAAATTCCGAATTACAAAGCTGAATTTAAATTTTTTTGTTGAGGGGACCCATATTTCAAGTTCCGAAGGGGGATTCTGACCATCTTCTTGCTGTTGCGTTAATATCCACAAATCAATCCAAATAATATTCATAATTCTATCCAGTCTTATCTTGCTGTTTCCACATCTCATCTTATTCGTATATTTTTCCTTCTTTTCTTTACGATCTCTTCTGATAATCTTCTTAAGCTGACAAACACCAATTATAATCCTGTGTGAATTTTCCGTTTGACCAGTCCTCATATCAGATGGTTTCCATATATCATCACTTTCATAAATAACATCACTCTTTCCATCATTAACACGTAGATCTGTCACTCTTAAGTCCCTCTGAGGAGTATCACCCACAATATAACAACAGCTCTGTTCCTCCTCCCAGACTTAAGTCCTCCGACAGAACTAGCCAACATGGTGACAGTATTTTTTACTGCGTCATTCCAAAGCTCTTATAATTTTCACGGTCTTCTTGAAACATGCTTTGGTTAGTGAATTATCTCCACACAGTCTTAAATCCACAGCTTAAGTCATTAAAATGACATTTCTGACTTGTGAGGGGGGGGGATTCTTGTTTAATCACATAGAGGAAAGAAAGGAAAGTTTTTTCCCCTCCCCCATCAGTCCCTTTGCCATACCGAGTCTTGGCGTATCTTCTCATGATTTACTCTTGTTCCTCCGACTCATCTTGTTTTATCAGAGATCTCTTCTTTTAGCAGTCTTTACTCCCCCTCCTTCCTTGAAATATGTGCATTCTCTTCATCCTAATTGTTTCTTTTGAAGTTCTTGCAGCTAGCGGCACGGATCAGAGACGGCGTCCAGGAGTGCCGAAATCCCACAGGAGGGCATTGTGCCTAGTGCCCCCATCCCCACAAATTCGGGGGTGGTATAGGGCACAGCAGGCAAGGGCAGCCCCCCCCCAACCTTGGGGGGGTAGGGAGGCTATTTTACTCCCATCACAGCCTCCTAATTACCTCGTATGGGTCGGAGAGATGTTATTGTCAGCCATCTTCCGATGCGCTCCTAGTGGCCCCCACCATACCAGGGTTGTAATCACCCTTTCCCAGGCTCTATACAGAGTACACTATAAAATTAAAGCACCCACACAAAAACCAAACTCACATGGGAACTGTAATTTACCTATCACAGAACTGTAATTTCTAGCACCCTTAGCAAACTACAGTTCCTATTATGCTTTGGTGGAAAAATGTGCTGTGGATGGGCTTTAAGTTTTGCTTCCATTGAAATCATGCAGAAATCCCAGTGCAGAATCTCTTGGTTGGAATCTGGTGGGAAATGTGTGATTCTGGTAAAGTGCAATAGCATCCTGAAAAAGCTGGTTTACTTGCTAGAGTCCAAACATGTCCAATGATTTTAACCAAAACCTAGAGCAGTATGATTTTGGTCTGGGCATCATCGATTGAGCCTGCCTCTTCTGATGTTATGCTAACTATGGTAACTAACCCTGATGGCTATCGGGGGTGCTGGATTATACATTTTAAAGGAAACTGACCAAATTCTCACTTCCTGTAGACTGGAATGCAGCGATTTGGTTTGCCTTCAAACTTCTCCCCCACCCCCCATTCTCAGCTAAAAAAAGAAGTACCACGGGAGAAGTACCAAATGTACCCCCCAAAAAGTACCAAAATGTATATTTTAGAAGGAAATTCACAGAGAAAATATAGATTCATGGATTTTTTAGTTGGAAGGTAAAGGTAAAGGGACCCCTGACCACTAGGTCCAGCCATGACCGACTCTGGGGTTGTGGCGCTCATCTCGCTTTATTGGCCGAGGGAGCTGGCGTACAGCTTCTGGGTCATGTGGCCAGCATGACAAAGCCACTTCTGGCAAACCAGAGCAGCACATGGAAACGCTGTTTACCTTCTCGCCGGAGTGGTACCTATTTATCTACTTGCATTTTGATATGCTTTCAAACTGCTAGGTTGGCAGGAGCAGGGACCGAGCAATGGGAGCTCACCCCATCACGGGGATTCGAACCGCTGACCTTCTGATCGGCAAGCCCTAGGCTCTGTGGTTTAACCCACAGCGCCACCCGCATCCCTATGGAAGGGACTATGAGGGTCATCTAATCCACCACCTGCAATGCAAGGATCTTGTGGGGTTCGAACCCACAGCCCTGACATTAAGATTATTGTGCTCTACCAACTGAGCTGTCCTATATCCTATTTATATACCTATTTCATGGTGGGGGGATACATTTAAAATAATGCGCGCACACAGCGCGCACACACATAGATCCTGGAATGGGATGGAACAGATTTATGAATGGACTCATTTGAAATGGACACAAACCTGAAATAGACTGATCCATCCATCCTAACTTGGAATTGATTAGGGTTTGGCAGCCTGTCTTCCTCAGTGGAAAATCTTACCTAATTAGGTGATTATTTCTGCTTATTGAGGATCCTTAGGATATTGTACCCTTAGGCTACAACCTCACAGAGACCATACACTAGACTGTGGCTCTAATATACAATGGAAGACAGTTTATGTTTATTAACATGCTGAAAGAAGCATATATGAGGTAGCCATAAAAAGGAAGCCGACATATTTTACAGGTATCCCCCCCTCTACATTTCTGTTTACTATTCTTAACCTTCCCAGTATAAAAACCAAGGGATAAATCCTTTGGCTTAATCTTGGCTTTGGATTTTTATTTTTATTTTTTAAAAAATGTCTTCTATCCTCTGCAGTTTTAGTACCTAGGAAATGAAAGTTCAACATATTGTAAATTGGGATAAAATTGTTGTCCAAAGATGACAGGCTAGAAATGGGGAGAAACAGTGATAGATGGTGATAATGTTTGTTTAAAAATTGCATGTAGAACTCTTGGAGGAGAAGAGCTACAGAAAATTATAAGCAGGCTCTATTCCTGCCAAGCTAACAACTCACTTCATCCTATTGCCCTTGAATGCTGAGACTATTAACTCAAAAAGCAAGACCATCTCCTTCCATATCAACCTTCTGTTGCTGTGCAGCAGGGGTAGCCAACACAATGACATTTAGAAGCTTTTGGACTCCAATTCCCATCAGACCCAGCCTGCAGGACCAGTGTCCAGGATGATGGCAGTTGTAGTATCATGGAATGGCAGAGGTGGAAGGCCCCAGCTGGGGAACCCCAAGGGAAGCAGGCTCAGAGCCAGGGGACTGGTGATGGAATGATGATGAGTGGTCAGAGGGAGAACAAGGGAGTGTCAGGGGTCTTTCTGAGGAGGGCTGCACTGAGGAGAAATGGTGGGAGCCTCTCCCTCCCCTTCCTCCTGATCAGGATCCTGAATCTTCCCAGGAGCAGGAGGACAGTATAGATTTGGAACCGTGGTTTGCAGAGGGACATAGTTCAGAAGGCAGAAGCTGGGAAGTACTGGATGGGGAACAGCTAGGAGGAGGAGAACTGGGAAAGAGAGAGTTAACAGGCTCACTGTCTCTGGAAAGCATTCATCCGCTCAGCCCAAGGTCAAGAAGAGCAGCACAGAAAGCACAGTGGTTGCGAGATCAGGTTACAAGACGTGAGAGTGACGTGGGTGACTAGGGAGGAAGTGGGTGGGACCCTTAATTGGGAGCACCTTCATTCCTGGGAAATGGAGTCTTTGTTCCCTCGCTGTGATCATTAAAGTTCTAACTGGTAAGAAGACTCCTTTCCCTTTGTTCTGCTTATCTACTGACAAAGGGGGGGGGGAGAGAAAGCCGATCCCCTGAAGCCTAACAGGGAGCAGACTGGGAGGAGAATGTGTTGGAAGCTGAAGAGGCAATGGGGTTTAGGGAGCAGGAAGAGGCTATGGCAGTAGGCAGTGCAGACACAGAAGTGGGAGAGGAGGAGACAGAGATGGGGCAGGCTGCTGAAGAATCTCCCTCTCCTGCTGCAATTTGCCCTTCTCCTCCCTGGTCTCCCAGAATATGCAGAGGAATGAAGAGGGCAGAGCAAAGAGACTTTAGTCCACATTGCTTAGTTTTTTTTGAGGGGGGGTCTAATACACCCAGTTTTAGTTGCCCAACTCAAATCATTCTATGTTGCATCATGCATATATATTTTCATCCTCCTTATAACTTGAAAATGATAAGACATAGGAAATTTTTATTCACACCAGTCACTTTGACATGTGAGATAATCTAGTACAGCAATTTTATTCAAAATCTGAGATGTATTAGTTACAAATTTTTTTTAAAAAAAGATGATCTGTAATGGGACAGCCCCATTGAAGATGACAATGGTTACACAGAGCTCGTTGCTTGTTGAGAAAGGTCAGTGCTCTGGATATCATCATCATCAAAGTTGGAAAACAGGGACTTGTGAATCATACATTTGTTCTGCTATTCTTATTAATTTTTATTAAAGAGAAAAAGCTTTTTTAATGTTAACTGATAACTCAAGAAAGAAAAGGGAGTAGGGACATCATCTTAGCATTTGTATTCCAACATATTATAAATATCTACTTTTCTATAAATATATTAATCTACATTCCACTGTGTTTGCTCCCTTGTTCAGCTTTGTATTGCATTGCATTTCTTATACATATGGATCATGTAACATTTTTCTTAACCATCCATTTCAAATGATTTAGGGGTCTGTTCCTCCTGCCCCACATTTACAATCACCCCAAAAGAGTGGTTGAAGAAATCTGTGCTTATTTGATTTTGCTCCTTCGCTCCCAGGAGAAAGTCAACTTTGTTAACTCCGAACACAATTCTTAACCTTGCTTTTAATGATAGGAATGACTTGCTATCCATTCTTGGACACAATGAGAGTTTGCATCCTCCAATCCCTTTCTTCCTCTCTGAAATAACCAGACTGCTCTGAAGTCCAATTCCCAGCTGATTGGTTTTGAAATTAATCTTAAGTCACCCAACTCTAATTCATTCTTCTTTCAGAGAACGTATTAACCTGCTTCTTCTGAATTACCAATCAGTAAGTAACTGAATAACTATTTAAGGATTGTGTCTCTTGGGCCCATCAAAGTGTTCAAAGTCCCTTTGATGGCATTTCCTCTTTAGCTCATGACTTATCTAGAAAATTTTCACTAGGCACAAGACCTGACACCACAATGTCAAACACATTAGCCCTCTGCCTGCTGCCATCTTAACCTGTTAATTACAGTGGCTTACTTTCCACTCACGTGAGATTCTTCGGTTAGAACAAAATTCAGTCCAAAATTGAGATGTGAATTTGTTTAACTTTTATTCTGTTTATCTGACTTAACACTGGCTGTTCCCTTAGAGACTCTGTTGAGAAACTTCCCATCTTTTCCTCCGCCTTTGATCTAAAGCTGTCAGAGCTTTACTTCATTTACATTTCTGACCCACTGATTAAAAAAATAAAAATTATATCCTTTGGGTACTGAAGTATTGTTGGATGTCAGAGCTAAGATATACAAATCTAACTTCCTCATTCAATTGTATCAACACAAGGTTCTCACCTGCTCTTGTTCATTGTTGGCTTTTCAAAAAATCTATCTTACTGTATGTATTCTATTGTTGTTGTTGTTGTTGTTGTTGTTGTTGTTATTTAAAAAAATAATTTTTTATTAACTGGCCAATCACATCAAATTAAATCACATCACATAAATTCCAAATTACAAAGCCAAATTTTTAAATTTTGTTGGGGGAACCCATACCTCAGGATCCAAAGGGGGATTCAGATCATCTTCTTATTACTGCGTTAATGTCCAAATCAGTCCCAATCAGTCCAAACAAAATTCATAATTCTATCCTGTCTTATCTTGGTGTTTCCACATCATATCTTGTTCATATAATTTCTATTTTTCCTTTACGATCTCTTCTGTTAGTCTCCTTAAGCCGATAAGCAAAATAATAATCCTCTGTGGATTTCCCGTTCCTCCACTAAGTCCAGATGGTTTCCATATATCTCCTTCGTAGATAGCATTGCTCTTTCCATCATAAATTTGGCATTTGTCGCTCTTAAGTCCCACCGAGGAGTTGATCCACGATATGTAAACAACTCTATTTCTCTCTTTCTCCTCCCAGACCCAAGAGCTCCAACAATGCCTCCCAAAATGGCGACGGCATTTGTAACTGCGTCATTCCAAAACTCTTAGCTTTCCAGCTTCATCTTGAAACATTGCTTTGGTTCGAAAGTTTATCTCCACACAGCCTTAAATCTATTATTATTATTATTATTATTATTATTATTATTATTATTATGTTCCCATCATCTTACTTCTTGCTGGGAGACAACATGCCTACCTTATGTGGGTCTCTACAGCACTAACAATGGGACGCGGGTGGCGCTGTGGGTAAAACCTCAGCGCCTAGGGCTTGCCGATCACATGGTCGGTGGTTCGAATCCCCGCGGCGGGGTGAGCTCCCGTCTTTCGGCCCCAGCTCCTGCCCACCTAGCAGTTCGAAAGCACCCTTAAATGCAAGTAGATAAATAGGTACCACTTTATAGCGTTTCCGTGTGCTGTGCTGGTGCTGGCTCGCCAGAGCAGCTTCGTCACGCTGGCCACGTGACCCGGAAGTGTCTCCGGACAGCACTGGCCCCCGGACTCTTAAGTGAGATGGGCGCACAACCCTAGAGTCGGACACGACTGGCCCGTACGGGCAGGGGTACCTTTACAGCACTAACGGATCAGGGCAGGTAATGTAGCTATGTTGTTGAATCAGTGGTTGATTCAATTCCTATAGAACTTTTACAACTTGTATTTGAGTTAAAGCATCTTCTGGGGGACAGAGATCTCTTGAGCATCATTCATGCCTTTGTAATTTTGGGAGATGATGAAGATGTCGTCCTATGCTCCCTATTTTAAAGCAACTATACTAGCCTTCTGTTAGCTTCTAAATTCAACATAGGATGGTGGATATGAAGATCTGACCCCACAGACTTCACCTCAAGAGGGACTTTTCTCATCATCTAGTCTAGTGAAGGGCAAACTGCCCTCTGACTGATTTGGCTAATATTTGCCCCTCCCCCCCCAAAAAAGTTTTGTTTTGTTTTCCTGAACCCATTCTAAACATGGAGATCATGTTTTGCTCCCAGTGACACAGGCAGGTCAGAAATAAACCCACAAATCATGACCCTACCCCCAGCCCATCTGTCCCCTTCTATTTACTCAAAATCTAGCTGATGGTCACAGTGGGGACAGATGTCCTTTGCTCCGAATAAAATAAAATAAAATAAAATAAAGTAGCGCTTTCATCTTATAGCAGGCAAAGCCATATAATATATAGAGAAGAGGGGGAAGCCCCTGTCTATCACTGTTGCAGTTATTGAGTTGAATCTGGCCGTTGGCTGACTTACGTCCCCACCTGCTTCTTATCAACACTGCAGTATCACTGTTATGATATAGTTAAATTACATTTTTAAAAGTCATCCTTGGAAGTTAGGAATATAGCTCTTCTGTATCATCTATTAGTCTAGCCAATATATATGGTGATTAAAACAACATCATAATAACATATCCTTAGTTGTCCTTCCTTTGAATTTCAAAAGTCGGACGCTTGGCGGCCTTTGCCCGTAACCCACAAACCACCTTTCTTTTCTTTGTTCTCTCTTTTTTTCTCCCCACAAGAGTCTCAGAGTCTCTGTGGCTTTGATAACAGATGCTTCTGAGTGATAAACAGGAATATGGGAAAAATACATAACTGGTTATTCTTGCAGTCTTGGCAGATCAATTGTAGAGGCAGGTGTTTGAGGAGCATTTAATGGAATTGCCTGAAAAAAGGGCAGCTTTTGCTTCCATTACCTATATTGCTATGTAGTGTGACTTTGCCTTTTAAAGTATTGCCTTTTTGGAGGTCACTTAGGCCTTTGGTGCACTTCGTTCTTCCACCCTCCATCACTTTTAGACATGTTCATGTTGCTTTCTTACTTTATTGTGTGAAGGGCTTAGTGACAGAGAAACTGCTTTGCATGCAGAAGGTCAAAGGTTCGATCTCCAATATCTCCAAGTCAGAATAGGAAAGACCTGTTGGGCCTCAAACAGTAAAGACAACGTTTTGTGTTAAAATTAAGAGATTAATATATGCAGTGCTTTTTTCTGGGGGGACACAGGGGTACACATACCCCTAAACATTTTGTGAATCTAACGGGAGAAGAAACTAAAAAAAAATAAATTAGTTTATTCTCTAGCATGGTGAATCATCAGTTTTGTTGCTGGCGGCCTCATTTCCTGTCACTGTGTTTCCTGAGACTCAGATGGAATGAGAGTACCACTAAATATTTTTTAAAAGAAAAAAAAACCACTGGGAAAGACCTTCATGTGAAACCCAGGAGGGCGGCTGCTTACAGGGCTGTTTGAAGCATTTGTGGCGCTGGGGTGCAAAGGTCCGCCCAGTGCCCCCCCCCAGTTGCCCAGTCCCAGGCATGCAGGAGGGCGGAGCCGGCTGACCACCTCAGTGTCTCACTGGCTCGGTCGCCCCTGAACTTGCAGCACAGAGCCTCCCACAGCAGAACAGCCCAGTGCGGTGCACTGACCAATGGGCAGGCCCTTCCCCAGACTGAACTCTCGGGCCCCAGACTCTCAGCCTGGCGCCCCTGAGAGCCCGGCGCCTGGGTGCCCTGCACCCCTAGTGCCTATGGGTAAGACGGCCCTGGCTACTTAGTGTGTTCAGACAATACTGAGCAGGATGAACCAATGGTCTGACTCAGCGGAAGTCAATTTCCTGTAGTCCTGTGTGAAATTATACTGATGGGTAAAATGTAAAATGAAAGAAAACTCCATAGCTCATATCAAACTCCAAAATCCCTCTCTCTCTCCCTATCCCTCCCTCCCTCCCCCCCCTCTCTCTCTCTCTCACACACACACACACACAATATGAGGTGACATATTTTATTTAACTTGCAGTAGTCCTATTCCTATATGGAAGGTGGTGGTTATCAAACGTTGTTTGTGGAGTCTCTATAGCATGGGGCTCTGTGGGGTTTGATTTCATGTTGTTCCATAACTACATGAAACCACTGAGTGGAGTCATCTGGAGTTTTTGGCGTTGTTATCCTCAACGTCCTTCGTAATATTAAGATTGTATTCTGCCCGGACATCGTTCTGCCCAGACACTGAGATCCAGTGCCGAGGGCCTTCTGGCGGTTCCCTCGCTGCGAGAAGCCAAGTTACAGGGAACCAGGCAGAAGGCCCTTTCGGTAGTGGTACCCTCCCTGTGGAACGCCCTCCCACCCGATGTCAAAGAGAAAAACAACTACCAGACTTTTAGAAGACATCTGAAGGCAGCCCTGTTTAGGGAAGCTTTTAATGTTTAATAGACTATTGCATTTTAATATTTGGGTGGAAGCCGCCCAGAGTGGCTGGGGAAACCCAACCAGATTGGGGGGGGGGGTATAAATAAATAAAAATATTATTATTATTATTTTAAAAACTTAGTTGTAAATTGCTTCAGAGGTTTTCAGTGGGAAGCAATATACCCATTTAATAAGTTACACTAAACTAATTTGAATTATTTTTGTGAATATTTAGCATATTCTTCAATGGGTGACATCACGGTGCAAAATTCTGTGAGATCGTGGCACCCAAAATGGCTGTTGAGCTGTTACAGGAAAAATGGGACGCCTCAGATTTTCCAGGACACTGGCAGGTGATGGCCTTGTAGTTCTGCATCCTGTTCTCACAGTGGCCAACCAGATACCTGTGGAAATCCCTCAAAGAGAATTCGAACACAAGACCTCTCCCCCCCCAAGTTTCCTGCAACTGGTATTCAGAATCATTACTGCCTCCAACTGTGGAGGCAAAGGAGAGCCATCATGGCTAGTAGCCATTAACATCTCTCTCCCCTCCACAAAAATGCCCAGTCTTCTCTTAAAGCCACCCAAGTTGGTGACCCTCAGTTCCTCCTATGGAGAGCAATTCCATAGTTTAACTATGCACTGCATGAAGAAATGCTTTCTTTTACCTGTCCTGAATTTTCCAACAATCTGCTTCACTGCATGTCCACAAGTTCGAGTCTTATGAGAGAGTGGAAAAACATTTCTCTGTCCACTTGATCTATGCCATGCAAAATGTTATAAACTTCTATCACAAGAGACTAGGGCCCTGCGGGACTTGACATCTTTCCGCAGGGCCTGCAAGACGGAGCTGTTCCACCAGGCCTTTGGTCAGGGCACAGTCTGACCCCCTCTCTCCTTCTGTAATCCTCATGGAGAGCCAGTGTGGTGTAGTGGTTAAGAGCGGTAGACTCATAATCTGGTGAACTGGGTTCACGTCTCCGCTCCTCCACATGCAGCTGCTGGGTGACCTTGGGCCAGTCACACTTCTCTGAAGTCTCTCAGCCCCACTCATCTCACAGAGTGTTTGTTGTGGGGGAGGAAGGGAAAGGAGAATGTTAGCCACTTTGAGACTCCTTAGGGTAGTGATAAAGCGGGATATCAAATCCAAACTCTTCTTCTTCCTCCTCCTCTTCTTCTTCTTCTTCTTCTTCTTCTTCTTCTTCTTCTTCATAGAACTCTAGCCCAATGGTTGCCATTAATTTAATTCTGAATTGATTTTAGAATGAATTAATTTTAGAATGTATTTCAATTAATTGACTGTGATTTTACGTAAACTGTGCTATTTTTACTGCTGTTAGCCGCTCTGAGCCCAGCTTTGGCTGGGGAGCGCGGGATATAAATAAAATTTTATTTATCATCATCATATCACCTTTTGCCTCTTACAGTGGTACCTCGGGTTTATAACTTAATTCATTCTGGAGGTCTGTTCTTAACCTGAAACTGTTCTTAACCTGAGGTACCACTTTAGTTAATGGGGCCTCCCACTGCAACCGCATCATTTCTGTTCTTATCCTGAAGCAAGATTCTTAACCAGTGGTACTATTTCTGGGTTAGTGGAGTCTGTAACCTGAAGCATCTGTAACCTGAGGCGTCTGTAACCTGAGGTAACACTGTACTTGGATGTTTTTCATCCAAAGAATTTCTGTTTTGAACATATAGTTCTTCTGCAACAGTGGTAACTCAGTTTATGGGACGCGGGTGGCGCTGTGGGTTAAACCACAGAGCCTAGGACTTGCCAATCAGAAGGTCAGTGGTTTGAATCCCCACAACGGGGTGAGTTCCCGTTGCTCAGTCCCTGCTCCTGCCAACCTAGCAGTTCGAAAGCACGTCAAAGTGCAAGTAGATAAATAGGTACCGCTCCAGCGAGAATGTAAACACCGTTTCCGTGCGCTGCTCTGGTTTGCCAGAAGCGGCTTAGTCATGCTGGCCACATGACCCGGAAGCTGTACGCCGGCTCCCTCGGCCAAAAAAACGAGATGAGCGCCGCAACCCCAGAGTCGGCCACGACCGGACCTAATGGTCAGGGGTCCCTTTAGCTTTAGCTTTACCTCGGTTTAAGAACAGCCCTATTTACGAACTATTCAGTATACGAACTCCGCAAAACCGGAAGTAGTGTTCCGGTTAGCAAACTTTACCTCGGTCTAAGAATGGAATCCAAACGGTGGAAGGGCACCAGCAGTAGGAGGCATTAGGGAAAGCGCACCTCAGTTTAAGAATGTCTTTGGTTTAAGAACAGACTTCTGGAACGGATTAAGTTCATAAACTGAGGTACCACTGCATCACAACCACAATTAAGCAACAGTCCTCTGCTCCTTTTCCATTTCTTTTGAAGACAATACTTTCTGCCAGAAAAATCACATATTAAAACTGCTTATTCAGCAAATTAATTCAACTTGAAGAAAATAATATATATATAGCCAGCCCCTGAGAGCAACACAATCAAATGAATATGAAGGCTTGACAAGTTTTTTTAATCGCTCACAGTGAAATTCTCAAATACTTCATAAATGTGTCATAAGTTAACATTTTATTGTGATGTTCTGTGGTGGAATAATAGGAGGAAATAAAATTAAAGTGTGTTCATTCCCCCTTCAGATCAAAGTGTCAGCAAGCTAGGCTTATAGAAGACATTCACATATAGGAGAGTAGTAGTTTTATCTGCCATCCAGAGAGAGAGAGAGAGAGAGAGAGAGAGAAATTGTGAGGAAATTTGTTTCTTTCCATTTTCATTTGTGCAGAGGAGTCTTACCATCCAAACCTGCAGACCGGAGAAGATTAAGATGGAATGGAGGAATTGGTAGAAAAGGACCAAGTCTCAGTGACAGAGGCATTTTTGTATGCCTATTTCACAAATGCATGAATTTATATGCCTATTCTACATGCATTTTCCCACACATGGTTTTGGTTGGAGAACTGCATTGCAAAATTCGCAGAAATGCAACACTCAAAGGATAATTGTGTTCTGCTTCATGTATTGGTTCAAAATATTTGAAACAGGTAGACCCTCATTAAAAGGCAAGCAAAATGAAATTTGCTCATTTCTCTTCACGCATGGATCTGGACTCCATTTAACTTGATGACTTGGAGAACTTCAATATATCACTGGATTCGTACTTATTTCTTCAAAAAAAGGATAGCCACTTGAAAAATCTTAGTGAAACACTTTAAACATCCATCAAAATGCTTGTGGGCTTTGCCTGAGAAGGCCCACCCAGACCTGACTTTTACTGACCATTGCTCCATCTTGCCCTGCATTGTCTATTCTGAATGGCAGCAGTTGTTCCAAGAGTTCTGCAAGAGGCCTTTCCCGATCCTTCTGAGATCCATTTTTAACGAGGGAAGCCAGAGACTGAAAACTGTGACCTCCTTCTGCCAAAGCCTGTTGTACAACTGAGCTAGGAAGCTTCCACTAGACAAAGTAAGTGGCAAGAAAGCAATAACGTTGCCCTTTTGAGAAACATCACACATCTTTATGTAATTCTTTTGAACTTATCTCAATGCCCTACAAGTAGGAATCACGTTAGCAGAGAAATCTGTATGCAAACAGCCTCTGTTACATACAGTACAAAGACTGGCTCTTTCTCTCCAATCTCCAAGTGCTTATCCTCCAACATTTCTCCTATGAAAATAGGAACATCCTAGTCTATTATTATTATTATTATTATTATTATTATTATTATTATTATTACCTTACCCATCTAACTGGGTTGCTCCAGCCACTCTAGGTGTCTTCCAACATGTATAAAAACATAATAAAACATTAAACATTAGACAACTTCCCTATACAGGACTGCCTTCAGATGTTGTTTAGTTACTTATCTCCTTGGCTTGGAGGTCACATAACACAACATCTCTCCGATGAAAATCGGGACTCCTAAGGAAAAGTGGGACATTCTGGGATCAAATCCAAAACCGGGTCGGCTTCTGTAAATCTGGGACTATCCCTGGAAAATAGGGACCTTTGGAGGGCCTGCAAGTGCTAAGTGAAGGCCTGAATAGGGAGCCAAGCGTACTTACATAGGCTCCTCTGTACAACCAGGAGCCATGATTTGGTAAAAAGGTAAAGGACCCCTGGACGGTTAAGTCCAATCAAAGGCAACTATGGGGTTGAGGCGCTCATCTCACTTGCAGGCTGAGGGAGCCGGCATTTGTCCACAGACAGCTTTCCGGGTCATGTGGCCAGCATGACTAAACCGCTTCTGGCGCAACGGGACACCATGACAGAAACCACCACAGTAGTACCTATTTATCTACTTGCACTGGTTTGCTTTGGAACTGCTAGGTAGGCAGGAGCTGGGACAGAGCAATGGGAGCTCACCCTGTTGTGCAGATTTGAACCACTGACCTTCTGATCGACAAGCCCAAGAGGCTCAGTGGTTTAGACCCCAGCGCCACCCGCATCCCTTTAGCAGCCATGATTGGAGAAGGCTCCATCTGGAGGAACAAACCTAAGGAGACCTGGCTCCTATTGCAGACTTTTGCCAAACATGGAGCAGTCAAAGGGATGGAGTCAGATAAGAGCAGGGATTTTGGGGGCAAGGGGGGAGGGCATGTGGCACTGGAAGTGAGACTAGGACCTTTGCCATCACAAGTGAAACAAATTAGCCCTCTGATCAGATGACTAACTTCTGGACAGGGTGTAATGAAAATTAAGGGAAGTTCAGACTTAAGGAATTCAAAGTAACAGTTATACATTTCTAGCTCTGAACGTAATGGGGGAATATATTTTTTTATAAAAAATGTAGGCATGCACCATCCTTTATAAGCAAAGTAATGTCTGTATCATATAATATTTTATCCCGGTAATAGGCTCATGTCTTTAACAGCCAATGTATTACATTTTATTTTTTAATAATGAGAGTTATAACTGTACTTCACAATGAGTAAGTGTATTAATTATGAGACAAATCAAGCCAGATAGTGTTTCCTGCTCTGTTTCCTTGAATTTCAATGACTAAGACTTTACTTTAAAATTAAGGACCTTTTAATATATCTAATAATGAATAAATGAACTAATTACAGATAATAAATATATTTTTATTGAAATCTGAATGACTACACTTGTCGTTAGCCCATGGAAGTGAGTTGTACACCCTTGAATTATGCACCTCTATGTGTATTAATTATACATTTGTCTTATTACTGACTTAAATATCTGGGTTCTGCAAACATTCCATTGGATTCAATATTTCCCTGAGCTATGTAGATAAAACTCTCCTTGATTTAAATAGTTGTCTCTGTCGATCTGTCAGCAGAAATGGCTCTTTCTGAAAAGCTTGAAACATATTTTAATTTTTACCGCAGGAAATATATGGACTCATAAGTTGAGAGCAAATTCATTTCAATCTAATAACAAAAAAGGAAAATGAAAGAGCTGGAATAGTGGAACTCCGTTAGGAAACTAATAAAACTATTGCTTCTGTCTGCCATGGTACGCTTTAAAACAATGAAGCCACATACACAACATGCTTTAAAAACATATTTAAATCACATGACTTACCCCCCAAGAATAATGAGAATTGTAGTTTGTTGTTGGGTAACTGCAGTTCCCAGAATCCTTTGGGCGAAGTCATGTGTTTTAAATGGATGGTGTGCATACAGCCTGAGAATCTTTGAGTTCTCAGCCCTGTATACCTGAAGGAACATCTCCATCCCCATTGTTCAGCCTGGCCACTGAGCAAGAGCAAGAGGGAAGAAACCACCTCATGGCTCCTGTTCATTGTTCTTTGGCTGAACCCTCTTTGAAACTATTGATAATTCTTCAGGTGTACCTATATTGCTAGCTAGCTCTCGCTGATATTGTACAATGAGTGACTATTGCTACAGTTGCATAGGATGCTGTATTCTAACGGGTCAAACCATTTGTCACTTGAGTAATAATAATAATGATAATAATTTTATTATTAATACCCCGCCCATCTGGCTGGGTCGTTCAAGGAAGGTCTGTTGCCAGGGAGAACCGTTAAAGAAGCAGAGGGAGGAGGGATGTATATTTCGTAGGGAGCAAAGAATTTGGCTTAAATAGTAGATCACATTCAACCCAGCCCAAAACCACAATGTTACAAGCATCATCATCATCATCATCATCACCATAAATTTTATTATTTATGTCCTGCCCATCTGGCTGGGTTTCCCCACCAACTCTGGGCGGCTCCCAAATTTTTTTAAAAAACAAAAAAAACTTCAAACTTTAAAAACTTCCCTATACAGGGCTGCCTTCAGATGTCTTCTAAAAGGCAGATAGTTGTTTATTTCCTTGACATCTGATGGGAGGGCATTCCACAGGGCAGGCGCCACTACCGAGAAGGCCCTCTGCCTGGTTCCCTGTAACCTCACTTCTCGCAATGGGGGAACCACCAGAAGGTCCTCAGAGCTGGACCTCAGTGTCAGGGCAGAATGATGGGGGTGGAAATGATGAATATGATTCTCAGGAGAGCAGGACTGATATGTAAAAAATGATGAAGGAAACATCCTTCCCTCCAAGTTCATAAAGTCTTCAGATGGTGACCTCTAACATGTCAAGAGAATTCTATGGACAAAACTCCTGAGGCTCCAGATGTCTCCAGGAGAGAGTCCATCAACACCCTGTATGATACACTGTTAGCCATAAACTCCACGTCTGGTGTTTCTCCGCACTTTGGTGACCTGTTCTAATAATTTACTTTTTCCCTAGTACGTCAGACATATGTTTGGTATATAATCTTCATTCCCCTCCTGTCAGTCATCAATATATTTTATTTAATACAGTCGAACTGAAAAATTTAATATGCTAACTAATATAAAGCAGGCTTTGCTAATCTTAAGAGACTACAAGCAGGATGCTGTGCAAATTTATATGCTACAGAAATAGTTTAATACTGAACAGCTGAGTAATTTCGTGTACGATGGCACAATTTGGTCACGTGCTGAGTTTTCTCAGTGTCTGTTAAAATGAATAGAAGTGGAGCCTCTGGCCCACCTAAATCTAAACTTCTCAAAACTACATTTTTTCTCAAAAGAACGGAAAAAAGCTGTCATAAAAAATATCCAAATTGTGGCAAATGGTATTGGAGCACTATCATTGTAGCATCATTTACAAGTGTGTCTGTACCGGATCATTCTCTGCAGAGGAAACCACTGGGGACCCCATGTTAGCTATTCTGTTCCTTCCTTGAAAATGCTCTGGGTAGAAATAGAACAAAAGGTGGTAGAATCTGAAAGCTGCTAATAGGAGGAGGGCTGTGGCTCAATGGTAGATAATAATAATAAATTTATACCCTGCCCATCACTTTGGATGGCTCCAAACAGAATATAAATAAAAATAAAAAGCGATAAACTATCAAACATTAAAAACTTCCCTAAACAGGGCTGCCTTCAGATGTCTTCTAAAAGTCACATAGTTGTTTCTTTGCTTGACATCTGATGGGAGGGCGTTCCACAGGGAGGGCGCCACTACTGAGAAGGCCCTCTGCCTGGTTCCCTGTAACTTTGCTTCTTGCAAAGCTGGACCTCAGTGTCTGGGTTGAACAATGGGGGTGGAGATGCTCCTTCAGGTATACTGGGCCGAGGGTGTTTAGGGCTATCAAGGTCAGCACCAACACTTGGAATTGTGCTAAGAAACGTACTGGGGGCCAATGTAGGTCTTTCCAGACTGGTGTTATGTGGTCCCAGAGGCCACTCCCAGTCACCAGTCTAGCTGCTGCATTCTGGATTAGTTGTAGTTTCCGGGTCACCTTCAAAGGTAGCACCATGTAGAGCACATTGCAGTAGTCCAAGTGGGAGAAAACCAGAGCATGCACCACTCTGGCGAGACAGTCTGCAGGCAAGTAGGGTCTCAGCCAGCATACCAGATGGAGCTGGTAGACAACTGCCCTGGACACAGAATTAACCTGTGCTTCCATGGACAGCTGTGAGTCCAAAATTACTTCCAGGTTGTGCACCTGGTCCTTCAGGGGTACAGTTACCCCATTCAGGACCAGGACCACACCTGCCCACCCCCTGTCCCCCTAAAAGAGTACTTCTGTCTTGTCAGGATTCAGCCTTAATCTGTTAGCTGCCATCCATCCTCCAACTGCCTCCAGACACACAGGACATTCACTGTAGACAAAAATGAGCAAGATAGATCAATGGTCTGATTCAGTATAAGGCAGGTTCTTATGTTCCTAATTCTTTAAAAAATAAAAAATAAAAATCTGACTATGATTTAGGGTGGAGAGAGAGAGATGAAGTCAGTAATCAAATCATCTTCCCTTTGTGTGGGAACAAAAACTGACACAGAGCAATTAAAGGAGGCCATGCAAGGGGCAATTAATAGGCCATTCATCACTAATCCCTACCAGTCCTCCTCAGGTAGGGTTGCCATATGGCTGGAATTTCCTGGATGTAGCTGGTATTCAGCCCTCTTAAACAGTGTCCTGGCGGAAATCGCTTAAATGTCCTGGAAATTCTAGACGTATGGCAGTCAATGTTGAAAGTCAATAAAAATAGCTCAAAAACTTCTTCTTTGAGATTTTGCAACAACTTTTGTGTCGGCGATTTCACTTTTTGAAATATGGCAACTGTTCCTCAGGTATCTGGACGCAGGTGGCGCTATGGTCTAAACCACTGAGCCTCTTGGGCTTGCTGATCAGAAGGTCGGCGGTTCGAATCCCTGTGGCGGGGTGAGTTCCCATTGCTTGGTCCCAGCTCCTGCCAACCTAGTAGTTCGAAAGTACGTCAGAAGTGCAAGTAGATAAATAGGTAACGCTCCGGCAGGAAGGTAAACAACGTTTCTGTGCACTGCTCTGGTTTGGTTTCCATTGAGCCAGAAAGCACCTTAGTCATGCTGGCCACATGACCCAGAAAAACTGTCTGCAGACAAATACTTGCTCCCTCGGCCTGTAAAGCAAGATGAGCGCCGCAACCCCAGAGTTGTCTGGGACTGGACTTAACTGTCAGGGGTCCTTTACCTTTACCTTTTACCTCAGGTATCTATGGAAGAGGCTAAATCCACAAGGAAAGAAACGTAATTCATACTGTGGCGAACCTCTGCTGAACAAAACTTACCTTTCAGTAAACAGAATAGGAAGATCTTGGGAACAGGGAAGGGCACTGCTGAATAATATTGCACCATTTCCTGGAAATAGTTTGTAAGGTGAGCGGTAGCATAATGAGTTCACAATTTCCATTATTTCCTATGGAATGATTTATAATCCAGAATTTTTCAGATCTTTCGTCTTACTTTTTCAGTGGTTTCTGCCTGAACCCAGCAAAAGAGAGCTAAAAGGGGGGGGGGGTGATTTGTCCAATCTCTCCTGCTCTCAGATTCGCCTGATCTGCTTCCCTCTCTCCCTGAATGGTTTCTGCCCCAAAATTGTTGCTGCTAACCAGCAAAATAGAAACAACCAAGAAAATAATGAAGTAAGCAAACTCCTGGTGTTTGGATATCTGAATCTGTGGCAATTAAAGTGAATTTTTGTATAGTGAGGACTTGTGTGTACCTTGTATTCCTGGAAATAAAGTAATATTTCAAGAAGGAATTTGTACCCATATCCCCACACAAGTGAACCCCAGCTGGAATCAGAAATAGAAAATGAATGTCACCAGCTAAAGGCAGCATTTGCTAAAGGCCAGACATTTTGCTGAAGGCCAAAACAGCTAAAATCATGGCATCCCCATGTCTAAATCTGTTAATAAAAACACACGTTTTTTAGTGTGTGCCACAGTATAGCAAAGTCCTCTGTTTCCAGGGGGCAGCTGGTCCTCTGGAGCAATTCTGACTCCTAAACTAGTGAGAAACTCAAACCAAAGAGCCAGAATTTTCTCAGAAGACATTCCCCCCGGCACACCCTCTCTAGATAAAAGGTGCAGAATCTTATCTGAATATTCTGCAGCATTTTTGTGGCATATGCCATTTCTCCCACCACAAACCCCCTCCCCAAATGCCCCAAAATTGCATTAGGTGGGAGGGGAAATAAGCAACTAGAATAACTAGTTACAAGTTATTCTAATGTTTAGATGGGATGGAAACATTCCAGGGGAGGAGGCACAAAAAATGATAAGTGATAAGAGGCAAGCGGTATAATAGATCCATGTTGTACAAATCTTGGGGGGGGGGATAATCGTTTGTTCATGACAAATATTATATTTTTCTAGGATGGCCCTGTTTGTTTTATTCATAGAAGAGTGTAAGATGACATGAGGCATCTCCCTTCATGCCTTAAAGGCTAGCGAGTCCATCTGGGAGATAGAGAGAAGGAGGTTTAAGTGATTGCCAGAAACCCAGTTCAGACAAGCAGATGTAATAAACCACACCAAAGGGAGAATTAGGAAGCGAGAGAAGGGCAGAGAGGTGCCATCACACAAGCAAATCTGCAGAGATTAGGGGGAACTCAGAAACGCCAGAGCGAATGGTGATAATGAGGAGGAGCTTGGATGCAGCAGCAAGCAAGAATGAATGAAAATTGGGTTGCCTGGGGGAGGAAAAGGGGCTTTGAACAGAGGAGTCAGCTTGTGAAATATAAATGCAAATGCCTAGGGCTTAAATTAAAGGAAATGCGAAAATACAACCTGGAGATCTGAAAGGGAAAGTGGAGCATCTGAATTTGGGCCAGCGCATATACAGCTGGGGATTTCCTTCCCTACTTTTTTAGGTGGAGAGTAGAAATAAAAAAAGGAATTATAGAATACAAAGTGCTGCTACAGGTGCAGAAGTGGAGTAACACTGCTAAGGGAAGTTGCACTGATACCACACCGTAGAGCTGGGGCGGATCTGCACTCAATGTCTTTAACGTTAAGGAAGGGTTAAGGAATGGTTTTGATAATGTAGATGAACATATGACAGCCTACTTTTTACATTCATAATGCGTTATTACTTTGCCTTTTTTATCACTTAATCCCACTGGGATGTTGTTATGCTGTAGTGGCTGCTATCGCTTCAAAGGGGTTGTGTGCCTGATCTTCCTTTTTTTAAAAAAGGGGGGGAAAGAAGCCCAAATGTTATCCAATTTGTATGGTTTTGATGCTGGAATCTAAAATAACCATAGACCAGGCTAGCCAATGTGGCATCTTCCAGGTGTAGTTTGACTACACTTCCATTTTTGGGTAGTTGAATTAATTTTATTAGCATTTACGGTATAAAGAGAAACACGGAGCTTAATAACAAATATACCATACTTTTCAGTGTATAAGACTAGGATTTTTTTCTTTAAAAGCTATGTTAAAAATTGGGGGTCGTCTTATGCATGGATTGTGTATCCCCCCCATTTTCTTAATTTGGAGTACCCCCAAAAAGGGGGCGTCTTATACATGGGGGTGTTATACACGGAAAAATATGGAATATATTTTTGGTCCAAAACTAAAACATTGATCTAAATACTCTCTCTCTCTCTCTATATATATATATATGAAAAAGAGAGAGAAAGAAAAGCAGGAAAAAAGGGGGGAATAAGGAAGATGAAATAGACAAGAGATTAAAAGAGTAAAAATAATGTTCAGAAATTAAAGAACTTTTGATTCTTCGCCTGACCACTGTCTATAAGCAATATTCACTTCAACCACTCCAGTGTAACAGCCTATAAACAAACATTATCATCCATCCCAGATGTAGTTTGACTACAGTACCCATAATCCTTTGACCATTGGCCATGATGCCAGGAGCTGATGGGAGTTGGAGTCTTCTGGAGGGATCCTCCCTTAGACACTGGGGCAAGAGGACCATGTTTTTATTGGCTCTGAGAAACCACTGATCTTCTGCTTATTTGTTTGATGCCCCACATAGCAATGAAGCAGCATATCGCAGAATCAGATCTTTTATTTTTCCCCAGTGCTTTATTGTTTATATTTATACATATCCCAGAATCAGATCTTAACTGGGTGCATTCCTTTCACTCCCAATAGAGCCCCCACACCTCCAATATCAACAATAATAATCCTGGGCTGGTCCTGTATAAAAATACTCACTGGTGCAGGAATGCAATTATTCTATAGCTACACATGGGAGATACGATATAAATCTTATTTATTACACTGCTGTTAATAGTGACAACCTTACTAGCTCTGGACAAACCAATCTATACACCACAATTTCCAGATTCATTATATAAAACTGAATACACATGGGGAAATGTGGATGGGGCTTTGTTATGTAAGGATTTCTACTTGACCTAGGCATTTTGAAACTCTTGTTAAATCATAGCTGCTGCCCCTCCACGTCGTCCCCTCCATGTTGCAAGGGAAGATAGGTCATGTGTCCAGCCTAAACCCAGGTTTATTTATGATCATTTATTTCTGGGATTTATATCCTGAGGCTCAGCATCACAGATAACAGCTTATGAGTATAATGAGTCCACAGCAATGTAGTAAAACAAAGCTTCATAAAGCAGATTTACAGGAGTTCACCCACCACCACAAAAAAAAAACTCCCAAATTTCAACACAGGCCAACAGTGAAGCATGACGCAAGCTGGTTCCAGAAACTGAGCTAGTAGCTCATCCATCCATCCACTTCCAGAATAGCAAAAGTGGGTTGACAGGGAAATGTGTTAAGAGCAAGACAGAAATGACTCTCATCCAACAGAGCATGTGCAGAGCAGCTGGAGTTGTACATGTGCAGCCCTTTAAAAAGAAAAAAAACCCTGAAATCCTGCACATCAGATTTTGGGTGAGAAATGGGGTATGAGGAAGGCTGGATCCAGGCACTTTGTTTCTCACCACCTGATGACTGAATTCTCCATCCAGTTAGGATTACAGACACCCAGAATGGACAAGGGATGTGCACTTGGGGGAGCAGTTATTTTAAAATTTCATTTTGGGGATTAAAATTATTCTTGGAATTTTATTTGTACAATGTTTTCTTTTTCTTTTTTTGTTAATTTCTATGTAGTTCATTCAGTTTTTGCATTTCATTTTTTAAATTTGGCTGCTCTTGAGGAAAAGCTGGGGCTATACTGCCCCAATGGTCCTTTGTGTATGTATTGGGGGGGTAAACGGCCCCCCAAACCAATTCATAATCTTCCTTTTCCACTTGTGCAAGTTGAGATTCTTAGATTCAAAATGAAAACAAAATATGAATGAGAAATCCAAAAAACGTAATGTTTTAGTTCAGAATTAGTTAATCTAAGAACCATTTCATTCTTGTTTATTAAATACAAATACAAATAAGGATCTTTCATTTTTCATATGCTTTCCAGATAAACCAAATGGACATCTCAAGAACAGATTAAATGTCTGCACCAAGCGCAAGACTGAGTTCAGTACCAAACTTTGAACTTCATAAAACAGCAAGTTTCAGTCCGAACCACTTCAGGAGGGTCTGTGATTCAGTTTGTGTCTAAATCCCAATTCAGAAAAATGAAAGGCCATGCCTTCTCCATTCACTATGATGGGGAATTTTTTAAATCAGCTATAACTTTCCCCCTTGTGGCATAATTAGATATCTTTCAGGCACAGTAGCTCCTGCTCAATGGATAAAGCATGTCAAATTACATACAGATAAATCCAGGTGTTTTTGTGCTGGGCACTATTTAAATTTCAGAAGAATAGCAGCAGTAGTTTTCCTGAAAGGGCAGCTTTCATAGATGGAGTGGTTGGGTGTGCTTAAAGATGACTCGATTAGCCTCTTCTATTCTGTTGTGGACTATATACACATACACACACAAACACACACACACACAAAACTTGCCAGATTTCAGAAGTAGACCTGAAATGTCCGATAAATGTACTGTTTCCATTGTTACGTCATTAAAAAAAAGAATCCATTGAATCTTTCATATTGTTTTGGGGCAATTTGTATGAAAATAGCATACATCCCACTTTGGTTTGGGATTGTGCAAAGGCGACACCCTCCCCCCCCCCCATCTCAGAACACAGCAAATTAATTCCTCTGGAACACAATCTCCTGTACTGGGTGAACTGAGAGAATACACCCTTGTGCAAATTAATTGAAACAAACAATGAATTGAGTACAGGAGTTTACTGTACAAAACTCACATATAGATGTACAAAACTCACATTAGTAACGGATATGACCTCCGCTATTTTTAAGCAGCATTTGGACACAGTTTGGCATGGAGTCTACTAGTTTTGAACAATCACTGTTGATTTTCGGATCCCTGTACCACACTTGAATCAGCGCCTGAATGAGCTTCTCCTTAGCCTTACAGTCTACAACACAGAGACGACTTTTGCATATAGCCCACAAATTCTCAAAGGGATTCACATCCGGGGAATTCCCTGGCCAATCAAGTACCTGTATTTGCTGCTCTGTCATGAATTTCTTCACCACTTTCGATGTGCGACAGGGGGCTAGGTCCTGCTGCAATATCCCAGTACCATCAGGATACCTCTTTTCCAGCTCTGGAATAACTCTCCTTTGTAGAACCTCAATATATTGTGGCGAGTGCATCATTCCTTCTATTGGCTGCAGGCTGCCGAAACCATAATAACTTAAGTATCCCCAAAACATCTTCTTTTGTGGGTGCTTGACAGACTGATCAATGTGGCATAGAAAACATGCTTTGTTTCAATACATTTGCACAAAGGTGTAGTGTCGTGCAAAATTCCTGCACTGTCTAGTCCTGCCAGGTCTCAGGATTGCTGGACCTACAGCAGCCATTATAAATTATATAATAATATCTAATAATGATTTATTATTTCTACCCTTCCCATCTGGCTGGGCTTCCCCAGCCACTCTGGGCAGCTTCCAACAAAGATTAAAAATACATTAAAATGTCACACATTAAAAACTTCCCTGAACAGGGCTGCCTTCAGATGTCTTCTAAAGGCCAGGTAGTTGTTTATCTCTTTAACATCTGATGGGAGGGTATTCCACAGGGCAGGTGCCACTACCGAAAAGGCCCTCTCCCTGGTTCCCTGTAGCTTTGCTTCTCGCAGTGAGGGAACTTCCAGAAGGCCCTTGGCGTTGGACCTCGGTGTCTGGGCAGAATGATGGGGGAGGAGATGCTCCTTCAGGTATACTGGGCCGAGGCTGTTTAGGGCTTTACACTTTGAATTGTGCTCGGAAACGTAGGTTTTGGCTTCCTTCTGTTAATCATTTGGTTATGTGGGGTTTTCTGTTTTACATTTATCAGCAATGCTAAAACACACCAAGAAACCAACAACGATTGTGCAGTGTTGTGCATGGACTGCACTTTGACATGATGTTTAACGTCCTCAAAAATAGCCTTTAAATGAATTCTAAATTGGGTTCCCTCTTTTGCTTTTTAATGGCACTCTCAATCATTCACATTCCCTCCGGTGGGAAGGTGTTTTAAACCGTTCCACATTTTCTAAGGTTCTAGTTGATGTGAATGATTGAGTTAGATGGAAATTTCCAGCTAATAATAATACCATCTGCAAATAGACGAGAAAGGGGGACTAAAATGCATTCCAATGAATGGCCTTCACTCTATTTAGATGGCATGAATTACTTACTGGCATATCATTCAACCTTTATGAGGACTCATTATGTTGGCTACCCCTTTCCATCTTTCAGTGTGTACACAGATGGTCCCGGCAATGTTTATTCCCTTTTCTTTAAGAGATGCATAAGGGGGAAATCTAATTAGGTTCCTCCTTTTCCTTCTTCTTCTTCTTCTTGACTTGAAGTTGAAACAGGCATCCCTCCTCAACTTACTTTCTTCCAGTTTCACAGACAGCTGTGGCCTAGTTATGTCTCCTGGGCCAGACTAAATCACTGGCCTTGCTTTCCTGGGTGTGTTATGTGGGTGATTCAGGAATGGTGTGCAGGATTCCTGCTTGAAATAATGAGAAAACAGAATTGAAGTAGTAAAACTGCATTTATAATTTAGTGAACTTGTTTATTTGCTTGAGCTTAAGAATATGGAATTTTCAAGCTGAGAAGTAGAGAGGGGAGAGAATCAGAATTCAGCTACAGGTTCTTAGCATTGTTTTGTCTTGCCTCCTGTAGAAGCTTTCAGATTCCCCCCCCACACACACACACACACTATACATAATTGCCTTTCCCTACAATGCAATCTGAGAGATGACAAGAGATCAGTAAAGATACTTTGTGAAGCTCAGTCTGGGCATGCGAAACAAAGCAACAGAACCACTATTAGAAATGCTATACAATATTACAGCTATACAATATTACAGCTAAGAACTATGTTGTTGTTGTTGTTTAGTCGTTTAGTCGTGTCCGACTCTTCGTGACCCCATGGACCAGAGCACGCCAGGCACTTCTGTTTTCCACTGTCTCCCGCAGTTTGGTCAGACTCATGTTTGTAGCTTCGAGAATACTGTCCTACCATCTCGTCCTCTGTCGTCCCCTTCTCCTTGTGCCCTCAATCTTTCCCAACATCAGGGTCTTTTCCAGGGAGTCTTCTCTTCTCATGAGGTGGCCTGGAGCAGAAACTGGCAAGCCACTCCAGTATCCCAGCCAAGAAAACTCCATGGACAAAGACAAAAGGCTAAGAACTATAGCACCACCATATTATGTGGTGTAGTAGTTGCTGCCATAGATTTTATTGGGGGGGGGCAACCCTGATAACTTTTGAATAACATTTGAACAATCAAGACAATGAAAGGCTGCCTTCCTTGACATACTTACATAATATATATCTGTAAAGGTAAAGGTAAAGGGACCCCTGACCATTAGGTCCAGTCGTGACCGACTCTGGGGTTGCGGCGCTCATCTCGCTTTATTGGCCGAGGGAGCCGGCGTACAGCTTCCAGGTCATGTGGCCAGCATGACTAAGCTGCTTCTGGCGAACCAGAGCAGCGCACAGAAACACTGTTTACCTTCCCACCGGAGCGGTACCTATTTATCTACTTGCACTTTGACGTGCTTTCGAACTGCTAGGTTGGCAGGAGCTGGAACCGAGCGATGGGAGCTCACTCCATCGCGGGGATTCGAACCGCAACCTTCTGATCGGCAAGTCCTACGCTGTGTGGTTTAACCCACAGCGCCACCCACGTCCCTTAATATATATCTGTAGTCTCCATCAAAATTGGAAATAGATGATATACTTGTTTAAAAATCATAGGGGGGGGGAAACCCAACACCTTTTAAAATTGCTGTAGTTGTGGATATTGTTATTATATCAGTCTGAAATTTGCTATACTCATAGAACTCAGGTATGTGCTGTGTATCAAATTGCAAGTTGTTAGCTCAGTACGTGCCACTGCTATAACCTATATAATTGTGAGGCTTATAATGGAGGGGTTTTTGTTCGTTATTCATCAATAATATTAGTTAATATCAGTAATGGTCAGTTGTTGTTTCTTTTGGTCAAGAATTACCTTCCAGGTTCTTGGTAACAGTTGTTGTGGGTGCCAACATGAAATGGGTGACAGCAGCAGTAAGAGAGGGAGGGAGGGAGGTGATAGTACTCCATACCAGTGAGTACCATCACAAAAACCATTGATTAAGACTTTCCATATTTGATCCCGTGGTTGTGTGGTTCACGTTCAGGCATCACCAATTTACAGTTAAGTGTAAAACCATCCGGCTGTGCAGAAGAATGTATGAGCCAATCCAAAGTTAGAAATGCTCAACAAACCAATTTGCTTGAGCATAAAAGATGAAAAACCTGGATAGTGGGAGAGACAAATTCACTTGCAACAACCTGATTCAGCTCTACATAAAAGGTAAAGGGTAAAGGGACCCATGACCATTAGGTCCAGTCACGGACGACTCTGGGGTTGCGGCGCTCATCTCGCTTTACTGGCCGACAGCTTTGTAAAACATTTAGCGAAAATCCTCTAGTCCTGATGACATTTACATACAGTATGAGAAAAGAAAATACAGTTAAAAGGCAGAAACACCATCATTTTAGAGTCCAAATGAAGTTTCAATTGTCTTCGGCTATTCTCACACATAATAAAATTCTTGAAAAATGAATATTCGATGCTCCGGATTCCCATTCCTTTTCAAACCCATTAATGAATTTTCTTTTCTGTCCTTTTCTTGCAAATTTCCTTGCAGCGGAGATAAGAACACGGAAGACCGTTCCCCCACAGTTCAGCATCACCATGCTCACAAATATGATTCACTGGTATGAGCTATATTTGGTTTCTGTGGAAGAACAAAGAGGTGTGTTTTTTTTCACCCACAAGGGAAAAGTGCATAATATTTCTGACTCCCCTCCCCTCACACACATCAATAATTATCCTTCCGCAGGCTCAGCATGTGCTTAGAAGCCTGATGAAAGGAATCGCTCGGCTCCAAGTGGCTGATTCATCTGTCCCAGGAGAGACAGTGTGAGGAGAAGACAGATGCCTCCTCCTTCCCCCACTCGCAAGTGTTCCATGTGCAGGCTTACTGAGCGCACGTTGTAAAAACATGAACCCACCATTCTATTTGAGCACCTAGCTCCTCATCATGTGGGATCTGACATCGAGGAACACAGCATATTTGCCATGCCCTGCAGTCCAGTGCCTTTGTGTCTGAGACCAAACATCTCATGCCATGCATGCAAAGCTACTACCGCCCTTTGGAGGAGGCGAAGTTGCGGGCTTCATGCCCCCCCTGCATGATTGGGGGGATTCCCAGTGGCGTCACCTCCTGGCCAGCCAATCGGCTGACTCTGGGGGTGTGGCCTACCTTATTTAAAGCAGGACGCAGCCAGGGATCTCCCTCTTTGCCGCTTATCAGCTGTACCTGCTTTTCCCACCCTCCCGCCCTATAAGGTTTTCATGCTCTAGTTATCTCCCGCTTGGACTACAGCAATGCACTCTACGTGGGGCTACCTTTGAAGGTGACCCAGAATCTGCAATTAATCCAGAATGTGGCAGCTAGACTGGTGACTGGGAGTGGCCGTCGGGACCACATAACACCAGTCCTGAGAGATCTGCATTGGCTCCCAGTACGTTTCCGAGCACAATTCAAAGTGTTGGTGCTGACCTTTAAAGCCTTAAATGGCCTCGGTCCAGTATACCTGAAGGAGCGTCTTCACCCCCATCGTTCAGCCCAGACACTGAGATCCAGCGCCAAGGGCCTTCTGGCGGCCTTCTCGGTAGTGGCGCCCGCCCTTCAGATGTGAAGGAAATAAGCAGCTATCCTATCTTTAAAAGACATCTGAAGGCAGCCCTGTTTAGGGAAGTTTTTTAATATTTAATGTTGTATTGTTTTTAAAACTCAATTGGGAGTCACCCAGAGTGGCTGGGGAAACTCAGCCAGATGGGTGGGGTATAAATAAAAAATTATTAAAATATTGTTATTGTTATTCTTTGAACTTGCTATGGACCTTGGTTGGTCACCGCTGAGGTGCCTGGTGGAATTTTTCCACTTGGCAGATTGGCACCAGCCACTTGGCTTTCACCCACCTTGTGGAAAATCGTTACAACTTTCTTGGTACTGGTGGTTAGGCATTGGTATAGTTCTGTAGATGGAAGAGGGGAGGTTACACCATCACCTGCCCCGCATATTGAAGGGTAGTCCGAGAAAGGATTCGGGGGGGGGGGTGGCCCTGTCTGAAGCCTAAGGAGGTGAGGGCCTAAGGCACGCCCCCTAGCGGTGACCCCGGGGGAGTTCCTAGTTAATGTGCATCAGCTGGACTCCCCCTACTGGTGGTTAACCCTCCCCGGGCTTCTAGTGGATGGGCTGAAGTCGGATATAGTCAGTTAGAACCAATGCCTAAGCCAATACCACCTGTAACCCATAAAAGTTGTGGCCTTATTTAGCTCATTAACCTTAATAATTGTGTCATGTGGGGTGGGGGTGGGAACTCGCCACGCAAGCATTTCTTTTTAAACCAATATATATCCCAGATGCAGCTTGCAAACAGGTATGGATAAGGGTTTCTTCAGTCTCATTGGGTGAGGAGGCCTCCATATGCAAATCTTCCACCCCAGAGCAAACCAACAGGCTTCCTCACTGATGTATCTGGTGGAGGGCCACAGGATGATGATAACATGTGGATTTTTTTAAAAAATAATTTTTATTAACTGGCCAATCACATCAAATTAAATCACATCACATAAATTCCAAATTACAAAGCCAAATTTTTAAATTTTGTTGGGGGAACCCATACTTCAAGATCCAAAGGGGGATTCAGATCATCTTCTTATTACTGCGTTAATGTCCAAATCAGTCCCAATCTCTCCAGACAAAATTCATAATTCTATCCAGTCTTATCTTGGTGTTTCCACATCATATCTTGTTCATATAATTTCTATTTTTCCTTTACGATCTCTTCTGTTAGTCTCCTTAAGCCGATAAGCAAAATAATAATCCTGTGTGGATTTCCCGTTCCTCCACTAAGTCCAGATGGTTTCCATATATCTCCTTCGTAGATAACATCGCTCTTTCCATCATAAATTTGGCATTTGTCGCTCTTAAGTCCCACCGAGAAGTTGATCTACGATATGTAAACAACTCTATTTCTCTCTTTCTCCTCCCAGACCCAAGAGCTCCAACAATGCCTCCCAAAATAGTGACGGCATTTTTAACTGTGTCATTCCAAAACTCTTAGCTTTCCAGCTTCATCTTGAAACATTGCTTTGGTTCGAAAGTTTATCTCCACACAGCCTTAAATCCACAGCTTAAGTCCTTAGTTTCTGACTCGTTAGGGGAGGGGATTCTTGTTAAATCACATAAGAAAAAGGAAGGCAATT